>NW_025814896.1:9305000-9905000 GCF_022079265.1 Lynx rufus | reverse complement strand
GCTTTTCACCTTCCGTTTTGTCCCTTCATGATCGCAAGATGGCTGCCGCAGCTTCAACTAACGCACCCTCCCCTGAGCCTCCAAAGTTTGAAGGGCTGGAGAGGGGAGGCATGCATCTCTCCTTGAAACAAGGAGAACATCATTCCCAGAAGGCACCCCTCTATGTCTCATTGGCTAAAATTGGATCCCATGGCCAGCACTTTCTGCAAAGGAGGCTGGGAGGGTGAATCACTGGTTTTCAGCCTCTAGAGTGGGAGATAGTTCTGGCATTGGGAACAGGCACCCCGAGCTACACCATCACTATAGCCTGGTGCGTTCTTCTTTTTTAAACACCATTTTGTAGCAATGGGTGGCAAGACCACTAATCTATTTGTCAATTCAAAGAGGGAATACAAAACCAAATGTGATTCCAGAAAGGAATTTTAATCTGTTCGTGGCTGAAAAGTTTAAATTTTACAGCAAAAGTTTGAAATCTCTGTAAACGACAGAGATGAAAAGGTCGGCATTTAAATCTGTTTCCTTAACAGATGGCTCCCAGAGTGAGCCGAGATCAGAATTCGCTTTCTGGGCTCAGCCACTCTCCATAAAGCTGGTTGTGCGGTTTATGACATCAGCAGAGCCCCAGAGTGAATTACAGCTTATCCTTGTATTCACTGTGGTGCCATCTATTATGCTACTGTGTGTAATGTTGATTAGGAAGGTGTCTTTGATAGCTCAGTGGAGGAAAAAATGCTCATGTTGGAGGGCTGAATTACAATAATGGTTAAAGACAAAGGTACATAAAGAGAGGGTTGGACATTAACAGCCTTTTGCATTTTTGTGTGTCTGTGTGTGAGAAGCAAGAATAAGATTAGATCAAGTCATTAAAAAAGGAGATACTCCCCATTTATGAAAAAAGACCTTGCTGTTTCCCCTTCCACCTTCACACCTTGGACAATTCCTAACTGAGATCTACATAGCTCCTTAAAAAAGTCCTACCCCTCACCTGGTGTTGTGCACCATTTAACCAATAATTTTTGAGCTTTGGGAAAAAAACAAAAACAAAAAACTTTCCATCATTCCTGGCTCCTGAGAGTCAAAATAATAGGTCAAAGTTCGTTGCAACAAAAGTGAAGGGACGATAGATCGATTTTTCTCCACCAAAATTTGACCGGGTTAGATACTGCTTAAAACACCATTGGCTGCAGCTGGGACACGTTGGGGGCCACAGAATTGATTTGGAGATGGTATTTGTATTAACATTATTGGGAGGAACTAAAGAGATTTAAATAATTGATGTCAAGACAAGCTTCCTTCATAAACTATAACATAGCGTTTCTCAAATTTGGGCATATTCCAGATGCCTGGACCTTCTATACGTTTGCTTAATCAGAGTCTTAGAGGGTGGGGCAGCCATACCTATTTTCAACAAGCTCTTTCAGGGATTCTGATGGGTTATACCAATATGCCATATCACTGCCATAGAGCTTCTCTGAGAAAGCCCTAATAACATCCTGGATGGATTTCCCAGCTGTGCTAGGATTTAGGGGTTAGAAGTACCCGGCATAACAGCCACCAGGCACATGAGATTATGTCAATTTTTAATTTATGTTAATTAAAGTTAAATAAAACAAATTAGTTCCTCGGTTGCGTTAGCCACATTTTAAGTGTTCATTTTTTTTAACGTTTAAAAATATCTATCGATCATCTATCTATCTATCTATCTTTGAGAGAGTGCAAGCAGGGAGGTGCCAGGAGAGAGGGAAAGAGGATCTGAACGGGCTGTGCACTGGTAGCAGTGAGCCCGATGCAGGGCTCGAACTCATCGAACCTTGAGATCGTGACCTGAGCCGAAGTTGGATGCTCAACCGACTGAGCCACCCAGGCGCCCCACATTTCAAGTGTTCAATAGCCACATGTGGCCAGCAGCTATCATATTGGACTGCTGAAATAGCATTTTCATCGCTGCAGAAAATTCTATTGGACAGCCCCGGATTAGACAATCACAAAATAGACAACCATGTCTACCCTCATGGACAAAACAGATCAGCTCCCTGGCGCCCCCCCCCCATAAACTGATAAATAAACAATTACAAATTCCGTTTTATGACGGAAACCAAGGGCTGTGATCAGGACTGGTTACATGATTTGTGGGGCCCAGTGGGAAATGAAAATGCAGGGCCCTCACTTGTTAACAAAATTAAGGATTTCAAATGGCTACAGCAAAGCATTAAACTAAATATGGGCTCTTCTGAGGAGAAGGTACAGGCCCAGCCTGATTATCATAGGCTAAAGCCACGGGGTTAAGGATGTCACAGACGCTCCTACCAGAAAGTGACAATCTGAGGTGGAAAAAGGTAAGAGCTGGAAATGCAAAGCATGCGGAAGAAGATGTTGAGTGCACAAAGGACCCAAGGTGGGAAAGAGGATGGCTCATTCTAGAAGCCGAAAGCATTCCAGAATGATTGAGGGAGGGACGAACAGCACAGCGCGAGTCAAGGCTAAACAGCTGGTCAGGGCAGTGTCCCTTCAGCTGGTGCCCTGCGGTCAACCCCCAAATCTCAGGAGAAGCTCACTTTCATGGTTCAGCCCACGGACCCATTTTTGGGTTTCTTTTGAATTTGCAAGCCTCCCTAACCATAAGGAATCCTTACGAGGCAGAATGAGATTCTACTTTTTATTTTTAAGACAAGAGGAGAGAGGAACAGGAAATTATTTGCTTTGATTCACAATCTGGTGCGGTAGCAGGTTAAGGAAATGGGTGAGAACGTGCTCAGCTCTGCGCACGAACCAGGGCCCCTCCGGGATGGGGGGCGGGGCGGAAGATTCGTGATGCTGCCTGTGCTGGGGAGAAGCGTTGCCTTGCACAAGCTACTTCCCCAAAAGGTGTTTCATCGACAGAAATGCTGATTCTTTGGCTCCCTAATGCTATATTTAGAAGTGACATTTACATTTCCACAGATCAACAGCTCCGTTTGGTTACAGTTCCAAGTGCTTTGTGGTGACAGTGAAAATGCTGGCTTTTATTTTACCCTGTTCCCCTTTCTTAGCTGTTGGGGGTTAGCGAAATGAGGAGGCACCTATAATTTGGTAGGTGAAAGTAGTTGAATGTGATTAGTTCGTACACTTTTCAAGAGGTCACAGCGCTGTATCTTGACTTGAAAAAGGGCTTGGGGGAAATTTTATGCTACACCATATTTTCTGTCTCATTCATTAAAAAAAAAAAAACCTTTATAGACTCCTGCTTTGGCTACAACCCCCCAAATCTTTCTAATTTTTTGGGGGGGTGTTAATTTTGAATCTGAGTTTCTGATATCACAGGGGACTTACCTATTGATAGTTGAGATTCAGAGAAAAATTTGTTTTACTTAGCAGTAAGCCATTATTTTGTTGAGGCTTTATATCTGTGGTATATGCACGTGCGTATTATTTTGTGTGTGATGGCATTCACATATTCTAAGTATTATTTTTTGATGTATTTCCGTTTTGGCAAAGGAGCTCTCACAGCTCTTGGTAACAAAGGAAAGGATCAAGTATCTTCCCTGTCAAGAGGGTGGAAACACGGAAAAGTAAAGATAACCATGGGTACCCATGAATCTATAGGATTATTGATATACCTTTGGTAGTAACATTTGGCAGCCTTCTGGAACCTGATCAGGGGGACCCCATAAAATTATGAGCACGTGTAACCATAAGAGGGCAGTGTGCGCTCTCTCCAAGAGCCCATAAAATTATATGTTTCCCTGTCATAGCTAAAAGGATTTGTCCGGCAAAGGGCAAACCCATTAGGCATAAACATTCAGCATTTTTTTGCTGTTGCCTGTCATAATGGAAACAATGATTTGGAAATGCAAGATTTCGAATCTAGTGTATGTCTTCAAGCATATATTTTTAAAAGTTTTTTTTTTTAATTAAAAAAAATTTTTATTTCCAACCGTGCTAAACAGACATGAGTTAGACCTAGGATAACTCTTTCAGGGCTTTGGTAGGGAAAGCTCACTTGAATGTCTGTGTTGAAGCTCTCATTGGAATATAGATGATCATTAAGTAATAAGTAAGTCTTTATCAAAATAATGTCTGAAGGTGAAAAAAAATTTTTTTTTAAAGACATAAAAAGTGATTAGCTCCACAACATGCTGGAAAGTTCTCACCTGCCAAAAAAGCTCATGCAAAGAATTAGTGAATTACCTTCTCAGGCCTGGTGTTTCTGAGGTGCATAAACAAGAAATCTCTCTCTCTCTGACTGTTGCTAGGCAAGTACCCAAAGGCCGGAGAACGCATTTGTACAAACCTGAGTATGCGCATTTAAAATAAAATCTGAGTGTTTGCATTTAAATACGGCCCACGGTTACTTCGGAGAGTAGTATCGGAATTGGATTCACCTGTGGGCCTAAAATCATCCTGCCGGAGAGTGGACCTGGAATTGGCCACGTTACGATTGCGTCAACGTTGAGGCCAACGTGGGCCCCTGGTGCTGGCGAGAGAGATCGTGGAGGAAGGGGCTGGTAGGGCTCGTCTTTCAAAAAATTCAGCAAATTGTTTGCTTTCCAACTGTCAGGCACGGTTGTGTCTGGCAGTGTTGTTTTTCTGCTGACTGCGGCAGGTTGAGCTCTTCTGCCGGAATTTCTCTAGAGGGCAGTAAGGATTCGAGGTTCTTTCCGTATTTTTCTGCAATGACCCGTCATCAGCGCGCAGCTGCAGCGGTTAGGGAGGGCGGCCCACGCTCCTGGTTGGCGAGAGCGGTCGAGCCCTCCAAAACAATCGTTTGTGATAATCTTCCCCGTTTCAAAAAGAAATGTCTGGATTTGTTAATAGAGTATAGCTGTATAGACAACAGACGTGTATTCATGGTTTTAAAAACTAAATGGCTCCTGGGTTGGTGACTCACCGGCTGGGTAAGGCCAGGAACAGTTAATCTGGCCGGCATACCTGGGAAAGAGAAATCCATATGAACCAGTGGTCCCCAACCAGGGGCAGTTTTGCTCACGGGGGACATTTGGAGACGTTTTTGATTGTCACAACTGGGGGATGCTCCTGGCACCCAGTGGGTAGAGGCCAGGGATTCTGCTCAAGCCCCTGCAGTGCCCAGGACAGCTCTCACAACAAAGAATTCTTTGGCCCCGAATGTCAATAGTGCGGAGGCTGGGAAGTCCTGATATAAACAATCGGGTAGCCAGGAAGAGTTTGTGAAAGTAGATTACAGAAGGTAAAGAAAATCTAGGTTTTGTTTTCAGTGTGTTAGGCTCTGGAGATGAAAAGCCAGGAAGTCTGTGATATTCAGGATTGTTTCTCTTGCGCTTCCTAATAAAAGCATTAAGTTCGGAGACGCAAGCAAATTTGAGCAGTTGGCAAGAGGGGACACTTAGGGGGATTTGCCGAGCGGTGGGAGAATGCCCTTTTCTGTGCTGCTGTGAATATGAGGCCAGTCTTCGCTGCGGTTCCCTAGATGCAGGGCCTCCTGACACTCATGTTTTTTAAACTGCAGGTTCAGTATAGAAACGCTGATAAGCCGGTGCGGAAACATTCTCTCGGGAAGGAGGTCCTCCAAACGGATCTTTTGCAAATGGCAGACTTTGGTTGGGTGTTTCCGTGGCCATAGGGGTGGTTTTGTCCCCAAGGGGACGTCTGACAACGTCTGGAGACATTTTTGGTCACAAACAGGGACTGCGCTACTGACCCCTATTGGATAGGGGCCGAGGATGCTGCTGGAGACGCTGTAAGGCACAGGACAGCCCCCTCCCCCTCCCCTAGTTGGGAAGTTTGGGGCCCACGGAGGAGAAGGCTTGCTTTATGGTTTCTGGCCCCGTGCAACACATCATCATACATTCCCCTCTCTTTCCTACCCTAGACTCAAAAGTCTCACTGTTATGAAAATGTCCTAGCCTCAAGCATTTCACAGGTGATTTGCATTTAGGGGCGAAAAGTGGGAGTTGCAGCCATATGTTCCCAGGGCTGAGTCACGTATTGCTAGGCATTTAAAGGGACAACCGTGTACCCAGGGGTGGACAGTTAGATGCAGGAAGCAGGTTGCGGACATTTGGTGGTCCTGGAAACTCCATTTCTACAAGACCCAGTCTTAGCAAGACCCGGAAGGCGACACGTCTCGACAGAACTGTCCCAGAAAGAGTGAATGTGATAATCTGTCAAGAGACAGGCGGGCAGAGTAAAGACAACCTGAGGCCCGGGTAAAAAGCTTGTAGTCAGGAGTTAGCCTGAAGGGCGTTTGCTTTATTCTGCTTTCTATTTTTTTGTCACGGGCCAGGCCTGATGTGGCGAAGGAGGCCACCCTCTTTCACACCGGACACTAGACAGCGGAATCTCATGGAAGTGAGACTAAATTCCTAGGCCAGTTGACGTGGCTGGTGTGTAGGACGGGAAGTGTACATGTTGTCAGTGGCTGTGTGACAAGGCAGAGGGAACTTTCCCATAGGCACACACTTGCAGAGTGTTTCTGTCCTTAGAAAAGACCCACTAGGTGACCCCAGCCCATGGTGTCCGATGGATGACAGGAGGGCCAGCCTTGCATTCAGTCATTCAGCGGTTCGACAAACACTGAGGACGTCTCACGCATAAGGCAAGGTGCTGCTGAGGCTTGGAGGTTAATCAGACAGGAAATTGCCCTCAGGATGACTGCAGAGGAGTGGGCGGGCCCAGAAAGGTCATGTGACAAGCGCGACTCCCTGCTTTTATGAGTAGCGCCCTTGAAACTACATGTCTGGTCGTGTCATGGGTCTCATTGGTTTCTTATCTCACTCAGGAAGCACCATCGTCTGTACAATGCCTGACCTAGAGACTGGCAACGTTTGTCCGTGAGGGGCCAGGGAGTGTTTTCTACTTTAGGGGCCATATGTCTCTGTGGCTCCCACCCGACTCTGCTGTTATAGTCTGAAACAATATGGAAACAAATGGGCATGACTGTGTTCCAATGAAACATCACCAATGGATGGTGGATTTCATGTCATTTTCATATCCTAAATTCTTATTCTTTTCCTAATTTTTTTCAGTCTTTGAAAAACATACAAAGCTTTGTTTGCTCGGGAACCATACGAGAACAGGCAGTGGGCTAGACTTGACCTGTCTACCCCTTGCACAGAACATTACAAAAGAGGGAAACCCTACCCTCTCCAAAAGCAGTCCCCCAAATTTCCATTTTTCTGTCTTTAAGACGAAAGATATCACCCTGGAGATTTGAAAACTTGATTAACACTACAGGAATTAATCTTCCAATATCTGACTTCTTGGCTACACCATCTCCGTTGCTACTCCTCGGCCCTGCCTGATGAAAGCACCTGTGGACAGTACATAAACGAACAGGCGTCACTGTGTTCCAATAAAACTTTATTGATAAAAGAGACAGATGCGGCCCACTGGGCCTAGTTTGCTGGCCCCTGCCCTGGACAATGTAAACGTGCCATCTCCCTCATTCTGCTGCACCTTCTTCCTCTCCTTCTCTTAATTGTTCTGTCCCTCTAGGATTTCTGCGACTGCCCAGGCATGCCGAACATGCACCGACCTCGGTACTTGGGACTTGTTATTGCACTGCTTTGGAAACCTCTTCCCCAGGCACCCCTGTGGCTCACCTCTCCCCGTGTTCAGGTTCATCTGTGCTCCTCAGAGATGGCTTCTCTGACTATTCTATGTGATAGCAAGAGCCTTTGTCTTGGTATACACCATTCCCATAATCTGTTTTACTATTCTTCATGGCACTTCTTGTCCTATGTATTTATTTTCTGTCTCTCCCCTACGATGTGAATTCCATGAGCGAAGGGACTTAATTTTTCCCACTGCTATCCTATCCCAGTGCTTAGTAAAGTACTGGTATAGGGGTGCCCGGGTGGCTCAGTTGGTTAGGTGTCTGACTCTTGATCTCAGCTCGGGTCTTTGTCTCAGGGTCGTGAGTTCAAACCCTGTGTTGGGCTGGGCATGGAGCTTACTTAAAAAAAGTGCCTGGTATATAGTAGGTGTTCAATAAGTGTTTTTTGAATACATAAATAAAAATATTTACAGTTAAAAAAATTTTTTTTTAACGTTTATTTATTTTTGAGACAGAGAGAGACAGAGCATGAATGGGGGAGGGTAAGAGAGAGAGGGAGACACAGAATCTGAAACAGGCTCCAGGCTCTGAGCGGTCAGCACAGAGCCCGACGCGGGGCTCAAACTCACGGACCATGAGATCATGACCTGAGCTGAAGTCAGACGCTTAACCGACTGAGCCACCCAGGCGCCCCAAAATATTTAGTTTTACTCTTTGGAATCAGCCTTCGATCTCTTGTCTTAACCCACACAAGAGGTTTAAGGTTTCTTTTATTTAAAATTGTCAACTGTTTGGTCTCCCTGCTCACGGAGGCAGTGGGATGTTCTGTAGTAACACTAACAGTAGTAAAATAACACAAGCCACAAATGTAATTTAAGATTTCTCTTGGGGGGCTCAGTTGAAAGAGTTAAAAGAAAAAAGTGAAATTAATTTTAATAATATATTTTATTTAGCTGAATATACCCAAAATATAATATCAAAATGTAATCAGTATAAAAAAGTTATTAGTGAGATATTATTCACTTTCTGGGGTACTGAGCCTTTTGGTACTAAAATCCAATTTTATTGTATTCTATACTTGCGGTACGTTTCAAGTTGGATTAGTCACATGAGAAATCTTCACTCGCCATATTGGTTATCGGCCAGCACAGGACTATATAGTTTGAGTTTAGGACACGAGACAGAACGGTGCCCTGGTGACTCATAAACAGTTCTTCAGTGGCAGCTAAACACCTGATTTTGGCCAACCTTCCCTGCGTTTCAGTCTGCCAAAGTTTTGGGACAAACCATCACTGTCAAAATTTATTGGTACTCAGGGGAAAATCAAGCTTCCTGTGGCATAATGCAACGCCATAAATTAAAACAAATGCTTTTAAAAAATTATGATGTTACATCATGCTTTGATGTAATGTAATGTGACGGGTTGTAATTTTTATTTTTGTAAGATTTCCCTGATGGAAAAGCAGGAAGTGAATTCGAGAAGGTTTTCACTGCCCAGGACCTCAGAATCTCCGCCATGTTTCTGTTGGCCACAGTGGTGTGCCACTGCCCATAGGATGGGGCAGTAGATTCCAGCTGGCAGGACCCTTGGATGGTCCCTTTGGATTCTAGGTTCATTCTAAGAATGTTCCCAGGTTTAAGAGGGAAATAAAGAGAGGCCTTTGTAGACTAATCCGCTCTATGGGGTTATATCATTTGGAAACTGGAGTCCTCATTGGTTCATGTGGCATGAAATTTCATCTCATATGCAAACTGAGATTGGTTTTTAATGGTTGTTTAGAGTCCCGTGTTAAGAAAGCTTCGAGGATGCCTTAAAGTCACGTGAGGGAGTACCTTATTCAATCGGCATCTTTGCAATGTGCATGGGAAAGAGTAGTTGCAGTTTATGAGCTGGGTATGTGACCTCCCTGAATAAATGTGTCTGTTTCCTGCTTCTGGGATGGGCACAAAATAGAGGAGTTCCTTTTCCTACGGTAGGAACAGTTCCAGATTGGAGGTGGAGATCCTACAAGTGGGTTGAACTCAGAGGTAGCTCACTTTGCTGGAAGGCTCGAACTGTGGTCAGTGCCTTGCTGAGTTTGTTGTGTTGGAAACAATACCCAGTGGTTAAGTATGGTAGTTGGGGTGGGATGAGCTCAAGTCTGAAGCCAGAAGGATTGAGGGGAGAATGGCACATTATAGACAATAATTGGAGTAAGTGATTCTGGGTGGAGAAGGAGACCCAGTAGGGCAATGGACTTTATCTCACGGTAATCCAAACCACTCTGTGGAGCCTGGAGCTCTGTGCTGGAGCGATGCTGAGATTGTGTGAGGGTTTAGGGAGAAAGAGTCACGACTGATTGGTAATATCTGCCATGAGTGTAGAAGTTATGCAAACCAGCACATATGCTGCATATTTACCATCCCTGAGTCATGACTTGTCAATCTCTGTTATGGGTGTAGGAGTTATACAAGACAGCATGCATGTTACATGTTAGCAAACTCTAATTTAGAAGCATGGCATAGTGATGGCATAAATACATTCTCTGGTTGTCTTTGATGGGTGCGCGTTTTGTTTTCTCTCTTTACATTTACACCTGTATTCTTTGCCCACTTAACAGATGCCCATTAGTTGTCTAGTTCTGTGCTGGGGTTAAGCCACATTCATTCAGTAATAACAAAACAAGTCTCCAAATACACAATATGGGCGGTGGTAAATGCCATCAAATAGGTGGAGGAAAAGGGCCATGGGAGTCTAAGAAGGGCTTCATGAAAGGGGATGGTGTTTGGAGGGAGTATTGAAGACTGGGCAGATCTTCAGTGTGTGAGAATGAGCGAAAGGGCATTTGAATGGGAGGTGGTGGGAGGAATCCGTGAGTGATATGGGAAATAGCAAGTTGGGGGGGGGGTTTGCAGGGGTGAATGTGCATAGAAAGGACAGTGAGAGAGAAGGCTGATGAGGTCAGATGGGTAGATTCCGGTGAGCCTCAAGTGCTGAACTAAAGGAACTGGGGCTTAACAAACCAACTGCTTGGATGGTGTGGAATGTTCAGTAGCTTCTGCAGGGAAGCTCGAAGAGGCACCAGGTAGAAGCTTCTGCAACCTGCCGTTCCCCCATTGTAGTTTAGTTTTCAGAGCCTAAAAAATTGTGATTTCCAAGAGCCCACAAATGGGTGACAGGAAAATGTGACATTAATTTTGGAATGTTCCTCATCCTTTCCACGTTCCTAAAGACGACTCTGGCTTAGTTTGCTTCCATCTTATGCCCTTTTCTGCCCTTCAAAGAGGTCTTGTGTCCCTTGGGTCTTTGAGGTGGAGAATAAAGAGGGAAAAGAGGAGGGAGGAAGGGACAGGTGTTTGAGTGTTTGGGCTGGGGGAGCATCACAGAGCGGTTTGGGGTGAGAAGCTGGGTTGTGCGAGGTGGTAGGGGAGACAGGACAAATATTTAAATGGTCATTTAAGAAATACAAATAAAAAAGAGATAGGACAAATACTTAAGTGGTTATTTAAGAAATACAAATAAAAAAGGCACTCGGGGGGCTCAGTTGGTTAAGCCTCTGACTCTTGATTTCAGCTCAGGTCGTGATCTCATGGTTCGTGGGTTCGAACCCCATGCTATGAGTGCAGAGCCTGCTTGGGGTTCTTCTTCTCCCTCTCCCTCTGCCCCTCCCCTGCTTGTGCTCTTTCTCTCTCTCTCTCTCTCTCTCTCTCAAATAAAGTTAAAAAAAAAGAAATACAAATAAAGGACTGTCATGATTCTGAAATTGCTTTTGCTCACGTGCAATGTTTCTTTAACTGTGACACAGATCAGGGGCTGCACAGCATGGGTCCTGGGTCCTGCTTCGGAAGCATTACCGATGGGGGCCGCTTGCGCCACACTTTATTCTCAGCAGCTCCTAGAAGACGCTCATCTCATCTCAGCTCATCTGGGAGTTGGGTTCTAAAGTCCTCACTAAAGGGAACATTCTCATAGACTCAAAACTACCCCTGAAAAATCTCCGAGCTATAACGTAAAAACATAGCGTCTTGCATGAAGTCCGAGGGAGCCGGGCTTTCTTCTAGGTTAGTAGGGATCACAGCTTCTCTGGTGGAAATTCCAGCTGAAGAGCTGGCTTGCATTTAGGGGCCACACTGTATGCAAAATTTGCCCCGGATCTATGCTCAGCAAGGTGAGATGCTCACCTGTGGGAAGGACGCGGGGGTGAATGACAGAGGGAGGCTCAGATTTATACCTCATTTCCAAACCTGTTCGGGGCACATATTCCTGCGGGAAACAGGGACCAGACTCACCAGCGTGCATGGGTTTCTTCCCTTTTGCCTCTCTCTGTCTCTCTCTCTTGGCCTAGCACGTATCATTTATCTGACATGAGTGTAAGGCACCTAAGGATGTGACTTCATGGCATAGAATTATCAGGAACCCCCCCCCCCCCAGGATGGCCTTATAGGACTGTCACTGGCCAGTCAATGGCCAGGAATGTCAATGGCCAGGAAGTTCCCACTGCAGGCTCCCCTTAGGCCATCTAGCCCTGAGAAGATCACGCAGGGTGATTTTGGTGGCTGGGAAGAAAAGTGAACTCAAGTTTAAGCGTATTCTTTACTTCTGGTGCTGTTCCTAGATTCTAAATAAATGCAGCCCTGGGACGCAGGCAGCACGGCAGATGCAGAGGCAATCACGTGGGCATGCCTCCCTCTGGAAGCCAGCTAATAATTTCTCATTAGCAAGAACAAGTGAAAAAGATTGCTGTTCCACCAGAAGCCTATTGAATATGATAATGAAGCTCCACCTCTCCTCTCCCCCCACCCCCGTCCATGCTCAGATTGACGCTGGAGATCAAGCCTGCGCCTTCCTGCCCCAGCCCAGAAAGGAGGAACCTGTCTGTTCCTCCCAGCCTCAGTGGAAATGCGGGGGCGAAGTGCGTTTTCACAACTCATGCCCTCGAGATAATGGCCCCATTGTTTTCCTGCCAGATTGGACGGGACCAGTTGGAAGGTATCTGGCATTCCCCGCCCCCCCCTTCTCCCGTTCTCTGTTCTCTCGTTTCACTCCAGATTTTTCTTTCGGTTTTTGACTTCTTTTCTATCTTTCTCTTCCTGAGCTGCCTTCGTGTGGCTGCCAAAGGAAGGCTTGAGCTTCCGTCTGGAGGAGAGGGGTCTGCCACCTCCCATGTGACGTTTGCTTCATGCATTCCCTGACCAAGGAGGCTGGTAGCGGCATGTGAGGGGCATCTCCCCGCTGTGGAAGGTCCCCATCACACAGCTGTTAATCAGGCCATGTCACATGGCCTGCAGAAGCCATACTTGATGAGCAGCAGGTGTCCCCCAAGGTTGGCTTTTTTGGGGGGTGGGGAGAACTGGGGAGAAAGGGCCCCACTTGACCGTCCCTTATAGTCAGAGAAGGCAGAAAATCCCTTTTGTTTTCAAAGTCCTGACTTCTTTAGATTTCAAGAGTTTCTACACTGGTTAGGCTGGAACATACTTAGACTTTTTCTGGAAATTCTGTCAATGGTCTAAATTTTCGTGCCCTTGGCTTTAGGGAGCTGTATCCAATGGGGATAATAAAACTACTAAACCGAAGGCACCAATCGGTCAGAAGAGGGGCCTAGCCAATCAGAACAGATGCTAGAAATGAATTCATTGGCCCTGCCTTGCCAGGGCCTCCCAGCTGAACGTGGCCTTAGATGAACTCCATGCCGTGTGCCATTTAATCACGTAGTGGTCTCGGAGGGGGATGAGTGAGGTCTTCATGTATACCTCCATCGTATATCAACGAAAGCTATACAACACAAAGGAGAACAAGAGAAAATCTAGAGAAAGCTGGGGAATACAGTCACCAGTCGGCTTACCATTTTATGCGCCAGGCGGAGCAAGAGATGGGAAATGGGAATCTGTGGTCCGACATTTTGCTCAAAGAGCGGGCAGCTCACCCCATTGGTCGTGGTTCTAGCATTTAAAGAGGCGTATTGGTCACATGACATGGCCTTTAAAGGTAGGTGAGCTATAGGGTGAACCAGAAAAGCAACCATCTGTTCTAATTCCTTGGGAAAGATGGTCTGTGTCAGGCTTGCTAGGTGGCCAAGGTGTAGACATGATACCCTTTTAAGGATAATTTGGCCATTTGAAATTTACGCTTTTCACGCCTTGCGCAGCTTCTGCGCAAATTGCCACGTCGTTGTGTTTGCGTCTTGTTACCTGGCTAACGAGCACATCTTAACTTTGAAGACTATTGTAAAGCTGCCTTCTAGGAAAATGAGGGTCGACCTAAGACCACACAAAAGGATTCTCTTCTTAAGGTCCCGTATATTTCGTGGGGGTTTCCAGACCAAATAATCCTCTCATTTCATCATTGTACCTCCTCCTGCTGTGATAATCCAAGCAAATCCCAAGTTTCTGGTGGTTTCTGGTATTGTGTCCATAGAGTAGAAATAATATGGGTTGTGTGTTTGACATCTGGATCATCCATTTTACATCTCCCAGATGAATCTCTCAGTCCCTTAACATCTGGGTTTCCCACTTGCAAACAAACCTAAAATTACCTAGGAGTTTAAATTAGACTTTCATCCAGATAAATTGTCACACAAATCTGGAAGGAGAAGACTGACTTTAAATGAGTCGTAGAACAAGGGTTATTACATAGGCATCTACTACATTTTAATTTATTTATGTTTTGGCTCGAATATTTTGGGCAAATTTGATTTCGAACTTGAGACCCCATGTAGGTTTTGATCCTAAGTAGGTTCCAAACAGAATGTGGTCGGTAACAAAATCCTGTGTATGATCTGTTTGCTGAATCATACTGGGCCTTTCAGAATTAAAACATCCATTTATTATTTACCTACCACAAATCATAAGAAATTGGATAGAATCCTTTTTACTCCCAAGTGGATTTCATAGCTAAAAAAAGTAGTAGTAAATACAAAAAGACAAAGGGGCGCCTGGGTGGCTCCGTCGGTTGAGCGTCCGACTTCGGCTCAGGTCACGATCTCACGGTCCGTGAGTTCGAGCCCCGCATCGGGCTCTGGGCTGATGGCTCAGAGCCTGGAGCCTGCTTCCCATTCTGTGTCTCCCTCTCTCTCTGACCCTCCCCGTTCATGCTCTGTCTCTCTCTGTCTCAAAAATGAATAAACGTTAAAAAAAAAAAATTTTAAAAAAAAAAATACAAAAAGACAGGAAGGAAATTTAGTTTTAAAAAAAAATTTTTTTTAACGTTTATTATTAAGAGACAGAGCGTGAATAGGGGAGGCTCAGAGAGAGAGAGAGAGAGGGAGACACAGAATTGGAAGCAGGTTCCAGGCTCTGAGCTGTCAGCACAGAGCCCGACGCGGGGCTTGAACTCACAAATTGCAAGATCATGACCTGAGCCGAAGTTGGACACTTAACAACTGAGCCACCCAGGTGCCCCGGAAATTTAGTTTCTTAGTCCTAAGTGCTACTAGGCACCAGGATTCAATAAGGCTTGTTGATTTGATTTAAGTTGAAAAGAGAAATGAATAATTGGCATTTCTTATATTGGTGACCACTGTGAAGACGAAATTAAACTCCTAATGCAGGCAAATAAAGGTCAACACTTGAAAAGTTTGAAGTCCCGAGACCAGCAGTATTCCAAATATGATACAGAGAGTACATGGAAATTGTCACCTCATCTCTTTAATAACAACAAATACTTACACATATCCTAGAACAAAGTATGATTCCAGGTGGAGCTTACGTATCTTAGGAAGTTGAAGTCATCTCGACTAATACTCTGTTTCTAATGATGATGGTTTCCATTTGTGAAGTAATGGACTAGCTCAAAGAATGACTTTGAAATCCATACATTTATACATTGGTTTTCCTTAAAAATTAATTATAATTAAGAACCCTTCTTTAGAAATGTGCACACACACAGGCACACCTAATTGGCATTTCTTATATTGGTTATATCTTATCCTATACATTTCTATACATTTCTTATATCCTATCCTGATGGATAGGATCCATTAGTTCAGTCACCTTTCGCTCACATGGTAAATCAGAGAAGTGGGCTGTACTTGTTTCAGAGGCAGTGTTTAGTATTGAATAATGTTTGTTCTCAAGAGGACAGCGAGCGACAGCTTTGATCTCTGACATCCCTCCCTCCCTCCTTTCCTCCCTTCAGTTTCTGGAAGAAGAAAGCCATGGTGGCATTTGTCCACCATGGACTGGATGCAGGGGCCTCCTGGACGTGTCTGCCCATTTCCACACTCACTTCCCCTTCTGGTTATACCCAGATTCTCACATCTCCTTAACTTTGCTGGTGCCATTTCCTCCTCCTGGAATACATTTCTGCACCCTTCCCCCATCCCAGCTAAATCCTACTTGAACTTTAAGACAGCTGAGACAGGGGTGCCTGGGTGGCTCAGTCAGTTAAGTGTCCAACTCTTTTTTTTTTTTTAATGTTTATTATTGAGAGACAGAGATGGAGTGTGAGTGGGGGAGGAGCAGAGAGGGAGACACAGAATCCGAAGCAGGCTCCAGGCTCTGAGCTGTCAGCACAGAGCCCGACGCGGGGCTCGAACTCACAAACCGCAAGATCGTGACCTGAGCCAAAGTGGGGCGCTTCACCGACTGAGCCACCCAGGCTCCCCTTAGTGTCCGACTCTTGATTTCAGTTCAGGTCATGATCTCAGCGTTTGTGAGTTCAAGCCCCATATTGGGCTCCACGCTGAGAGTGCGGAGCCTGCTTGGGATTCTGTCTCTCTCCTCTCTCTCTGCTCCTCTCCTACTCACACATGCATGTTCTCCCTCTTTCTCTTAATAAATAAATTCGTACCAACAACAAAAAAAGAGGATGCAGCTGAAGAAATTGGCGATTGGGCATCCCAACGCGGATTTAGGTATACCCTTGGCACTCTCATTGCCTTCCAGAAATCTTTTTGTGGTAACACGTTGGTAATTATTGTTCTACCTGTGTACCTCCCCACCTAATCGGCTTTCTTTTGAAGGGCAGAGACTTTGTCTTTCGCCTCTTTATCTCCAGCATCCCGCAGAGTCTAGAACATGGTGAGGTTCAATATACTAGTTCAGGTTCAATTATACTAGTCAGTATAATCAGTTCTCTTCCAAATGCTTCTATGTTTTAGTGGGGGAGACTTGGATTGGGCACATTGGTAAGGATCGGGCTGTGTGTGCTTTTTGCCAACAGCAGAGTGCTTTATTTCATTGTTTTGGTTTATTTTTCATGATGATATTTAATTTCTTTTGAATATTAAATAACATTTTTAGGGGGCATATTACTTTGTTGTTAAAGGGAAGGGCCCTATATTTTGTTTTATTATTTTTGCTCTATTTATTTTTTAAAATTTACATCCAAGTTAGTTAGCGTATAGTGCCACAAGGATTTCAGGAGTAGATTCCTTAATGCCCTTAACCTATGTAGCCCATCCCCCCTCCCACACCCTTCCCATAACCCTCTGTTCTCCATATTTAAGAGTCTCTTAGGGGGGCGCCTGGGTGGCTCAGTCGGTTAAGCGTCCGACTTCAGCTCAGGTCACGATCTCGCGGTCCGTGAGTTCGAGCCCCGCGTCGGGCTCTGGGCTTATGGCTCAGAGTCTGGAGCCTGTTTCCGATTCTGTGTCTCCTTCTCTCTCTGCCCCTCCCCCGTTCATGCTCTGTCTCTCTCTGTCTCAAAAATAAATAAAAACATTAAAAAAAAAGAGTCTCTTAGGTTTCACCCCCTCCCTGTTTTTATATTGTTTTTGCTTCCCTTCCCTTATGTTCATCTGTTTTGTCTCTTAAAGTCCTCATATGAGTGAAGTCATATGATTTTTGTCTTTCTCTGACTCATTTCACTTAGCCTACTACCCTCCAGTTCCATCCACATAGTTGCAAATGGCAAGATTTCATTCTTTTTGATTGCCGAGTAATACTCCATTGTATACATATGTACCACATCTTCTTTATCCATTCACCCATCGATGGACATTTGGGCTTTTTCCATACTTTGGCTATTGTTGATAGTGCTGCTATAAACATGGGGGTGCATGTGCCCCTTCGAAACAGCACACCTGTATCCTTTGGATAAATACCTAGTAGTGCAATTGCTGGGTCGTAGGGTAGTTCAATTTTTAATTTTTTGAGGAACCCCCATATTGTTTTCCAGAGTGGCTGTACCAGCTTGCGTTCCCAGAGTTAATGGTTTTGTTTTTGTTTTTGTTTTTTTTTTTGAGAGAGAGACAGAGAGAGAGAGAGAGAGAGAGAGAGTGAGGGGAGGAGGGGGCAGAAAGAGAGGGAGACACAGGATCTGAAGCAGGCTCCAAGCTGTTAGCACAGAGCCCGACACGGGGCTCGAACCCATGAACTGTGAGATCACCACCTGAGCCGAAGTCGGACACTTAACCGACTGAGCCACCTAGGTGCCCCAAGTTAATGTTTTTAAAAGGCTGAGTATAGTGCCTGGCACCTAATTAATGTAACCTCCTGCTTTTTCACTTGGTTGTGGTGAGGAAAGATAAAGAACATCCTACTAAAGGATGAATGGACCTGTGGACCCCCGTACTTCACTCTCCGCTCCTGGGGATTCACCCTTCTCACCAGAGCACCACCAGGTATCCCGCTGTGGAGTTCCAGACTCTGCGCTCCCCCTGTTTATAGAGTCTTAAAGGAATTTAAGCCCTCTCCTTTCTCCTTTTTGTGTTCAGTCCCTGTGGCTGCTACCACTTTTCCATTTTCTCTCCAGCTGCTTTTGGGGGGGTGCTTTGCGCATACTCTCCCCCGCCCCATCTCCATCCTCTCTCTGCATGCAAAAACAGCTCCCTGCCCTCCATGGCTTCTCTCTGCCCCAGTTCACCTGTCCACACTGCGTACCTGCTGAGTTCTGTGGTTCGGGTGGTGCAGATTGCTGTGTTAATCCTCAAATCAGTTTTCTAGGTGTGCAGGATGGTTTAGTGTTGATCCGGCTGCATTTCATGGACACGAGATGCAAAACAGATTTCTGTTCTGTCATCCTGGCCCCTCCCCCCTTATTATTATTATTTTTAAGTTTATTCATTTTTTTTGAGAGAGAGAGAGAAATAGAGCACACGAGTGGGGAAGGGGCAGAGAGAGAGAGAGGGAATCCCAAGCACTGGCAGTGCAGAGCCTGATGTGGGGCTCAAACTCATGAACTGAGATCATGACCTCAGTCAAAGTCAAGAGCTAGATGCTTAACCAACTGAGCCACGCAGGTGCCCTAGGGTCCTATATTTTAAATATAAGAAAATACTTGCAAATATCCCCTTTCATCATGATCACAGCTAAATGCTGAGCATCTACCATGACCTAGACAACTTTGCCAAAACAGGTATCTGCTGCTTGAGTGCCAAGAGCTCACTTGTTAAATCCGGCTTGGGTGCGTTCCATTGGTTGGAGAGGTGTCCCATACCTGCATTCTAACTACTAGGGAGGCTTGGCATGTGAGTTAAAGGATTTCAGCCTTTACAGTTGTAGGTGGTTGCTACTTCTCATCAAGACTCAGTAGTAGGAGTCCACCAAGTGGATCAGAGAGGGTTCATATTTGGGAACAGGCAAAGAAGCATGGCAAATGGTCACTGCATCTTATGAGTGACAGCAGGTATGCTCATGATTCTGCCCCTTTGCCCTCTCTTTCCCAGAGGTCTTTCTCGGGCTACGAGAGCCTGTTTTATACTGGATGTCAGGGTTGCCGAGAGGTACCCAACACGGTAAATGCACTGACAACAAACTTTGTATGGGCTGCTCCTCTCTCCTGTCTCACACTCCTACTCCCCCTACTGGTGCTTCCTGGCATCACATACAAAATAGACTATTGCCATGTAGGGATCCTTGCACCAGTTGTGGGGGTGGGGTGGGGTGGGGTGCGGTGCTCAATGGAGAGCTCTGTTTGGGTCAGCTGGGATCTTGTGCCCACCTCTGCATCCTGGACTTGGGGAAAACCCCACTTAAGCCACATGGGCCACAGATGACAGAGGCCTTGTTTTCCAAAAGGGATCTTGAGGGCAATTACCAAATAAGAGAGAATAAACTCTGAGCAGAACAAACGAAGAAGAATACACTAACCACGTGTTGGTTAGCAGAATGAACGATTCCACTGGGGGAATAAAACCCTCCAAACTTGAAGGTATACATGAAAGAAGAAGAGAACAGGGAATCAGGAACGGCTTGGGTGTACATTTAGATCTCCCACAAATGCCTTCAAACAAGGTTTGGGGGGACATCTGAGGGACAGGTGGAAGGTTCCAGACAGAAATGAGGATGTTAGGAGAGGCCAGGAAGTTAGGAGAACTTGTAGGATCTGGGGTCCCAGAGGCAAGGGTTGCAAGAGGGGATCAAAGTCAAACGCCATGGCGATAACTGGAGGGGACCAACGGGGAACGTCGCGAGGAGTGGGGAGCAGGGTGGGACACTGGTCTGAACCGAATGCAGTCATGCTTTTCCACTTTGGCTCTTACACGTTTCTCACACTGAATAATCTAGACTTCAGTGTAAGTTTTTGCCAGCCACCGTTCTCTAAAACAGGAATCGCTAAGAATAATAAGACTCTTACATTAAGAGCTGTGAACTTACAGGAAATTATTGAAATGTGCTTAACTCTTGATCGTCACAACCAAGAAGTCTTGAAATGCTTAAACCGCTTTATCATAATTTTGCTTTGTCTCAACAAAGCATTTTGAGATAATTTTTATGGAAGATGCCACATAAAAATAAATTGGTTCGACATGGCAGAGGCTTTACAAGATCGTAATAGATTGATAAAGTGGGTCACCGCCTTACACGTCTGGCATGATGCCCAGAGAAAGAACGTGAAAAAGTAGGAAAGAGACCCAAATTGGGAGAGAGCGGGAAGAGTGTTACCGGAGAAACGCAACCACACCAATATTCAAGGACATTAGTGACCTGTCAACTTTCCAAGAGTGACCCTTGTCCTCATGCTGAAAATACGTTTTGGTGGAAAACACTCCCATAACTGAAAGGTTTCTGAGAGGAAAAACTAGGGCGCAGATGTGCCTGTGTGAGTGTGTGTGTGCACCCCGAGGTAGAAATAAAACGCACATTGTGAGCCCACGATCTTCTTCTCCACTTAATATTCCAGGAAAGGTGGGAAAGGTGGTAAAAATCAGAACGTTAGCCCTTGGGCAGTTGGTGCTGGTCTAGAAACTCTGCCGGTTGTCAATATATTGATGCTTCCTTTCACACACCTGGTGAAGTCTCCGGATGCCAACGAATGTGGCTCTTTCCAGCATGAACTCTTTTGTAAAAAATTGACTTAAAAATGCAATATTAATGTGGGCTCAGTGCAGAGATCTGGGCAGTAGAAACCAGCCCCTTGCACTGACCACTCCTGCTCTCTGCGAATGTAGAGCGGCCTTTAGAAGCAGGTCTTGGTGTTAAATCCACTGGAGGTATTTGCTCAGAATGCACAATATTTGGTCAGGGTTTGGGAATCTGTCTTTTCCTTCTTGTTCAGATCGTTGAGTTTATTTACACCTTTAAATGGAGATTTTGTTGACTGTTGCCTAGAGGAGGTGTGTTTATAAGCATAAACTCAAAAGCTTTAAAAGGATATACAGGAGAATTTAAGACTTGGTCCCATATCTGATTTTCAGGATCCTCGTTCCCCTAAGGTACAAACCCTGTTACCGGACATGTAATGCTTGTGTAAGCGTATAGATGATTCTCTCTCTTGATAATATATGACTTACCCATACACACATATACATGTATATATACATATCTGTCTATATGTACGTGCATTTATAACAGGGTAGCAAACCGTATACATGGGTCTAATTTTTAAAAACTCAATCCTGAGTAATTCCATGTATGTGTGTTCAGAGTGCACAATATGGGCTACCTTATTAGCTTTTAGCCATTGATTTGATACTTTGTGATTGATCCGTCTCCTACTCTGAGCATTTAGGCGGTCTCCAGCATCTGCCTCTGACAGACGATGTCATCATGAATATCCTTGTTAGTTTTATACAGAAGAACATAGTTCACATCAGTTGGTCTTTTCGGTTTCAAGTCACAGAAAATGAACTCTGGCTTTTTGAGATAGAACAGGTACAGGGCCAGAGGGCCAGAGAAACCAGGTTTTATCGCACCGGGGTAGCTGTCCACACTGCGGGGCCCAGGTGCTGCTGCCTTCACTGGGGCGCTCACCGGGGCTGGGGCTTCCGTGGGAACCACCGCCACCTACATTTCTAGAAACTGGGTATAGCTCTGTCACAGCTGCTGGTGCCTCTGGCAGAGTAGCTGATACACAAGCCCTGCTTCTTTGTCCTAAAGACTCACTTGATTGTCCGAGCCTATTCTGTGCATCTTAACTACAGCGGAAGTGAGAATAAATCTCCTATGGGGGCGGGGGGGGGGAGCGTATGCCTCCAACAAAGTTTCATAAGAGAGTCTAGTCCCTCAACAGAAGAGGGTGCATTGGTTGGGTTTTTCCCCAAAGCAGATCCGTTTCGTCCCAGGGAGAGAAAGCATCCTAGACGCTTGAGGTAGGAGTCTGTCAGCGTGCACAGAAGACGTCCCCCTTGGTTTCTGGTAAGCTTGGAAGTGGCCATGAGTCTAAGGGTGGGAATCCACAAAGTCTGTTACAGTGGGTTCCTAGACTGGTACCCAAAAAGGGGAGTCTGGGAAGAACCCCAAAGGGGGAAGAAAAGAAATAACCTTATAAACGAAAGAGTAAACCCAAGTGTGGTTTCTTCACTGATTGCTGAACAAACGCTCTCTTGATGGATCTGGTAGCTAATGAGGAATGCATAAAAATACTCGAAGCAGAAGGTCCGTATTGTTAGCATCTTCTAATTTGTTTACTATTGATAGATACCCGCACACGTGAGGACATTAGACACAATGTTTATTTTATAATTATCAGCTTGTGGGAGTATATTTCTATATGCCAATTTTTTTTTTTTCTGAGCAGTACTGATGAGTACCCATGAAATTGTGACTGCGCCATTAGGTTTGATGAATCCGTATAATTGCTGCACAAATATTTTGAATTTAATTGCATGTAATGTAGTTAACGCTCAGTTATCAGCGCCAATAAGGGCAGGAGCATGGTTAATTCAAAACAGTGGAAAACCCAAAATCATTTATGTGAGACTTTGGAGGTCCATCTTTGACTCAGGGCTGCAGATTCACCTTTTTAATTACATTTTGCTGTAGACGAGTGGGAAAATGTGTTTTCATTTGATAAAGCGTGGATTGATGGGGGAGGAAAGTTGTTGAAACGTATTCTGGGTGGTTGCAGAAGCTGGCAGGAGAAGTTTTCGGCGGATAGCCACATCGAGGTGATTGAGAGTTCACTGGCCCAAATCTCATTAAAGCGAGCCCGGTTATTTCTCTTCATCGTTCGTGTATGTTAAGCACCAGGCACTGTATCCAGCCCTTTACAAAGATGATCTCATCCTTCCTCCAACGCTGTATAATTAGAGGAGGTCGTGTGGTTCGGAAGAATGGAACTTTAAGAGCCAAACTGTAGGGATTTCACGTCTTACTTTTTGCCAAGTTGTTAGTGATGTGACATTAGTTCAAGCTGCCGAATCGGAGAAGTTTCCTCTTCTGCCGGGAATTGTAGTGGGTAACCCATAGCTCTGCTTATGGCCCATGAGGACTGAACGAGATCATCTGTGTAAAGCGTGGTGAGTGGCTTATAATTATGATGTCCAGTCAATTATACAGAGAGTTAGTTTCAAAGTCAGGATTCAAGGGGTTGCTCTACCTACTCCCTAGCCCGAGCTGTCACTGAACCCTCCAGAACAGTGCTACTCAGACTTTTCAGTGCATGAGAATCACCTGGGGACCTTGCTGAAGGGCAGATTTTGATGCAGTAGGTCTAGGACAGGGCCTGAGATTTTGCACTTCGAATAAGCTCCTGAGTGATGTTTGTGCTGCCGACCTGTGGACCACACATCGGGCAGCAAGGCGCTAGATGGTTTGGCTCAAACATTTTCATTTCAGTGTAGTTTTCTCCTTGCATCTAGAAGCAGGGTCAAAGAAGTGATGCCTTCTGTCCTTCTTCTTTGCCATCTATGGTCCAACCCAGGTCCCAGACTGCTACGAAGTCTTTCTAGGCTCTCAGGTCCCTTGGATTTGTCCCTTTCTCACTCTGCTGGTGTAGCCATATGTGTTCTAACATGCTGAGAAGCAACACGGGGAAGCAGCTGTGAACACAGACTCTGGGGTCACGCAAGCTCGGGTTCGAGTTGAAGCTCTGCTACCGACTAAGCTGTGTGACCTTGGACCCGTAACTTCTCTGAACTTGAGTTCCCTCATCTGTAGAACGGGCATGATGAGAGAACTCACCTAATAGGTTTACTGTGAGACTCAGAAGAGATTGTTGATGTAAAAAGTCTTTGCTCAACGGTTAGCGCCAAGCAGGTGCTCAGTGAAAGTTCCAGGTTGTCAGCAAGGTGAGGGTGGGCGCTCTGTGTGTTTTGTCGTTTTGCTAGTGAGTCTAACTCAAATGTGGCTGACTCTCTTCTTGGCCAGTGAGTCACTCTTCCAGCCTCCCTTCCAGCTGAGGACCGTCATGTGACTTAGTTCTGGCCAATGAGATGTAAGGCAGAGTCGTCTCAGGACCTCTGGGAAAAATTTGGGATCTGGGAAAGGAAAGAGCCCCTGTACCTTGCGTTTTACACCTCCAACTTCCTGCCTTGGCATGTGGTTGTGATGGTTAAGATTGTGACAACTCTTGTTGCCAAAGTGCCACAAATCCTGTCTCGAAGCTGCATCACGGCTCGACTTCCCCCCTCTGTCCAATCCTCCTTCCCTCCCTTCCCTTCTGAGATGTGGATCCTAAGAGCATTTCCTAATAAAAGCCCAGATGCTGATTTCTGTCTCAGAGTCAGCTTCCCTGAGAACCCAATCTATAAAAATATATTTGTAAATATATAAATAAAAATTTCTCCCTCTATACAATCCTCTTTCCCTCCCCTCCCAGACATTGATCCCAAGAGCACTTCCCGATAAAAAACCAGATGCCGATTTCCGTCTCAGAGTCAGGTTCCCCGGGAGCCCAATCTATAAAAATATATTGGTAAATATATAAATAAAAATGATTTAGATTTTGGCTACTCATAAGGACTTCTATGCCTCTGCAAAATAGGTAACATTGAGCATTTTGCTTGTTTGTTTGTGGTACCTGAAACCCCTTCTGAAAGGATTTTCCCACCATATAAATCTTGGCTATGATCAGATCTTTTCGTTCAAAACTGAACATATCAAAGGCCCACTTTACCAGACTCCCTTGCAGCTAGGATGTCCCGGACTTCTCTGTGGCAAAACTCCTTTTTTTTTTTTTTTTTTTTTTTTTTTTAACCCCAGTAGCCAGTGATGATCAAGAAACCATGGCAGAGGACTATCTTTTAGTGATGCTGCAGCCACGTTCATGTTTCTGGAACAGCAGCGCCCGCCCCAGCAGCACCAAGTTCATGGGAACAGCCTCTCTCCAGGGCTTGGGGGCTGCTGGGCTGGTGGTCCTGGCCAGGCGGGCTGCAGTCCCCCCACGTGTGGCCACAGCACATCCTTGTCAGACTATTACGAAAGCTGTAATGTGCTTGGTCTGTAATTCTGGGTGAAAAACCACCTTTTGTGCTACTGTCTTTAGAAGCCGTTTTCAGGGGCGCCTGGGTGGCGCAGTCGGTTAAGCGTCCGACTTCAGCCGGGTCACGATCTCGCGCTCCGTGAGTTCGAGCCCTGCGTCGGGCTCTGGGCTGATGGCTCAGAGCCTGGAGCCTGTTTCCGATTCTGTGTCTCCCTCTCTCTCTGCCCCGTTCATGCTCTGTCTCTCTCTGTCCTAAAAATAAATAAAAACGTTGAAAAAAAAATTAAAAAAAAAAAGAAGCCGTTTTCTCTAGCTGTTCTCCGTGTTTCTGTGAGCTTCTCAGTAAGCTCTCCTGTGTGAATCGACCGTAGTCAGTCTTTCTTATTTGCATCACAGAACCATGGCTGAGGCACACCAGGTAGTAATATTTAATTTGTATCCATGGACATCAAAGTCTTGATGTGTATTTGGTTACTGATAACAACAGTAACTTTTAAAGACTCCTAGTTCACAGAGAGCCTACAAGTGCTCGTTTCATCGTTCCTCAAAGACCACTGGGGGTTCCTATATTGTTTTTAACTCACATTTTACAAGGTAGCCTCTGAGAGGTGGGATGGCTTATCGGAGTTAACTAGTAAATAGCTGAGCAGGACCGAAACCCAAGCCCTTTATTTAATTCTCTTAAAGTTTCAAATCTTTTGGTAGCAAATACTATGCTAACCAAAAATTCCAACCTCTGATCACATTGGATAATGGAAACTTTCTAAAAATGTTTATTTATTTATTTTGAGAGAGAGAGAGAGAGAGAGAGAACAAGTGGGGGAGGATCAGAGAGAGAGAGGGAGAGAGAGAAAATCCCAAGCAGGCTCCGTGCTTTCAGCGCAGGGCCTGATGATGTGGGGCTCAATCTCATGACCATGAGATCATGACCTGACTCATTGAGTTAAGAGTCGGATGCTTAACTGACTGAGCCACCCAGGGGCCCTGATAATGAGGATGTTTTAAGTGAAAAATTTCAAGTCTTAATAGAAAACCGTATTTTTCTTGATTTAAACGCTACAGAAGGATAAAAGATGAAAAGGTTACTGGAGAAAAGAGATGCTAACAGTTTCTTTTGCGTTCTAATAGAAAAAATTTAAATATAGGCAAGCATATTGAGGCACATTCTTTTTTTATTTTATAAAAGTCAGTGTCCATTATACATAATGTTGTTTGCTTTTTTGAGGAAAAAATCTTAGACTTCTTGTCAACATCACTGTAAATAGCTTTGCTTAATTCTGATTGGCATTCATGATTATATGCTTAGGTTTTAATCTCAATGATCGGTCTTCTATTGATGAATGTTGTCTTAGTCTGGGTTTCCTAGAGGCAGTGCTTAAGAGAAGCATTTGTATACACACGATAGACTAGTGGAGAGGAGCCCAGCCAATCCTTGGGACAAGGCTCAGGTTTGAGCCCTTAGTGGCCAACCTTCACTTTTGCTTGGAGGGAGGGACACCAGACCCTTAAAGGGATCTGGATGGGACACCAACAGCATTAGCGTCATATATTTTTTTGGTTGCCAGTTTTCATTTTTTTTCCTATTGACCTACTGTGATGAATATTCTCCTATCTTTGTGTGCTATGAGAAATTCTTATAAGATGTGAAAATTCTAAACCAAAGGATGTGGCAGAGAATGCTAGAAGCCTGTACAATGTCCATTTTCCATTCTCCTTACCGACAGAACAACAACTTGTTGGCTGCACTGACATTCCTAGTTAAAAACATGCCATACTTCTCAGCCTTCCTTGGAGACAGAGACCGTTTTGATCAACGAAATGTAAGCGGAAGTCATCGGATGGAGCTCCACAGGAGTGGAAGGCAATGGCAGCCACATTCACCTGGAATATGTCCTTTGCCTCCTGACCCTCCCATTTTTCTGCCCAGAACAGAGATGTGATGCTGGAGGTGGTGCAGCCGTCTTGTGAACGTGAGGCAACAGGTCCTCAGTTGTCTGAGCAGGAGACATTGTGGAATATTACACAGAACGTTTAGCAGCCTTGGATTCTCTAACACTGGCTTCTATTTATGGAAAGGTAAAAAAATGCCTTATTTGTTTAAGCTTCTAGCAGATTTAGAGTATGTATATTTAAATGTTGGTACGTACCGTGAAGTTGGATTTCACGGAACATTAGACACTAAAGCAGGGTCTCTCAACCTCAATACTCTTGTTATTTGGGGCAGGATAATTTTATGTCATGGGAGTCTATCTTGTGCATTGTAGGATGTGTAGCAGCATCCCTTCCCAATTACAACAAGAAAAATTATCTCCAGACATTGCTAAATGTCCCTTGGTTGAGAAGCACTGCTTTAAAATCAGATTGTAAGGCAAAAATTACCTATAGTAAAAAAAAAAATACACTTGAAGGATCTATTTCATCACTGACAAAATATAAAATTCATTCCTTCCTGCAAAAGTATTTATTGAAAGGCTACTATGTGCCATGTGCCATTCTTGATGCTAGAAAGGGTGTGGATACGGGGCACATAAAAACAGATAAAGATCGCTGCTCTCCTGGAGCTTATATTCTACCAGGAGAAAACAAATAGGAAATGAAGTACAAACATATACAGTATGTCTTGAAACTTGCGGCTTTTACCATCCTTTTTTTTCATATATTTTTAAAAATTTAAATCCAAGTTGGTTGACATATAGTATAATAATCATTTCAGGAATAGAATTTAGTGACTCATCGCTTACATATAACACCCAGTGCTCATCCCAACAAGTGTCTTCCTTGATTTCCATCACCCATTTAGCCCTTCTTCCCCACCCAACACCCAGCCAGCAACCCTTAGTTTGTCCTCTGTATTTAAGAGTCTCTTGTGGTCATCTCCCTCTCTGTTTTTATATTATTTTTGTTTCCCTTCCCTTATGTACATCTGCTTTGTTTTTTAAATTCCACATATGAGTGAAATCATATGATATTTGTCTTTCTCTAATTTTGCTTAGCGTAACACCCTCTATTCCATCCATGTTGTTGCAAATGGCAAGATTTCATTCTTTTTGATCGCTGAGTAATATTCCATTGTGTGGAATGGAATACATACATATATATATATATATATATATATATATATATACACATTGTATGTGTATACATATATATATATACATCTAGACACACACCATATCTTCTTTATCCATTCATCTATGGATGGACATTTAGGCTCTTTCCATACTTTGGCTATTGTTGATAGTGCTGCTATTAAACATTGGGGTGCATGTACCCCTTTGAATCAGCATTTTTGTATCCTTTGGAGAGATACCTAGTAGGGCAATTGCTGGGTTGTAGGGTAGTTCTATTTCTAATTTTCTGAGGAACACCCACACTGTTTTCCAGAGTGGCTGCACCAGCTTGCATTCCCACCAACACTGCAAAAGAGATCCTCTTTCTCCGCATCCTCGCCAACATCTGTTGTTGCCTGAGTTGTTAATTTCAGACGTTCTGACAGGGGTTGGGTGGTATCTCATTGTGGTTTTGCTTTGTCTTTCCCTGATGATGAGTGATGTCGAGCATTTTTTCATGGGTCTGTTGGCCATCTGGTTGTCTTCTTTGGAAGAGTGTCTGTTCATGTCTCCTGCCCATTTCTTCACTGAATTATTTGTTTTTTGGGTGTCGAGTTTGCTAAGTTCTTTATTGATTTTGTATATGTCATTTGCAAATATCTTCTCCCATTCCATCGGTTGCCTCTTAGTTTTTCTGATTGTTTCCTTCACTGTGCAGAAGCTTTTTATCTTGATGAGGTCCCCGTAGTTCATTTTTGCTTTTGTTTCCCTTGCCTCTGGAGATGTGTTGAGTAAGAAGTTGCTGCGGCCAAGATCAAAGAAGTTTTTGCCTGCTTTCTCCGCAAGGATTTTGATGGCCTCCTGTCTTACCTTGAGGTCTTTCATCCATTTTGAGTTTATTTTTGTGTCTGGTGTAAGAAAGTGGTCCAGGTTCATTCTTCTGCATGTCGCTGTCCAGTTTTCCCAGCACCACTTGCTGAAGAGACTGTCTTGATTCCATTGGATGTTCTTTCCTGCTTTGTCAAAGATGAGTTGGCCATACGTTTGTGGGTCCATTTCTGGGTTCTCTATTCTGTTCCATTGATCTCTGTGTCTGTTTTGTGTCAGTACCATACTGTCTTGATGATTACAGCTTTGTAATACAGCTTGAAGTGTGGAATTGTGATGCCTTGGTTTTCGTTTTCAACATTACTTTGGCCATTCGAGGTCTTTTCTGATTCCATATGAGTTTTAGAATTGTTTCTTTTAGCTCTGTAAAGAATGCTCGTGGTGTTTTCATAGGAATTGCGTTGCATATGTAGATTGCTTTGGGTAGTATCGACATTTTAACAATATTCTTCCAACCCATGAGCATGGAATGTTTTTCCATTTTTGTGTCTTCTTCAGTTTATTCATAAGCTTTCTGTAGTTTTCAGTGTATAGGTTGTTCACCTCTTTGGTTATCATGTTGATGTGTGTTCTTTATTGTTACCAGTAATAACAGTAAGCAATGGTTTGGAATAGGATGTGTATACCGTAGCCCATGGGACAAATCTGGCCCATCGCTTGTCCTTGTAAATAAAGGTTTATTGGTAAAAAGCCACACCCATTTTGTAGGTATTGTCTCTGGCTGTTTTTGTACCACATTATCAGAATTGCATAGTTGGGACAAACTATATGACCCAAGAAACCTAGAAATACTTACTATCTGGCCCTTTGCAAAGAACACTTGCCAGTTCCTGGTTTAGAGATTTATAGTTGACAGAAAACCTGTGCACACGTTATCTTATTTATTCCCCAGAGTAATGCTGTGTTCTTGTTGTTCGCTCACTTCGTAGGTGGGAGTTTGAGAGCTTGGACGAGTTTCTTACATCCCCTCAGCAGTTCAGGGTGATGGGCTTGTGGGGGAGTCTGTGGCCGTACATAGGATCCTGGTGGGAGAAGTCACGGGGAAGGTGATGGAGACTTGAGGCAGGGAGGGACAAGCATTGTCGCAGAAGGAAGGTGGTGCGCCACACGTCTGAGGAACAGTGAGAGGTCAGCAGAGCGAGTGTGAGGGAGACTAGCGGGAGCTGCGGTGGGAGAGGGGAGCGGAGGGGGCGGGTGGGGCCCAGCTCTGGCTTGTCGCTTGGAGAATGTCCCGCGTCTTGTGGAAGGTTTGAGGAGAACGGGGGTGCCATCTGGCTTCCGGTTTAACAGCTGCCTGTGAACCCCGGGCTGAGAGGGTCAAGGGTGGACGCAGAGCCCAGGGGGAGACAGACTGGTGGCGGGGCCGTGGCCGGGTGGGGGGGGGTTGGATTCTGGACTGACTTCGGAGGGAGACTTGGCTGCCGGTGGGTTGGATGGTGGGAGGTTGAAAGAGAAGAGGAGTCTGGAAGACGCCAGGGGTTTCAGCGCGAGAACTGGAGAGATGGATGGGGTGGCTGAGGTGGGGGAGCAGGTTTGGGAAGGGGCCGTGAACCTGGAGCTCAGTTCTGGACGTGTTACGTTGCAGATTCCTCACCGCGTTTTGGGAACCGCTGGGGACTCAGGACAGAAGCAGAGGGAAGTTGCATAAGCATGGATCTGGTTCCTCAGACCAGACCGTCCTCCTGGGAGAGAACGACAGATTTCCCTGCCATAAACGGAGAGTGTGGAGAAGATTCTCGGGGTTTTCTGTCTTGCCTCGAAGGTTTCCCTAGGCCTGCGAGCCTCTTCGGTAAAGGTCTAGGTAGCAAATATTTTAGGTTCGGTGGGCCGTATTAGTCACCTCAGGCCGCCATAACGAAGCACCGTAGACCAGAGCAGGGCTTCAACCACAGAAATTAATTTTCTCACAGCTGTGGACGCTGCAAGTGAGGTCAAGGTGCCAGCCTGCTGGGGTTCTGGCGAGAGCCCTCTTCCTGGCTTGGGGATGACTGCCTTCTCACTGGGTCCTCACCTGGGGGTGGGGGTTGGGGACTGAGAAGGACCGACAGGGAAAGACCTCTTCCTTTTCTTCCAGGGCTCCACTCCGAGGACTTCATTTAACCTTACTGATGTCCTCAGTATATTTTCCCCAGCTACAACCACGCTGGAGGGCTAGCACTTTTAACAGAAGAATTTTGAGGGGACACACTTCAGGCAGCGGGATGGACCATTCAGTCTCTGTTGCCGCTCCTCAACGGGGCTGTTGTAGTGGGAGGACAGCCACACACAGCGTGGACACAAGTGGGCACGGCCCTGTTCCATTACAACCTGTTTACAAAACAGGAAGCTCTTTGCCCACCCCTGGTTTTCTGCCATTCTGTGAACACGACAGGTGCTAATAGATGGGTCTGCTCTGGGGACGGAGGGGAGAGTAGCATAGGCAAGAGGAACCCAGCCCAGAGCCTGGCACACAGTAGGTGCTCAACACATATTTGCTTCGTTGACAAGAGTGGGGCTCCCTGTCCCTAAATTGGCACCACGTTGGCGCTCCCATTGCCTCTACTCTCTTGCCCCTGGTATTGCTTTCCCGACCTTCTACCTTACAGTGACATTGCATCCGATGTGTGCGCCAGGGTCTAAAGTTGCTGTGACATTAGCTCTCGATGAAAAATCATTGTGTCACGAAACCAGCTCTAACTTGGTCACTTATGGTCTCATCACCAGCGGATGCCATAGAGAGAGTGGATGCCAGATTTTTGACCACTTAGTCACCTACGTGTCCTTACGTTTAGAGCAGGACAGGAGAGAAGTCAATCCATTTATCACTAGGACCTGGGGAAAAAGACTAGGGACTCTTTTTTTTTTTCTTTTTTTCTTTTTTTTTTTACAGTTCTGAAATTTTCTGGAACAATAGACGGGGAGTTTTGTACAGGGCAACAGAACCTGGAGTGCTTGGGTGGGTTGATGAGGTGGTGATTCATTTTGATGTGGCTGTGAGGGCTGCACAGGGATGTTACCACCACGAGTCTTGTTAGCGCAAAGATATTAAGCTGGTTCCTGCTCCCCGCGTGCCTCCGATGGGAGAGATCCACCGTACAGGGAAACAGGATTCTTTACTAGAAATATTGCTTTGCGTGCTTCTCTTTCATTGTTTCGTGTGGCCGGGAGAAATCAGAGGAAAAGAAACAAGGCAGTGAGCAACCAGAACCATGGGGACAGATGGCACATCTGGGGTCTGAGCAAATAGGTCTAGAGAATGCAAAGTAGCCTACTGATTTGTGGCAGTGTTGGGGCAGGTGTCCCCGGCTGGTGGTGGTAGTAAGGGGATTCTGAACTTCCCAGTAACTATGATCCTGTGTGCGTGTGAATAGGCATGTGGTCACCTGAATAGCGCCACGCAGAGCCCCATCCCTACAATCCCCAGCCCCTTACTTACATCTCCAACCCTGTGCTGGAGGGCTTAAAAATGCCTCGCAAAAGTAGTCAGTCTTTCCTTCAGGGCAGGAGGTTTCTTGGTGAAGCGGAATGAACATGAGCTTTGGTTTCCGCGAAGGGCTTGAGGTTTCTGGAGCGCTGTAACAGTTATCTGTTGCTGCAGAGTGAATGACTCCAGACCTCAGTAGCTTAAAACAACAATAAACACTTATGACCTCATGGTTTCTTTGGGTTAGGGATTCAGAAGCGGATTAAATGGTCAGTCTGGCTTGACGTCACTCCCAGGACCGCAGTCGGAAGGCTTGAGTCTAGTGGACGAGAGCATCCGCTTCCAAGAGGGTCCACGCAGGGGGCCAGCAAGCTGGTGCTGGCTCTTGGCAGGAGGCCTCAGCTCCTGTCCCTCTGGCCCTTCCAGAAGTCTGCCTGGGTGTCTTCACAGCAGAATGGATAGCTTCTCCCAGAGTGAGCTGAGAGTAAGGCAGGAGGTACGACGTCTTGTGTGACCCAGTCTCCGCAACTACACGCAGTTACTTCCACAAAACTATACAGCTCTTTCCCATTTCACGGGACAGTAGCATATATCCCCCTCTGCTGGTGACATCAGGAGGCTGGCATCCCTGGGGTTGTCCTGGAGGCTACTCACCATAAGTGCTTGCTCTACGTCAGACACGTGTGCTTTCTCATTTGATTCTCAGGGTAACAGCAACAGGGCAAGGTGGGGTCTATTATTATGAGAAATGTAAACGAATCCGTTTCACTAATTTGTCTAAGGCCACACAGCTAGAGAGCCGAAGGGCTGGGATTGTAGTTTACACGGCCGAGTTCAGAGCGTGGAGGTGACCTTGGTCCCCCCACAGACCCTTCTCAGAGAGACCTGAGCTCTAGTCCTAGCTCTGCCTCGATTGTGATAATGCAGCCTGTGTTTGCACAGTCCCAACAGACAATCTGGAAAGCACAAACACCGGGCTTGGCATGTTGAGGTGTTCGGCAGATGTTTTCTGTTTTCTTCCCCTTGAGTTTTCCGTACCGGGGTGCATAGGTAACAGGTAGCATGAGAGAGACATTTTTATATAGTGCACGTATGAAATGTGTATATTTTTTAAGTTTAAGAGTTATGCGTGTGTTTTAATGTGAACTTGGAAAAAATAATGAATTACAATTGGCAAATTACTTAATTGAATCTCAGTTGTGATATCTGTAAAATGAGCACAAAAACATGTAGCTCTTGGAATTGTCTGGATTGAAGAAAGATAATGCACATCCAGGGCCCAGCAATTTATGGTTCGTAACAGGCGCTCGATAATATTTATTACTATTAACCCGAGATGAATGTGAAGTATTCTGGGAAATGTGGGAAGTGGATTTCTGTACCTTCTCTGTTTTAAGAGAGACTCTCTTAGCGATTTGAGTTCCATTTAAGATTATGACCCTGCGGTAGAGGAAGCTAGGAAGGAAATGAGTTTTCCTCCCTAGTTATGTTAACGGCATCGGTGAGAATTAACTGTTACCGTCTCGACCTTCATAAGGTAAGATCTTTAAAAAGCGGATGTTTTTATGTTGGCGAAAACTGGCTGGCTACAGAAATGCACTTTCGAAAATGTTTTCCTTCCCACTCTGTGGTTGCCTAATTGTCACGGATGCAGGTGTCCTGGCTGCGCGCTCCTTTGGGTATGAAGCCACCACTCTGGTTTACCTTCACTGGAGGGACTTCCTCTCCTGCAATTTAATCTCCAAGCTCTAATGCAAAGCAGGTTGATTCGCTTTGACAGGAAACTACAGGATACACAGAGAGGGGCACATTTGTGTCGTCAGGTAGCGCTCTGCTATTATGAGTAATACGGCTTAACAGGAAAGGAAATGAAACAAACAAGATCCCAGGAAACCATGAGTTTTCCCCCAAAGAACTTATTTCCAATGAATCGTAGAAAATAGAACCAGGAGAGGCCCTTAGATGATCAGGAGAAACTAATATTGATCGATTGATTCATAATTTGTGTCTCATCTTCTGAAAATAAATTGTTGTGGTTTAGAAAAGTCATTGACTCTCCCCCCGCCCCCTCAGGATATTACTGCAGAAGCATTCACATAACTTTGGAATAGACGGTCACATTTCAAGATGTCAAGCCACCGATTTGACAATATCTGATTTTGAGATTTTTTTTTTTTTTTTTTTTTTTTTAGCTTAGAATATAACCTTAGGGATGAAAACAATTGGCACGGAAAGAAAGTAATGTGATTTTTGTCTTTTTATGTCCTGTCAAAGGCTGCGTGTGTTTTTGAAACATTTAAGCAATTAAAAAGCAAAAGTAAAACGTAGAAGAAATCGTCCTTTATCCCTACTGATGTGAAGAGTTTTGAGGCTGGAGTGGCATTCGTAGTTTCTGGCGGCCCTGGGCCATCTCCCTTTCTGAAAACAACGGTTTCTTCTTGTGGAGTTGTTTCCCCCACTAACCTAACCCCCTCTGAAGGAGCAGGGGTCGGTCCAGAGCCTCCTGGTCTGTCATATCACAGTGAAGAGAGAACAGGGGCGGGACACGGTCTCAGGTTGTACCAGACACCCTGGGATGAGGTTACGTGTTGCCATTCACACTTGGGAGCGGACTTCTCCGCGTGATGTGTTTCCGTGATGGGAGGCTGGAGGCCAGTGGCAGTGGCCTGATGGCAGCCCCTGATGGCGCCGGGTGAAGGTGTGTGGCCCTCAGTCATGGTACAAAAACATGGGTTCGAGGGCTAAGTGAGCCACCGACTGCTCGGGTTCGTTCAGGGAGCCCGTGGTAACCCTTAACTCTGCATTCACCACCGAAGATGCTGGAAAACCAGTTCAAGAGTTAGGTGGATGAAATGGTGAAATAAATTACATCAGCTTTTGCTTTGTTTCCATTCCTTCTCGTTTTCCTTACGGCTTCCCCTGGTTTTGTTAGAACTACGGTTCCTCAGCTTCTGACCTGATGACCTTCCTTTGCTCTTTTTCACCTCAGGGCCCCAACCCTTTTGGTAGAAAAGATTTGCCAATGCACTCTGATGTGTTAATGATGACTGATTGTAAATATTTATCTTTGCATTTTGCTCCCGTAGGATCTTTTTGCAGGGACGTTTTAGCTTAAAGATGGGTCACCCGTCGGGTTGGTATTTGGGATTGGGTAGTCATTCCATGCGTCCCACTCCCTGTTTCCCTTATCCCGAGGATACCTTCTCCCCAGAATGAAGATGAAGAAAGGGTAGATGGGGTGGTCACAACAGGCTTCAATGCCAAGATCTCCTTGGATTAGATATTAATTTCTTGTTCCTGTAAAATCTGCGATGGTTTGCACAACTCTTCGAGGTAGCACTCAGTGACCCTGCTCTGTATCTGGGGATAAAAGGTTCCTGCAGACGTGTCCAGGTAGCAGGAGAGGACACTGCGGAATTAACTGACCATTGACTTGTAAATGCATTCGCTCAAATCTCATTGGTCAGAGCAGCCACACGGGTGGGAAAGTATAATCCTGTCCAGTGCTTGGCAGAATTGGAAATCCTGGTGAGCAGAATCAAGGACTGTCATTCTGAGTCTCTAGTATGACGGTGGGCGAACAGGGATATGAGTATTAGTGTCTTAGGTACTTTGAAATCTCAATAGTTGGACTCCCTCTAGGATTTGAGGTGGGGCTCATTCAGAGGAAGATATTCAAAGGTCTGCTTTTCTTTTTCTTTTTTAACAGTTACCTACAGAGCAAGTGCGCTAAATAGGGCACCTACTTCAGTTGTCTCGGCAGAAAAGATTTATTCTCCCCAAGTAATTTTCCGTTTTAGTCAGCATTCCACTGCCAGCATTCTGTTGTAGCAATTTGGAGGATTTTTAGGTTTTTGAGAGAATGAATCATGGAGAGGAAGCTCTCGGGTGAGCCTGCATCCTTTGGGAAGTGTTGGTCCCCCACGCAGGAAGAAGTTGGACCCTCGTGCTCCTAATGAAAGGAAAGAACAAGAAAAGGAGAGCTGCTTTTGTTTTGGGTTTAAGAGTCTTTCTTAATAAGGAATGATGAACATCAACACCCAGTTATTCAGTAGACCAATTAAATTAAATTAGCACAGCCCGGGAAACGAAGGAACAATCCTTCAACTGCTGCATTTATACTATAGACTCAGCAGTCACAATATGAGGCAGAGTAGTAACAATACGGTCTGTTAAGACCATTCATGGTGATTTTTCATGTTTTTATCAAGTTAAAATATTTAAAATGCCTCCCTCTGCCCCAATAGACAGTTCCAGTATGTTGTTTCTCTTTTCTCTCCGTTCATGATAAAATTGAGATAAAATTAGCTTTTTGCACCTTTCCTATTACTGGTTTCTATTCAAGGCTGTGTCTTTGAAACAATTCTAGCCAATCTCCTTTTGAGACTTGTTCACTGCTCTCCCTAGTTAAGCGGCAACAAGGATGGGCCAGTATGGTAAAGAATGCCGGCTTTAGAGAATGGTCTTAGGTCAAGAATTATTATTGCTTGAGGCCTCCAAGATCCAGTTATGGGTTTCTGCAAACCCTGTGGGCTCTTATGATAATGCTTTTCTCCACTATTATTGTTATAAGGCATTAAATCAGTCAGATTCATGAGCAACAAGAGGTCAATGTCTGATTGAAATTCATAAGGTCAAAAAGGAAACTAAAAATCAATTTATAAGATATGAAGATTTAGGTTCAAACTATATCCATGAGCAATAAAATTTCACATCCATAAATGTAAGAAAATCAGTTATTAAACTTGAGGGGGTAAAGAAGACTTATTAAGTTTTACACACACATAAGGCAGCTAACACATAATTTTATCAGACATTACTGAAATCCTGTGTGTAATATAAGCAATGATGGGCTAAAATGCTAAATGGTTTAGCACTAAATTATTAAGTGATGTATCCCTAAGGTATTAAACAGATAGAAAATGCAGAGCAGGTGTCTCTCCTAGCAGACTTGATCACCAGTTTAAGTGCATATTGATAACAAATGCACTTCAGAGGGAAAATAGTATTAGTAATATTTTTGCTGCGTGAAAGCCTGGTGTCAGGATGACTAAAAGCCTCTACCTGACAAAGAAATGTTCATTTCTCTCTCTCTCTCTCTCTCTCTCTTTTTTTTTTTTTTAAGGAAAAAAATTAATCATGATAAATGTTAGGTCCCCATGGAACCAAAGGGGAATTCTGGAGGGATTTGAGCATTTTATCTCTTTTCTTCTGTCATCTCTGCATTTAAAAAAAAAAATTGAATGAATGGAGAAGATCTCTCTACATTATGCAGTAAAAATCGAAATTATGAACACAGTTCATGTGGCAAAATAAAAATATAATTCTGCCAGGATGAGTGCGAAGAAAACTTTGTGAAGGCAAACATTTGGGTTAAAAATTCCAATCATTTAGAAACAAAGCACAAGTCTTCATTCTGTCCTACCAAGACCAGGAAAACAGAACTTTCTGCTGGTTACCTGCTCAGCAGAGGCTCCAGTTGAAAATTAAAACGCAAAAATACGTGTTTGCGAGTGAGCTGAATGGCAGCTTTCTCTTGTCTCTTTAGACGCGATATGAACCCAAATGTGGCTTCTGGTAGGTGCATGGAAACAAGACATTAACTGGGTCTCTCTGGCCCTTGGAAGTTAGATAAGATAGGCTGGAGCCTCACTGCATACAATGGAGGTTCAGAACAGTCTCCCCAAACTTCACGAAATTCCTAGGAGGCTTATTTTTTTAAACTCTACCACTTTTGGATCTGAGGGCTGTGTTTGCTGCACGACTTGGGCTTACGAGTCTTTCCACTCTCCCACCTTGCTGGTGGCCCAGGTGTTAAAATTACACATACATGTAATTTGCACATCATCCACTCGGAGAAATTGTGTAGAAATACAAATTCAATAGGTGTATGAAGTACACCGACTCTTCATTTTATACTTTGAAACAGGTTTTCGAGAAAGTTGAGTGGCTCAAGGCTATGCAGCTTGTGCATGGAGCTGGGACCCCCAACATTGGTTCCTTTTTTTGTTTAATTTTTTAATGTTTATTTATTATTTTGAGAGAGGGAGAGAGAGACAGAGTGTGAGCAGGGGAGGAACAGACACACACACACACACACACACACACACACACACACACACACAGAATCCGAGCAGGCTCCAGGTTCTGAGCTGTCAGCCACAGAGCCCCACGCAGGGCTCGAGCTCACAAACTGCGAGATCATGACCTGAACCGAAGCCGGCCATTTAACCAATTGAGCCACCCAGGCGCCCCCCAACATTGGTTCTAAGTCCATGGTCTTATTCACTCTCTTCCAGGCTTGATATCTCCCCTTGGGTTAGACATAGGCCAACAAACGATGTCCCACAGGCCAAATCTCGTCCTCCATCTGTTTTTAGAAGTTTTATTTGAACATAGCCATACCCATTGTTTACATATTGTCTATGGCTGCTTTACCACTGCAATGACCAAGCTGAATAGTTGAGACAGACACAACATGGCCTGCAAAGCCTACACTATTTATTCTTTAGTCCCGCACAGAAAAAGTTTGTCGACCCCTAGTCCCCTAGTTTAGGTGGTAGACTAGTATCTACTCCATGGATAACTGTTTTCATGAACATTAAGTATGACATGGTAAAAAAAAAAATGTTCTGGGGTCAAATAAGTTTGTGAAATGCTAGGTCGGACAAAGTTAAACAGCCTCCTTTCCAGAGCCTTTAACCTGTGTGTGTGTGTGTGTGTGTGTGTGTGTGTGTGTCTGTGTGTTACATTTCATAGGTCACATCTGAGAAAGGCTGGGTTGGGTAATAATTTGGGGAATATACTCCAGAGGGCTGCCATTCGAATGTCTGGGTGTTCCTTGGCAAGGCGGCTAGAGAAGAGTGGAACTTAAGATAGTTATTTTAATAGAATCTCCAATATTACTTTAGAAAAAGATTTTAGTTAGTGGTCCAAAAGATCATTGGAGTTTTCCATGACCTGGGCAGAAGCTAATCTTTTTTGACTTTGTAGGAAAAAAATGACCCACCAGGTACAGTTTTGTTCCATTTTATTTTCCTTCCTGTTACTCTTTCTTGAGTCTGTCTGTGAGTACCAGCTTTAAGTGACCCAATGGATAAGCGAGAATCAAATGATTGTTAAAAAAAAAAAATTGTAAATGGCAGACCTTATTTAATTTAATATTTTTTAAATAAAAATATTACATTTTTTAAAATAAAAAATATTACACTTTTTAAATAAAAAATATTACATTTTAAAAATAAAAATATTACATTTGTAAAATAAAAATATTACATTTTTTTAAATAAAAGAATATTACATTTTTTTAAATAAAAGAATATTACATTTTTAAAAATAAAGAATATTACATTTTTTTAAATAAAAGAATATTACATTTTTTTAAATAAAAGAATATTCCATTTATGGTGTTATAATGTAGTTGTAGCATGTAGTTATTTTCTGCCTAATTGATTGCTCTCTGGTGGATTCCTGTATTTCATGGTGTTCTGTAAACAGTACACGTGGCTTTCAGGGGCTCTAGCTGGCTTTGGGAGGTTGGGACAGCTGTGTTAAATTCTGGAAGGTCGAATTACTTACAGCTCATTTGGTTGCGGATGACAAAAACCCAACTCCTACTTGATAAGCCATTGATTTATATAACCAGGAGGTGACGTAGAAATGGCTTTAGGCATGGCTGTTTCCAGGAGCTCCAATGACGTCACTGGGATTCTTTCTCTCTTTACTTTCTCTCATTGATTTATTTCTCTCTTTATTTCCTCTAGTTGATTTATTCTCGTGGGGTGTCTAAGATTATTGGCATTGCTAGCTCACACTGTATCGATAGATAAAGATTCTAGATTTTCTTTTTTTTAATCTCAGTTAAAAAAAATATTTTTGACAGTTCATTTTTTTAAAAATATAATTTATTGTCAAGTTGGCTAACATACAGTGTATACAGTGTGCTCTTGGTTTGGGGGGTAGATTCCCGTGATTCATCCCTTAGGTACAACACTCAGTGCTCACCCCAAGATCCTATATTTTCTTTTTTTTTTTTTTTTAAATTTTTTTTTTTCAACGTTTATTTATTTTTGGGACAGAGAGAGACAGAGCATGAACGGGGGAGGGGCAGAGAGAGAGGGAGACACAGAATCGGAAACAGGCTCCAGGCTCTGAGCCATCAGCCCAGAGCCTGATGCGGGGCTCGAACTCACGGACCGCGAGATCGTGACCTGGCTGAAGTCGGACGCTTAGCCGACTGCGCCACCCAGGCGCCCCAAGATCCTATATTTTCTTAAGCAGCTTCCTAGCAATGCCTGAGAATGTCTCTGCTCGGTCCTGCCTGGCTCATTTGCCCAATCCTGGACCAATTGTGTCCGGAAGGAGGTATTCTGATTGGCCAGACTGGATCTCATGGCCATGTGTGTGGCAGGAGGGGCTCCACGTTTGACAGTCCCCTGGGAGGCGGAAGGGGAAATTCCCAAAGGGAAAGGGAGGGGGCTATTGCCTGAAGAGAACGGGAGTCATATTAAACGGGGAAAACCCACAGAGGTCTGTTTTTGGCTATAGGAGGAAGAGACACTAGCTGTGGTCAAAAATATTGGTTAAAAAACAGGAGGCCCCACTAGAATGTAAGCTTCAGGAGGCCAGAGTTTTTATTTTGGTCACTACTTCTACAACAGGGCTTGGCACAAAGGAACAGGCATCCACTGAGTGAATGGCATGTTTAATCGGCCGTAGGAATTTAAGAACTGAGGGCAAACGTCGTGGATAATCCTGTGTGTGATGTGTTTATAAAATGATTATGGAATGTTCACAATTGTCCACTCCTCCCATAAAGAGGCGAAGTCTCTTTCCCCACTCTGCACTCGCATCTGGGTTGGGAACTTGACCTCATTTAGACAGTGGGACATCAGCAAGCAGTACCCAAGTAGGAGCTTGGAAAGCATCCACGTATCGGGCTTGTTTTCTTGCTGCTCTTGAACTCTGTTGCCCTTTGAGCCAGGCTGAGCTAGACTGCGGAGGGGGGTGGGGCGGAGAGGGGTGGTGGGGAGAGACCACGTGGACGAGAGCTGAGGGGTGCTTTCCAGCAGCCAGCCAGACCCCCAGCCCACTCAGAAACCAATCAAATGTCGCCAGTGAATCCCGGTCAAGGTCAAACAGGCTTGGCCCGGATCTGCAGACCCTCCCACCCCCAACTGCTAATTTGCAGACTCAAGAGCAAAATAAAGTTCTTGTTTTAAGTCACTGCGTTGTTTGTTTGTTTTTCGGTGGGGGAGGAGGGTGTTGTGATGTACATTCACTGATATAGTTATAGGTTCTTGCCTGCAGGGCAGTACTACCAGAGTCCAACACTCTGGTGACCAATTTTTTCCCCCTTGTATTGGTCTCACTGTAAAGCCTGGAAGGTTTAAGGTCCTCAAGTTCATGCTCTGGGTTTTCCTTCCCCTGCTGTGCAAATATATGCCCAACATTTGCATTTTGATCAGTCTTTCTATAATCCCTGCCAGATTTGCAATGGAGGAGGAGAGAGTGTTTTATAATTATTAGTGTTATTTTATTGTCACATATATATCTCAGTTAATGCCGACATGATTGTTCTTGCTGTTGTAACGTGAATTAGAAACGTTCACAGCCGGGTATTGATCATTCATGTAATTGTATGAAGAAAGAAAAACAATCCCCTCTCTGCCTTTGAGAAACCAAAACAGAAGGAAGGAGGAGGCAAATAAAAAATCAAAACATATGTGGTGTTTCAAGGGGCACTGTCTTTATTATTATTTTTTCTTAACAAGAGAAGCTATTCTTGTTTTAGGGAGTTTTCTATTATAATAAATACCAATAAAGTTGTTTATTTGGGAGTTAAAAAGTACATGCTTATTTGAAACGATTTCCAGGTAAAGTTTTATAAAATTGCTCTTTGCTTTATTATATTGCGTACATTTTTACGATATTAAAGTATAAATTATATTACATAGCATTATAAATTGTTATTAAAGCGATCTGCGGCATAACTAGCAGAGAACTTAAATATAACTGTAAAAACTGAAATAAAAATCTATTAATGCAATAAACCCACTTAATAAAAGTTACTTTCGTATTCAAAAACAAAATATTAAGGCATGCTTCAGATCTGAAAGTCAAAAATGAGGGAATAAATTAGTGGAGGTTTAGAACCTTGTAGCAGCTGACTAACAAAGCTCTAGGGGATTATAAAATTTCATGCTCTTGTAATAAAAAGGATAAAGGATTGGCTAGAAGACCACTAAAAGTTAAAATAAATGAACATAAAGGAGATGAAAAAGTCTGACAAGGCTGAGACCACTAATGTGTGAAGACTAAAGAGATGACATTAAAGTGTTAGAGGCTGGAATTAAATGTAAAATGAATTCTGGTAGCAGATTAATAGAAAATTATAAAGGTAAATGAGTTCGGTTTCATGGTTTCGGAAAACTTTATATATCTCATTATTTTTCTTAGCACTTGAGAAGACGCAGAGTAAGACAAATTAAAATCTGGCGTAAACCATATTGGAATAGGTGCAAGTGCCGATTATCCCTCAGTGCTCATCGCCCCCTACTCCCTAGTAATTGACCTTTAATTGTTGAGTGGCTCGTGGAAGCCCCAAATAAAGCAAGATTTTCCAGATTCCCTTGCTCCTAAGTGGGACCGTGAACCCGACTTCTTGTCCAATTAGTTGTAAGAGTCAGTGGCAACTTCTGAGAAATGTATGTAAAAGGAGGTGGTGGGTACTTCCTCGCCTTCCCGCCGTATTCCTTCCTGATGACTGGAAGGTGGATGTAACAGCTGGAGCTCCAGCAACCATTTTGGAGCAAGAAGTGGTCATGGGAATAGGAACTGTGCATGGGGGAGAAAGAAGACAGAGGGAGCCTGGAATCTTGCCACTCTGTAGCTTCCGTGTCAACCCTCTGCTTCTGAGCACCAGACTTAAGAACTTTCCCTCAGTGCTATTTTGGATTTCCTATCCTTACAGTCAAAACTCATCTTAACGAAGACTGGGTTTCTCCTGTCTCCAGGTGGGTATGTGAAAACTGGTATTGTGTGTTGTAATCAGCAAATGCCCAAGCCAGTGGTCAAACTCAGCAAATAAGAACAGCTCCCATGTTGGAGCTGGGGGAGTGGGCAGCTGAGGCCGGGACCCCTGTCTTTTGTTGGTGGTGATGCTGAAAATAAATAATTCCCTCCTAGCCGAGGTCTGTTCCAAAATTCAGTACCAGAGCGACCTGGTTAAGTGGTGATGGAATTTGTCCCGAAGCTGGACTCTTGTAGAAAGAACACCGTTGTTCAGGTTGCATTACAGATCGATATAAATAGCTGTTTTGAAAAGTAAATGGCCGCTAGTCATATTTTCTTAAGATCGAGAAGATGTCAACTAATAAAGACAAAGATATTATGCTACTGCTTCTTTGGGCTGACTTTTGAGGATAATGGGTTTCATCTGGTTGGACGCAGGCTCAAGCCCTCCACAGCCCCCCTCCCCCATCCCATCTTGGCCCCTCCACTGCTGCAAGCGCATTTTCTCTTCCCCTTGACCTTTCCCAACTCAGTCTACCATAACAGTTGAAATGGCACTTGGTTGCTCTTAAGGAAACATCCAGAACCTTTGCTGTAGGTAGCATTTGCCCTTGATCCAGTGTAGATTTTCCAAACCATTAGAACAACTGCTGACCTGCACAGAAATTCTCCTTATGGTCTGAAATTAACGATGGTGGAACTTTCCCGGAACTGTTTACGAAAAGTACCTGGCGGCTTTTGTTTTATTCTGTTCTCCGGGAAGACTTCACATCTTGTATCTCTTCCCCTCTGCGCTTCCTGCCTTTCCGCCCGGTACCCACAGGGCACCCTCGCCTCGTGCTCGCCTTTGCCCTTGCACTTCTTTATTTCTCCCTCTTTTCCCCTTCCCTTTTCCCACCCTCCTCTCCTCCCTCTTTTCCTCCGTCCCTGTCTTCCATGCTTCCTTCCTTCTCTTCCATCACAGATGCTCTGTGCTACTCATTTTCTAGGCACTGGAAATATCGCGGGCAACAAAACACACAGAGACAGTATGTTTTTCATGGTTTTTGCTAACTTGCTTGTCCTTGGAAGGCCCTTAGCGCATAGGTGTTCATAACCTTTGCCGAGGTCCGGTCTCGGGGTGCTCGTCAACTGCAGTGAGGGGTTTACGTGACTCTCTTGGCCTCCGCTCTTCTCACCTACCTGGAAACGCTTGTGAAGTTAACAACAAGTACAGATTTGCTTCTGGTGATGACCATGGCTTGCACAGAAAAGCGTAGAGGTGAAGGAAGGAGGAGGGCAATTGGGGATAGAAGGACACGATTCTAACTAGAAAGTGGAATTTTTAAATAAATTGAGGAATGGAGAAAAGTATTTGAATGGTCTTGGGTCTATGGCTTTGTTTCTATAAAGGAACATAGAAAAGTGATTTGGGAAACACAGGGCAGACATTATATTTTAAAATGCAGGTGGATAACCCGAAGCATGGGGGTTAAGGGAGTATCTGGAACTTGGAAATTCACAAAGGAGGTATCCTTTGTCAAAATAGGGCTGGTATTATTTAGGATGGGATAGTCAGTGTAGTAGCTAACAATCCCTCAATATCAGTGGCTCAGCACACACGTTTATTTCCTATTCATGCTAGACCTCCAGCAGGGCATCTCCATGGAGTGGGGACGATCTGCTCACAGCAGTCACCAATGGGGCCCGGGGTTGAAGGAAGCGATCCTTCCGCACTGACCCGTGTCACTGCAACAGTGGACCAGAACATTGCTGTCTTTGTTAGTTCAGGCACAGTCAGGACGCTTATGTCTCATGGTTCTGGAGGCTGGATGTCTGAGATCAGGGTGCCAGGATGGTCGAGTTCTGGTGAGAGCCAGAGTCTTCTGGGTTGCAGGCTGCAGACTTCTCATGGTCTCATGTGGTGGAAAGAGAGTGAGCTATAGCTCTGGCCTCTTCTTATAAAGGCACTAATTGTATTTGGGAGGCCATGACCTACTCACCTCCCAATGGCTACACCTCTTCATATGCGATAATGTTGGAGAATACGTTTCAATATGTGAATTTCAATGTATGAATTTTGGGGAGCCCAAACATTTAGCCCATAGCAATGGCAAATCACTTACCGCCTCTTAAGGCTTCCACCTGGGAGTAACACAGGTAGCTTTTGTTGACATTTCATTGGCTAAAGCAAGCCACAGGGTCACGCCTTTCCTCGAGGGGGTGGGGAATTGCCATCTTACTGTGCACCTGCGAAGTGAGCATCTGAACTCCGCGGTGGGCAGCACCATTGTCTGCTGTAGTCCCGACGCTTGGCCCTAAGGATGCCATTTCCCCCAGGGCACAGGCATCTCCTTCAAAGTGCAAACACCATCGTGCAGATCTTTGAACAACTCGTCTCTAGCTAAGCGCCTGGGACATAGTAGTTTTTCAGTAAATGTTTGTTGTCCTGGATTGATCTCCACTCTGCGTACTTCCCGAAACCTCTCGTGATTTATTGGGAGAATTTTCACCCTTAATTAGTGAAAAAAGAAACTCCTTCTATGAGTTTATAAATTATTTAGCTTACAAAGCCCTTCTGAGCTCTTCAAGCACACTGTAAATAATTTACGTTCATACTTGTATGATTTCAAATTTGTTTATGAATGTTATGTTGGAGATAGAAAACAACCTAAGTGAAACCACACTGCGTAATTTTGCAGATCGTTTGGGGTAAGAAAAAAAAATGCTTTTCTTCTCATGTGAAACTCTTAGTGACCCATCATTAGGAGGGTGTGAAGGCCTAGCTCTTTCCCAGTGGTACACAGATGTTTGGGCTGATGTAAGCCATGGGGTTCATGCATTTGCCATTTATTGAATTCCTACGATATGTCAGGTATTGAACTAATTGCGTCTACCCTGCCCAGTAGATCTGGTGTGGAGCTTTCTCCTGAACGCCAGCATCGTGTTTCCAACTGGCCTCTCGATATCCCCACGTAGATGCATTTCATTGGCCCCTCACACATGACATGTCCAGAATGAAACCCTTGGTTGCCAGCCTCCCACCAGCCAGCTCCGGTGGCTACAAACTCTACCCATTCAGTATCTCAAGTCATAACTTTACATGCAGCCTGACTTCATGCCTTCTCTCACACCCCAGGTCTAGTCTTCTGAAATTCTCTCGGTGCTACCTGCAAAATAGAGCCAGAGGCCAAGCCGCCATTACTACTCAGCTAGTCTATTCTTAAGGATCTAATGGCTTCCTGTCTTCACCACTGGCCCCTATGCTCTGTTCTTTGCACAGCATCCCAAGAAAGTCTTTTTTTTTTTTTTAATTTTTTTTTAATGTTTATTTATTTTTGAGACAGAGAGAGACAGAGCGTGAATAGGGGAGGGGCAGAGAGAGAGGGAGACACAGAATCCGAAACAGGCTCCAGGCTCTGAGCTGTCAGCACAGAGCCCGACGCGGGGCTCGAACTCACGGACCGCGAGATCATGACCTGAGCCGAAGCCGGACGCTTAACCGACTGAGCCACCCAGGCGCCCCAAGAAAGTCTTTTAAAATGTAGGTCACTCCTCTGTCTAGAAACCCCAGCAGCTCCCATCTCAGGCCAAGGCAAAGCCAAAGTCATCCGTAAGGTCCCACCTGACCTGCATCCCATCCCCCAACTGCTTTCCTGATTCCATCCTTTTATCACTCTCTCCCTCGCTCACTCTATTCCAGCTACAGACAGTTCCTAGCTTTCTTGGGGTATTCCAAGCAAGCTCCTGCCTCAAGACTTTTGTGCTTCCTCTTTCCTGTGATTCAAATGGTTTCCCCAACGTGCCTCATTTTTCCAGTCCCTTCATGGACTCAGCACCCCTTCATGGACTCAGCACCCCTTCCATACCTTTCACTCTGCATCTTCTGGGGCGGGGGGGGGGTGCAGGGTGCCTGGTGGGCCCATGTGGGACACTTATCCTGTTCACTGTGATTGTTTATTTAGGTTTCTGTTCCCCCTCGAGATACGAGAGGCCCCCTCGAGATTCAGGGGCTTCTCATCTTTGTATCCCCAGAACGTAAGATCTTCTAAAGTTTGTATTAGGCATTTATCTGCATTGACCTTTAAAAGCAAGGTTGAAACATGAACCAAATCTACCCTTGAGATTATCTCCCACTAAGTCAATACTGGTATAAATGAGTAAAAAACTGAGAAGTCTTTATTTTTTTAAAAGTTGGTGTGAAGGGCTCAGGGAAACATCAAAAGCCAATTTCTCAATGATGTGCAACTCTTCAAGTCAGAATAATTTAATTTTAGGAAGAATAAAGCAGGAATGGATTGAAAACTGTCTGAACAATTTGAACATAGAATATCTCGCTGCAGGGGACAGAGAAAACAGGGAAGAAACTCCAAAGTATAGAGGACCCAGTTCTTACCCAAGTAAGGGGTGCATATAAGACTGAGGCTTTTCTATGGCAGAGGATGTGCACTCTTGGTTTAAGTAACATGCGTGGATTTAAATCAGTATTAGAAAAATATCTGATTTTCCTAATTAGGCTCATACTATCATAAGTTTCCTGACTCAATGCTATTTTTTTTAAGACAAAACATTGCATCGATTCAAGAAATGGAGTGAAGAAAAAAATACGACACGTGGTGTTTGGATGCCTAGTATATTAATGGCTGATGTTGGGAACCACTATTTTGAGGACCTGGATTGGCCATTGAGAAGCCAGTTTTCTAGACCTTTGGATCCAGGTGCTTGCCCTGTGGTACTTGCTTAGGATAACCGATGATGGCTACCCCTCCTTTTGAATTACGAGATGTTGCCCCTCATCGAACTGATTGGATTGAGAACGTGCCCCTCCCTTAAGCTGGGCCAATCAGATTCTTCTTTTGGGAGTTGAGAATTGGGAGCCAGGGAGACCCAGAGGGGTTCCGAGCATGGTTTCGACAGTAGACTTGGTCGTTCTGGGGCTGTTCCATTTTTCTATCAGGATGGAAAAGCGGAGGTAGCTGTGAGATGAAGAGAGGGAGATAGGGAGAGAAAAATAACACAGGTGTATGTACAGAGGAAAATAGAAATGAGAGATGGGACCTGCTTACTCTCGTTTCCCAGGCTCCTGTCCATTCTTGGTCTGGCTGCATTCTTACCCTTGGGTTTTCTGAGACACTATGGCACCCTGATAATCAATCTCCACCTACCAGCCCATCTTACGTCCAGCATCGTACTCTTAGGCTTGTCTGAGTTGTTACTGTTCCTTATTGCAAAGATCCTCTAACAGTGAATATGGAAGAGGTTATTTACTTTCTCTGGGCCTCGGTCACTTTAGAAAATGGGAGAAGCTGGCTAGTGTTTTTCAAAATGCAGGACACAGACCACTGGAGAAAGACGAAATCTTAGATATTATTTAGATCTGACCTCGTGTAATATTGAACCATGTAGTGACTCCTTTTCTAATTGTCTTCCAATCCTTCTGCTTATATATGAAGGAGAAAGTCAGTTTGACTCCAGTATGTTTGTAATACTTTTCTAATGCCTATTAAGCTCTTTAACAGAAAGACACAAGACATCAGCCTTGAAAAGCTGCAACACCCAGCTAGAAACTGATATAAATGGTTTTCACTGAATTTATTTTGTACTGTTATTTTTTAGCCTCACAACACTTGTTTTAATTCTGATTTTTCAGTTATGGTAGTAAGACAAAACTTCCTTTAAAAATAACTAAAAAGTGGAGGAAAAGAAACAGCTACTGCATACAATGGAATTCCAATGATGAATGTCGAATGACAAAAATAGCAAATCACCATTTGGCAAACACCACCGTAATAATTATCGCAGGCAAGGAGCGTCAACGGATGCTAAAATTTGTGGATGAAATTAAGGGGAGGAGGAGGATATTTACACAGTTTCAGGGAATTTCCCCACAAGACCCTTACGACATACAAAGGAGGAAAGAGTAACTTGACAGTGGAGAAATTGCAGGCTCTGCCTCACCAAGCGATCCAAATTAATAGCACATCAGGTACCTCATGACATGACGCACTGGGAAGGCCACAACACTAACGTGGCACTCGTGGCAAAAAGGCATAACTCCGATCTAGTCATGAAAGCACATGAGACAAAGCTACACTGAGGAAGGTTTTACAAAAATAACTCATCAGTGCTCATCAAACATATCAAGGTCATGAAAGAAAGACCTAGGAGCCATCACAGATTTGAGGAAACTGTAGGTACCATGACGATTACATGCAATTTGTGATCAGGAAAAGGACATTGGTGAGACACGGGTGATATCTGAGTAAGACCTATAAACTACTTAATACTATTATATCAACATTGATTTACTGCTTTTCGTAATTGGACTATGGTTGTGTAAAATGGAAACATTTGAAGAGTCTGGGTAAAGAGGATACAGGTATACTATTTTTGCAACTCCCCCCCATAAATCTGAAATTATTTCAACATGAGAAGCCTCAAAGTCTAAAACTATGTTTTTTCTTTTCTTTCCTTTTTTGGAGAGAGAGAGAAAGAGAGAGAGAGAGAAAGAAAGAGAGAGAGAAAGAGAGGGAGGGAGGGAGGGAGGGAGGGAGAGAGAATCCCAAACAGTCAGAATCCCTGACTCAGGGCTCAATCCCATGACCCCGGGATCATGACCCGAGCTAAAATCAAGAGTTGGATGCTCAACCAACTGAGCCACCCAGGTGCCCCCAAAACTATATTTTTTCTTGATCCGTGGTTCTCAGTAGGGACAGTTTTGCACCTGGGAAGTTTTGTAGGGACATTTGGCAATGTCTGGAGACAATTTTGGTTGTCACAACTGGGGGAGGGGTGCTACTGAATCCAGTGGATAGAAGTCAGGGACATTGCTAAATATCCCACCTTGCACAGGACAGCTGCTTATACCAAAAATTTATCTAATTCAAAAAGTGATTAGTGCTGAGCTTCATAAACCCTGTTCTAGAACGATCCAGTTTTTTTATTTTTTATTTTTTTAACTTTTTATTTATTATTGAGAGACAGAGACAGAGTGAGACAGAGCATGAGCAGGGCAGAGAGAGAGGGAGACACAGAATCCAAAGCAGGCTCCAGGCTCCGAGCTGTCAGCACAGAGCCCGACGCGGGGCTGGAACTCACCGACCGTGAGATCATGACCTGAGCTGAAGTTGGACGCTTAACCGACTGAGCCACCCAGGCGCCCCAAGGACGACCCAGTTTTAAAAAAAATACATGAAAACAAGGAATGTATGAAATATTATGGTATAGAAGTTATGTGAATATTACTGTGCAACTGGCATGCAAATCTCTAAGCCTCATTAGAATGTGATCTCTGCATTTCTGGTATTTTGGATTCTGTGAGTTCAAGAGCAGTGTTACTTAAGGTTAGAGGTACAGGCAGGAAGCTCTGTGATTGCTCAGCGCACTTGGCCATTGTTGGTCAACTATTGTCATTTGTTTTCCTGGTGCAGAGTGAGCACATCAATCTGACCATTTCTAATGAGATATAGGATAATACCGCGTGGTCGGCTCTTGCTGTCAGCCACTGCCTGGTGGGCTTAGCAAAAGAAACGATCCTTCATTAATTAACCTTCACTTTCTATGTAGATTCATTCATTGAGATGCAGGTAATTAAACCAAGGTCATTTCAAGGACAGACAGGGAAAAAACCAGCAGTTGGAAGGTTGGTAGAGTTTTTTGGGTAGAGAACTTTGAATTCTATTTTTATCCTGGTGCAGAATTGCGGAATCATCTTTTCTCCACTTTTAAATAATCTAACCTTTTTTAGTGGGATCTTTTAAGTTCATCTCAAAACCGTATCTCAAGAATTTTTAAAGATTTAGGTTATAGATACTGCCTTGCTGGCTTAGAAATAAATGTAAAGGCAAAAGTTTACTTTTGGGGGGGTTAATCATGTAAAGGAAAGGAAATAGGATTATGTTGGAGAGGGGAAGACAAAGAGAAAAACATGTTTTTTGGGAGAACAGTTGCTATTATCTCTTAGTTTGAACTGTATACATTTTTTTTTTTTTTTGCTTTTTATTGCTTACAATATTTGGCCGGTATGATATATTCTAGCAGTTAGGAGCATGGATTTAGAGGTAGGTAGGTGTGGATTCATGTTCTAGCCCTGCCATTAATTTAGACCTTGGGAAATTCATGTCACTTACTTGGCATTGGTTTCCTTGTCTGTAAAATGGGTCTGATAGATCAAACTACTCTCAGTATTGTTGATCTGCATTCTTGGGGTGTTCATAGGGTTGGTAGCCGCCTCTTAAGTACTGCTTGCTTTGTGCTAGGCACCCTTCTGAGGACCTTACTTAGACCAATCCATTTAAGCTTCCCATCAGATCTCGGAGTTAGGTACTGTGACTGCCTCTGTTTTACAGATGAGGGAATGGAGACACAGAGAGGCCAAGTAATTTGCCCCCAGGTAACACAGCCATAAGTAGCAGAGTTGGAATTTGAACCCAGGCAGTCTGGGTCTAGAATCTACATTCTTTCCACCACACCATCCCCACACCATCTCAGTAAATCGTTGGCTCTTACTGTTAATCTCCTCCCATGTAACACTTAAGAATGGACTGCTAAAAGTGAACCAAGCCAGGAATCCTTCCCCCTTGGGAAAAGAGGTGGTTCATGATGGTTAGGACTAATGAGCTCTTTGAGGTCAACAACAGCCATATCGTCAATGTCAGGAAAAGCCTATTTTACTTCATATATACATATGAAGTTTGTCTATCTATCTATCTATCTATCTATCCATCCATCCATCTATCTATATCTCGGATAGCAGTTGAAAAGCATCGCCACCTAGTGGGAGGCTGAGTCATGACAAGACAGTGTAGGCTGCCCTTTTGGAATTGCTATGGGTTCCCTTTTCTGTCTCGGCTCCTTAATGTGCTTAAAACATTTTTTTTTTTTCCCGTGTCATAGTCTCAAAGTCATTTCGGATTCTGACACGAATGCATTTGGAATTGAGGTTTTACAATGAAAGTTACAATATTACAGCAGAAGCCAGTGACGTTTTGGCTTATTCATACCCCTTAAAGGAGAGCGTATGAATTTCTCAGCTTGCCTTGCTAAGCACTTTACTTTTGGTCATAAAGACAAAATGTTTAATTTGTTAAACATATACAGAATCAGAAGCAGGGCCGTTTAGTATATCTGATATTGCTTGCAGTTATTAAAGTCAGTTTTTATCTGTTTAAACAGGTCACAAAAAAACGCAGAGTCTAAAGTAAAGGGCTACCCCCCCCCCCACACACACAATATTTAATGCATGCTCAAAATTCTGATTAGGAATCAGTGCAAACCAGGAGAGAGAATGAGTTAAGAGGCAGAAATAAAGTTTCAGCCTGACTGGCATTTGTGTTCTAGTCAAGGTTGGCCAACCTTTAAATGATGCAGTGGTTTTCATTAACTTACACCAAAATCGTATCAAACCAGAATTCTCCCTCATACACTCACATATATATCAAGGCATTTTCTAAAACTGCAGGCTCATGTGTGTCCCCCGACTACTGCCATCTGTAGGTAAGCTGAAGAAATTCATCTAATTTATTACCCTTTTTGTTCGTCTTGTTCTGTTATTCTCATTTTTTTTCTTTAATTCTTTCCTTTTTGCGATATCACAGGGCGCAAACAGCCCGGCGCATTAGAATCCAGCATAACACGGCATAAAATCTTTGACTCTTGTAACACGTAAATTCCTTACCTTATGAGAGAAATGCTATTTTATTCTTCTAAAAATTAATCTATTCTATTCATTTAAAAATTAAGAGTACTAACTGAATGATTTTGTAAAAAGGAAAGTCACGGAGACATGTATAAAAGCCCCTGTACTCATTATTCTCATTGTTCTGAGAACACTAAGTGATTGATGTACATGAGTCTATTGTCTGGGCTCATACAAAGCTATGCAAACGTATATATACCTGCTTAACCTCCCTGGGTCTTGGTGTCATCATCTGTAAAGTAGAAGGGCCATAGCACTGATATCCAGGCTCTCTCCCATAATTCTGAACCCAAAAGGCTCTGAAAACCTAAAGATTTTCATAACTCATTTGGAAGCAAATCTGACCTAAACTGACATTCAAATGTTTTGATGCAGAAATATCAATTTCTTTCTTTTAAGGTGCTGTCCCAGACTCCGCTGTGGGCGTCCGGCAACCCATGCTATGTGCTTCTGGAGAAGGCAGGCTCCAAGGTGGCTTCCCAGATCCCCTATCGCCTGACATTCATGCCCATTTGTAAACTCTCCCTCTGAATGTGGGCCGAACTTCTTGATTTGCTTCCAACACATAGAAAATGGCAGAGGTAGTGGAATGCCACTTTTGAGATTAGATTAGATGGGATGTCACTTCCGTCTTGGGTGTTCTCTCTAGGATCACCTGCCCTGGGGGGGGGGGTAGTTGGCTGCCGTGTTGTGAGGTATCTTAGTAGAAAAATTCAAGTGGTGAGGAACTGAGGCAAGCCACGACTGTGTGGGTGGGGCTGAAGCAGATTCCCTATTACCTCTGGTCAAGCCTTCGGATGAGACCACAGCCTTGGCCGACATCCTGAGCGTAACCAAGAGGCACAGACACCAGCTAAGCCACACTCTGGTTCGTGGACCTTAAGATGTGTGAGAGAATAAATGTTTTCTTTTTTTTTCTTTTTTCTTTTAGAGAGCACAAGCAGGGGAGGGGCGGAGGGAAAAGGAGAGAGAGAACCTTAAGCAAGCTCCATGCTCAATGTGGAGCCTGATGCAGGGGTCAATCCCATGACCAAGAGATCATGACCTGAGCTGAAATTAAGAGTTGGATGCTTAACCAACTGAGCAACCCGGGCACCCCAGGTGTTTTCTGTTTTTTTTTTTTTTTTTTTTAATTTTTTTTTTCAACGTTTATTTATTTTTGGGACAGAGAGAGACAGAGCATGAACGGGGGAGGGGCAGAGAGAGAGGGAGACACAGAATCGGAAACAGGCTCCAGGCTCTGAGCCATCAGCCCAGAGCCCGACGCGGGGCTCGAACTCACGGACCGCAAGATCGTGACCTGGCTGAAGTCGGACGCTTAACCGACTGCGCCACCCAGGCGCCCCAGGTGTTTTCTGTTTTAAAGCCACTAAGTTTTGGGTATTTTGTTACACAGCCATAAATAGCCAATACAGACCCGCATTTTCTTTTTTTTCTAAGATTTAAAGTAATCTGATTTTCAAAAGATTTCTGGCCCTGAAAGATTCAGGTAAAAACAAAACCTGAATGAGAGACAGTGGACCTGTCCTACCTACTTCATAGAGTTTTTGTGATAACTAAATGAGATAATACTTGTAAAATGCTTAGAATCAGGCCTGGCACATTGAAGTGGTCAGTCAATGTCAGTTACTGTCAATCTTACCAAGATTCCCCTCCCCCCACCCCCCCATTTATGAAAGAGGACTTTGCCTCCATTTTGATTTCCAACTTTCTGGTTGGGTTCTTCTTTCCAGCTCATCTCTTGGCCCTGCGGGGAGATCCTGAGGGCAAATCTTCCCCTGACGGGAACGAAACTACCCCCTCAAGCAAAAGGGTCTGCCCTGAGCCAGTGATTGACTGTAAGACAATGTTTGGTGTGATTTGCACTGCTTCCCTGCACATACCCACCCACCTTTGCCCCCCGTTTTCCTTATATAAACCTGGATGTATTTTCCGCCCTTTGGAGGCAGTCTTTGAGCCACTGCTTTGCGGTTTTCCTGGAACTGGCCTCACGAAATGAGTTCCTTTCTCGCTTCATTACCACTTGTCTCTCTGCCTTTGGATTTCATCAGCAGAGAGGGGCTGGACCCTCGTCTTGCATCCCTGTGCCCCGGCTTCTCCCTCCCTCCCTCCCTCCCTCCCTTAGTTCCTTCCCTTCTTTTTCTTTCTTTCTTCGTTATTTTTAAAGGTATTTTTATTTTGAAGTAATCTCTACACTCACCGTGAGGTTCGAACTCACAACCCGAGATCCAAGAGTCACATGCCCTCCTGACTGAGCCAGTCAGGGGTCTCTACAATTATTTATTAAATGAGAGCCACTACTTCAGGGGCTGCTGGTACTGCTCTTACTGGGACGTTATTCTGCAGTTTGCTCCCCTCCCCCAATTTAACACTATTTTACAGAGTGTTCCAGGTGAATATATTCAGATAAGAAGTCATTTTTTTTTTTATCACCCAAATTCTCTACTTATCAACATTTATGTAGCTTCTAGTTACTTTTTTTTTTTTTTTTTCCGTTTTGGTCATTACAGACAACGCTTCAAAAAACATTTGAGAATATTTTCAACTCACCTGCGTAGTCAGAATCCAACATTTTGAAAGTCAGGTTCACAGAGATGCGAGGTACAAATAGTAAAATTAAGCTCCTGGGGGTACACAGTTCTCTGTGTGTTTTCACCAATGTATAGGGTCCCGTCATTACCACTGTATCCGAGCTATGTAACAATTCCCTCTTTGCCCAGAGTCACTTTTGCCTAATATCTTTTGTTTAACAAAGTAGCAGCTAAAAAAATAATTCCAGGGGAACATTTTAGGCGCAAAGCCTGTGAACCATCCTCCCCCTGTTCCAACATTCAACGGAAAATCCAGCCAAACTGGAATGGCTCTTCAATCACTCTCAAGTTTTTAAGCCTTTGCCAAAAGTGTGTGAGCTTAATTAAGTTAAAATATTTCAAAGGGAGCCCAGTTGCACTCATTTGTTTATAATGCAAGATTCTCTTTGATCATGGATGTTCACTTTTATAGAAACCCTGTTATCATTTTTGGGATAAGGGATAAAGTAAATTAACTTTGTGTTGGAAAAAATACAGGAAATTAAAGAAGTACCTGAGGTGAACTTCCTTATTAATAACAGAAAGAGGTGACTTTATTGAGCCATTGGGGCCGGTGCAGTGGAGATGAAGTCCTTAGAGATTATGGATATAATTTATTAAAAAGTTGGCTTTAAAAAATACACTTAATATCCCTCTTTCTGCTCTCTGTGTGAGCCCTCCTGGTTCCTGCAAAAGACAGGCGTTGCCTTGGGAAAGTGAATTCGGCAAACGGGTGCAACACGCTTGTGTAATTTAGCTGGAATTTACTAGGGAGGGATTTACATCAGCGCTAGTGGGCATCCCAAGCTGGGAGAAATTCAGTGCCACTCTTCAATTCTTCCTTTCAAAAGATTCCTCTTTGCTGTGAAGAGTACGTATGTATTTAATTTAATCGTATTTAAAAATCTGACCTTGAGGATCTCCCGTCCCTCCTATTTTCTTTCTCCCTTTCTTAGGCTTAATTTCGTTTTCTTTGATACATCATCAACATTAAAAGAAGATAGCGATATGAGCCCTAGCTAAAGAGTAGCTGGATGCTTGGGGTGTTCTGGGTGGTGCAGCCAGGATTTGCCTTGAGATCGGCAGCCACGAGCTATTGTAGAGACAGTCGATCTTTTTTGTCGAGACCGAGGTTCAGATACTAAGAGCGACGAGCACTTCAGGATTTTATTTGCCCTCTCTGGAACTCAGTTTTGACATCTATAAAAGGGGACGCAGCTTTTCTTCACAGAATTATTGGAAATATCCAGAGAACGAAGGTATGTGAAAAGGCTTTGGAAACTACAAAACGTAGTGTAAATGGTAGAAGAGACATCTGTAGACAGTTGCTCACCGGATTTGGGTTGGACCCTGGGTCTGCCCCTCACTAGCTGCTTATCCTCCCAAGTCTTGTGTTCTTTACGGCTGAAATGGGGGATAATACACTCATGAGATGATTGTGGCTTTTGTGGAGTTAACGCACGTTCAAGTGCTCTGCAAATTTCAAAGCAGGAGCTGGAAAACTTTTTCCGAAGAGAGTCAGGTGGTAAACGTTTGAGGCTTTGCAGGTTGTGTGGTCTCTGTTGAAACTACTCACCGCTGCCTTCAGTGTGCAGAAGACAGAAATGAGTGGGTGTGGCTATGTTCCAGTAAAACTTTATTTGCAAAAACGGGTGGTGGGCCAGATCTGCTTTGCCAGCTCCTATTCTAAAGCACACGTTGCGGCTTTGTTACATTCTAAGCATGCTTTAAAAGTGGTTGATAACTACCATTCATTCATTTAGCCTCACAGGCTGTTACGGGGGGATGGGGGAAATTGTATTCTAGGTTAGTAGAATGTGATCTCAGATGGGAGTGGGGTGGGAAGTTGAAACTATTCAACAATGGTATGGGGGCTTTGAAGAAAACATTTAATTGGATTTATACCTCAAATTTGTACACCAAGGGAGATTACAAATAATGTAAACATTTAAATTTGAAATAAAACAAACAAGAAAGAGAAGGAAGGAAGGAAAGAAAGAAAGAAAGAAATAGAAAAAGAAAGAAAAATTGGTTTGTAACCTTGGCTTGGGAGCAGAGGTTTTTAATCCAGAAACCATAAGAGAAAAATAATTTCTGGTACCATCTCTACAAATAAATGATTGATCAATTAATTCCTGAAATTCCCACTTTATAGAGCAGGGCCAAGGTAATTTTGGAAAAATTTCACCATAGGTGTTACTTTCACCCAGTGCAGCTGTAGAAAATCTCAGTGATGCTCTTATGAATCATCTAGATTCAAGCAATGAGCATCATGGTGAACTCACTGGAAAGAATTAATTGCAAAATGTGCCCCCAAGTAGCTAAGTAAATTAACTTGCTATATGGGATTATAGGTGTTAAACCAATTAAATTTTAGAGAGCATCTGTCAAAAATAATGATTTTTGTTTTTAGAGTAGTTAATATTAAGACATTTCTAAAAGTAGTTAAACAGCAAGACCGATAGTTTATTTAGATGGATTCTAAATTGTGTCAAGAAAAAGATCATTAAAAGGTTGGAAGACCCTGTCCTCATTTGTACTGTGGCAGCCATTCATTCCTACTGTGAGTACTTATGAGGACCCACTATGTGCCAGGCAGTGCACGCAGGAGTATGCAGACAGATGACCCAATATGACTTTCCACAATTGAAATACTTAGAGCAGAACTTTTTTAAAAAGTTTATTTATTTTGAAAGAGAGAGAGTGTGTGTGTACTCCAGAGAGAGAGAGAGAGAGAGAGAGGGAGAGAGAATCCCAAGCAGGCTTTGCACTGTCAGCATGGAGCCCAGTGTGGGCTCAAACCCATGAACCATGAGATCATGACCTGAGATGAGGTTGGATGCTTAATGGACTGAGCCACCCAGGTGCCCTGGTTTGTTTGTTTTGTTTTGTTTTGTTTTGTATTTTTAAAAGTTTTTATTTATTTTTGAAAGACAGAGCAGGAGCGGGGGAGGAATGTATATAGAAGGAGACACAGAATCCGAAGCAGGTTCCAGGCTCTGAGCTGTCAGCACAGAGCCCGACGTGGGGCTTGAACTCACAAACCGTGAGATCGTGACCTGAGCTGAAGTCAGACACTCAACTGACTGAGCCACCCAGGCGCTCCCCCTTCCCCAGAATTTATTTTAAAATAAGAGAAGGCAGAGTGTGGGAGGGAGTTTTAACAAACCTGATTTTTAAAAAAATACCATTATTATTCTCTATGAAACCATTATTGACAATCCTTTTTATTAGTTTTTAGGACACCACCCACCCACGTACATACATATATACATACATGTGTGTAGTTATAGTGCTTTTTTCTAGCTTACTATGAGCATGCAGTGGTTTTATGAAAAATTAGGAAGACAGAAAAAAACAAGAAGAATACAACGATTTTCACTCATAATACCACCAAATAGCCATTATTAATATTGTATGTCTAGCCAGGCGCTTGTCTATCTTCATGGAAATGCATAAAATTTAATGGGATTGGCATCATGTTAACTTTGTTATTTCATGAACTGTTTTTAAAATTTAGCAACTTATTCATAATAATTTTCCAGTGTCATTAAATAGACGGGATATTTCATTTTTTTTTCAATGTATGAAGTTTATTGTCAAATTGGTTTCCATACAGCACCCAGTGCTCATCCCAAAAGGTGCCCTCCTCAATACCCATCCCCCACCCTCCCCTCCCTCCCACCCCCCATCAGCCCTCAGTTTGTTCTCAGTTTTTTTTATATTTAAAATTTTTTTTTTCAACGTTTTTTTATTTTATTTTTGGGACAGAGAGAGACAGAGCATGAACGGGGGAGGGGCAGAGAGAGAGGGAGACACAGAGTCGGAAACAGGCTCCAGGCTCTGAGCCATCAGCCCAGAGCCCGACGCGGGGCTCGAACTCACGGACCGCGAGATCGTGACCTGGCTGAAGTCGGACGCCCAACCGACTGCGCCACCCAGGCGCCCCTGTTCTCAGTTTTTAAGAGTCTCTTCTGCTTTGACTCTCTCCCACTCTAACCTCTTTTTTTTTTTTCCTTCCCCTCCCCCACGGGTTTCTGTTAAGTTTCTCAGGATCCACTTAAGAGTGAAACCATATGGTATCCAGACAGGATATTTCAAATGTTGTCATTAACTAATTTGTTGATTGTTGCCAGGTTCTTACTATTATAAGTAATAAACGTCCTTGTAAATAGGTCCTTCTGTGTGTTGCACACACATAAGTTTCTAGGATGTAAATATTTTAGTATGTTTTAAGAACAGGGATACTGAATTATAGTTTCAGTTCATGCTTCTACCAATAGAGCGTGAATATTTGTCTCAGGGTGGCATGCTCCATAGCAATAAATATCAACTTTTTTGTTCGTATTTGCCAATTTTATTCACCTTCTTTGATCTTAGCAATTACCGACTACAGTTAAAGTTGAGCTTTTTTCATGTTTATTTGCCACATATGTTTTTTTCTTTTGTGAGTTGCCTGTTCATGTTCTTTGCTCCTTTTCCAAAGGGATGCATTCTTTTTCTTGCTGATGATAAGAGTATGCTTTCTGTTAAGATCAGAACCATTATTATATCTCTTGCAACGCCACTTAATACCTGGCACTTTGCCTTTAATTTTAATTATGGCAGTTTTTAACATGTATCATTTTAATTAATTAAGTCAGACAATTATGCATTTAATAATAAATGCAATCAACTAAATGGGAAGTAAAAAAAAAATCTCAGACTGGTTTTATTGAGTGGACTTAACTTGAAATTTCTTCCTCTCTCCAATTTACTTAGCCACATTTATTGGATAGTTTATAACGTCACACTGATTGACGCCTTGGTCCAAGGGCCTTGGACCTTGCCTAATTGTACACTAAATTCTTATATATGTTACAGCTGTTGATGACATGTCTGTTCAGATCCAGTAGTAAACTGTCACCACATTTTAGTCTTGGTGCTCACTTATTACTGTTTTATTTCAAGGATGTCTGGTCCTTGCTCATTGCCTAATTCTTCCAGATTCTTTTCACTGGGCTCAGAGATGTATTGAAATTAAGCTAGGAAAGAGGGAATTAATTAGGACAATGAATGTGGCTCGGCCTTGGGACTGAATAGGTCTTGGCCGCTCTCCTGGTCTCACAGTCCGTCTCATGGCGGAGCTGACGGCCCTTCCTCTGCTCATCGCTCTGTCCACTTACTCTGTGCCTACTTCCTGTCGTTCGCACCGAGATCCCGTGTAAGGTCTCCTTTGACTTATATTGGCTGAAGGACTAGATTGCTTGGGAGGTGAATCAAGAATTTATTAGCGTTAGCCTGGAAGGAAACGACAGGGCCTTGGACCAGGTTGGTAGCCGCAAAGTGCCAGACAGACATGAGACGTATTTGGAAGATTTGGGATTTGACACGCACCCTGGCAAGATCGACTGAGAGATGAGAAATGAAGGACAAGGGAAGAGGATGGATCAAGATTAAAAAGAAAAAAATTCTAGAAGTCATGCCTGTTCGTTGTAAAAAATTTGATAATATAAAAGCATAAAAACAAACAAAAAGCTCTAATCCCATTATAAATGTTTTAGTGTATTTCCTCTCAAGCTTTGATATATCGATGAAAATAAAGTTAACTTTTTGACTCTTGGTCTGGATTGATTTAAACCTGATTTAGAGGGTGGATTTAGGATGACCTCCCGTAAAATAAGGGTACGTGCCATTTACAAAATCCACTTTGGAAGGACAACTTGACAAAGCCTATGGTCATTGTTTAGGAGAAGTGAAACTAAGGTGGAATGTGTGATGGGCGTGAGCGCAGACTGAAATGCATATGTATTAAGGTACCGTGGGCAAAGGAAACTGGTGGCTTCAAACAGGGGCCCCTGGGCCGCAGATGCCAATCGTGCACATGCCATCTTGATTATTCTGATGACGTTTTCTCACATGGGCTACTCTACAGACTGCTCCCGGTGAAAAGCAGTAGGGATTTCTTAATTTAATGCTGTTTGGCTAACATTAGTGAGATGAAATAATTTCCTTAACATCTACCTCTATAAACCTATTTCCACTCTTACTTCAAGGTTGAGATAGACATCTGTGTGTGTACATATGTGTTAAAGTCTGCATTATTCATCAACATTATATCACCAATATCCTCTGATTAGTGCTGGCATATTCTCAACATTAATTCTATAACTAACCTACTTAATTAAACTTTATTTCTAATGGCTTTTCAATGGATTCTCTTGAGTTTTCTAGAAAAGTCTCTCATATAATTGTCCAATACTTTCACCTTATCATTTCCAATAATTGTACTTATGATTATTTTCAAGTCTGATTTTATTAGCCAGGTTGAAAAAAAAAAGTCTAATAATATTGGCAAAGGCAAAGGCTTCATTTATTTATCTGTCCTGCTTCTGGTTTTAATGGGACTGTTGTTACTAGTCTTTAAAGCATGATCCAATCTATTGATTTGAGATAGATATTCTTCTTGTGTTTCCGAAGTTTACCTGGACCTCAAGTTTATGAAGAATTTGTCATTGTTCATTCAGAAATTAGCCTTCAATTTTATCTGATGTCTTCAGATTAAGAGGATTAAGATTATGGTGGTTTTCTTGTTTATATTGGTATCTTAAATTTATTTTGAGCTCCAATAATGATGCTTTTAGGAAAGCAATACTTTTCTTTTAAATACATCAATTTTTAAAATAAAATACGTACTGACTGTCTTGTACACTTCAGATCCTGTGTTGAGTGTCTGGGATACCCCAGTGAACAAAGCAGATGTGGTTCTTTCCCTAATGGATTGAATAATCTAGTTGGGGAAAACAGGAAAAACGGCGTGGCTTGAAGTTGGCTGTTTTCTTGGATGTGATTTTAGGCAGCCCACATTCATTTTAGACGAATAGAGCTCTCATTTTAAAATGAAAGACAGTGTGATCATAAGATGTAATGGAGGATTTGGTTTTAATGCACGTGGTTCTAGAATGAACTTGCCCTATGATGGAAAAGACCTATTAAAATTTAAATTAAATATTTTCAGAGATATATTTATAACTCTAGGAAAGGCAATGCAATTCAAAGTTCATTTCACTGATGTTTGAGGCTTGCCGATTCAATCAAGTTAGTATCCCCGTTTTGATGTTTTGGCTAACTCTGCTTATGATGCTGTTGGGAGTAGACATGTCTCAAAAAAAAGAAAGAAAGAAAGAAAAAAAAGGTAGTTTTAGTGTTTTTAATGGAAGTGATTTTCTACTAAGAGATGACTCTTTGCATAAACCCTGATATAATAGACACTGCTAGTTGTTTGTTGGTCTCTTCTTATGGTACCAATAAAACTCTGATTTTCTTTGGGGAGGAAATATGTCCATTGAAAACATTCATATCCAAGACTCTTGCAGCTAGGATGGCAACTGACCCAGTTTTATCTAATGAGATATAAATACTAGGGTTTCTGGGAGAGATTTTGCAAAAAGATTTAGACTGGACTGGCACTTTCTTTATGGCCTCTTGCCTCTGTTCTCTACCTGGGACACAGACGTGATGCCTGCAGCTTCAGCAGCCATGTTATGATCAAGAGGATAAAGCACGTACTCCAAAAATGAAGAAGCAAGGTGTAGACAAAGCCTTGATCCTGGCTGATAGACGCATACAGGTGGAGCCGCTCCCTCTGAATTTCTGTTACTATAAATAAATAGACCTACGTGTTGAGTATTTTGTTACCTGCCGTCACTTTTCTAAGAAATGCGCAGGCATTATTTAAAAATAAAAGCGAGACAGTTGCTGCCACAGGGTGGAACCAACTCTGTCAGAAACAGTAACAAAGGTGACTGTGTAAGCCCACGTATTTTCAAAGTACATATCCTTGGAAAATGGTTTGTCTGGGCTCGGGAGAACATTGGGACAGGATATTGGGAAAGTGTCCGGAATAGAAGGAGCCCTCGGTATCCGTGCCATTATTCTAAAACAAACATTCATCTCTAGTGTTTAGTGCTTAGATGCTTTTCAGTTGCTGGCTCAAGACGAAGTGGCCGTGTTAACATGATGCTTCATACTTAGTGTTTCATGAATGGACTTGCATTGCTGATCGCACGGACATTCACCTGCAAGTCCTAATAACCCCAGCTTCAAAGGCTTATCCCACTGAAAAGGATATTCTCTTCTCTTCTCTTCTCTTCTCTTCTCTTCTCTTCTCTTCTCTTCTCTTCTCTTCTCTTCTATTCTTTTATTTCTTTTATTATTTTATTTTACTTTTTGCAACTCAAATGATATAAATGCTCAGTAACCTGTAGACTTCTCTTGCTGCTGCTGGTTTTCGTCACACACACAAAAATAGGAGACCGTCGTGTATTACAGATTTAAAATCTCACTTGTGCAAGGAGAAACTTTCTCTCAAAAGTTGACCGATATTAATTGTGATTTTATTATCGTTCCTTCAAGGAACACAAATGACATTTTAGTTTTTATTTTTTTAGAGAGAGAGCATGAGAGAGCGCGAGCAGGGGAGAGGGTCAGTGGGAGAGAGAATCTTAAGCAGACTCCATGCTCAGTGCAGAAACTGATGCGGGACTTGAGCCAATGACTTGAGCCGAAATCAAGAGTCGGATGCTCAACCAACTGAGCCACCCAGGTGCCCCAACACAAATGAGCTTTAAATGTTTGCCTTCAGTGTACCTCAGTGTGAGGAGGAGTGGGTTGTTTGGGATAACACCCTGGGGCCGGGTCTTGTAGAAATAAGGCTATGCGGCAGCTGGGTGGTTCAGTCTGTTGAGCGTCTGACTTTGGCTCAGGTCCTGATCTCATGGTTTGTGAGTTTAAGCCCCGCAATGGTTCTCTGCTGTCAGCATGGAACCCTCTTCAGATCCTCTGTCTTCCCCTGTCTCTATCCATCCCTCATTCTCTCTCTCAAAAATAAGTAAACATTGGGAGAAAAAAAAAAGACATAAGGCTAAAATGAGGCAAAACTCAACAATCTACATTAGGTAACAAAGGAAAACAAATCAAAGAAAGCATGAGTGATTACTGTGTCTGCTTCATAGAATCCTTACTTGCCATTGGTTGTCAGGGTCGTGGAAATCAAATTTCTTAATTCTACTTTCCCGTGAAGAGGAAAGACCAAGGTTTGCACAGTCCTTGGCTACATGGCCACTGTCTCCATGTAAATCAATAATATGCTTCTGGGACAGGGTGTGCACTGGCAAAAATTTCTTGGTGGAACATCTGTTTCAGCCAAATAAAGATGTTTCTTATAAACAAAATGTAACTATGGCCATGAGAATCTCCTTATCAATTCCTTAGCTTTCTATGGGCACAGGCAGGGTAATTTTTAAGAGACAGATGAGAGAGATCCAGATGTTCTCTCCCCAGAATAGTGTCTTATAAAAATGTGTTTTCAGGCTGTTTGGATTATTAGCAAATCACAGCGGAACTGACGGTCTCTCAACTCATCGCGAGGGCCAGAACTTCAGGACGATGCTGGGGGTTTTGCAAGGCTGTTGGAAAGAACTGTGCCATGAAAATAAAAGTTTGCGAAGTAAGAAAGGGAACTCCTGTTTACTGGGCACCTGCTGTATTTAAGCGCTCTGCACAATGCTTTCGTATATTTACCATGCAACAACACCGTGAGGAAGGTGCTGGGTCTCTCCTTTACTGATGGAGAAAGAGAGGCTCAAGGTCACGACTTACATAGCGGAGCCCACATCCATGAGCAGGAGAGTAAATTACGGAATCTACGTCCTTCCATGGAGCCATGTTGGCTCAGGCTCATGGTAGACAGCAGAGCCTAGTTGGGGATACGCGGTAGGAAATGTTAACATGAAGTGTTAACAAATAAAAACATATTTTAGCGTGCAATATGAGAATGCAGCCCGTGGTTGACCGGCAAGTGAGAGCTAGGAGTCGTGAGTTTGTTGTGAGGCAGGGCGACCTGGGAAGGCCTCGCCTTTATGTAGGACATAGGACCAGATGAATTCTAGGAAGGCTGAAAGATATGAGTCTTGTAGGTGATAAGCATAAGGTGGGCTCGTTGCGTTGTTAGTAGCTCATTTGACTACGGAAGGTTTTATGAAGGAAGCTTAAAGATAGACTTCAACAGGTCACAAATTTCAGGCTCTCTAGACTTTCATTCAGTAGGTCAGTTTTGCTCTTACCACGGTCAGTGGACTGTCTTTCCATCCCTCCTCCCACACCACCTTGGGGTTCCTTGCTCTTATTTTCAGGGGTTTTGAAGTTCTCCAGGATAGTTCATTTTTTATTTTCTAAATCTTGGTGATAATTAGAAAAAAATCGTGAGCATATGATGGAAGACCAGCCCAATCAGTGTATACATACTATCTTGTGATGGTCTTGTCACATGGAGGCTAGATAATAGCACAGCTGCTGAAACGCATCAAAATCTCGCAGTTGTTGCATTGAGGAAGGTTTTGGAACTTGAATCTGCACACAGCATCCAGTAGGCTGGGCGTACCAGACTTCCCTTACAGAGTGAGCCTCCTACCCAGGTGAGTCGATCCCGTTACGAAACTTGCCAACGTGAAACCCTTCGGTATTGGACAGTAGAGCTATTTATTAACACCCAATGAAGAAACTCTCAGCTCTGGAGGAAGATGCTGTTGGTGTCCCATTCACATCCGAATGTCACTTAGTGTTCTTGTGTGTGCCTAGGTATTCAGCTACAGGTACCTCTGAGTCTTTCCCTAGGAGCTTTCTCTTGGCACCCGTGTGCTTGGGGCAGACCGGATGTGTTGGGGAGTTAATGTGAGAAGCAGCCATCCACTAATGACAAAGGGGCGTTGGGGGATAAATAGCACGTCTCCTCTACCTCCTGGGGGGTTAATTCTGTGGTTCCAGGGGCCCTGAGCTCTATTCGCCTATCACAGTAACCTGCTTATCAGTGTATGGTGTATTGGCCTCCCTTCCTTCTGTACCATCACCCTACATTGCTTACCAGGGCTTACTAAGATCACTTCCAAATCTTGGTCTCAGGTTTGCTTTTGAGAGAGCCTAGCCTGATCCTGGTCCCAAAGCATTTCATGACTACTTCCATTCCAACACAGTGCTCACATTATCTGTAACTGAACAAAACAGTTCTGCGGAGTTCTTAATCTACGCCTCAATATAACTGGCATACGAGGATTACTCTTCGGCAGACTTTTGGTTCCGGTGATCCTGAACTAGAAATAAAAAATGTCCGTGATTAATACAATTTTAGACACACGCTTCTGACCACGGCTCTTCCTTGCGTTGGTATTATTGAAGTTGAAATACAGAAACAGATTAAGTAAACAACCCTGAGGTTACATCCCTCTTCTATTCAACCAAATATCAGAGATTTTGTTCCAGCCAAATAACATCATCTGTCACATTAAATTAATGCTGGGAATTTAAATTTTATTGGTTTTGTGGTTGTACTTGAATATCATTTGAAAATTTATTCTGGATTTGTAGTCATATCAAAGCTGTCAGTTTACGGAGTTTCTCACTAGGTTTATGTTTATACGTGTGAAATTAAATTATAATGAGAGTCCATGAGAATACATATATATATGTGTGTGTGTGTGTGTATACATATATATGTATGTTACATATGCATATATATATGTATGTGTATGTGTGTATATATATATTTCCCTTACAAAGGAAACTACTCAAGCCTAAGGAAAAACTCCTTTAAGTGATTGGGAGCCACTGGAAGGTTTTGATCAACAAGGTGACCTCGTAAAAATGGTGTTTCAAGACAAATTAATGGAGGACGACTTTAAGCCGAACACAGCAGTGCCTGGATTATAGCAGAGACACAGTAGTATGATACATATAAAACTATAACTATCAATAATTATAAAATAATATTTATATTATTAATGATAATAACTTATATCAATAAATTTAATATAGATGATTATAATACTAATTTAAAAGTACAAATTAAAATGTAGTAACTATTTACATATATATCTAATATGGGTTGCTGTAATTAGAAACTGGCGAGTCAGAGGAACTGTGTGACTCTTTCTACACGGGACGTACGTGTATTAGTCCCACTTCCGCCAAAGCAGAACCCTGGGATGAGAGTTCATGTAAAAGTGACTCATGAGGCATGGGCTCCCAGGAGGAACCAGTAAACGCGCGATTTCAGGCAAAGTTCCCGGAGGGTAGCTGAAGTCTGACCCCACAGAGGATCCCTGGGATAGAAGTTACACCTCCAAGTCGATCCCCATTTGAGCGAAGCGAGCTGGGCTTTCCGACTCCTGGACCAGCCAGTCATTGGCTCAGGGCTGCCGTGTGGGATGTACCTTCCAGAACATCCTGCTTTCCTTGGTCAGAGAGCAGTCATCCGAAGAGGGTAGCAGGGGACGGTCTAAAGGCTAAAGCACCCATAATCCGGAAGGCATGTTCACGGAGGTGGTCAAAGGGGCCCGAGGGCATCTGTGTGGAGTGCGGACAGTGTCCACCACGAAAAATAAGGCCTCGAGGCGATCTGAGTGCTCTCCTCTGTGATCTGACAAATGGACGTCTCATCAGTAGAGAAAGGAATTTGGGAGGGGAGCTGGGCGGGGGGTGGATGATGACTCACAAGCACCCGAGTTTTAGGAAGCATGAAACACCCTAAAATCCCCTCCCTCACCGCTGCTCTACTCCAAGCCATCATTATTTCTCAGCTGGGTCACAGCCTCGTTCAACTACGTGCCTCAGTGTACCACATCCGTGTTGACACCTTCGTGCCAATTATTCCCTCCCCGAGAGATGGGCTTTTCACCCTTGTCCACTCCTTCCATCCTTCGACACACATCTCACGTACTACCTGCTCTGTGAAGCTCATGCCAGAGTTACTCAGCACCTCTTTTGTCTTCTCACGGTCCTTGAATCTGACGGAACTCGTAGCATTCCACACTATTTGCCTCTTTGTGTCCGTCTCTTCCGGAAAGTGGAGACATGTCTTCTTGTATCTGCTGTGCTCCTCGGTGATCAGGATTCTGCTTTCAACTGTGATCTTCAAACTTCATTAATGGCTACTCATGATATGAATTACATTTTACACCGTGATTTACTACATGCTCATAACACAGACACACACACACACACACACACACACACGAAACAAAAGTTTCATGGAACCAAATTTACGATGATAGAATGCCATTCACTCTGATGTTTTCTATTCCATTCTATTCTGTTTGTCATGAAACGTATGCTGGCCAAAGTCCACAGATCAATTTATCTCCTAATGAGTCATGATTCTCGGTTTATAAAGCTCTACTTAGCGTAAGCTGAAGAACTATTTGTTGACGTGAGTTGAAAAGCATTGGTTATTTTGAAGCGAACTTCAGACATCATGCAATTTGGTCTATAAATACTTTGGTATGAATTTCAAAAACATAAAAACTCTTCATTTTTTCACACTTAAAAATATAACATTTGCATCTAAGATATATGACAATGTCTTGAGATCATCGGGTATCTATCCAGCCACAGTTTACGTCCCTCAATTGTTTCAAATAGTTTGTAAACACTGTATTGGATTAACATTTCTTTTCAATCTCTTTTTATCTATTAGTTATTCCTGCCTCTTTCTTTTCCCTTCATCATGACGTTTTAGGTCTTTTATAATGTGGCTTTGCTATGTTACTTGAGTATATGAAAATCTAGACAAGACAAGAAAGCAAATGGGATGGATGAAATCCCTAAGTTTTAAGCATCGAACTAGTGGCTTATGAGGTACAAGTGACAATCTATGTTGAGAATAAACAATGACTAAGGAAGAACCTTATGGGATGTAGGTGGAATTCATGAGACATGTTAAATATGCAGTGTAAGCTGGTAACTTACAAGAATGATAAAGGCAGAATAAGTGGGATATTCAGTGGGACCCATAAGAATCTTACAAGTAAATAGGCAAAGCCCAAGTCAGAATGAATGATCATGACACTTCTGGGCTGACAGCTCTGTCATCCCTAAATCAGCCTCCACAGCAGACACCCAGTGTAGTCCTCTTCTGTCCTTGCCTGTGCCCCACTCAAGACACACAGATAAAACCCATCGCTGCTCGGCAGGGTAGTTGGCTAATGACAGCCGTGGACAGGCGGCATTGCTCGGAGAGAATGAGTCGTGTGTCACTGGTCCTAAGCATCTTCCATCTGTGGCCCCCTTGCTCAAACCACAGCTCTGTTCCTTGCAACTCCTCTCTAGGGTTGGGGAGTAGGTGCTAACGAGAGTGGACGTATGAATGTTTCTAATTCCACAACTCAAGTCCCGGGATCCTTCCACTTGCTTGTGCTGTATCCAAAGTGTGTTAACCGCCCTTCTCTTTCTCCTTGCTTCTTCTTTAAAAAAGTTTTTTTTTAAAAAAATATTTATTTTCGAGACAGAGAGAGACAGAGTGTGAGTGGGGGAGGGGCAGAGAGCCAGGGAGACACAGAATTTGAAGCAGGCTCCCAGCTGTCAACACAAAGCCTGATGCGGGGCTCGAACTCACGAACTGTGAGATCATGACCTGAGCTGAAGTCGGACGCTCAGCTGACTGAGCCACCCAGGTGTCCCTCTTCTTTTATAATCAAAAAATTTTTTCTTTATCTTTAAAACGTTTTTTATTTTAGAGAGAGAGAGCGCACGTGAGTGGGGGAGAGGACCAGAGGGAGAGAAAGAGAGAGAGACAGAGAATCTCAAGCAGACTCCATGCTCAACACAGAGCTCGGTGTGGGGCTCGAACCCACAATCCAGAGATCATGACCTGAACTGAAATTAAAACTCTGATGCTCAACCAACTGAGCCACCCAGGCGCCCTTCTTCCTTTATAATTTTAAACACTATTTTAAAGCCTTTAGTTTGGCCGGTTTGTGAGACTGAGCCCTGTGTTGGGCTCTGTGCTGATAGCACAGAGCCTGCTTGGGATTCTCTCTCCCTCTCTCTCTGCCCCTTCCCCACTCATGCTTGCTCTCTCTCAAAATAAGTAAATACACTTAAAAAAAAAAAAAAGACTTCAGTTTTTCTGAGAAGTGTTAGGCTCATAGCAATATTGAAAGGAAGGTATGGAGATTTCCCACCCCCCTTGCCCCCGTGCATGCATAGCCCCCCCCACCATCAACATCTCCCACCAGCCTGGGGTATTTGTTATGGACACACCACTTTCATCCAGAATTCATAGTCTACATTAGGGTTCACTTTTGGTGGTGTATATTCTGTGGGCTTAGATGAATGTATGACAACCCCTATCCATCATTATTAGCGTCCTACGAAGTATTTTCACTGTCCCCCCAATCCTCTGCTTATTCATCCATCTGCCCCCACTCCCCTTCCCCATTCTTGATAGGTGTTTAAACTGATTTGTTAGACTTGATTCAAGCATCTTCATTTGGTCTGTGAACCCTTCTGTGGTGTGACTTCTGGGATCTGGTAATGTGTTTGGGGGGCAGCCATTGCATTAAAGTAATTTCCCACGCATCTTTGCAGCCTAATTTAAAGACCCTGCTTGTAACTCGTTTTTAAGTCACCTAATGCTGGTTGCTGATCTAATTTCCTCCCCGCTCCCACGTCGGCATACTTTTTTTTTTTTTTTTTAAGTTTATTTATTGAGAGAGAGAGAGAGAGAGAGAGAGAGAGAGCTTGAGAGGGAGGGGCAGAGGGAGAGAGAGAGAGGGATAGAGAGAATCCCAAGCAAGCTCTGCAATGCACAGAGCCTGACCTGGGGCTGCACTGGATCAACCGTGAGATCATGACCGGAGCCAAAATCAAGGGTCTGGGGCTGAGCCCAGGGAGCCACCCAGGCGCCCCCTCCCCCTACTTCCCTCCTGATAGAATCCTGGTGTTCAGACAGCCCCTCCTTCCCATTCAATCCGGGGCCGAGGGAGGCCAGCTTTACACCTGATTGGTCTAAGGCATTCCCATTCAAATTCCGCTTGGCAGTGATTGGCTCATGCATGATCACTCGATGTCGTTCTGGCCAATAAGTTGCGAAGGGAGGCCTGCTGGGGCGGGAGGGGAGGAGGCTTCTGTTAAAGGGTTCTTCAGTCCCAGGGAAGAGACGCTTCGCAGGCAAAGAAGTCCTATTTCTCTCTACGTTGGGCAAGGAAGTGACACGTGGCATTGAGTCACCTTTGTCCATAGCACCACTGGGATGCAAAGAAACGAGAGATGGACGCAGATCCTCCTTCTCTAATACAGACATCACTGAGCTACTGACTCAACCCACCCTGGGACCCACATTACCTCTTACCTTTTTGTTGATAAAACGTCTTCATTCTTGAAACGCTTCAGCGCAACTTTGCATTGGCAAGTGAAAGCATCTTTAACGGAAACACCTCCCCAAAGCTATGGTTGGGATTAGTTACACTGGTCATTTCTTAATAAATGGTTGTGGCCTATCAGTACTAGAATCTTTGGGGGCAGTTTCTTAAAGCACACAGTCTGCCCCCCCCCCCCCCCCCGCAAACATATTGAATTCAAATTTGAGTGGGGCATCTGCGTTCTTACGCACACATAAAGGCATTGGAAATAATACCATCAGCTTGATGAGATTTTGTAAAGAAAAATTATCCAGGGGCACCTGGGTGGCGTCCGGCTCACAGTCTGAAAGTTCGAGCCCCAGTCCGTGAGTTCGAGCCCCGTGTCGGGCTCTGCGCTGGCAGCTCCGAGCCTGGAGCCTGCTTCAGATTCTGTGTCTTCCTCTCTCTCTGCCCCTTCCCCTGCTCATGCTCTCTCTCTGTCTCAAAAATAAATAAAAACAGTAAACAAAATTTAAAAAAAAGAAAAATTATCCAAAACTTGCCAATAAAGCTAAGGATGACTGTGTTTTTCCTTTGTTCTGTTTTACTGTGAATGTTGAACAGACTCACGCAAGGGTTATTTAATATCTAGGAGAATGCATCTGTGTTCAATTTGCTATTTGCTATCTGGTTAAAGTCAGATAATGTAAGTTATATGTTAACTTGTAGATTTCTGTGTGTGTGTGTGTGTGGGGGGAGAAATAACCCCCAATGGTTACTATTGAATGATTCTGCAGGACATTGCCTGCTTTTGAATCTCTTAACAAATTCATTTCAGCTTCCTTTTGTCCAACTTCTAAATTTGTGTTCTGACTTCTGCTTTGAGTCTCCCTTGCCATCATATTGGTTCCCTCATTTATTAATGAGTTGAATAAACATTTTGACACAAATTCATTCTATATTTGTACATGAGCCATGCTTTCAACTTTTTGAAGATTAGAATTTAATAGGATTCTTAGCCCTTTTGTTCATTTTTCCCCTCTGGAGGAGGTGTGACATGATTCCTTATTACCATTAACAGTTGCTTATCTTGATACCTGTGGGAAAAAGGTGAGGAAAGGACTCAATTTTTCCATTTGTGCAACTGGCTGTTTGTATGTTTCTAAATTAGACGCTACGGAGGCTATTGTTCTCACCTTTGGCCACTGTCCTTGGTGACCGTAAGTGATGTTTCAAATGCATTTTGGTGCTGAGCTAATTTCCTGTTTTTGCGGACAACACGATGGCTCTATTCTCTGGAATACACGTAGAGCATCTAGGGCAAGTGCGACCCCAGTTTTAATTAGCTACCATTTAAAATCTGATTGCCAGAATCAGATGATGCCAGTTTGCACAATCATTTGGAGCAAGTTTCTTTGGAGGCAGGTTGCCTGGGGGTTTGAATCCCAGTCTTGCTGTGCTGAGCATTCCATGGCCTTGGGCAGGTTCATTGAAATTATTTTTTCTTTCATATGAAAAGGGGGATAACAAGCAGCCACTTCAGAATGTAGTTTTTTAAGCAAGAGGGAGGAAGTTGAATGGGGTAACTTGGAGCTCACCTCTGAGACGGACATTTAGGCCTGTGGTTTTTGCATGTTGCCTAATGTCTTTGAACACCGTTTCTTCATTCAAGGCAGTTCCTGTCTTGTGAATTGCAGTGAGTTGCCAGCTTCCTTAAACCTAGTCCTTTGGTACAGCATTCACATATTTTGTTGTATCTCCACTTCATCATGCACACTTATCACAAATTTTGTCATATTTAGGTACTGCTTATACCTACATGATACTGCTTATATCATCTACTTAATACTTTCATTTAATTAATTTCCTTAACCAAGTATTTGCCGACCATCTACTTGTCTAAGCACTGTTGAAGTTTGGGGACACGGCAGTGAACGAGTAAGACGAAACCCTGTGCCTCCGCAGAGCTCCTGTGTCACATTTCTCTTCAAAAGACGCTCGCTCCCGTTCCAGAGGACGGATGTCATATGTTCTCACTCCTATGTGGATCTTGAGAAACTTAACAGAGGCCATTGGGGAAAGGAAGGGGGAAAAATAGTTACAGAGAGGGAAGGAGGCAAACCATCAGGGACTCTTAAATACAGAAAGCAAACTGAGGATTAATGGGGGGTGGGGAAGAGGGGAGAGTGGGTGATGGGCATGGAGGAGGGCACTTGTTGGGATGAGCACTGGGTGTTGTGTGTAAGTGATGAACCACGGGACTCTCCCCCCAAAACCAAGAGCGCGCTTCACACACTGTATGTTAGCCAACTTGACGAGAAATTGTATTGAAAAAATAATATAATGAAACTATTATATGCCTTTTGACTAAAAGCACTCAAATGAAAAAAAAAGATGCCAAAGACACTCGCTGTCAATTGAAAACCAATATAACCTGAAAAAAAAAGGTCATTAAAAAAATGAAAGTCGTAAAAGCAAAACAACGTTGGCCTCACAGATTCCGGCTAGATAGCTTTGCCCTTTCTTTGTTTAAAAGGGAGATTTTCAACAGTTAGGGGTGCTTTGGACTGACTGGTGGCACACTGAGGCCTTCTCCTTGGCATAACTGGAAAATCAATAAAGACCCAGAAAAGAGAGAGCTTTTCTCCATGTGCGATTCGGTGTCGTTTAATTCTGTTGTCCAAGTTGACTTCATTTATCAACAGGTTCCTCCACTGGAGATGCCACTCAGATCTGACCCAGTAATGCGCTTAGCACAGTTCCTGGCACAGGGAAAATGCTCATCGGAGGTACTTTTGGCTACAGTAATACTCACTATCAAATAGCACACGTTCTGCTCTGCACCTTCACGGATAGGAAAGGTCTGGCGCTCCTCGGCCGGCATTATAATTACTCATAGATTTCATGTCTGTTTCACGAGGCTGCTATTTCACTATTCCCTCTTAGACTATGCCTTCAGAGCTCAGGGAGCTCCTGGCGTCTTGTCTTTGTATCATTTGGCTTCTAGTACTCAAAGCCACATCCTGTTATGTTTGGTTGCTAGGTGGAGAAATGTTATCATGGGCTTCAGCAATAATTTATCCACAGAGCTCAAGGAGTTGTCATGTTCTCCTGACAGTGAGCTGTAGCACTTTATCAGCTCGCCTGTAAATCAGGCATGTGTGGGTGCGGATGCCAGTACTGTTTGATCTCTCTCAGACACTGTAATAATCTGCTTTTGTCTGATTGATTCCTTCACATCACCACGCACGTTGCAACAGAGAGTGGAGTGCCCTCTGTTTATCTCGGCTGGTCATCTGCGGGAGGCCAACAGGGCAGAAAATGCTCTTCGGGCCGAGACGTAAGAGTTTTTGGAATTAGGGCCTTTCCATCATATCCCTGAGCTGGTTTCGTTCAATAAATCAATGATAGCAGAATTGAATGCACCATAAATACCTCAAACCATATCTCTTACAAGAATGTAAGAGTAATTCATAGAAACAGGAAAGGTAACTTTGTGGGGAAGAATTACGACCCCTACAAGCCACGGACATTCAGGGCTTTTTATTGCCTGTGTTCACAACTCACCCTTTGAACTTTGGGGGAAGGAGAATACACGCTCCTGGCTGGCGTTGGCTTCCGGAGAGTGCAGGGGGTAGAGACGAGTAGAACGAAGCCTGTCGAGACTGATCACTGCTTTTGAATCTAAAAATGAGTTTTTCTCCAGTTCTGTCGGCTTCTGTTACGTACGGTCCTCTTTATCAAAGGGTGCGTCGCATCTTCATAACGGAGTGAATTGGGCTCTGCCGTTTGATGGCTGGGAGTCGCTCTCTGCCACCCCCACGCCAGCACCACCATCGTGTGACGTTTGCTCGCCTTGCTGATGCTTAAAACGTCTCCCTATCTGGCAAGCTTGATCCCTGTTTCCTGGGCTCCTAATTACTGACAGGTAGTTTGGGGCGCATTTTGGCATCCCCGGCCCCCAGGAGTCGGGCAGAAACCCGTGAGCTGATTACTGCCTTGGCATAGCAGCAGCTCGCTGTGCCGTGACCCAGGAGCAGTAGCATGTGTCCGGGCTGCCCCCGTTGAAAGCCGAGGTCAAGCTGTATTGTAGATGTGATTGACTGAATCCCACCGGAGAGGATTCTGACGCAGCGTCCCTCTCTTGGATGGCGGCAAGATGAAATTACATAAAGAAGCCTTTCAGCTCAGAAATGAATGTAGCTCTGGGAGGGAAAAAAAAGGACAGCTTGAGTTGGCTGTGTAACGCACAGCCAGAAAGTTGTGCTTATTTTCATAATGGCAGTCCAAATAATATTAATGATTATTTGTTCCATTTCTATTGGGTGGTCAGGCATATTTTATAGGCACCAGATACAGGTATTAGAAGCAGTAAACGTCATGTTTAGGAGTCGGCAAACCGCACCCAGGGGCCAAATCCGGCCTGCCACCTGTTTTTGTCAATAAAGTTTTATTGGAATACAGCCACGTCTATTTATTTACAAGTTGTCTATGACTGCTTTCTGCTACCACAGCAGAGTTGAGCAGTTGTGATAGAGACCATCTGGGCTGCAAAGCGGAAAATATTAACTATCTGGTGGTCCCTTACCGGAAACATCTGCCAGCCCTGGGGTTAGAGGGTTTTGCCTGGAGCCAGACTGCCTATTCGGATCCCGGCTTCACCACTCACCAGTTCTGTGACCTTGGGCAAGTTACATAACCTCTTTGACCTTTAGTTCCCTCGTGTGTAAAATGAGAATTGTAATAATATTTATTTTATCAAATTGATGGTGGTCTGATGTTCACATTAGCTACAACAGCTGGGTAACAATATTCCTCCGGAATGACTTCTTGTCTGTCCCTTTATGTCCGCGCTGAGGCTGGCCTTTCACTGCTGATGTCTTGCGTGTGCTGTCCCCGTACGTTCGCATGTATGAATTTACAGGAGTAGATATGCATGGCCTAGAACTTCGGAAAAAGACCAGGGCAGAGTTATAGGCTTCTCAAGCAGTGATGCTTTACAAGTACTTCAAATATGTTCCCAGAGTCAGGAGATTTATTCTGAGATCTGCACAAAAGTGAGTTGATCTGGCTGTTGGAATCAGAATGACGGTGGCCTCAGTGGTATCACAGGATGATCTACAGCACATTTGAGAGTGTGTGTTTGCTCTTCATAGTTTTAAAAGGACTTAGGTGCAGTTTAAACACAGTGAAGGCTGAATCCACTCTGTGAAACCTTGACTCCTGGAGACCAGATCTTGAAAGCCGTGTTGCTGCATTCTCCCACTGGGGCCAGCAAACTTTGCATGTAAAGGGCCAGAGAATATATGTCCCAGCCCTGCTTCTATTCGACTCTCTCACTGTAGCATGAAAATGGACACAGATGGGCATAGCGATGTTCCAATACAACTTTACTTACAGAATAGGTGGTGGGCCATGCGCCCATAGTTTGCCAACTTTGCTTTGCCTCTTTATCGTAATAAGGCTCAGAGTCAGTCCTTGTTTTCAGTTTCTTATGGGAATTAGCTTATTAATTCTAACAAGGATCTTACACGGTAGGTATGTTGATAGCTTTATCACGCATCTTTACTAACGAGGAAGTTGAGGGACAGGGAAATTAAGTAATTTTGCCAAGGTCACACTGCTAATAAGCGGTAGGAAGAGGGTGTGAACCCAGCCCATCTGGCTCTGGGTTCAGTACATTAAGCCATTATCTCTACTGACTCCTTTAGTCTTGGTGGAATTCGTGCTTTTCTTGGTAAGAAAACCAGTCCAGCCTTTTGATGTCTTTATGTACCTATTAAAGACTCCTTTACCAAAAACGGTATTTTTGACTTCTCAAAGTGTCCCTTGCTGGGTCAGTAACCAAAGAAGGGGACACCCTGTCTTTATGGATGTTAACGGTTTGGGGGTCACTTCATGGGCACATGACCAGCTCGGAGCCACAGGATTCTGCGCTCAGGAGCGGGGGGTGGGGGAGTGCGGAACCTATGTTTGGGGTTGAGTGTTCTTGGTTGCCACCTTGAAATCATTCATTAATTTTATCTTAAAATTTTTGTTTTGTAAGTCCGATGGGACATCATCTGTGCCAGGGACTTGGGGCCTTAGCTCACACTACATCCTCCCTTCCGCTGCCTGCCTGGCTCCCTGGGTTCTCCCAGCCTACTTCCCCATGCTGCCCAGGGACAGCTGCTGCCCTTGGCTCTGATCCCCATGCTCAAGGGAGTGCCAAGAAGCAAATCAGAAACCAACCCTGACAAATGGAAAGACGGACTAGGGAAGAAAGGAAGAAAGGAAACACTTTTCCCCCCTTTGTGTACAAGGGGCCCTGCATTTTCATTTTGCACTTGGCTTTACCAGTTGTGTAGCTGGTCCTGGCTGTCAACAGTAGCATCACCTGGGAGAATCTCAGACCCCACCCCAGACCTGCTGACTCAGAATCTGCATTTTTACAAGACCCCCGGATCATTCCTGTCCATTCAAGTCTGAGAGGCTCAGCCATCATTGGACGGCCTCCAAATGTGCCGATCATCTGAACGTCTGAAAAAGCATCCCAGGTGATTCTGAGGCTCAGCCAGCAATGGGGTCATTGCCTCGTGTGCATATTTCCCAGCCTTACCTGATGATCAGAATCACCTGGGGCAAGTTTTTAAAAGCAGAAGCGCCCCGGCTCCATTCTCTATTTATGACAGTCTCCAAAGGAGGGCCTTTGGGAATATATATTTTTAACGAGCACTCTGGCTGACCCTTCCTACCCAGTAAGTTTGGGAAACTCTTTAGAACTGATGCACTAGGACCTGGAAGCATCCCCCAGATGCCTAACTTGTATCTATATCTGTCACTTTACCCGTGGGCCCTGGCTTAACCTCTCGTGTAATTTATAAGCATTTTAACTAGCGCTGCTTTATCTCAAGCGTCTGTGTGTTTGCAGGTAGCAGTTAAGAGCCATTTCAACGTGGGTTACGGTGGATTACAATGAAAAGGCGAATGTGTGTGTTTTGACACCCAGGCCTGGTATTGTAAAGATATCGACACAGAGCAGGACAGCCCGGCCCCCGGGGGTTAGTTCTTCGGTCAACCTCTGTCAACATTAAGAGGAGAGAAGGGAGGAGAAAGGGCAGTGCCTCTATTCAATGGTTCTGTGCGCACGCACGGAGGCTTCTTAAAGACAGTTGTGTGGCGCGGGGGCCGGGAAGGTCAGCGGAGTACCAGTGTCAGGGGTGACCAAGAACGGCAGGGCCTCATCCGGTACAAAGCACAGGGTATTGGGATCTGGGGTACGGGCGCGGTGTCTGTCGCTGTCCCCCAAGACAGGCATGGAAGGGTGGAAAGAAGCTGGTCCTTCTTACGGGAGAGGCACTGGGCAGTCGCCACTCAAAGCCCCGCGAAGGGAGCTCGAACTTTTCTGTCCCCTACACAGCCTGTGAAAGAGCCATAGCCCCAAACGGACAGGAGCTTTAAAGCAGGAGTTTCAGGCTTCCAGGGGTCAAGGCAGGCCAGCTGGTGTCCCGTAGCCTCTGAATGGGACAGGCCTGCAGCTCAAGCCAGCGGCTGCCGTGTGGGATGTGGGGTCAGCCTTCCCCGAGATCCTGGTTTCTTTTCTTGTTTTTGTTTTTTTGTTTTTTTGTTTTTTTTTTGTTTTGTTTTGTTTTGAGACACCCGAAGCCTGGATTTTCATGTTAAATTTCTTTATGAAAATAATGACAAGGAGGGTCGCCTGGGTGGCTCGGCAGTTAAGCGCCCGACTTGGGCTCGGATCATGATCTCACGGTTCGTGGGTTCGAGCCCCGCGTCGTCTCTCTGCCGACGGCTCAGAGCCCGGAGCCCGCTTCGGATGCTGTGTGTGTGTGTCTCTCTCTGCCCCTCCCCTGCTCGCTCCCTGTCTCACTCTTTCTCAAAAATGAATAAACGAAACCAAAATAAAAAAGGCAGTGACTCTTAAATCTGGCGCAAATTGAAAACAGAGCTGAGGCCAAACCAATCTCATTTTGGGGACGGATCTGGCTTGCAACATTGGTTTTCACTCTTTCTCTGGTGAATAAGGAGGAGTCACGGTGGGCTGGGGCTCTGGTGCCTTGGCCAGAGAGGGAAAACTTGTACATGCAATGTGTGTGTGAGTGTCCCAACTCCTTTGCTCCTAAGAAATTAGAGTTGAAACACGCTTGTCTTCTTGGGCTCTTGTTCTCTCTCTCTCACACACAGGCACTCCTGCGTATACACTGATGTGTGAATTCATGCATATGGGCCCGTGTTCGCACACGTATACGTAAATGTTAGTACCTGCCGTTCACACCTTTCATCCCTTTGGACCGATCAGTGACCATGCAGTGCCAGTTGCTAAAACCTGTACACCATACATATAGAATAATTACAAGCTGCTATGTTAACATATATCCATATGTGAGAAAATATAAGGAAATGCAAAAACAAATGTGAAGAAAATATAAGCTACGTAGATCATTTTATATCGCGTGACACTGTATTGTATTGTGGAATATACATATGTTGACCTATGTCAAGTCCTCCCAAATGTCAGACCCTGGGCCAAAAGTCCTAGCGGCTTTGATTATCTCTGGACCACCCACTTGGCAGTTCTTTTGTTAAGGAAGCAATAAATATCCCTATGGTTTGAGCCCCTGCTACTCAAAGTGTGGTCTTTGGACCAGCTGCACGGGCATACCCGGGGAGCTCGTCAGAAACGCAAAATCTGGTCTATGGCCGTACCACCCTGAATGTGCCTGGTCTTGTCTGATCTCGGAAACTAAGCAGGGTTGGGCCTGGGTAGTACTTAAGCTGGAAAAATGCACACTCTCAGGCCCCACCCCAGACCTATTGAATCAGAATCAGCATCTTAAAGATTATCTCCGGTGATCATGTGCGCAATAAAAATTTGAGAAGGACTTTTGAAAGCAGACTCAATGTCCTTCTTTTATCTTGGAGCCTTTTTCCAGGCTGTCTCTTTGCCCCCAGATGTTTTCCCCATCCTTCCCTGCATTGCGCTAAATGCTGAGGGTTCACCCCTGCTTGTGTAAGGATTTGCTTGTGTAAGGGCCTCTTGCCTTGCGGGCTAGTGTTTTTTCCTTTTATTCTAGGCAAGCTTTAGAGCCTCTTGTGTTATCTACTACTGTATAACAGATTACTGCTGCATTGAGCAGCTTAAAACAACACGCGGTTATCGCCGAGTTTCTGTGAGTCAGGAACCTGGGTGCAGCTTCGTTGGTTTGTCATGAGGTTGTAATATGGGTGTCAGGGCTGAAGTCTTACCTGAAGGCTTAGTTGGGCAGGACCCATTTCCAAACTCGCTTGTATGATCCTTGGCAGAATTCAGTTCCTTTAGGGTTGTGACACTGAGGTCTCTCTTCTTTGTTGGCTGGAGGCTGCCTTAGTTTCTTGCCACGTGGGCCTCTCCAAAATGGCCGCTTACTTTATCGCCTTCATCCAGGCAGGGGGAGTTTGCTCTCAAGAAGGAAGTTGGAGTCTTTAAGTAATGGAATCACAGAGGTTAGTCACTTCTCTTCAGTGCTTCCCTATTCTCCTGCTAGAAGCAAGTTACTTCATGGAGGGAATTACACAGCCCATGAGTAGCGGGAAGTAGGGCCATCTTGGAGGTGGCCTGCCACACCTTTCTGTCTCAGTTTTCTTATTCACAAAACGAGAGAAATGACAAGACCTAGTTCACGAGGGTCGAATTAAATGAGGCAGTTTCTCATGCAGTCCTTTGCCACGTGCCTGGCACACAGGAAGTGCTGAAAAATGTTGGTTTTCTGTTCTTATCGTGTATGGTCGTTTTAGCACCCTGCTGATTAGTATTGCTGTTGTTAATGACAAGCATTAAACAAATGGAGAGCTCAATCAGTAGAGATATGTACCCAAGATGATGCCAAATATGTTACGTAAAACTTCTAATGTAACCTTACTAATAACGATGTGAGGTAGGTGCTAATTTATGAATTTCACCATTTCTATAATTGACCAAACGAGTTTTCAGAAAAAACAAACTCAGACTATTTCCCAAGATCATACTCTTTATAAACAGCTAAGGGTGACTTAGGGATTTCTCTACCATTGTGTGTCTACATGTATCTAATCTGGACATTTTCTAACACTCTTGTAGGGTATTCATCTCCCCACCTAGGAGTCCTTGACATAGGCAATCAGGTCCTAGGAGTAGTTTTGTCAAGGAATGACTTTATTATAGTAATGACTATTGGGTAATGAATGCTCTGCTGTCTTGTAAGGGGAAAGACATTGTGTGGGCTTATTTCTTAAACAAATGTGTAAATTCTCCATTTGTTTTGTTTTCTCACTTTATGCGGGGCACCTGTTATGTGAGAGGCACCCATAGTATAAGACCGTGAGGCTGTGGGGATAAATAAAGCTTTGTCCTTACCCTCCATGAGTATCTAGTCTTATGACCATGATTTCTGCTGCCTGTCATTCTGTCTGAGCCAGAGGGACCTAGTTGTCCCCAATGTCAGTTTTCCCTTGCCCCGCTACTAATGGGATCCTTGATTTCATCTGGGAACATGGCAGTCTAGCTAAAGACTACATCTCCCAGCCTCCTTTGCACTGGGCATTGGCCAAGAGTGAGCAGAAGTGGTAATCAAACCTTTAAAGAGTGGGGGCATTTCCTCTGGTTTTCTTCCCCTTCCTGCTGGTTGAGATGTGGAAGGAAGTGGTGGGAATTGGATCAGCCATCTTAGCCGGTGAGAAGTTGTGTGTCGAGAAAGACAATCGACAAAATACGGGAGACTGTGTTCCTACCATGGAGCGACCATATCTGGCCTCATGCTGGTGCTTGGGCTGTTTCATGGAAAAAAAAAAACAACACAAAAAACACCTTTTTTTTCCTTTATGTTATTATTATTTTTGTCTTTGTTATGTCAGCCAGACCAGTTTCCCAATTTACAAAGTGCCTAAATTCCGTGCCTGGCAATGTTGTGTTTCACTTTTTGGTCTTTAAAGGCATCCTAACGGCATCAAATTGCTTAACTTATGCCATATACTCAGGACAGCGTTTGAAACATAGTAAATTCGTGACAAATGAAGCAATGAGTATTATTATTTACCATCGCTAGTAGGAATAGAACCACTGTAGTTCAAGGGAGACTTCGATGTCACAGATAAAGAGCTTTGAGAAAAGGTTCAGTTGACCCGCAAGACTGTAAACTTTCTAACAGCAAAGATGCTTTACTTAAGTCTGTGTCCTTAGCACATAGCCTAGTGATGGGAAAACATAGGCATACAGTAAGTATTCGCTGAATAAAGGGTTGAAAAAATAACCTATATTCAAGTCTAGGTTGCAGTATGTCCTTAAGTGAGTTCCTTAACATCTCTGGGCCTCATTCATCTTTGAAACTCTAAACCAGGTGACTTAAAAGATTACTGCTTGCTCTAATGTTTGGTGATTTTCTGATCTTTTAAGCAATCATAGAGGTTACTTTCTTTCTTAACAAATCTGCTAGACACAGAGATACCTGGGTAGGCAGGTATGTAGAGGATGAAGTGACCTATACCTGGGCTTCAGCCACTTGGATTTCCATAGCCGCTTGTTACCTATGTGGCCTCAAGCAAACTGACTCCTTTAGGAGTTCTGTATTCCTCATTCGTGAAATGGGACAGTATGTGCAAGAGGCCTCTGTTGCTTTACCTGACCCATATATCCTGTCCCCTTCAGCTGGTGACAAAGTCCGTTTTCTCCTGGAACGGCTCTTCCCTCTTCTCTCTGTGGTTTGGCTGGGACGGACGCCATCCCTGTTCCAGGGCTCTTGGGACCTGGGGGGATGAGATCATCAGCTCCCCCCCAGTCACTGTGATGTGTTGTTATCACCTGCATCCAACCCAGAATCTAGGGTTCTGTCTTCCTTCATCTCAGTGACCGGTTTAGAGGTGTGTGTACGCGAACCGAGCTGGGACAGCGGGATACGACTCTGGAACTTTCATCCCGATGTTGAAAAGAAAGGAGACCCATCTTCCCACTGAACCTGAAGTGGATGGGCCTTCTGTAACCCAAGACCTGCTGGGAGCACCAAGTGGACGGAGCGTGGCCAAGAGGGCAGCCAGTATTGCCGAAGGCTGATCGAGAGGCGGACGGAGTCTTCACCCTGTTTGAGATTCTCCGTCCATCCCTGCCTGAAGCCTGTGGTATGTGGGGACTTTCCAGTTTTTTAAACCAGTAATTTCTCTTTGAAAGTCATTCTTAAAGCATTTCCTTAAGTTTTCTTTTCAGTAATCCAGTTTAAATTGAAGTTCAGTCCCTTAAATCTGACCAAAAAAAAAAAAAAAAAAGGAATCCTTACTGATATAGTAATAGTTATACTTTGGGATTGAAGTTTTGGGGAAAATTAAATGAGACAATCCATATGAAGTGCTGGGCCAACAGGTGCCTGGTTAATGCTAGATACTCTAGTGATGGCATCGGGGAGGCAGGAAGAGGTCAGGGGTGACGGCATGGCTTCTGGAACCATATGATCCTAACGCCAAGTCCCTTCGCCATCATGCAGGGGCACTCCCCTCCATGCTTTCGTTTCTCCTCCTGTAACATCGAGATGAAACTGATATATGCATCGTGTTAAAGGGGTGAATGTGTGTGACAGCATGGCCTGTGTCTGGTATTCAGTTAATGGAAGCTGTCATTTCCTGTCATTTGTCCTATTACATCAGGTAACAAATTCCTAGGTTGCAAACTCTGTTGTAATGGGAATCTTACTTGTTATTTTTATCTTTATTATTTTTTAAAGTTTATTTATCTTGAGAGAGACAGAGAGAGAGTGAGCGCATGCACAAGTTGGGGGGGGGCATTGAGAGAGGTAGAGAGAGAACTCCCAGCAGGCTCTACGCTGTCCGTGCAGAGCCCAATGCAGGGCTTGAACCCGCGAACTGTGAGATCATGACCTGAGCCAAAACCAAAAGTCTGATGCTTAACTGACTGAGCTCCCCAGGTGCCCCTATTTTTATTTTTAAAAATTATATATACATATATATATATATACACACACACACACACACACACACACACACACACACATACACACACACAGAGTGTGTGTGAGTGGGGGAAAGGGGCAGAGTGAGAGAAAGAATCTTAAGCAGGCACCATGCTCGGTACGGAGCCTGATGCGGGGCTCAGTCCCACGAACTGTGACATCATGACCTGAGCCGAAATCAAGAGTCAGACGCTCAACTGACTGAGGTACCCAGGCGTCCCAGGAATCTTATTTTTTAAAAAATTCGCTTCATCTCTAGGTCCCAGCCCTCTACTTGGCACACGGTAAAGTAAGACTGAAGTTTGTCATATGAATCATCTTTTTTAAAAAATCAAATCCTGTTTGACTCAGTACATATCACCTCCTGAATGGATGTCCTGAATTCCACCTATTCTCCATTTGACCTATTCTCTACTAATTTGTTTGCAACCCATTGTCACTGAGTGCCCACTGGGGGCCAGGACTTTGGGCACTGGTGTTAAAGCAGGGAACAAGACAAGGGGCCCACCTTTTGGGGCTCAGATTCTAGTAAGACAAATACAAGTGATAAACTAATGAATATGTACTCTAATAGCAGGAAGGGGAGAGAACTCCCAGGCACATAAAGCAAGGTGAAGAATAGGAAGTGAGTATCTCTATAGATTGGGTTCAATGCCATTTAAAAGCCTGCAGTTGAGGGGCACCTGAGTGGCTCAGTCTGTTAAGCATCAGACTTCGGCTCAGGTCATGATCTCACAGTTCGTGAGTTCGAGTCCCATGTTGGGCTCTGTGCTGACAGCTCACAGCCTGGAACCTGCTTTGGATTCTGTGTCTCCCTCTCTCTTAGCCCCTTCCCTGCTTCCACTTTGTCTCTCTCTCTCTCTCTCAAAAATAAATAAACATAAAAAAAACAAATAAAATCCTGCAGTTGATTTTCTTATCAGTAATCACACCACATCAGTTATCAAAACTTTCTGTGACTCCCAATTGCTTTTGAGAAATGTGTTGCATGAATCTGGAACCTCGATGTAGCCTCTACTGATTTCTCTTTGCTTCAGTGCTGCTGGTCTTTGAAGTCTTAAAAAAAAAAAAATCCGTCTCCATGCTGTCTGCCTCAGGGCCTTTGTGCATGCTACTTTGCTCTCGCAAACATTCCTTTCTCTCCCTTGACCACCCAACACCTGTTCATCTAGTACTTCCTGAAGGCGGTCTTCTTTGACCTCCATCGGAAGACTAGATCAGCTTCTCTGACACATTCTCCAGGGTTTTGTTCTTCCTGAAAAACACTTCTTACACTTGCAAATAACATATTGAGTACTTGATTTAATGCCTACCCCCCTCTGATAGTTTTATAAGCCTCCAAGAGCAGACTTCTTGGCTTCTGCACCGGTGTCCTCAGCTCTTAGGTGTCCGCATAAATGTTCAATATTAAGTCAATAACTATCATTACGTGTTGTAAATATTTGGAGGCAAGACTGGCACCCGCCTTCGCCCTTGCTTGCCTGCACCCGCTTCCTCTCCTCTGTACCCGCACACGCAGATAACATACCGGCACATCAAGCGAGTGTTACAGGCAGGTTGGGGCTTAACAACCCAGACAGGGGAGAAATGGCTCCTGGCAGCCCGTGGGGAGAGATGAAGAGGGCATTTGAGAAAGCTCCTGGGAGGGGTTGTGCTTGGAAGGTGCCTCTAGGAATTAGCCAACCTGGGCCTGTTGGGCTTAGATGAACCTGGGGCTCCGGTGGAGGGGAAGATAGAGTTAACCCTTTTCTGGTACGAAGTGTGGAAAGAGTCTAAACCGTGAGGACGAAGAGAGGCGTTTGTCCCAAGAAATGCCACTCTCTTACCTGAAGCCGAGAGCTACAGAAGCTGCTGACCAAGGAGCGAGGATCCCGAGCCGGCTTCGGGCAGCGTCACGGTCACGTTTTACAAACTGTTACAAAGCCTCCTTGGTGAAGAACTGACCTTTAAGTTTACATCTGAGTGACTCTGGCCGCAGCGTTTCTCATGATGAGAAGGTCTTAAGCCCTTGCTGTCCTGTTTCATGAGAGTTGAGGTTTCCTCTACCATTTCTTAATGAAATGCTTCAAAAATGACTTTGCAATCAGAAAGGGAAAGCCGATCGCTTCCTGTTCGGTGATTCTGCGTCCCCCGAGCCGGGATGAGCCGAAAGGGATTGGAACACGACAAGGAAGAAGTTGGCTGACCAGCCCTGGGTGTGTTTGTACTCACTCTTCCCACTGAAAGGATGGCCTGGCCTCCCCGCTCCTCGTCTAGCCTCCAGCTTGCACTTGTGTTCTTTGCAGAGCCTTGAGAGACGCCCCACGCTGGTGACATCACTTTATGACTATCATTATCCACCCATCTTCCGGGAAATAGCAGCAGAGTGAGGGTTAGGAAGAAACATGTCCGAAAGGTCTGCATACTGAACGGTCCACGAAGCGCATAAGTATTTTTAGATGATTCCCCAATCATGGGCTACCTGACCTTCTGGATGTGTGGTCACTGTTTGCACGTAAAAGGGAACCAGCATATGAGCATCTAGTACTTAAAATACTCCCTTTGTCCATGCAAAAGTCATCTAAGGTATTATTTTGACCAAAAAAAAAACCAAAAAACAAAAAAAAAAAAAAACAAAAAAAACCACCTCTCATTCTTCTTTAGATTTTGTTAAAGTGAGAATAAAGGTGTTTGTTTTTTGACTTCTTTCCTTTTTCCTCTGAGTCTGTTCCCGATTAACCTCATAAGCACTTCATAAATCTTGCACCTGGGTAATATAACACTGCACAGTGCTTTTTAACCAGAACATTTTGTTTTTTTGGGTGGATCTGGCACTGAATTGCAGAAAGGGGCAGCGTTGGGGAACGTAGAAAGCGCTGAGCCCTGGCTGGGGCAAAGCCTGCCGGGACCGGCTGGAATTTCTGGAGCGTTACCAGTGAGTTCTCTGTCGCAGAGTGGGGCTTCAAAGCCACACCACGTTACTTCCCGTTCCGATTTCTCGCTTTTCTAAATTTTCTGCGTCCGCTGCAATAAAACTTTATTTCTTGAGATTTTTTTTTCCTTCCCCCAAACAGAGCTGTCTTTTATTTCCTCCCACACTCCTTCCTCTGTGCTTCTACACATACCAAGAAATTTATTTGTGAGTTTAAGTTTGCTAGGTGGTATCTAACCAATGCTTGATTTATTGGGAATAGGGGAAATTTACTACTTATAACCTGCTTTGTCCTAAAAGGAATATGTTGTATATTACCACATATTGCACACACAAAGTAGTGAATAGAATGAAGTCATAAAAGGCTGTAAACACAGAAATTCAGGATCAGGGAAAATAGCAAATATTAAATCAAGAACATATTAAAGAAGTATATGTAGGAAGCATGTTGCCAAGCTCAGCTGCAATGGTGTTTTATATTTGGCTCTGAGCTTCCTGGTAGCCAAAGAAAAAAAGGCTCATTCTAAGAAAACCCAGAGTATTGTCAGTCCACAGGAGATGCAAAGCATTTCATAAACCTTAATTTGGGAAGGCATCTCACGTAAGGGAATGGGGGCGATCGACGAATTAAAGTAACAAACAGGGTGGTGATTTTCATGGGATCATACCTGGTAACATCATTCAAGAAAAGCCAAGGCCACAACATGAATGTGCTCAGTGAGGGGTTTCCATAAAGGTAGCATGGTCTGAGAATAAGGCGTACACACAGAGGGAATAATTAGGAGAATCTGCTATGTAGCATGGGTAGGTGGAGAAATGAATATCATGTCACTTTTAGAGAGATTGTCCCTTGTGGTGGCCAACAAGAGGCATAATAAAAACCATCTGTCTAGATTGGGGACTATGTGGATGGACTGGCTGAGTTCTCACCTGGGAACACTGAGCTTACGTGTGATTCATGGGGACACACTTGACCTCTTGTGTAGATTAATGGTTTAGTTGACAGGGACTGCTTAATTTCAGAGTTGCATTATGGGGGTTTCTCAGCCCAAGTACTGCCTGTCTGCCTATGACTGAGACTTTGCCTCTCAGACGGGCCCAGAGCTTTTAACATGCCTCGGACAGAACATTAAACACCTTGTCATGCCTCAGTCCACTTAATCATTACTAATGATGATAATAAAAATGATGACAGTATTCGAGGCAGAGGCGGACAAAGCAGGGTGGTTACTCACAGAGTTGAGCAAGGTGTCAGGGCAAGAAAGCCCCGGCTGGAGAGGGAGACTCGATTCATGCCCCAGCCCAGACGTGATATGTAAGCGAGGTAATTCTTTCCTGGCTTCAGCTTGTCCTAGGTCACAAGGGAGGCTATCGTAGGACTTCTCAAAGTCCCCTCAGACCAGCAGCATCAACATGAATTTGACCTGGGAACCAATTACAGATGTGGGTTTGAGAATGTGGCACAACTGATGGGATGCGGTTTCCAAGTCAGCTGGTCCCCTCTCGCTCTCTCTCTCTCGTCTCTTTTTCCAATTTCTCGGAACCCAGCCATGAGACAAGCCTGGACTGAGCTGCCCGAGGATGAAAATCCACACAGAGGAGAGCGGAGCCATTTCTCCAGGGGCTGTCCTAGACCCGCCAGCCCCCAAGCAATCTGCTAGCTTCCCAAGAGGAATAAGTGAGCTCAGGTGTCATTAGGTGGGCGTGGCCCATCCAGAAGATACTCTAAGCCAACCCACAGACTTGTGAGTGGACGCAAATGGGTATTGCTTTAAGCCACTGGGCTTTGTGGCTTTTTGTTATATAGAACTACCAAGGCAATAGTGGTTCAAAATCAAAATTTTGTAATTCTGCAATTCTAAAGGTCTTCGCTTTCATCTCTTATTAGCAATCCTGAATTCACAGGTAGCAGATTCAGGTGTGAACGTAACCGTTGCTTTATTTTTTCTGGACTGAATTGATTTCCTCTTCCGAGCCCCTGTTCCATCATGAGGCGGGCAATTAGTTACTTAATTTTTGGTTGATTCCAGGCAATGTAGGCCAACACATTTATGGCAGATGTTATTTCTTACCACTACTCCACTTCTCTCCTTCTGAGTGAACAGGAGGACAGCACCTCCCCACCTCCTTGAAGGTAGGTGTGACCAGAGGACTGTTTTTGGCCAATGAAATGGGAGCAGGAACCGGTCACTTCTGGGAAGAAGCATTTAGGAGTTTCTGTGCAGTTGTCCGTGTTCTTTCTTTCTCTTCCTTCAATCGTGGAGGGATAGGTTGTTACATACATGCCACAAAACTGAAGTACCTTGAATGCCAGGTTACCACATGGGGGTCTTCTGCCTCAGGGGGTTGCCTGGACGTGTACTTGGTTTTTCATGAGCAGGAAAGAAACTTTTGTTACTTAATTTTCTCACAGTTATGGAGGCTGGAAGTCCAAGATCAAGATGTCTCCAGGGTTGGTTTCTTCTGAGGCCTCTCCCCGCTTGGTGTGCAGACGGCCGCCTTCTCCCTGTGGTCCGACATGGTCTTTTCTCTATTCATGTGTCCCCAGTGTCTCTCTGTGTGTCGAAAAAAAATTTTTTTTTTTTAAATAAAGAAAGCGATGGTTTTGGATTAGGGCCCGCCCAACTTAATCACTTAAGCCCCATTTTAACTTAATCACTACTTTAAAGAACCCTATTTCCAATATAGTCACATTCTGAGGGGCTGGGCATTAGGACTTTGACATGAATGTGACCCCATAAATCCTGGAAATGTACATTCTAAAGGCACTTAAGTAGGACTAGAGAGTCAGTGGATGGTTGGGGTGGGGTCAGCGCGTTGACTTTACGGTCCACTGATGGAGTGTTTAGTGTTGTGTGGTCCATACATATTACTCCTACGTTGCTTGTCCTGACCCAGACAGCTCTGTTGGCTATATCTGCATCATTCCTGGCCCTACGGAGGAAAAGCAAACCATCCTGGGCACACCGGCGTGGAGAAGCAGAATGAGAGCCTTCCCAGGCCCATCTGATTGGGGATTTGCCTACTCATTTTTCCACTGCTTTCACACCAGCTGAACTCTCTCCACAAACCTTAAACCCTTCGGATTTCACCCAGGGATCAAAGCCCAGCCCCCTCGCCTTTTGGATCCCTCAAAATTCTCAGGGTTTCTATCATTTCCCTCCATTTGGGGGCTATTCTGGGATCTGTATGTGGGCCTAGGATTTGAGGCTCCTTTCTAGAGACCTACAGTTTCACAAGCATCTAAATCTGTTTGCCTTGGCTCTTTCTCCTCCACCTCTAATTGGGTGGGGAAAACTTGCTCTACCTAACCATATATTCTTTTGTAATTTTTTTTTTTCCCAACGTTTATTTATTTTTGGGACAGAGAGAGACAGAGCATGAACGGGGGAGGGGCAGAGAGAGAGGGAGACACAGAATCGGAAACAGGCTCCAGGCTCTGAGCCATCAGCCCAGAGCCCGACGCGGGGCTCGAACTCACGGACCGCGAGATCGTGACCTGGCTGAAGTCGGACGCTTAACCGACTGCGCCACCCAGGCGCCCCTCTTTTGTAATTTTTTAACAAACTTTCTTTCTTTTCTGGACCTTGACACCTTTGCCCTTCAGACCCTCTACTATAAACCTAGCTGGGGGCAAGATCTGCCCATCTCCACGCGTATCTCAAGATATGCCAAGTGAAATCTTTTTATTTATAAAAAGAGTAAACTTTGAATGGAGAAAAGCCATGAGATGGGAATAAATTGCCAGGAATTAAACACACCTCACTCAGCATGTCAAAATACTTACCCCTGCATCAGAATAAATAAGTTTTCCCTAATAAGATTTCTTCTTCTTAACACCAAGAAATAAGTCTAAATTCCGCTTTGAAGGAATTCAGCTTTCACAGTGAGAAGTCGACACCTTTGACTTCGAAGGCAAGTTCAGGGTCCAGAAAAAAGGGGAAAGTGACTTGATTTTAGCTGACCATTGAGAAAATTAAAGTAGTTCATTTGGATGCAGTGTTTGAAATGTAGTGCAGAAAGTCAAATATTTGAATATAAGAGCAACACTGATAGTGCACAAATATTATGAATGCTTCCAAGCAAAGTAAGAACATTCTGAGTGCAGAAATGAATTTGTGATCGATATAAAGAAGAAGGATGAATAGAGAATGATCTATAGCGTTTGTCTGAAACATTGTAAAAATGTATCTGAATACCAGTTTTCCCCAATTTCATTCGCTGTGAATCACTACGTGAAAGATGTGTCCAAGTTAATGAGAGCCTAGGAATCCTTTAAAAATAAAAAGTTTAACTCTCTAGGAGGGGTTTCTCCTCATGGTCAGCTGGGTCCTGTATGTTGAGATTAGGATGCTTAACACCTAGATTCTCATTTTCCCCCATGAAACCTCACTCTCCATGGTCATTTAGTCCACCCCTCTGGTCTGCTCCTTCGTGATTTCTTGACCTCTCCAATCTTTTCAGGAGGGATGGATTTCTTGATGCGTTCAGTTTATTGCTAAGCCACCAAATAATGAAAGCATTTACAGTATGCTTTGTTAATTTATTCATTGGTTTAGTGTAGGGGTCAGCAAACATTTTCTATAAAGGGCCAGATAGTAAATATTTTTTGGCTTTGAAGGTTGCTCTGTCTCTGTTGCCATGACTCAGCTCTGCCAGCATAGAGAGAAAGCAGCTCTAGGCAGTAAGTAAGCGAGTGGTCGTGGTTGTGTTCCAATAAAACTTTGTTTACAAGAAGAATAGGCAGTGAGCTGGATTTGGGTCTCAGCCTGTCATTTGTGATTCCTGGTCTACTGACCCTTTGGTCATCCTTGGGTGTGGGGGTAGTAGAACTCTCCTAATAATGGGAAAATATTTTCTGGTGAGTTCTCATTTCCATCCTCATTTAAAATTTTTTTTTTTAATTTTTAAAAATATTTATTTATTTTTGAGAGAGAGAGGCAGTGTGTGAGCAGGGAAGGAGCAGAGAGAGAGACACACACAGAATGCAAAGCAGGCTCCAGGCTCCGAGCTGTCAGCACAGAGCCTGATGCGGGACTCGAACTCATGAACTGTGAGATCATGACCTGAGCCGAAGTGGGACGCTCAACCCACTGAGCCACCCAGGCACCCCTACATCCTCATTTTAAATTTCTAAATGCTCCGTCTTTCTTCTTTCCTCCTGTGGTTCAGGGACCTATATGTTGAAAGAGCAGCTGGCATGAGATGAGCAGGTGAATTCTATTTTGGATTATTCTGGTAGTTCAGTAGAAAGCATCACCTAGATTGATGTGTGTATGTGTGGGGTGGGGGTGAGGGTGGGGGCGGGAGCAAAGCACCTACTTGCTGTGAAACAGAATGAGGTAACATTTCTTGTAAAGAAGAGCTGGGCTGCAGGCTTGCTGGGTTCTTTCTTGCTTTCAGCCTCATTTTCTTCTGTTCATGGTCCCTGGAAGCTCCTCAAATGTGGCCCATTCTCTCCAGAACGTGTATCCTGTGAAAAGGCTGAACGACACCTAACACGAGCCAACCTAACACGACCAAGGGCATTTTTCTTTTACCAGAGGCTTTCCAAATATTTTCATATTTATTTTTTTCTGATTATAATACCTATATTTGTTTCTTATCAAAATTTGGCAACTACTGGAAAAGTATGTTTGACAAACTACCATTTATTGTCTCTTTTATTCAGCACTGTGCAAGTCATTTTATGTGTGTGTGTGTGTGTGCATGCATGTGCATTTACATCTCTCTCTCTCTCTCTCTCTCTCTCTCACACACACACACACACACACACGCAATCCTAAAGACTCATGACAAATTGTCGAGGTAGCTAGTTTCAGGCAGAAAAAATTTGAGGCTATTGTCCAAAGTATATTGGAGGTGGAATTCAAACATAGTTGTCTGATTGCAAAACTCCCATTTGAGTTTCCCAGGGTACTACACTACCTTTAAGAAGACAGAAAAAATAATCACCTGCAGTCTCCCTCAGGGAAAACCGGGGTTACTTTTTTGCTGTTTTTCCCTCCCCGCCAAGGTTTTCTGTGTTTCCTTCTGTTTTTTAAAGCCTGGTTGAGATCCTGCTGCAAAGTATAATTTTATTTCCTTGTTGTTTTTCACTCTACATGATTATTTGTCATTTGTTGGTTGGTGACCCTCCCGGGAGCTTGCCAGGTATCGTCTGAGACTGGCCTTTGTATTCCGAGGCCCTGGAGAGACCGAAAAAAGAGGCAGGCAACTCCAGGTTGATAGGTGGCAGTTTTAACCAGCAGAGGGAACTTTTACACATGAGGCGTGTGTTAGGCGAGACAAATGGTAGCAAGATAAATGGATCGTTGCACCTGCCAGCCAAATCTAAAAAGTTTATAAAGAGGCCCTGACTGGGCTCAGCCACGTGCCTGTGTTCTCACTATCACATCACTATCTTACAGTTATGTCCTCGGAGCAGACCCTGGGAGCAGGGACGGCAAGCAGAACCCGTATTCCAAGGACAGGGGAGGGGCCGAGGAGCTCCCGAGTTCCCTGGGACCGGCGCACGGGTCACCCGGTGGTCACGACTTTTTGATGACCTTCCCTGACCCATTCCCAAACCTCTTTGTGAGTATCCCTTTCATGGTGTGCACTATTTTTTTTTTCATGTGGTATATTGCAACTTCTTTCACCAACTCCCCTCTGTCGAACATTTCAGTTATTGCTAGACTTCCACTGTTTTAAACAAAGAGGTAATGGACGCCTTTGAGTGTGAAACATGTGAAACTTCAAAACTCTGAAAAGTTTTCAAGAAACCTACAAATACTGTTCTGTAAAAGGGGCAGCTGAGGTCAATGAGACAGACACTTGCTTTGGGGGCACCCCAAAGTCTCAGTTACTGAGAAAAAAAATAGTATTTCGGTGCAATATTTGGAAACGAAATCTAAATGAATGCCCAAAGTCCAAATCCATGATGAACAAAATGGCAACATTTGAAATAAAGGCAGGGTCAGTACGGCAGATTTTTCCTTTCGTCTTTGGCTCCAATATGGCTCGGCACATGGTCTGTTACTGCTCCAGTCCTGGCTGAGGTGGCATCATTGCGTTTGGAAGGAGGTACCTGGAACCAACTTTATTCCTATTATTGTGCTCTCCGGGAAGCTATCTGTCAGGTGTTTTCTCCTGAGAAGGGGTGCAGGGTGGTGGGTATTCGCAAGGGTGCTGGCGAAGGCTGCCTGATTTCAACCCCCAACCGTGCCACTTACGTCACCAACTGGGCCAGAATACTTCCGCTCTCCGGACCTTGCTCTCCTGATTCTCCATGGTGATGATGATGACCCTTCATGCCTTCCATTGCCGGGAGGACTTAGTGAGTTACGAGTGGGCCCCTTCTCCCAACCAGTGCTTAGCTTGTGATGAAGAGTCAAGAAATGCAAGTCCTTCTACAGCCAAGGTGTAAGCCCGTGCCCCCAGGCTGAAGGTAGCCCACAGGTCTGCTTGCTTCCTTCCATGGGGCGTTGTTAGATTAAAACAAGAAATTAGTTGCCGGAATTGTAAAATCACCAGGTTGCACATTAAAAAAAGAATCCTACAAAAATCAGAAGATCTGGCGACCTGCTTGGTGGTCACATTTGGCCAGATCTGCCAACCAGTAGATTTCTTTAGATGAAACGAATTCTCCCCGGTTCACCCCAGACCATGGCTGTCAGATTTTGAAATTAAAAATACAGAACACCAGTTACATTTGAGTATCAGATACCTGAATAATTTTTTAGTGTAAGTATATCCCACGCGATATTTGAGACGTATTTACGCTAAAAAACTTACTACTTAAAGATTTCTCCTGAAATATCAAAAATGCTTTGTTTGTCTGAAATTCAAATGTAGCTGGGCATCCTGTGTTTTATCTGGCAAGCCCTCCCTGCCCCCCACACCAGCTTTACTGGTCTGTCATCCCACTTGACTTCTGAGGTCAGCGGTTCAGACCAGGCATGACTCTAGGCTATAGACCTGAAATTCCAGGCAGAGGTAATCTCTGACAAGCTGCACGGAAGTGTGGTCACTGAAGTGCAGTTTTTAGCTGTTTAACGAACTTTCTTCAAGCTTGGGGGCCTTCGCTGCCTAGGTGTGGTGGAACAGGTGCAAGGAATAAATAAAATCATCTAACGCTGGCTCAGCACCGCTGGGCGAGTCCCCTGGGCAGTTGCTTATGTGTGTGAGCGAAGTGAGATGAACCCCCAGCACTCGGTGAGCCTTTGTCCTTCTCTCGCCGTCGCTGGAGTGTTTTCAGATAGAGAACCAGGTCTGAAAACATCCCTGTGGAAACAGCAGCCATTTTTTTAGGACCAGGACACGAAGGATGGTGATGTTTTCCTTACATCAGGTTGCGAGACCTTGCCAAGGATCTCTACTTATGTCTCTGTTTGATGGAAGAGAGAGGTAGGTACCTCTAACAGGACTGCTCTGCACACGGACTGAAGATTCTATTCTCTCTCTGGCTTCCAGCAAGGGGAAACATGCAGGCCTGAGCAGGAGAGCAGAGATTAGCTAGAACAGGTGTCTCAACCTTGGCACCATTGGCCTTGGGGTTGGATATTTTTTTGGCACCGGGGGCTGTCCTGAACAATGAAGGATGTTCAGCAGCATCTCTGACCCTCACCTCCTAAATCCCAGTCCCTCCCACTCCCCACCCACCCCAGTGTGACAACCAAAAACACGTGCCCATATTTCTAAATGTCACCTGGGAGACAGATTCTCACCTAGTAGAGAACCGCTGTACTGGAAATATCACCATGAGGCTAAATTAGGGCACAGATGCCTCCAAGACCAGGGGGTAACCTCACTGTGAGAGCCAAGTTTAAGGTCATGGGGGTGGGTGGGCACCTAGAGCTGAAGTTCAGTGATGAACGTTGTTGGCCAAGTTAACCTCTTCTGCGGGCAGAATTTGGGCTAAGAGAATCTAGTCTGTAACAACCCCAATGGACAAATTAGCTTAGTTACTGTTTGGTTTATGGTACTAGTGATTATGTATTTCACCTCTGTACGTTTACCGCTCCTTGGATGCCTCTCTCGTTCTCTCTTCAGCCCTAATCTCTCACCCCCACAAGTGCCCTGTAGACCACTGCTTCTCAGCCAAGGTGACCCCCCCCCCACCCCTGGCAACGTTTAGCAATGTCCAGAGACATGTGTGGTTGCCACCACTGAAGCATGCATGATGGGTAGAAGCCAGAGATGCCACTGAACATCCTGCAATGTACAGCACAGCCCCCCACAACAAAGAATTTTCTGGTCCCCAATGTTCACACTCTGGAGGCGGAGAAACCTGGCCATAGTAGGAGTGAATATATACGCTCACCTAAACAGTCCAGGAGAGCCTTCCCTACGCAGCCCAGGCACCTGGGGGTTCATGGGACTCGTCTTAAATTCACATCTGGGCACGGGTCAGTATTCAGACTCTATGGAGGGACATTTTCTCTCCTTCCCATGTTGCACTTGTGCCCAGAAATAACAAGACCAGTAATACTGTGAGGATCTAGGTTCTTATGGAACCGTTCCCTTCTTTCTTTGGGGGTTTGAGTACTTTACAGAAGTTCACCTGGGTCTCAGATTCGTACCTGATCCTAATCTCTGATGAACACCATCAGATAAAGAGATTCTCCTAACACGTTGAGGACAGACAGTGCAGAAGTTTAATAGGTCTGGTGAGGAGAGAAGACTACCGGCGGCTCGGGGAGAAAAACAGACCAACTCAGTTTCCATACACGGCCTTTTATCACCTCAACATCATTATCAAAACACCATTTCCACTGTTTATGTGGTTGCAAAAGGGAACAGCTTTGACCACCCGTGTTTGATCGCGTTCCTGATACACCCCTCCCCCAGCACCTCGTGCCTTCTGTTCCCTTTGAAATATTATTTGGTTCCATCTTTTTTTTTTTTTTTCCTGCTGGGACTCTGTGTTTCTCTCTCTCTCTCTCTTTGTGCGTGTGTGTGACCACAATTGTAGTTTCAGTAAATAAAACGGCTGCTTGATAACGTGGAACGGCCCAGCGCTTAACTCTGCCCTTGGAGATCCTTTACATCAAACCAGCGATCAAAAAGTGGTGCAGATAAAATTTGTCATCAGGGATTTCCTACAAAAGAATTACAGTGGAGAAATGGCCTGATCGATACTATGGATTTTCACTGCAGGGGCTGGTGGTCCAATTGCTGTGAGACACTCACACAGATAAAAGGGCATGGCCACCACTCTGTCACAGACTGCTGACTCAGCAAAAGCTTGGCAGGTATTTATAGGCCGGAGTGATACAGAATTATCACCTTGCAGTGCCCGGCGCGTGTTCCTTCTGAGATTGCCTTCCTTTATGGGATTGCTAAATGCAGGTGAATGGAAAAATGATGGCTAACAGCTGTCAAAATGCAACAGAATGAAGTACTTAAATCTTTTTTTATCCATTAAAAGGGTAACAACCATACATATATCATGGCACAGACGTTGTAATGATATTTGGGGGCTGGTAAACGAGGGGGTAATAAACAATGCATGTTCTGATCAGAAGAGCAGAGGAAATAGACTTGGGGGTTGGGGGGGGGGAAGGCCGGGCTTCCCTGAAGCCTTATAATTACTTTAATGGTTGAACATTATCTAACAGAAGGAAAACAGAATTACATTTGCGTCCCAATCTTTGGGAGACCCGCTTTCCCCTTAGTTGGCATTTTGAAGGCATGGAACTATTCCCTAAAACGCTTAACCAGGCTCACTGCGTTCTGAAATGACTGAATTTCGTGTATCCTAGGTTAATTAGAGCATGCGCAAGACCAGTAATTTATTGTTAAGATTCTCCAGGTGTAAGGCCTGGGGTCCGGTGAGAACTTCCCCTTGTGTGTTTCCAACCTCTGTGCTCTGGCTGAATTTCAGATGTGCTGGGGGGCGAAACTTTGAAGGCGGAGAAGCGCGGACGTAGCTTCTCTCCCACGGAGTGTGGTTATTCCCGGAGGAGAAGTCCCATCAGCCGGTCGCCGGAGCTCTGGAGTTCCTTAGCCATTACTTACATAAGGTAGGTAATTACCCTGATTCCCAGTTAATGTTTCCTCGAGGAACTCCTCTGGAAAAATCTTACCAGCCCCTAAAACATCCATCTTGTATTTGTCTTACTTTTTAGTTAGTGGGAATCAACTTCCAGGAAGATTTGAAATACCTCTTATGGTTCCCCTGTAGAATCCTGGCTTGTTTGAAAATATGCTGCATTGTGCCTTATACATCCCTTTCCCTAAAATATTTTACTCAGTTTTCAGTGAACCATTTTTGGTACGCTTGAACATTGAAAGAAGAAGCTTGTCCTTATTCTCAATATTTAAAAAGTATTGCAAGGCAAAAAGGGAAAATATATATATAGGACGTCATCAATGACCAGGCCTCTTGACAGAGTAATGAATGCTCCATTTCTTGAACACCTGTGGTGAGTTAGGCCTCGTGCAGGGTGTTGAAGAAACGCAGTGAATGAAAACAGGCTTTCAAGTTAGGGAGTTTACGGAGAGGAGGACAAGGGAAGATATTTATTGAACAACTACTTTGTGCCAGGCCCCTGGCGTATGTTATAATGAAACAGCAAACAGCTACAAAATGCCAGACGGACTCGTAAGTGTTCTGTTGACTTGTCTGCTCCTCATCACAGCTCTGGGAGGCAGTGTTATTACCACGCCCGCTTCACAGGTGGAGAAACTGAGGCGTCAGAGAGGTTGAGTAATTTGGCCAAGGTCACGTGGCCAGGAAGTGGAGGAGCTGGAATATAACACAGGCTGTCTGACTCAAAGGTTCAGATTCCCAGGGTTCCCTGGTGGCTCAGTTGGCTGGGCATCCGACGTCCGCAGGGGTCATGATCTCACGGCTCGTGGGTTCAAGCTTGCCATCCGGCTCTGTGCTGGCAGGGCAGAGCCTGTTTTGGGGCTTCTTCCTCCCGCCCTCTGCCCCCTGCCCCTTCCTGCTTGCGCTCTCTCTCTTAGAAATAAATAAATCTTAAAAAAAAAAAAAAAAGGTTCAGAGTCCCTACTGCGAGCTACCCAGCTTCTCCCTGCCTGGAAACTTTCTCCTTTTATCCTTACGAAGGTCCCACGAAGTAGGCGTTCCTTACTGAGTGACTGAGAGAATCTCACAGGCTCACGAAAAGTGAGCGTTTTGCCCGGCCAGCTACTCGCAGAGCTGGGATCTGAACCCAGGCACACCTGCCTTGACATTCCCTGCTGGTTGACTGTGTGTCATTTACAGAGGACCCACCAAGCCAGCAAGGCTCTGCAGCTTGTAACTTCAAAAAACAAAAGTCAGGGAGTGCAAGCCATAACCTGCAGTCCAGGGAAAAGAATTTAATTTCGGGAAGCATGCCACTGCCTGGAAGGAACATTAACAAGACTGTTGTACCCAGATCGTCCCTGGCCAGCGTCGGGTAGGACTCAAAAATGTAACCGGCACCTTCCGGAACTGTCCATGGGGAAATCATCTTTGTGCCTGTTTGAACTGCCTTATACTGGTGGAAATCATTGCTACTATCATCACAGGATTGTTGTATGGGAGTTTACTGTCACTGGCAATAAACACAGATGAAGGGGGGGGAATAAGAAAACAAAAGGGAAAAATAGCAGCAAAAAATGCACCAGAGTGAAAAAAATATCCATAAACGCGTTGTTTTTTTGTCTCTCTAGTTGCTCTGATGTGCACAAAGGAAATAGATGGAATAAAATCACATCTCAGGAACACCAACATAAATCCCCCCTTGCTTTGACAAGTACGTAATTTTCTTCAGAGATGCTCTTCACGTCTGGAGAGTTATGAGCCAATTTCATTCCCATCTGACAAATTTACAAAGAAACATTAGAGAAAAGGGATTAGGAAAGCGAGAAATCTTTATAGACTTTTTCCTCGGGCTGTATTTCCCTTCCATCTTTTGGCTCTTCCTTGAGGACCATGCATGAGCGACTCACACAGGACGGCCCCCATAACTGAGAGCTCAGCTGAGGCACAAAATGAGACATGTGCTTTCAATTAGCAAATGGTATTTACACGATTGGGGGGTGAGAGGCGGGACGGGGGGGGCGGGAAGAGCGTTATTGACAAATATTTAGATGAAGTCTCTAAAGTATCGTGCAAAGTGGTATTTGTAAAATTTGACTTTTTTTGTGAGAAATACAGGGAGAGAGAGAGAGAGAGAGAGAGAGACAGAAGAAGGGAGGGAGGGAAAACTGAGTGGTCTAAGGGGGTTTATATTGGAGATAAGCATTCCAGAAAGATAACAATAAAGGATTGATTATCGCAAAGCATACATTTCCCCCCCCTCCTCGTAGGAGCATAGGTTCTAAGAGGAACGTGGAGCTTTTTTGACCTTTAAAAAAAACTCCATTGCCAATTTCATCATACAGGGTTTAGAGTGATCCACTGTGTAGTTTGCCCAGAACTGTCCTGGTTTCTGAACTGAAGATCACGGGTCGTGGGAACCCTCGCCTCCCAGGCGAACTACGAGGGTCAGTCGGTCACCCGTACTTGATGCCGGTGGTTCCCGCCCACGTTGCGTGAGTTTTTGGCCGTTGTTAATTCTCTTCAATACTTGCAACCTTGGATTGTTCACTTTTTGGCTTTATTAACTAGCAGAGTTGGTGCGCGTGCTATGCCGCACACACACTTAAATGCACATACGTATGTATCTTGGTCAGTTTGAGATTCTAGCAAGAATCTTCGATTAAGGTCACCGTGAGGGCTTAGAATTTTGATGGAAAAATCATACTAGTGCTCAGAAGTTCAGGAAATGTATTCCTTTCCTGGAGTTGAGATTAAACATAATATAATGCAGATGCTGTTGGATGCAGAGCCCAGATGACAAATGTTTTATAACAGGGACTTAGGGAACGGAGTAAAGTAAGAGATACATCGCTTCCAAGGCCTTCGTTGAGAGCCGCAAAGCACTCATAATACTGGATGTATAATTTGGCAGGAGGAAGGTGAGATATTTGTGTGTGTATTGGCATTGTATATTTTTCAGAGGGTCCAATCGGATTTATGGTGGTCTTGTTGATAATTCATTCACCTTACAAGAGAGTGAAATGGAACCTCATTTGTGTAACTAATTTCAGCTTTCTGTTCCAAAGCGTGCCCACTGCTGCCACTATTCAAGTTGTTTGCATTCTTAAAAAAAAAAACAAAACAAAAAACAAACCTCTATCTTTGGCAACGCTTTACTATTTTTCTTTTTTGAAAGTCACAAGAAAATCTCTATTGTTTACCTTCATGAGAAATGGCGATTTGTATTGATTGGAATGAGGTGTTCCCAGCCTTCAGAGTGGAAGAGAGACAGACATTTCCTTTGCCTGCAAAAATCCTCAAAGGTCTTGCATTTGGGGGTTCAGTTCAGGATCCCCAACCCACGTGTGGAAGTGTAATTTGGATCTGATCTCTCTTGAAACTCTTACAATAAAATGCTCCCTTTGGTCTGACTGCTGAACATGGAAAGTGGTGCTTCTCTGGACAAGGAGTCTTTGTGCCCAAACTCAGAGAGAGAAACAGTGACAAGGGGTGCCCATCAATAGAAAGTCCCAGAATGGAAGAACAGGGATGTTGTGAGGTGTCTGACCTGCCTGACCTCTGGAAAACCTGTCCCGCAGTAGGTGGGGGACATTCCATCCTCATAGAACTGATGGAACTTGTAGATGGCTCTTCACTTAACAAGGGAGCTGAAGTACAGCGTTGCCGAGAAATGAGATTGATCGTGATGAGAGAAATAAAAATTTAAAATATCCCCTGGTGGGGAAAATTTTTCTTTTTATTTCTGCATTTGAATCTTTTAAATACTGTAACTTTTGGGGGAAAGTTATTGAGACATAAAAGGAATATTTGAACTGCTTTGGAGTTTATGATAACCACAGTATAATACATTATCTTGAAAGCCTTTATAGTATGCAGTTACAAACTTCCAGGAAATCTATTAAAATGCAGCATTAATTAACATAAACTTTTTATAGTGTTACTAATATTCTGCAAACAACTAAGAGTTTAAAAGCCCTTTTTTACAGGCATTTCTTGCTGCCTATACACCATGATCAGAGTGAGTTATGGGGAACACTAACGGAAAGAGAGAAATGAATTTTCGCTGATTGTCCTGAACGGGATATTCACCTTCAGTATCTGCCTTGAATTTGCACAAGTGTAAAGACAAAACTTGCCTATTTGCCTCGTACTTTCTATATGCTTAGGCACCTGATCATAGGCAACACGCTGATGTTTCACTCCCCATTCTTCCAAGTGATGGTAAATAGCATCTCTGAAACAACTTTCGAAGTGAAAGCAGCTCCTTGAACTCTGCGTGACTGAGTTTGGCCGTGTCCCCTCCCGCCACGTTGGCCATGTCACTGTCTTACCGTGCTGCAGATTCCATTTAGACACTCAGGGATATGTCAAGCGGTCACAGACACCGAAGCGGTATTTTTATTTTTTTGACGTCTGCTTCCGGGTGGCGCTGGTAAATCTCCCAAACCTGAGTCGTGACCTTTTTTAGAGGGATGTTTTTCATTTCTGTTTTGAATCCCAGAGGGGAGGAGGCATTTCAATATCTATGCCCAAAGGGCACAACTGTCTCCACGCAGGAGCGGAATGAGGATGAGCCGGCCCGGAATTATCCAGCCTTAATTACTCCCCAACTACCCATGCTTTGCTGCGTCCGCTCAGACACAGATGGGAGGGGAGGGTCCCTAGCTTGCCTCCTCTGCCAGTCCTCTGTAAATACTGCAGCTACGATTCCAGCCAACTCCTTAGTTTCCTAAGGAATTCCATGATTCCAGCTATGATTCCTTCGTTTCCCAGGTCTTTGGTGTCATCTGGGTAAGACTGACGATGTTTCAATTTTAGTTATCTTCTTCGAACCACACGCTAGCTTTACTCTTTCAAAAAAATTGTTTTTTCCAGGTTTCTTTCTTTGGGCTGTAGAATCCTTCAAAAGTGCCTTGCCATATTTTGCTTTTCCCTCTTCCTTCACGGCCTGATTCTCAATCCATACGGCACTAAGATTCTAACCTGCCCATCATAAAAACGCATTGTTACGCACATGCATCGTTCTCTGTGTGTGTTTCCGCCATTAAGTCTCTCGCGTGTGGATCCAACGGATATTTATTAAGTGTGTATTACATGCCAGGTGTTACGGAAGTGCCGGTGAACGTGACTGATGAGCTTGTCTCCTCGTGGGGGCAGCCATCGCAAAGGGCGAGCAATCGAACGAATAACAGGGTGTGAAATCTGTCGAGGAAACACCCTGATGCTGTAATTGGGTGTCGCCGACGGGGCACTTGAGGCAGGGTGGTGAGGGACATCTTCTGCAAGGTGGTCCCATCATGGCTGCAACCTGAGTGATGAGAAGAAGCTTGTGACGCGCACACCCAGGGACCAGTGTTGCCGGCAAATGGAGCGCCAGGTGCACAGGTCACGTGGGAACTCTCCTGGCGTGTTTTAGCAAGAGCGCTCAGGCTAGTGTGGCCGGTTCCGGGTGAACAGAGATGTCAGAGAGGTGGGAGATACGCAGTGGCTGTGATGATAACAGCTTCCATTGATCAAGGTGGGCACTTAGAGTGCATTACCTCTATACCTTGCAGAGAGAAGATTATTGTCACGTTTAACAGGTTCAGAGAGGTAATGTGACCCCTCCAGGGTCACACGGCTAATAAGTACTGGAGTTGGAATTCAAATGCAGAAACGTCTGATTCCAATATTTGTACACACACACACACACAGCACACACACACATGTTGCGTACTTATCTCAATATGTGCTTGGCACTTTGTAAGAGTTGACGGTAAAATAGCGGACAAAATAAAATTCTGACCCTCACCTCCACTAGAGGGAATCTGAAAAGAACTGACTGTAGTTTGTCAGATTGTGGAAAGTGCTGTGGAGTTGGACGAACCAGGGTAAAGACTGGAGGGGAATCCGTGGAGCTTGGGTTTCTCTCTTATGTAAGAATTTCAGAAAAGGCCTCAGTGATAAGGGCATCCCTGAGCCCAGATGTGAAGTGACAGCAAGCCAGTGGGCTCCCCAGGAAGAGCAGTCCAGGCAGAAGAGCAGCGAGGGAGAAAACTCTGGAATGGGCATGTGTGTGGCATGTTGGAAGAAAAGCAAGGATATCGGGGTGCTAGATTCAAGTGAACGAGGGGGAGAACAGGAAACCTGGTGGGCCATTGCAAGGATGTAGGCTTTTACTCTGAGTGAGGTGGGAATCATTGGAAAGTGTTGAAGAAAAGGAGGCCGTGGTAGCAATTGTTTTTCTTTTCTTTTCTTTTTTAAGTGTATTTACTAATTTAAAAAAAAAAGTTTTTTTTAACATTTATTGAATTTTGACACAGAGAGAGACAGAGCATGAACAGGGGTGGGTCAGAGAGAGAGAGGGAGACACGGAATATGAAACAGGCTCCAGGCTCTGAGCTGTCAGCACAGAGCCCGATGCGGGGCTCGAACCCATGAACTGTGAGATCATGACCTGAGCTGAAGTCAGACGCTTAACCGACTGAGCCACCCAGGCGCCCCTTTTTTTTTAAATTTTTTTTAACGTTTATTGATTTTTGAGACAGAGACAGAGCATGAACAGGGGTGGGTCAGAGAGAGAGAGAGGGAGACACAGAATATGAAACATGTATTTACTAATTTTGAGAGAGAGAGAGAGAGAGCAAGGGAGAAGGGACAGAGAGAGGGAGAGACAGAATCGCAAGTAGGTTCCATGATGTCTGTGCAGAGCTGGAGGAGGGACCCAAACTCATGAACCGTGATATCATGACCTGAGCTGAGATCAAGAGTCAGACGCTTAACCTAATGAGCCACCCAGGTGCCCCAGCAATTTGGTTTTCATAGGATTCGTCTGAAAACTGGGTAAAATGTAGACCATTGAGGGGGGTAAGGCAGAAGTAGAAAACCAGGTCAGGTATCGTGGTGGCTGGGAGTAGCCCTGTGGCAGTGAAATGGTAAGAAGGGGGTAGACTTATGATATGTTTCAAAGTAGAGCGAACAGAATTTGCTGTTGATTGCGCGGTGAACCCTGAGAGAAAGAAGTCATGGACGGCACCACGTTCCAAACAATGAGAAGGATGAAGTTGCCATTTACCGAAAGGGACAAAAATCACGGGGCATGGGCCTATTTTGGGGGGGACAGGTAAAAGAATTTGGTATTCGCCCTCCCATCGTGTTCCACGTCTTTATTTATACTGTCACGGATACCTCTTGTTTTTGAGAAGTGGGTCAGCTGACGGGCAGACATTTTTTAGTAGAAGAGTGTCCACATTTCTCCTCTTTCTAAAAAAAAAAAAAACAAGTTGGGTTTAAGTCAAGTGGGGGGGTCGGGCATATCGCTAAATTAGAAACATTAGGAACAAAATGACACGTGAACCCATACCAGTCCAATGAACCCATTTCAAGGGCAGATTCTCCCCGAGACCTGCTGGTTTGGGATTCTGGTACTAGAGCTTGGAAGAGTTGGGCGTATCAAAGGGAAGTTTTGTTTTGTTTTGTTTGGCTTCTAAAAACATATCTGTAGAGGGGCGCCTGGGTGGCTCTGTCGGTTGAGCGTCCGGCTTCAGCGCAGGTCATGGTCTCAGAGTTCGTGGGTTCGAGCCCCACGTCGGGCTCTGTGCTGATGCCTCCGAGCCTGGAGCCTGCTTCCGATTCTGTGTCTCCTTCTCTCTGCCCCCCCCCTGCTCATGCTCTGTCTCTCTCTCTCCTTCAAAAATAAATAAAAACATTAAAAAAAAAAGTATCTGTAGTACATCAGCTCTCTCTCCTACCCTCCTTGACTAGGTAGTTATTTGGGGGAATGACAGAAAGAATGTGTCCATTTGAGACTGGGGCAAGAACTAGCTAGAGGAGCTTCCTTCTTTGCCAGAGATAGATGCTGAGATTTCGTTCGTAATTCTCTTCTTGTCTTCACGGACCCAAGTCTTCACGCAGAAAGCCATTCGTGACTTCTGGAAAGGAGCCTAGGCACAAGTTTCCTGGGTTTTAGTACGGGGCTGGGGAGAGCAAGGAAGAAATGGAGAGGTATTTGTGCAAAACCCAGACTGTGTTCTGCCCGTGTCTGAGGTGTGCAGGGAGCTCTTGCTGGCCGGTCTGCAAGCCAAGACTCGAAGAAAGGCCATGCTTCTCACCGAAGGGCGGTTCCTTGACGTCATCAAGGGCATCCAAGGTCAAGGTTATGAAATCTCTTGCCTAGCAAAGCATTCCCCAAGGCCTTGCATGGTGAGACGGTCTCTCACGAGGACTCAGGGCTGCTTCTGTTCTCCACATAGGACCTGCCTGCACATGGCTTGGTGGGGCCGAGTGGCCAGAATATTCTCCCGCCACAATGTTTGGGAACTGGGAAGAACCAGGACATAGGTCAAAATAGGTGACCCCCAGTAAATTCAGCTTGCAGATCCATTTTAATTGGCCTGTGTAGCAATTATAAAGTTATGTATATTTACAAATTGCCTATGTGTCCACAAATAAAAGTGGAAAAAATGTTATTAAATTTTTTTTTAATATTTATTTATTTTTGAGAGAGAGAGGGAGACACAGAATCAGCAGCAGGCTCCAGGCTCTGAGCTGTCAGCACAGAGCCCGACACGGGGCTCAAACTCACGAACCAGGAGATCGTGACCTGAGCCGAAGTCAGACGCTTAACCGACTGAGCCACCCAGGAGCCCCCAAAATGGAAAGTTTTATGTAAAGATTCAGATTCCTGGCTTCTGAGATTTGGAGGCTCTGGCCATACAGGGCCATATTTCTCTGGCCACAGTCGGCAGAGAAACATCCACTCATTTTATGGTCTCTCCAGTTCACTTCTGTCCCCACCCAGGCATTGTTTTACCTGCCTGCCTCTTCTGGACAGTTGGGAGAGGACCCCTGACCTCTATATATGTATGTGTAATATCAGTGGCTATAATATATATTGCTGTAAATGCCTTAGATATCATCTTTAATTTAAAGAGCGGCCTGCCTTTCAGATAATCACCTTCAGCTTTCTAAAACCAGAATTGTTAATTACCCTGGCAGCATTTTCTTTCCTTTAGACCCGATAAAGTCACTGTTAAGGGATGTGATTATTTGGTGGGTGAATCCGAAAGGTACCCTTTCCCTTTTTTTTTTCCCCCCTCTCTTCTGTTCTATTTTCTCTTTGCTCACACCCTCCCTGCCAACCAGCCCAACACGCAAGAAACCCTTCAGGTGTTTAAAGGAGCTGGAAAATATTCCAGGAAATGCTGAAAGTTTGCCATGTTGTCAGAGGATAAAAGCGCGATGTTCAATCCAAAGGCTTTGTGTAGTTTTTTCCTTTTTTTTTTTTTTTTTTCTCTCAATGCAAGTTCCAAGTTAAATTTTTGGATGCTTATCTTCTCTACATTTTAATGAGAAGCCTTTGCTCAGGATTTTTTTTTTTTTTTAAACAAAGGCACAAAAGTTTAAACCCTTTGCACAATAGCAGTGTGTATGAAGTGACATGCTGTTTTTATATTTTGAAAAACACCAGTGCTCACATAATCAGCAGGAGCAGGGATATTGGACAAGTAAATATGGAATATTTCGCTCGCAGGCAATCACTGAATCTATTAAATATGCAAACCAGGCAGCATCGTATGGATTTTTTCATTGCAGCATTTTATAGGGGTAAGTGTGTAAGGCTGGGTATATAGTCAACTTTTACGAGTCGGATCATTTTTTCCCCACTAGTTTCTGTTGTAATTACCAAGATGCTTATTGTAATTTCTGATTGATCTTCAATTGGCACAGTCTCATAACACTTTATCTTGACAATTCTCTGCCTGTGGGCCTTAGTTATGTGGTGAATGATTTATCTGTAAACCTTCGACGTACTCAGGGGTTCCACGTTCAGAGAGATCTGCTTGTGAAGCGAGGAATGCTTTAATAAAGCAAATAATCGAGGTGGTTGCTGCATTTAGGAGAATTCGGCACATTGACCCTGGTGGGAGGGACCCGTTCTCCTTCATAACAAGTCTATGCATAGTTGTATATTAATTTTTCACTTTATTTCATGTCTGTCTTCCCACCGGGCTGTCATTTCTCTCAGAGCAGGAATCCCGCCTTTGGGTGGGTTTTTTTTTTTTTTTTTTTGTCTTTTTATTATTTCTCTCTCTTGTTTTAATTGTTATTCTTAAAAAAAAAATTTAAACGTGTGGTAAAATATCTGTAACATCAAATTTACCATGTTAGCCATAAAAAAAAAATTATTTATTTATTTTTCAGAGAGAGAGACGGTGGCGGCGGGGGAGGGAGAGGGTTAGAGGGTTAGAGGGAGAGAGAGAATCCCAAGCAGCCTCCATGCTCAGTGCGGAGCCCGGAGCGCGACGCGGGACTCGAATCCCCAACCCTGGGATCATGGCCTGAGCTGAAATCAAGAGTCGGACGCTCAACCGACGGAGCCACCCAGGCGCCCCTGCCGCACGAACCATTTTTAAGCATACAGTTCAGTGGCATTAAGCCCGTTAAGACAAGTGTCACCACTGTCTACCCCCAGAGTGTTTTCATCTTCTCACACTGAGGCTCTGCCCCCTGAAACAGTAACTCCCATTCCTGTTCCCCCCCCCCGCCCCTGGCAACCACCCTTCTGTCGCCCGTCCTGTGAACTTGAGTGCTCTAGGTGCCACCTATGAGTGGAATCACACAGTATTTGCCCTTTTGTGACTGGCTTATCTCGTTGAGCGTTAACGCCTTCCAGCTTCATCCGTGTTGTCGCCTGCATCAGAACGTGCCTTCGTTTTTTTATAACCACATACCTGGGATCTAGCGGAGTGCTCGGATTCTAGCGGGTGACAGCAGACAACAATACGTGTTTGTCGAGGGAATGCGCGAAAGAAGGAGCAAATCGACCAGCCACCCTCAATTCCTCTTCTTGGCCTCAGGACCAGAGACGCAAGTAGGTTCTCCGTGACTCTTTGAGGCATAGAAAGGAGTGACCCGCTTTCCCGGCTCGATCCCCAAGAACAACCGAGATACTTTTCGGAATGTGAAAACGCCACCATTTCCCCTTTGCGTGTGTTGCTTAAATCCAACGTACAAAACACAAGTCGGTGGCATATTTTCTTGGGCTTGTAATTTGGGTTGCTTGCTGCTTGCTGCTAATTAACCAGTTGGCGATGTACTCTCTTTTCATCTGCCTCTGAGCTTGTCAGGAGTCACTGACAAGCCCAGTGAAACTGGGGGGCACTCCGATAATTAAGGTTTGGAGGGCTTCTTGCCGACCCCATCACGTACCAATCGCTTTCTCTGCCTCGACTGATGGGTGGCTGACATATGACAAAACAGTGGCCCTTCTCTCATATACACAGCAGCAGGACACTTTCCCACCTTTTAATGGCTGAGCGAATTTCATCCCCAGCAACTCTGACAAAATGAAAGTGTATTGTCAAAGTTGTTTGTGAAGATGACTGTGTTTAGAAAGAAAAGTCTTGATACGTTCAGAGTGCTCTCTCTTCTCACACACACACACACGAGTCTGTATTCTTAGCATCGAAATGCAAAATGTAAACTGTACAAAGTTTTATTTGAATATTTAAATGGTATAAGGAGAAATGGCTTGGCGTTCTGGATTCTTCTGCAACATTACACTTACAGTCACTTGAGCCTGGTTCTTATCTTTAAAGAAATGAGATTGATAGAAGGGTGTCCAGTAGTTTCCTTAAAACTGGTAAGATCTTCACGTGCAGACTCTGAATCTGTAGCATAAAATCATCAAAGAGTCGCAAGTCATGTGTTGGGGGGGAGGGGCTCTCTATTCCCCTACTGATGTTTACCTTATGTTTCCCTGCATCTTGCATTTCTTTATTTTTTCTTAGAAAGAGACAGAGAGAGAGAGAGAGAGAGAGAGAGAGCGCGCGCAGAGGCTCTGTCAGTGCAGAGCCTGATGAGTTTGCTCCCGCAAACCGTGAGATCATGACCTGCTCCGAAATCAAGAAGCGTCAGAAGCTTACCTGACGGAGCCACCCAGGTGTCCCCGTATTCATCTTCTATCCACATGTTCGTTCATTCATTCATTCAATAGACATCTCTGTTAGTAAAGTTGGTGGCACAGGGGACAGATACAGGCACTGAGACAGAGTTCAGGGTTCGAGATGTTTATTTGGAAGCAACATCTGCTAAGGGGAGAGTGGGAAGCACGTTTGGACGGAAGGAGTAGTGGCGTTGTGAGGTCAGTTTACAAAGACCTGGCCAACTGTGTGGGGAGCTCTGGAGCATGCGTTGTCCCTCGGAGAATCATGTGTTGGGCCAAAATGGTGGGGATTTATGGCAACGCCTTGCTTGGTCACTGCCAGCGGGCTGCCCGGGCAGGGCATGACCTCGAGGAGACAGCTTTCTGCACACGTAGACCCTGAAGGAGCGGCTCTCTGGCTCTCTGGTGACTGCACTCCTGAAGCTGGGCAGCGAATCCTTCGGTGAAGGGAAATCTGGGTGGGACGTCTCTGTGTCCGCCATAGGTGATGAAGAGGCAAGGAGAGTAACACTGTTCGGTGACGTAGTCTCTAGAGGCTGACTTTCTGGCTTTGATTTCTGGGCCAGTCACTCCTCGAATGAGTGACCCTGCCTGGTTATTTGTCTTCTTCGCAGGTCAGTGTTCTTATCCATGTTATGGTGTTAATGATACCCACCTAGCAAGGTAATTTGAAAACATGGCACAAAAAAATGGACTGGAGGCACTTAGGGGGCACTTAATAAAGGTTAGTTGTCACCATTCACACAGTAACAATATTCCATATAATATGGAATGAAAAGGTGTAATATTAAGTAATATCACAAAAAGAAATGGAGTCTTCGTTTGCTTCTATGTAGGAACAAACACGCTGGGATGATGTTCGTGAGGAAAAGGGCAGTTTTATTTACACTGTAGATAATACAGATAAAAATTTTATTCCTCTGGGTTTGAGGACCATCCTTTCCTCCTCGATCGCAGGGCAAAAATACATTTGTTTGTGTCCTGTGTGCATTTTGCGGCCCCGTCAGAGCAGCAAGAATCTTCTCTCTTGCCCTCGGGTAACATCTTTCAGGAAGAGACCCAACGAACAGATTTGTAGAAGATGATCTATTCTGGGGATGTGTTGGGCTCCACCCTGACTGCACGGGGTCTGTTTAACCCGATGATTTGGTGTCTTTGGATCTCAGAGGGGTTCTCGAGGACCGCGCTGACAAGTTCAACAGTGAAGACAGAACACCGAGATTAAGCAAGGTTGGTTACATTTGTAAATGAGAAAGGCTCAGAGCTTTGTTTGAACAAATTGAAGCAATAGATCTTAGGTGAGCTAGAATTCTAGCAGCACTGCAAAATTTCTGTGAAAAAAAACCCCCATCGGTGACTGTTACAGTCCTGGAATTAACAGCCCTACTGTGTGTTGACTACGAAGACCGTTGCTGTTTTGGTGTTTGTTTTTTTCCTTTCCGTCTCCATTCCCCCTTGTGGTAATAAAACCCACTCTCTGCGTAAGTTAGGATTATGGTCTGCTTTGCCCAGGCCCCTCAAAATGGTAACTTAAAAAAACGGAATTTTATTTCGGCTTCACAGAAATAAAAGCCCAAACCGATAGGGTGATCCTGCTCTGTTAGGAACCTTGGGTCCTTCCGTCCCATTGCTTTCTATTATGATGATGCTCTATTGTCCGCAGGACCCGAGATCGCCATCGTTGCGGCTGTATTCCAGCCAGGAGGGAGGGAGAAAGGGGGTGGCCCTCCCTTCCTTTTAAGGGCACGATATGCTACTTGTACATGATCACTTCTGTTGACACATTAGTTAATCACGTGGCCCCAACCACCTGCAGGCAAGACTGGGGAATAGGGACTTCGTGTGGCCACGTGTTCGGCTAGAAAGCCTATGACTATGGAAGGCAGGTTGGAGAGTGTCGTGTGTCATTGCTCTCAGACTTCCTTGGGGAAAACTGCTTCCCCGACTCTCCCAGAGTATGTGGTTGGTGTGGGGCCATTCCTACCTCTGGTTTCCAGCAGTGGGCAAGTGACCCACTTGGTCCGTCCAGGCACCCCATCACCGTGACTGCAGAGGTTAGTTTACAGTTGTCCGGGCAACCCAAGTGGGGCCAAAGAGGTTCGGTCCTGGGTCCTCCCTCCAACTAGTGGTGAAGAGACTGCTCGTTCTTCTGGGGTTGTTTTGTTGGTTGAGTGTGGAATCCTAGGATTGCTTCTGATAGTTTTGCCTCCTCTTGGGACTGTGAAGCCAATACAGAGAAAGCAGAGCAAATGGACTGCTCATGACCTCGTTAGGGCGTCACCATATCTTGGTCCAAGCCATGGACATTTCTGCCTCAAGTTTATAGTGGCCTCCTCCCTGGTGTCCCTGTCTTCCTGCCTCCATGTCTCTGTAACTCTACGTCCACCTGTCTGCCTATCTGCCGAATGTTCATAATATAGATCCAAACAGCCTCCCGAATCCTTTGCAACCCAAGTCAGGTGTTGTACTCAAAACCTCCAGTGGCCTTTCCTCTCCCCTCTGGCTCCAGTCCTTGCAGTGGTCCCTGAGGCCCTCCACCTGCCTTCCCTTTGTGACTATGACCTCACTTGCTAACACCTTCCCTCCCTCTTCTGCTCCAGACACAGTGGTCTCCTTGCTGTTCTCTCACAGGCTCTGCATGTTCCTGCCTCAGGGCATTTGCCCCTACTGTTCCTTTTGCCCGGGAATTCCCCCTCACCCCCACCCCCAGTTACAGGCTGGGCTTGCTCCCTCTTGTCCTTCTGAGCTTTGTTCCCCTGAGGCTTTTTCTCCATGAGCTCCTCTCTGCCTTCCCTGTTGCCCCACATGCCTAGACCTCTGGGAACTGCTTCCTAATGCGAGAGCTGCCTTTTCTTGACCTAAGGGATTTTTCTTCCCCTCTGTGAGGGATAGGGCAGACCTTCTGGGGGAGTTAACAGCTCTGAGAGCAACCATAGCCAGTGGCTGATGAAGTGGTGTGGATAAGTACCATAGGCTCCTTCACTGCTGGGGCAGGACGACCGAGGCATGCTGTGTATAGTGGCCCAGAGGGCCCAGCGGGCCATGAGTCCCACTTGCTCACAACCATATTGGCCTCCTTCCCTTGACAGTCTCACCTTCTCACTCCCCTCCTGTGCTTCCCCCCTCCCAAACAACCCGCTTATACTTAAAATCCTCATCTCAGGGTCTGCTTCTGCGGGAACTCGGCTAATGACACCCTTTGTCCTGTTTTGTCCGTAGCACTCATCACTGACTTCTTTGTCTCAGTCGTTTTGTGTGGTCTTCAGATCGCACGTCAGCACCCCCTGGCAGTTTGTGAGAAGGGCAGCTTCTCGGTGATTCTCTAACTTTGACTTGTGTCAGAATCACCCGGAAGGTTTCTCAGACCGCACATTTCTGGGCTTCCCCTTCTGAGTGCGTGATTCGTTAGGACGGGAGGGAAGGCCCAGATGTGGCATTTCTGAAAACGTGCCCAGGGGACGCTAACGTGGTTGACCCATGGGCCACGCTTTGGGATCCAGTGCTTCTATGGTACTATTTTTTTTTATTCATTGTCTGCCTCTCCCCGCCGGAATGCAAGCTGTGTGGTGGCAAGGATTTTAATCTCTTGAATTCACTGTATTCCCAACACCTAGGTCAGTGCCTGGGACATGTGTAGTCAGCACTTGAGTTACACTTTTTTTTTTTTTTAATGTTTATTTATTTATTTTGAGAGACAGAGACAAAGCATGAGCAGGGAAGGGGCAGAGAGAGAAGGGGAGACACAGAATCGGAAACAGGCTCCAGGCTCCGAGCTGTCAGCACAGTGCCCGACGCGGGGCTCCAACTCACAAACCGTGAGATCGTGACCTGAGCCGAAGCTGGACGCTCAACCGACTGAGCCCCCCAGGCGCCCCGAGTTACACGTTTTGAAAACACTTACCTCAGGCACAGATGAAGTTTACTTAACCAAAGAAATGTTTAGAATTGACTATCAGCCTCTGGCTTGTTAACCCGTCCTCTGGTCTTCATGACTCGTATTTTAGCTTTGTCTCTCCGTAGCATACACAAGTCTTACAACAGCCTTATATCTATTATAATTGCGGTTATTAACCAACATTTATTGCACACCACATAGATGCCAGTCACTGTGTTAGCCACGTCAATGCATTGTCTAGTTCACTCCCTGTATTAACTCTAGGAGGTAGGTACTATTTAATCTCCATTTTACCGACGAGGAGACCGGGGCTCGGAAAGCTTCATGGACTTGCCCAGTTTTATGCTACGAGGCGGTAGGAGATGTCAGAATTCAAGCTCGGGTCTGACTTCAAGTCTGTATGCTGCCCCCTGGGGTTCCCCTGTTAAACTTCTTCCGGTGCCTTCTTGCTAGGTGACCCACGTGGCTCTCCATAGCTGAGTCCGCACGTGTAACTTGGTCAAAGAGTTGACTGGCGCTGGTTGAGTCACATTTCCAGATACTAAATGCTGATGCTCATGGCCCTAATTGGAGCAGACACGTAGGTCCAACTTATAGGTCCTCTTAATATAACTCCATGCATAGGTTTTCCAGACAAGATTTTTTTAATGCCTCATATGTGGCTCTTTGTTCCCGTATATGTGTAGAGTGAAATTTTGGGCAGTCAGGTAGAGCGTTGGTTAATCGTGTGTGTGTGTGTGGGGGGGGGGGGAGTATTGCTCTCAAGGGAATTTGAATTCATTACTACCCTCAGGCCTGGCACCTCATGCATTGCCATTGACTACCAGTAGATTGACCTTTGGGGACCGTGTTCTAGTTGTGTCCTCATGTCTCCCATGACCAGTGTCAAGAACTCTGCCTTCATTTATTTGCTCTCTTACACCCATCCCTTTCTATTCAGGCCCTTCTTCTTATGCTGAAACTTTTGCATTCACCCCGCCTTTCTTCATCAGAGAATGTCTGCGTTACGAAGATTGAGAAACGGGGATTATTTGTATAATCACAGCAATTGTACATAAAAGATGTCAATTCTTTTGCCTTTTTTTTTTTTTGAAGATGACGTCTCTATCATCAGTTGACTCTCTTGTCTCTTGTGGATTTTGTATCACATAGGCATGACTATTTCTGTATTTTAACGTACATTTCCATTTAAGTGTAGAAAAAGTAGTTTGTATCTCCTCCATGTCGGTCAAATGGCCTTCTGCTAATGATGTAATTAGTGAAACTATACAAGACAAAGGGGAGATCTTTCAGTTTTACAAAGTCAATGAAGTGGCAAAATGTGCCACGTTTGCTGTGTGTGCGAAATATTTTCCCGAGCTCTACTGTAGTAATGTGTTTTTTTGAGCAGCTACTGTAGTTGCTGAAACTAAATTATAATAATTTGATGACTGTGTGCAAGATGAATTTGCTGAAATACGGCCTCCTCGGTGGCTGTCATCTTTGGTTTGGGATGCGAACAGGCTCTCTGTCACCCGTGGTCACAGCCAGAATGTATTCTGGCCTGGAAATTTCCTTACCCAGCCTCCCTCTGTCTGCTACCTTGTCCCCAGAGTCTCCCCACAGTTTTTTCTTCCAGAATTCTGTTTCCCGGCAAACAGATTCTGCTAAATTTTTACCAGCTTTGAGAATTGTTTTCTTCCTTTCTCACCTCAGTTGAATACCCGAGGTCACCACTTGGTCAGGGGGAGGTGTTATCTCTGTCTCCTCCATATCGTTCTTGGTTGGGAAGGTAGGTGGGTGATATCTCACTCACTGATGTATCTTTTAGATGGTTTTTCCTACCCCCTCATGTCAAACTTTCTGTTCATTTGAGGTTCATTCCCTTTACCTGTGTCAACCTCTACCCATCCCAGGGTTTGTTGGAGCTGGCTTGTACTGGCTTCGCAGGGCTAATGGGGAGCAACTTTTCCCACCTTCTGTATTCAATGATGTCATGCTGGTAGCTTGAAACTGACCACGGTGGGAGTATTTACACCATGGAAATTGGCAAAGGCTACCAACCAGAGCTAGTTATTAAATATTTACCAGCATATCGCTGATCATGTCTTTGTGATTTCCTGGCCACCTTCCTCATTTGTTGAAAACTTGGCTCACGGACTGCAACCTTCTTTTTCCCTTCCAAGCCTGACAACACTCTCAGAGATGTCTATGTTGAATTAGTGGGTGAGAGCCAGGGTTACTCAACATCCTGCCATGTGAGAGAGGGTCCAGCACAGCGAAGGATTGTTTCACATCCCACATGACTTTTTAGCCTCATGTCAGAAAGTTGGGTAGTTAAAAAACACGATTATAATGATCTTGACCTAGAACCAAATTCTGCTTTATATATAGCACAAAGTGCTCTTTGTATACTTTTAATACACACTGCATAAATGGAAGGAGAATTGTACTCTGTTTTGTTTGGAAATTCACCAGCAGTTATTCACTGTTTCAAAAATCATGTCCCTGATGGCAATGACACCTTGGTCACCTCTTCGACCCACCTTATCAGTCTGTATTTGATTTACTTTTTATTGATTTGCTTTTCTCCATAGCACTTATAATCATTTGATGTATTTACTGCTGCCCTGAATGAAGGAAGAGCTGGCTCTATTTTACCATTCTTTTTGTTTTTGTTTTTTTTCGTCTTCAGTTCCTGGAATAAAACGGATCAGGGCCGAGTAGTAAATAGTTTAGGCGTTCTGGGCCATGTGACTCTGTTGAGTCGACCGACCTTGGACACTGTAGTGTGAAAACAGCCACAACAACATGTAAATAAGTGTGTGTGTCTGTGTTTCAATAAAACTTTATTTAGAGGCACTGAAATTTGAATTTAATATCCTCTTCCCAGGTCAGAACATGCTGCTTTTTTTGATTAAAAAATGTGAAAATCCTTCTGAGCTTCTAGGCCTTACAAAAACAGGCAGAGAGCTGAATTAGGCCTGCAGCCTCTAGTCTGTCACCAACTGTACTGGGTGTTTAACATTTTTTTTTTTCAACGTTTATTTATTTTTGGGACAGAGAGAGACAGAGCATGAACGGGGGAGGGGCAGAGAGAGAGGGAGACACAGAATCAGAAACAGGCTCCAGGCTCTGAGCCATCAGCCCAGAGCCCGAAGCGGGGCTCGAACTCCCGGACCGCGAGATCGTGACCTGGCTGAAGTCGGACGCTTAACCGACTGCGCCACCCAGGTGCCCCTGTACTGGGTGTTTAAAAATCACTTGTTTCGTGAACGAACGCACGACTATGGATGGGCTCTGTACATATTAATGCATATTTAAGGCACATATTAAAACCTATTTTTTAGGGGCACCTGGGTGGCTCAGTCGGTTAAAGCGTCCGACTTCAGCTCAGGTCACGATCTCGCGGTCCGGGAGTTCGAGCCCCGCGTCGGGCTCTGGGCTGATGGCTCAGAGCCTGGAGCCTGTTTCCGATTCTGTGTCTCCCTCTCTCTCTGCCCCTGCCCCGTTCATGCTCTGTCTCTCTCTGTCTCAAAAATAAATAAAACGTTAAAAAAATTTTTTTTAAAAACCTATTTTTTAGCTTATGTGTTGGAACAGATATGGACCCAGATCAAATGTGAGTTTCGAATACGTCTACCTTGCTCTTTTCAATATTTTAAGCATCCCTCACTAGACAGAGGGATTAATACCATGAAGTTCAGAAACAGAATCTGGCTTAGCAAATGTCTAAAAACTCTAATGTGGCTCATAGACTACAACACAAATAATCTCCAGTCATATATATATATATATATATATATATATATATATATATATTCTCCAGTCATATAAATATATATATTATATACATATATATATATATAATTTATTTATTTATTTTAATAAACAGAAGAGGGGCAGAAAGGCTCTGTGTATTTTCAACTTGAACGAACATCCACAGCTTTTTCCTTTGACTTGTAGAGTTTATCTTAATTGAACTTTTCAGCGCTGCCATTGTCTTTCTCTGCAAACTCTGTTTGGAAAAAATAGACCTTAAGACCCCGGTAAGAGCACTCAAACTCCTCAGAGCAAATAACTTAAACATAACAAATTGAAGCTTACAAAAGTCGGAATTGTGAAACTAATAGGGCTGTTAAAACCAGCTTTCCTGAAAATTATGAATTGGTTGGCCTGTTTCTTATAATGGCAAATAGTGAATCTTGATCATTCATCAGCGCACATGTCATAAATTAGGAGCCGAGAGTGGCTGCAAAATTCTTTATTGCACCGCCGAAAGCTGCCTTCACATCACGTTGTTAGATTCCGGTGGTGCCGGCACAGATCTGGCAATGAAAGTTTTAAAATCGTAACAAGTTGTCAAATGTTTATCAACGGGATTTTATGAAGGCCTAAAAAGTTATGTACGATACGGCACAGACCATTAGGGGAATAATAATAGTAATAAAGAGACTTTATTCTCATCAAGACTTATGTGGCAGCTAGCTTTTTCTCCCCAAACTTGGTTAATGGAGGTTGGGAGAAGCAAATAATTCAATGCTAGAAATAGAACAGCTTGCACCGTGAGATGGAGTGTCGGTATTATGTGTTGAATGGAACGTAATGGATATGTGGGGCTATATCTCTGCAGATATGTAGATCTCTCTGTGTATTTATGGAGAAAGATATTCCGGGATGAAACACAGCCTTAACAAATGCCATGTCAGCTGTGTTTTATGGGTTCTGCTGGGTAACGGGACGATGGGCTCTGTGATCAGGCTGAACTGGGTTCATTCCTGACTCCTCCACCCGGGATCTGTGTGTCCTCTTGCCCGGAAGCCGCCTCTTGCGCGAAAAGAGGGGTAGTGGGGCGCCTGGGTAGCTCAATCGGTTCAGCACCCGACTCTTGGTTTTGGCTCAGGTCATGATCTCACGGTTCATGAGTTCGAGCCCCATGTCTGCACTGCCAGAGCAGAGCCTGCTTGGGATTCATTCATTCATTCATTCATTCATTCATTCATTCATTCCTTCATTCATTCTCTCTCTCTCTCAAAATAAATAAACTTAAAGAAAAAGAGGAGTAGTAGTAAAACCTATCTTATGAGGCTCATTGTGAGGTTTGCAAAAATAAAGCATCCAGCATGATTCCTCCCACGTGTAGAGCCCAGATCAAAAATAAACATCCCAATTTACATCCCTTGTTAGCTTTGTGACCTTGGGTGGGTCACTTTACCTCTCCCGTCTTAAGTTTCTCCACTGACCCTAGTAGAGTTAACAATTTCTGCTCACTATTTTTTTGTGACATTGCATGGGGGTTAAACCAGATATTCTGTGGAAAGAGCCTTGCACACAGTCAGCCATTTCACCCGGGTTCATGCTAACAACCCCCCCCCCGCCCCTTTCTTTTATACTTAAAAGTGAGGCAAAATAAACTATATCTTTGGAGATGCAGTAATACAATAACCCTGTTTCATAAACCACCATTAGCCTTTCTTCTAAAGGTTCTGGAAACTTCACGAATATCCCCAGGTTCCGCGTCTATCCCATGAGGCTGTAGGAAGGGAAGCAGAGGTAGGTACGTTCCACACCGACCGCGGGAGGGTGGGCACCCGGGTCTCCCGTCCACCTCTGCATCCCTAGCACTTTCGTCTGGCATGTTCATGTTCTGTTTGTAGATGCCCAGTTAATATCTTTAGACAGATGTATCTCCAGCAGGGAAAGGAGACAAATAAATCAACCAATTCATGTTCTATTTGTTCGTCTGCACCAAGGGTGGGTGTACTCTCCATCAGGATCCCAGGAGGAAACAGACGGTGTGCTCCAGCTGGGAAATTGGAGGAGAATGTACAGAAGAAGGCTGTCTTGCCGGCAGCCTGGGTGGCTCTTGTGGATACCACAGGGGACGGGGCAATGTCTTGGGGTGGGCAGATGGAGGGAGATCCTGCAAGAGAACCTCTGGCCGGGAGGGTAGGACTCCCGCCCCGCCGTGAGCTTTCCTTGAGGAAGGTGCTGGCTTCGGATGTGTTAGCACGGCCCGGCTGAACCACGTCTCCCAGAATCCCCTTCTGTGGAGCTGTGCGGTCAGGGAGGGCCCCCGAGAATCTGCTGTGGGATTTGGAGCCACTGTGGCTGGTCTGCTGACTCACTCCCTTGGCCTGGAGACAGCAGCTGGGCCTGTCATCGCTCCCGTCTCTGGGGGTCTCTTCCAGTTTCTGGGCTCCCAGGCCAGGTGAGTGTCCAGCTCTGGGACGCAGGGCCTACGGCCCCCAAGCATCCTTGTCACTGTGGTCAACCTCGTCACAGACAAGAGGCCGTGCAGGCTTCGGTCTCTCTCTGTCTGAGCCCCAGCTCATCCTCGTGGGTTTCAGTTTGTTCTCTGTCTTCCCCACTTTCCATCCATCTTCCTCCTGACCGCCTGCCCTATGGACCTCAGACTCCAGCACCTGATGTAAGTTTATTTATTTTGAGAGAGAGGGAGCTGGGGAGGGGCAGAGAGAGAGGGAGACAGAATCCCAAGCAGGCTCTGCACTGCCAGAGCCCAATGTGGGGCTCGAACCCACGATCCGTGAGATCATGACCTGAGCTGAAATTAAGAATTGGATGCTTAACTGACTGAGCCACCCAGGCACCACTGGCCTCTTCTTATAAGGGCACTAATCCCATTCGTGAGGGCTTTCTCTCATGACCTAATCATCTCCAAACACCATCAGGTCAGGATTAGGGTTTCCACATAGGAATTTTGAGGGTGTATGCAAATAATCAGGCCCTAACAAACAGCGACTGAACCAGGGAAACCAGCTCTTGGTGATGTCACTGACACTGACCAGGGGTGGGAAGAATTAGTACCTCGATCTTACTCTTCTCCCTTGCTGAGATATCCTGCCTTCATCTCCCTTTAAGCAAATCCAACCAGAAGGCAGAAGGTCAGTCTCCTGGAGCCCAGAGAAGAGTGGAGAAGAGTAGAGAGAGAATCTAGAAGATTAAACCATCTCTAGGGAAATGTCTTCCCCAAAGGTCATTTGTTTAGGTCAATTTATTTATTTTAGATAAGTTAAATTCATTCATTCAGTGGTGAATTTCACATTTATTTAATACCTGTAGGCCAGGCACTGTGCTAAATGCTGGGACACACACACACACACACACACACACACACACACACACACACACACTGACTGTAATGTGGGAGGCAATTTATTGGGTCTCACTGTGTATTTTAGTCTCTCTGATATATTTCCCCTGCCATGTGAAGAAGGGAAACTGAGACTGTGAATTTGCCTGGTTGAATTTCAACAAGTCTGTTTAAATGCCTCATTTAGCATTTTACAGCAGCTTGTGTGCTGTAGGGCCAAAGGCAAAAATTTCCAAGCTTAAATTTTGGAAAATCTACAGTTGTTTGAAGGGTATTGCACTGGAGGAGGTAGAGACCAGAACTTTCGGGAGCAGATGGAAGAGAGAGAGGTTGGGGAGCAGCCTCGGAGCTGGTGGAGGGGATTTGCCTTTGCATTTTTGCCATCGGATGGGTCAGGTCCCGCTTTTTCAGTGCCCCCCAGGACGTGGATAAATCTTAGAGGGGATATCTGGGGTGCTCTACAGATATGATACTTTTGGAAGAGTGTGTGTGTGTGTGTGTGTGTGTGTGTGTGTGTGTGTGTGTGTGTGTGTTTTCGGGGGCACAGCATGTATCACTAGTGACAGCTATCATCTAAAACCCCAAAATCCCTTTTCTGAATGTTCTGAATGTTTGGAGCTGTGTCCACTCCCTGGGGTCCTTGCTTGATCCCAGAGAGGGTTCGAGAGCCCCTCCTGATAATGAAGATTGGGTTTCTCACCTGCCTAACAGAGGGCGTTTGAAGCAGAATAAGCTTAATCTTGAGAAATATAGAAATATCACATCTTGTGTATTGGCTGTTAGTGACTAAAATTTGTATGTCTACGAGAGTTACATTAATGGAAGCTACTTTTCCAGAAGGGGCATTATATGCAAAGTGTTGCACTAGATGTTTTTCTCCTTTAATTCATTTGTCTGTTCAAAGACTGTTTATCAAGTATCTGTTTTGTGTCAGAAGCTGTTCTTAGAACGGTGCTTTGCGTGAGGTTATGACAGTGAGTGAAACAGACAAAGCCCCTCATGGAGCTTAAATAGTGGTGGGAAACAGAGATCTGAATGAAGCGGAGGAGTGAGCTATGTGCAAATCAGGAGGAAGGACATTCTGGGCTGGAGGAACAGCAGGGACAAAGCTCTGGGGCTACGAGGCTAGTGTGCTGCAGAGTGAGGGAGGCGGAAAGTGATGGGGGTTGGGGACAAGCAGGTCATGTACTAAGGACCTTATTCTACTGGCATCAGGTCTGTTCGTAAATACTACCTGGTGTCTATTTTAGGGTAACTTTGAGTCTAGTGAGGAAGACCAACCTATAATCTGGTAATTCTAACCAGTGTGCCCAGGGAAAAAGCTCAGCGCCAACTCTGGGGAGCACAGGGAGGGCGTAGTCTGATGAGTCGAAGGAGCCTCACAGAGGGGCATCTTGAAAGATGTGGAGCAGTTTGTCAAGGACGGTGAAGGGTCTGGTCTTTTCTGTCCTGGAGTCAGAGACAATGGACTTTATTACTCAGCACAGCCGACTGTATGAGCTGTGTGTTTGCATTGGTTCCCCTTGTTTCCGAGGTCCCCGGGGGCCCAGTGGAATGGCCCAGGTAGATGCTACACGTATAGGGTTTGCAACGCAGCTAAGGGGCCCACAGCTTAGGAAAGCTGATCTTTTATAAGGGAGCTGCTAGCAAACTTTCATTTTTGCCCTGGAGAAGGACATTATCTTTTTTTTTTTTTAATTTTTTAATGTTTATTTATTTTTGAGAGATAGGCAAAGCACAGGCAGGGGAGGGGCAGAGAGAGCGGGAGACACAGAATCCGAAGCAGGCTCCAGGCTCTGAGCCGTCCGCACAGAGCCCGACGCGGGGCTCGAACTCGCCAACTATGAGCTCATGACCTGAGCTGAAGTCAGACGCTTAACCAACCGAGCCACCCAGGTGCCCCAGAGAAGGGCATTATCTTTATTAGACTGGCCAGGAAACAAATCTGCCTTCTGCCCGGAGGGTGCTACTATTTCTGTCTTTCAAGGCTGTGTGCTATATGAACATCCTGGAAAGGATAGCCCAGAACAAAAGCTGTTAGGGTCTCTGCTCACTGGACGTGCAGAAACATGAAACATGAGGAACCTATGGAGAACTGTCTCCCCGAAGAGGACTGAGTTAGTGAACCCTAAACTCTATTAGCGCTTTTATGAGTTGACATCGTTCCGGGCCAGGTTAAATAATGGTGTTGCAGTTTTTCTGAGTGTTTAGACTTCCAGAGGGAGGCAAGGGAACTATTGATCATCAGAGGCGAGTGGAAGATTCTTAGGGGATAGACGAGGGTAAATGAGGCACTTCAGGTGAGCAAGCTTCAACATCCACTGATCATTTTTTTCAGCAAATATTTCTGCAGGGCCTGCTCAGTGCCAGGTGCCGCTGGGGCCGCATTTGGGATGAGAAAAAAGGATGCGCCGAAGGTCCGCAGGGCAGGCCACAAAGGGGTCAGAGTGCACTGAGGCCAAGTCTGTGGTCAGGTGGATTTCTCAGCCTGGGGGCCTGTCGGAATCACATGGGTGCACCCCAGAATAATGAAATCAAAATCTCTGTGACTGGGGCCCTGGTATCTGTGTTAGTTGGAAAACGGTGTCCCCGGTGACTCTTAGAGGTGGCCAGGTTTGAGAACACTGCCACGGACGAGTGGAGGTGCCAGGCGTCCCTCCTGCCCCGGCTGTTGCTATGACTCTAGGGGCTGCTTCCAATCTGGTGGGTTTTCCATCTGGAGCTGCTGTTTTCCCTGAATTTCTGCTATGAGGGCCCAGGAGCCTCTGAGGTGGGACTCATTTCAGTGTCCTTAGCGTAAGTTCTGATGCTAATACAGGGTTGATCTTTCTTTCTTTCTTTCTTTCTTTCTTTCTTTCTTTCTTTCTTTCTTTCTTTCTTTCAGAGAGAGAAAGAGAAAGCAGGGGAGGGACAGAAAGAGAGGGAGACACAGAATTGGAAGCAGGCTCCAGGCTCTGAGCCGTCAGCACAGAGCCCGATGCGGGGCTTGAACTCACGAACTGTGAGATCGTGACCTGAGCCAAAGTCGGATGCTCGACGGACTGAGCCACCCATGCGCCCCAGGGTTGATCATTATTGATACAAGAAGAGGAAAGCAATTTTTCTGTAGCTCCAAGGTCTAGGCTGGATGTTTTAACATGCCTTGCCTCTGGCCGTGTGCTAGCACATTTTGGACTTTTACTATATCCCAGAACTTGCCTATCACCAGTAATTGATATTTGTACAGAATCGGAATAGGAGCAAAAACACAGACTTTTGGATCGGAGGAATGTAGCTTCGAAATCTGGCCCCACCCTTACTGGCGCTGCGAACTATTCTGGATTTCCTACCTTCTCAGGGGCTCGGTCTCCTCCTTAGCCTGGCAGAGGTGGATGGTACCTCCCGGCGGGGTTGTTTGGAAGGTTAAATGAAATAAGGCACCTAAGGCTTAGAACTGTGTCTTACTACATAGTTGGGATTCAATATATTTGAAATTTCTTATTACCTCACTTAATCCTCAAAAAGACCCCCAAACTATAAATCTGCATTTTCCCAATGAGGAAACTGTATCTCAGAGAGGATAAATAAGAATATGGGAGTATAGAATATGGGTAAGAATATGCATATAGAATATGGGAGTAAGAATATGGGAGCCTGGGTGGCTCAGTTGGTTAAGCATCCGACTCTCGGTTTTGGCTCAGGTCATCTTCTCACGGTTTGTGGGTTTGAGCACTGGGTCTTAAAATCTAGCTGAGCCCTGGACGGACAAAGGGGATGGGAGAGAGTATTTATCAAGAGGGAGCAAGGCACAAGCGGAGCTCAGAAGACAAGAACGGATCATATTTGCAGAACTAACCATGTTAATATACATAGTAATTCAAGTTTATTGGTTTTGCTGGACTTTAATAAGGTAAGTATTTTCTCATTTTCATGACCTTTTTCTGGCAAAGAAACTTAATTAACAAACCTTTCCGTTTCTTGGAGGTCTTCTCTCCAACAGCCCCACATCAGTTTTGCTGAGCACCACACTATAGTGTATTTGGATATTGATATTCTATCTAAATCATGCAGACAGGGAAGCTCGGAGATGCAGGGCTGAGGGTTCTCTTGATCCGTGGTGAGGGAACACGTAAGGCTCCAGGAACCGAAAATCACCCTGGGATGTGCCATGTGGGGTAGATTCCACCAAGAACTGGGGGAGCAGGTGTCAAGCTAGGCCACGAGTTGAGAACAAATGCCCCACCCCCACCCCTACTGAAATTTGTTCTGTTTTGTGTTGTTTGAATCAGGGGGCCTGGAGGGAAATCTCCTGTACAATATTAAAAATTCACAGCCACAGTTTAAAACATGGAATTACAAAAAATGAGATTTGTTATGTCTCTGGAAAAGTTGGACGATTGGCATATCACCCGGAGGTACTTTGGGCCGCAGGTAACAAATAAAACCTAACTTAGACTGGTTTACACCGTAAGAATTTGTTACCTCAGATGAAATAAGCTCCAGGTGTGGCGTTCCAGGGATCTGCTCCAGATGCCCCCGGGGCTCTGCGGGGCCAGACGGCAACAGAAGTTTCTGGCATTATAGCGAGACACAAGTCTGTCCGGTGGAAGAAAGACTATCCCTTCTTGTTTCTTTGGAGCTCCCAGCATTAATTCCCTTAAGTCTCATCCCCTAGAATTGTGTCACACATCCGTTCTTATGCTAATCACCGAAAAAGGAAACAGAACTTTCCTAACTGGCTTTGACCAGTATGGTTCTAGACCTAGAGGAACAATGAGAATAGGATGACCTTTCCCTGAGTCACGTAGGGGGACGGGCTTACATGTGCAAAGAAGGAGAGGGTGGGAACTGGGAGGCAGTCAACAGCATCCGTAACGTCTTGACATTATAGGTTCCGTGCTGCCTCTCGGCAGAAGTTGGCTGGAGCTGGGTATGTGTTGCCCCCTTTAGAGGGATGGGGAGTATTCAGTTTGCCACAGTATTATTTTATACCCTATGTGCCTCAATATCTACTTTACCTGCTTAGCTCCTCCAGGCATTGGAGTTTGGGGCCCCGTGTGTACACGCTTCAATATGCCATCATTTTGTTAAATGGTATTTCCCATTGACATCATCTGGCATGCTTTGATAATCAATTAGAGTGATTGCTTAATTGTTCCTCTCCCCCTTTGCCCATTAGATACTGCTTGTCAACCTTCCAAAGGCCTGATCTCTTCTTTCCTCTTGTGGCCAACGTCTCTTCTCATATCTTACTTTTGATGACTCACTGAATCTTTGGGCCACCTGGAAAACCCCAGCGGAAGTCCTTGGTCCCATTCACGCTGCTGTGAAAAAGTCCTCAAGAATTTGAGTCTTCACAAAGCTGTCTCCATAATGAACTAGACTTAGTGAAGAGAGAAAACATACAGTGTCAATCTTGGCTAGTGACAGGGTACAATTAACCCAGGATCAAGTTGCAACAAGATGGATGGGGCCAGATGGTCTTGTTATCCTAACAAAGGGACTATACAGTAAGTGCCCTTCAGAAGGGAGACATTTTTCCTACATAGAACTCTGGAATGAAAGGAGACAAGGGTGAACTCTTCACAATTTCCAAACATATTACAGAGTAGGAAAACTAGCAAATGATGTTTTAAATCAGCCTTCCATTGTAGCTACGGGAAGATTCTGGGTTGAAAATACCGTAACCATGAAAGACCCATTAGGAAATTCCGAAATCTTGAAGATAGTGGGTCAGATAAGACAAAGAACGCGCATGGAATCAATTCATTCCTTCAATAAGAAAATAACGGTTTGTACACACGCATCTGAGTGTTAGGGATATGGCAATGAACAGTTTGGATAATGTCTTTGCCCTCTTGAAATTATGGCTGGAAAAGTTAACAAGAAAGTAAACGACACATGGCAAAGATGATTTCCGAGTGGCGCCTGCTAGAAAGAAACTGAGAAGCCACGTGTTAAATAGCAACAGAGGACAGAAGTAGGTAGTGGTGCGCCGGTAAACGTTCGACAAGTGGTTCTCCGGGAGGAAGAAGCCCTGATTTGTAGTGTTGGTCGATTTCCTTGGTATTGTAAATACCTTCACCATGGCTGATCTCCAGCTAGCACATGCTGAGCAGCTGGAAACAGAGGCCCACGGTATGAGCCATCCCCCAGGCACCTCTGGGAATGTGTTATAGTACTTTCAAAAGTGGGCAAGGAGGCAAGGTCTCTTTGAGAAAGTGACATTTGAGAGCGAAACTGTGAAGGGTAAGGAAGGGGCTAGCCACGGGGAGGAAGGTCCAGCGGGAGAGCTCTCCAGGCAGAGTGGGCATGTTGCAAATGCAAAACATTGGCAGATAGCAGTGCCAGGTGGGATCTAAATCACGTAGGGTCTCGGGACCATTGTAACAAATTTAGATTCCATTATAAATGTAATGACAGTTACCTGAGGTTTAAGCCGGTGGTTAGCCCCGTCTGTTTAGCAAGAGGCTGTATTGAAGTTTCCCGGAAGGACCTGGTTGTCCTAGAGCAGGAAGAGATGGAGAAAGAGAAACAGAAGACTTTGATTTTACAGCTTATGTTTTGACTTGGATTTGCTCAAGGGAAAAGCTGTGTGTGAACCAATTAGTACCATGTCTGGAGCACTGTAAGCACCGGATAAATGCTAACTATTATTGGAGTTTTTGGACACGGATCTCAGGAAACGTCACTGATGTAGTGATGGCATTGGACGGGTCACACAACCATGGCATCACGGACGAGGGCGTCATAGTAGAGCTCAACCATGTTGCTGAAGATTGTTTAAAACCAGTCTCTATCTCCAGCTTTTGAAACTTAGTTGGGGTTAGATAGATATCAGCTTGACACTTATCTCACAGGGATGAGAGCTGGCCAGTCTATAAACCACACTTAAGCCTTAAACTGTAGTGCACTTACTCATTTATTCATTTGCTCTGATCAGGGGCTCTTGTCCGGCCACCAAAGTGGACCCCACCTGGTGCCTTCACGCAAGACATTTTAAGTGCAAGGGAATGAAAAGGAAGATTCCTTGTGGGTTTTTCCTTGGAGCTCTTGTTGATTTCTTTCCCTCCTTTCTCTGCTAACTAGTAAGCAGGGATTGTTCAAAAGAATGTAGAAATATTTTTATTTGTATTGACAGAAACAAAACCATTGATGACATTAGTAGGAAGACTTTAGCGAGTGCTTGCTTCACATTTGTGCCGTGTGCCAAACGCTTTATGTACTTAGCTAAACTTAATAACAGCCCGAAGAAGTGAGGACACAGTTACCTTTATTTTGCAGATAAAGAAACAGATGCTCAGAGAGGTTGAGCAGTCGCCCAACCAAGGCCCCGTGGCTAGAGAGTGGCAGAGCTGGGATTCACCCTGGTTTCTGCAGACTTTCTACAGCCTCTGGCCCTGACCCTAAAATCCATCAGGGAAAATACACAGCTTTCTAGAGTCTGGCCCTGCGTCTTCTGAAGTTTGTTCTTTGTGTTGCCTCTTTTCTTGCCGCCACTCCTTATGTTCCAGGTCCGTGGGGTTTCCGTGACATCTTCCAGCGGGATCTCTACACTTTGAGTCTGTCCTCTTCAGTGCTAACTTATGAACGGCTCTAAATCGAACCCTTTATGGGGTGGCTCGGACCATACCGTGCCTTGACTTAGAAACCTCAGTGGCTCCTTATTGAATGAAGAGCAGACCTTACCTCCTGGCGTTGTGAGCTCTGGAAAAGAGCTTGTACTTCAGCCCAACAAAGGACTGAACACTGGCCTTTTTTGTTCCCTCGTGGAGGGCTGGCTGTTTCTGTGTCTTCGTCTCATGATGTGTCTCCTCTGGGCTACTCCCTTCTCCCAGCATTGATGTTAAGAGTTCGTGTTTCTGGAAGGCAGAGAGAACGTTTAAGCAACGTGAATTTACATCATGACTATACAAGAACGTCACAAGCCTTTGTTCTTCGAAATCAAATCCAATCTGTTTGTTCCAAGGTCCCCCCACCCCCCAACCCGGAGAGTTGGTGAGCACCTCTCCCTACGGATAGTCTAATCCTGTTCGGTGATTCTTAGTTGTTCAGCTTCTCATGGTGTCAGTTTCCCCATCTGTCAAATGAGATTACAGTGTAACTTGCAAGGCATTGGAAGATCCTTTACACGTTTAATGCAGATCTGAGCACATAATGAATGTTAAGATCAAGCTAAGCAAGGGATACAATGTGCTTTGCTCAGTTGTCTGGCAAGTAGGAAGGGCTCAATTAATGTCAGCTATCACCACCTTTGTTACCAGCATTATCATCACCATCCTCACATGGCATACTGCGTGAACGTCGCAATGACTGATGCCTGTTGGTTAGTGAGAGCAATCAATCTGAAAAACACCAGGAAGGTGGGGGGAGCTTACTTCAAAGATCGTACTTTGCCTGAAGTTTTATGCATATTCAATTCTTTTCTAAAAACCATTTTGTAAGAGTTGATTCCCATGGTTTTGCACTTAATGATATCTAAATATATTAAAAATATGCCTCATGGAGCTCTCTGAGTGATATAGGATTTTGATCAACCTCACTTGTGCTGGAAATGAATTGATTCCGTTTAAATATTTTGTCTAAGCGTTATTTGGCCTGGAAAATACCAATCTAATTCCCTTACAAGTAAGAAAATTATAAAGAGGGAGATCTAATCAGTGAGTAGAATATAGCCTGAGAAAATGTGTATCAGCATACCTTAACGTAAGTAGAATAAATCTTGGAACTTTAATATCCCCCTTTCTTGGACCTAAATAGGCCCCTTTGGAAAACTATTTTATTGTTTCTCATTAAATTAAAATTGTGCTGAGGTGCCACTATCTACCGTTTCCTATTATTATTAATGTAAAAAAAAATCTCTGCATATTCAGCATTTCCCCAGTTAAAGCCAACAGAAAATCTTCTCCACACTTAAGCTTAACTCGGCTCATTTTTAAACAAAGTTCTTTTGTTGTTGTTGTTGTTTTGTTTACAGCTGCATTTAAAGATAGCAATCCTTTCTAGTGACAATTAAGTGAATTTAATGTATAGGTTTCCTCCTGCTCCATTAAGGGAGCAGCTCTTGCAGAAGCCTGGGAGGTGTTTCAGAGGAAGGCAGTGTCTCATTAACCTTAGGACAATGCAGTCATCTCTGGGAAACCGGATGTAGGAAGCATCATTTTTCAAAACACGCTAGGCTATGGTACATTAGAGAAAATACTCTTAAACTTTTGATCCATCAGTGAGATGGAAGGGGTTTCAGTCACTTTGGGCAGATACGACAGAAAATCACCGACTGGGAGGGCCTATAACCCCAGAAATTTATTTGTCACAATTCTGGAGGCTGGAAGGCCAAGATCAAGGTGCTGGCAGATTTGGTTCTGGTGAGAGCCCGCTTCCCGATTTGCAGATGGGGGCCAGAGACAGCCAGCTCTCGGCCTTTTCTCCTAAGGTCATCAATCCTATTCCTGGGGACACCGTGCTCCCGACTTAATTTCCTCCCAAAGGCCCTACCTCCAAACGCCATCGCACCGGGGGGCAGATTTCAATGTAGGAATGTTGAGGGGACACATTCTGCCTATAACAGAAGCCTTCGTGTAGGTTGATACTGAATTTCTCAAATATTCTTGCCGTTCGCAACATTTCTCAAAAAGGCCACACTGCAGCATCTTATCTGTTCACGAAATGGATGCTGGGCAACAACAGAGGCCACCCTGGTGACCCACGAGGCACAGCAGGCCCAGACAGGGGTGATGTTTGGGCCTAGGACCATGTTTTATGCAACAGCGGTCACCGGAACCCTGTTTAGACCAAGCAGCCCCCTCTAATCCCCTTTTGTATTACTAGTAGCTTCTGGTCCCCCAGACAGAGTTTTCAACCCCTGTGTAAGAAGCAATGAGCATGTAAGATGGTTCCAGATGCTACGGATAGATCATAGCTTCCAAGGTACCAAAGGCACAGAACATGGAGAGATCCTTTATGCCACTCAGAGTAAGTGTCACAGCCCTCATAAAGGCTGTCAAACCCTTATGTGGCACCTTTGTCCCCCAGCCCTTACTACATTATCTAGTGCTTTCTGCTTGGCTCACTCCACGCCAGCCTCATGGGCCCCCTTGCCCCTGGAGTCGGTGACACTCCCTCACCTCTTTCTGTGTTTTTTTTTTTTTTCTTAAAGGCCACCTCGTCAGGATCATTTTCTGTGGCTCTCCTTTTTAAAATTTATGGGAACTCTCTGCCTTCCAGCACTCACTGATCCTGTTCCCAGCTTTGTTTTTCTACCAAAGTCTTTACCACTCTCTGAAGTGCCGAATATTCTACTTGTTTCTTCATTCATTGTCTGTCTCTTCCAAGATAGACCGTAAGCTTCGCGAGGGCAGTACCTTTGTCCTCCTCACCTCCGTCTCCCCAGCACTGACCGTGGCACAGGCATCAGATACACAAATTGAACAATGAATGCGTGAGAATGATGCAGGCCGAAAGAGGCCCAGGATGCTATGGGAACTGCAAGTGCTTCAGTGAGGCTGCAACATGGCGTTTGAGGTTGGGTGAGGGAGAGGTGGGGGGGGGAGGGGCGGACATGCGTGTGAACTTGGACGGGGCTACAAGGGGGAGCCGTGGAAAGAGGAGCGCCCAGAAGACAGCAGAGGAGCAAGATTAGCAGGAGTGTTTTGCACTCTGCTGTTTTGCAAACCAAAATAGTGTATGTCATTATTAATTTCTATGAATCTGAGAACAGGACCTTTTTAAAAATAAAAAAAAAAAAATGCTAATGAGTCTGTTTAGATGGCATTTTCCCAAGATCCTAAGCACGCGGTTTACCTGGTCTTTTCCCCGAGATACTGGCTTTGTTTCAAGCAACTTCATGCCTCAGAGAGTTGATCAGAAAAGGAGGTGGGTTGGGGTGCCTGGGTGGCGCAGTCGGTTAAGCGTCCGACTTCAGCCAGGTCACGATCTCGCGGTCCGGGAGTTCGAGCCCCGCGTCAGGCTCTGGGCTGATGGCTCAGAGCCTGGAGCCTGTTTCCGATTCTGTGTCTCCCTCTCTCTCTGCCCCTCCCCCGTTCATGCTCTGTCTCTCTCTGTCCCAAAAATAAATAAACGTTGAAAAAAAAAAAAAAAAAGAAAAGGAGGTGGGTTAATGAAGTAGATCCAGCTTGCACAATAGGGTCACCCAGACTGGATTCAAATCCCAGCTCTGGTCCTTGCTAGCGGTGTGACCTGAGGAAAATTAGTGAACCTCTCTGAACCTTTATTCTCCTCTGCAAAATAGGATTAAATATACCTACTATTCCAAGGCATTGTGAGCATTGAATTAAAAAAATAAACACGTGGGGCGCCTGGGTGGCTCAGTCGGTTAAGCGTCTGACTTCGGCTCAGGTCATGATCTCACGCTCCGTGAGTTCGAGCCCCGCGTCGGGCTCCGTGCCCACAGCTCGGAGCCTGGAGCCTGCTTCGGATTCTGTGTCTCCCTCTGTCTCTGCCCCTCCCCTGCTCATGCTCTGTCTCTCTCACTCTCAAAAGTGAATAAATGTTAAAAATAAATAAATAAATAAACATGCCATATGCCTCCCGTAATAGTAGGTACTAAATATATGGCAGTCATATTTACGAAAGCAGTCCGGTACTTTATTAATGATTATGCAAATTAGTGCATTTTATTTTTAAGAATGCTAAAGGTTGACTTAATTTTTGCAAGGAAACTGTAACTGAAAATGTAGTATTGTGGCTTTTCCTGTCTTTTTTTTCTCTTTGCTTCCTAAGCATGCTGCTGAATAAAACATAAAATATGTAATATATGATATATGCAATAATATACAAGTACTTGCGTTTTGCTTATTAGCATCTCCTAGGGCTATATTTTATTGCGTTAGAGGTCAGTATGGCCATGGGTGATTTAGAAGATATGGACCATTTCTGTTTCTGCCTCTGTGTCCTTCCCTAATATGGGTGTAAGTTGCCACTTACACTTTGGGGGAAGTGATCCCTGAGTTGTAGATCAATGCCATAAATGTCTCCCTCTTTTGAGGAGTCAGGTAGACGCTGCTTGGAGACCACGGAAGAGCACCTCATCATTTTTTGAATCCTATGAGTACTATGGATTACACTTTATTTAATATATACAGCATGTAAATAAGTTTCAGAGGCATAAAAGCTTCAAAACTAAACGAAAAGGAAAATTTAATAACCGGCCGATTTTTAGATTGTGCACTAAATAATCTGCTTTTCATCCTAAGAAAGGGGAGGAGGAAGGCAGAGTTTAATAGACATATATAACAAATTAAAATCCAGTATCTAGGGGGTGTAAATCACATTCCGTGAACCAAACAATGTGGTTTTCATCAGATCTCCTCCAGCCGCTCCGCCTGGGAACCCAAGCATAATTCAACCAACTGTAAAACAGGAAGACACCCCCGACAAAGGGGAGAAGACAGCCCAGAGCCCACGGCTCGTTGCCAAATTCTGCCCAGCCCAGCTATGTGTATAATACCATGTCTGTCACACGATGTGTTTGGAACTCTCCTCCTAGGGCTACGGTTAAAAGAAGAGAATGTAAAAAGAAATGAGACCTTTGTGCAGCTGTGCCTATCTCGGGGTTGAAGAAATGGAACTGGTTCCGGAATATACAGGAGCAGAGGTTCAGTGGGGCACGATGTCAAGTGCTAGGGGACGTCTGGCCACGTCTGGAGACACTTGTGGTTGCCACAGTGGGGCAGGTGCTCTTGGCTTCCTCCGGAGGCCAGGGGTGCTGCTAAATAAACTTCCCACAATACACGCAACAGCCTGCCTGCCCCAGTAAGGAGCTAATCCAGCCAATAGAGCGAGACTGAGGAATCCTGTGGAGAGGTCGCGACTCCAACTATTGGTAAGTTTGAGATTTTATTCACAGGACTTGGTCATCTCAAGTCCTCGGGGTTAGAAACAAGTTTTTCTGTTAGAACGCCCAAGGCTCCACTATCAACGTGAAGGCTCATTTCTAGCACTGTCTTCCACGGGAGTGACGTGGGACGCGTCCTGTCCTCATCCGCTCTGGGTTCTCTCTTCGTGTTTGGTGAGACGCCACTTTGGGTTGGCACAGGGCTCTGAGCAATTGGTTTTGATTTGGTCTGCGGAAGGGCGTCGGTGTGGGGAGATCCCTGGTCTTTCCCTCACGTGGATAGGAACTTACATCCTTGCAAAGTGGGCCCATGAAATGGCAGTGATGAAACCCAGCGTGAGCCACCGCGGCCCCTTGTTCCCTACTAGTGTCTCCTTTGGAAGGCTGAGGAGCAGAGGCGGGGCAGCAGGGAAGATTTTTCTCTGCCTCTGTCTGTGTTTCACCCGGGCCTGTGGTTAAACAGAAGACTTCAGTCTCCAGGCCTGTCAATCCCTCTTACATAGCATCAAATTTGTTGTAAAAAATTCATGCTGTGGGTTCTGAGGTAATAATCGTAGCTCCAGAAAAGTTTGTTAAAGATTGCATTAGAGAGATGCTTTTTAATGGACAGTCTCTGCTTGGGCGTCTGTACTTCATAATGGTATATTTGGGAGAGAAGAAAAAAAAAAATAGGAGAGCCAGAGGATTTCCAGCAAATTTCACTAAACTCTTGCTGTCGTTGTCCAAATGTCCCTGAAAATTTTATGGGAGGAAGAATTTTGTCCTTCTTATGCTTGACTGAATAATTTGTTAAATTATGTTTTAAATCAGCATTTCTTCAAATTGAAGAACTAATGCTAAAGCGTATCATGGATTTATTATACATGCAATCTGCATAAAAGTTAAAAAAAAAGTCAGCATACTTCAGTGGTATCAGGGTGCCGCCTAGAAAGATTGTACAAAACCGATGGCTAAGACGGATATTGTTGGTGTTCAGACCTTCTGTTATCTAATTATAAAAAAAAGCATAGCGTAGCCACCCGATTGAGTGGGCTCATAATCAAATCATAACCATTTGGAATAAAATGGAAGCTTAATGTGGAACTGCTGATACAGCGATTTTAATTAAAGCTCTTTTGTATTTTGAAAGTAAAGTTCTAAATTTCAGCTTTCAGTGATTTCCAGACTGTTCTCTGGATGCAAGTGGTAGGTGTGGATGCTGGAGGCATTCAGGAACCCAGGGACTGCTGAGTGGTTTGGATGTCCAGACTTTCACCCCAGGCTTTGGCCAAAACAGCTGTGGGTCATCTGTTTTATTTATAGGACTTCTACAATTTTGTGTGTGTGTGTAGAGACAGGAATCTATGGCTAAAAAAAAAAAATGAGAAAAGTATTGGAGTAGTTGTTAAAGGTTTCCAGGTGAAACAGCTATTTTTTAAATGTATATAAAAAAATGCAAATGATTCACACTGAAGAGCAAAGAAAAGATTTTATTTATTTTTTAATGTTTATTTTTGAGAGAGAGTGCGAGCGGGGGAAGGGCCGAGAGAGAGGGAGACACAGAATCCGAAGCAGGCTCCAGGCTTTGAGCCATCAGCACAGAGCCTGACGTGGGGCTCGAACTCACGAACCTGCGAGATCATGACCTGAACTGAAGTTGGACGCTTAACCTACTGAGCCACCCAGGCGCCCCAAAAGAAAAGATTTTAAACTCCTAGATGAAAGGAAAAAGGCAATATGTACTGTAACTCCTCTTTTCCCTGGTGGTCTGTTGAATTTAATTAGCTTTAACTGGAACCTACACACAGTTTATAATCCCTCCCTCCCTTTTTCCCTCCCTCCCTCCCTCCCTCCCCCCTTCCTTCCTTCCTTCCTTCCTTCCTTCCTTCCTTCCTTCCCTCCCTCCCTCCCTCCCTCCCTCCCTCCCTCCCTCCTTCCCTCCCTCCCTTCCTTCCTTCCTTCCTTCCTTCCTTCCTTCCTTCCTTCCTTCCTTCCTTCCTTCTTTCCCATACATATCTACCGAGTAGCAACTTTTATACAAATACAAAAACAAGATAATTTCAGGCAGTGATAAATGCTAGGGAGGAATTTAACAGAATGATCTGATAGTGCCTTGCCAGAAGATGGCGGAACCTATTTTGGACAGTTAGTTTATTTGGAACAAAAAAGTTGGTGCAAGTCCCTGAAAGTGTGCCCTGTGATGTGAGAGCCTCTTTTCCGTTCCATCCCCAACGCAAGATACGATTTTGAAATAAAAAAGGGTCTTATATGTCGTTAGTTACATCATGTATTTTTTTTAGTGTTTATTTTTGAGAGAGAGACCGAGAGAGCCAGAACGTGAATGGGGAAGGGGTAGAGAGAGAGGGAGACAGAATCTGAAGCAGACTCCGGGCTTTGAGCTGTCAGCACAGAGCTCGATGCGGGGCTTGAACTCACGGAGTGCGAGATCATGACCTGAGCCGAAGTCGGACACTCAACCGACTGAGCCACCCAGGTGCCCCCGTCATGTATTGTTATACTTTCTTACATGGCAGGCATGGCATTGGCTGACATCTGGCCTAAAGTCTAAGAATCACACCCGAGTAGAACGTACTAAGTAGTTACATTCGTAAAGATTAACTTTCATTTGGGTTAAAGTTGAATGCATGTGCTAACAGAGGGCTCCCAGAGAAAATGAATGTGGTTTGTTGTGGACTGTATCTTTTCAAGGGCAGTACATCACCTGCAGGATGAAGGATGAGAAGGAGACAACTCTTCCGAGATATGTAAAGACATAGATAGTTTGGTCAGAACAACCACCGTAAAGGCTGGTGAGGAAGAGCTCACTATGTTAGGAGGACAATACGGACATTCATGACGGCTCTGGGATCTCAGAATCAGATGAGGCTGACGGCCTTCCCCGATGGGATCACATCTAGTCTACCCTGTACTGAGCTTCTCTGAAGGGTCCTTGTGGTGTTCTGGGTGGTCCCTCAGTAGGAGATGTTGATGGCCTTCATGTATCATTGATATGAAAGCATGAAGCATAAGAGACCCCCCCCCCCTCCACCCGCCCACCTTCATCTCTGTAGCAAAGAGATGAGCAAAGAGCTACATGGAATCCAATGGCTGATTCACATCCGCTGTTTCTGGTGATGGTAGGTTGACGAATTCAATGGCAAGTCTAGTTCAACATTTACAAGACATTTTAGCCACAGTTTAAAATCATTGCCATAATATTTCTTAAGTTGAAATGTAAAACTGACCCCAAATTAACCATTGGTAATGCCATTGAATATATCTTTCCAAAATGTTTTGGTTTTTTTTGTATGTAAGAGATAACTATATAATTCATATGTTAAAAAAGCTTTAATTGTGTATGCAGGTGTGTATATAAATCTTTTTGGAAGACTATGTTCCTTATCAGTATTATAGATCTACGTGATACTTTTTAATGCTAATAATTCATTCTTTGGAAATAACCACGATTTATTAACAGGGCATGGGAATCCTGACTTTGTTGTCTGCTAGTTGTCTGCCCTTAAGCAATTTATTTACTTAGCTTAGGAGAAGAAGAACATTCTAGGCAGAAGAAATGTATGTGTGGAGTATGAAGGTGGGAAAGAACTTGGCCCACTGAAAGGACAGAACAAAGACCCGTGTGTTGGGACTTAGTGGGTGAGGATGTAGATGGTAGACGGTGAGACAGAGATGCAACCAGGGCGTGGCCACGTGGGGCCTTGTGCTCCATGGAAAAAACCAAGAAGGTTAAATTTTTTTTAATGTTTATTTAATTTTGAGAGAGAGAGAGAGAGAGAGAGAGAGAGAGAGAGGGAGAGGGAGAGAGAGAGAGAGGCAGAGAGAGAGGGAGACACAGAATCTGAAGTAGGCTCCAGGCTCTGTCTGAGCTCTGAGCACAGAGCCTGACACGGGGCTCAAACTCACAAACCGCGAGATCATGACCTGAGCCGAGGTTGGAGGCTTAACCGACCGAGCCACCCAGGGGCCCCAGAAACCAAGAAGCTTTAAACTCATGGAGTGATATGACAAAATTTGAGTGTTCAAAATTTATATGAAGAATGGCCTAGAAGAGGGCAGGAGTGGAAGGATATATGTGTGTGTGTGAGACAAACACACACACACACACACACACACACACACACACACACACACATATGTTTTTTTTATTCTTGGTTGAGTATTTCTCATTTATTTGTTCTTTAGGGAAACCTCTCTAGAACCAAGACTTCCATACAAATGCTACAAATATTTGCTTTTTTACTTTAATACATGTGAAGTACCCAGATTTCGCAAATATTTGCTTTTTGTCATAATACTTGAGAACACTTTGCTGAGTCCTGGGTGACTGGTTGAAAGAGATCACCAAAACTTAAAGACACGTGGACACCCACTGAAGTGACTTCTCTAAAGAGAGAAATGAACGGGTTCTTTAAAAGGTAGTTGGGGGGCAGTTGGTTAAGTGTCCGACTTTGGCTCAGGTCATGATCTCACAGTTCATGAGTTCGAGCCCCTCACTGGGCTCTGTGCTGACAGCTCAGCGCCTGGAGCCTGCTTCAGATTCTGTGTCTCCCTCTCTCTCTCTGCCCCTCCCCTGCTCAACTCTGTCTCTCAAAAATGAATACATGTTTAAAAAAATTAAATAAAAAATAAAAGGTAGTTGGAACACCCAGACCGTATTAGCATAATATTGCTACCACATTTTTTTAAAAAAAACCTTTTTATTTAGAAAAAGTTTGACTTAATATATCACAAAAATAGCACACGGATTTCCCAGGAGGCACCTTTGTTTTACTCAGATTCTCCAAATGCTAACACCTTACATAAACAACAGTATAATAATCTAAACCAAAAATTAAAACTGATTCAGTACTAACCTACAGATCTTATTTGAAATTCCAAACTGCCTTACTGAGGCCCCTTTTCTGGTTCAAGATATAATCCAAGATCCCACATTGTATTTAGTGTGTTCTATCCTCTAGACTCATTGGATCTGGGTTACTTTTTCCGACTGTCTTTCGTATTTGAAGAGTACCAGATGGTTATTTTGTAGAATGCCCCGCAACTTGGGTTTGTCTGAAGATTTGTCTTGGGTAGACCAGTGTGGTGCAGCACTGGGGAGGATTCCACCGGAATGGTGCTCTGTCTTTCCCAGTGCATCACTTCAGGAGGTACACGATGTCAACACGTGTTACCCTTAGCGATATTAACTGTGATCACTCAGTTAAAGCGGTGTCTTCCAGGTTTAACCAACAAAATGTTACTATTTTTCCTTTAAAATTTTTTTTAAGTTTATTTATTTGGAGAGAGAGAGAGACAGCATGTGAGTGGGGTAGAGAGAGAGAGAGAGAGAGAGGGGAGACCGAGAATCCCAAGCAGCCTCTGTGCTCTCAGCGGGGCTCAAACTCACAAACAGTGAGATTGTGACCTGAGCCAAAACCAAGAGTCAGCCACTCTACTGACTGAGCCACCCAGGTGTCCCTCTATTTTTCCTTTACAAACATGCCATAAGGAGGGACTCTGAAACTGTATAAATATTCTGTATTAGTTTCCAATTCCTGCCTTAACAAATTACCACAGATTTGGTGACTTCAGACGACAGGGATTTATACAATACTGTACGTTAGAACGGATGCTGAAATGGGTTGCACAGGGCTAAAATGAAGGTGTTGGTAGGACAGTGTTTCTTTCTGGAAGCTCTGCAATTCAAATTACCCCTTGCTAAGTAACACAACAGATTCACAGGTTCCAGAGATTAGGACATAGATATCTTTGGGACCATTATTTTGCTTACTACAATTCCATTCTTCATGAAAATTTCAGCCCCTGCATCTACTTTTTTTTTTTTAATCATTACAGACTCATGTGGTTTTCTATTTTATTCAACAGATTTTACTGTTTTATATATATATATATACTTTACTGAATAATACAAATATTATTTTGACGCTCAAAGTATTTGAGATCCGGCACCTGGGAATCATTTAAGGATGACTCCTAGGTCCTTCTGACCTGTTGGTGTGTTGGTACCGTCGGATGTTCCAGATCCTCTATTACTTTGCTTGCACAGCTCCGGAATCAGCCATTTCTCCAAGGGTTCCTGGTTTCTTTTATTAGAGAACGGCATTTAGAAACCAAGATTTGGTGCCCAGTGTGCTCATTGCTACTGAGTCATGTCTGCCTCTTGGTCCTTTCAATGGTCAGAGTTAGGAATATATGCAGAGTCTTCTTTTCTTCATGGCCTTCAAAAATTGTAAATAGATTTACTTTTCTTTTTTTTAATTGTTATTTCATCCATTTAGCTCTGAATTTTATCAGGAGTCAGGAGATTTGTTCCTAGACAGTAAAATCACTTAGGTATATGTTACTGATCTGTAAGGTGACAGTTGCTTATAATAAAACTTAAGTTGCTTCTAGTGACACCTGAGGATTCCTCAACTCTCCCATCGATTTCAGACCTTTATCAACCCTAAATAAGTTCAGAATAGCCAGTTTTACCTCTGGCAATGAAAACAATTGCTGTTTCATTATTTGAACCACAGATAGGCATCCTTATTCAATGAAATGGAGGGTCGCTCATACCAAGAGGAAAATAGAGACCCTTCCCCTACAATATACAGGAGGTTCATATCTTTTACCTCACACTTCTGGGCATATGCTCCTTTGGTATCCTATTGGTGGAATATTCCATACTGACACTGCCTTTTGTTCTGAGCACCTACAGATGAACTTAAGAAAATTAAAAGCATATGAGAAACTTTTTTAGTATGTATGTGAGGTCACAGACACGGTTCTTTATAGTAGACACTGAGGAAATACATGGTCGATGAGTAAATTAAAGGTTGAGTGTTTTGTGTCCTTTGAAAACTTAGAGCCTTGTCTGTTCTTCCTTTAATGACAAATTTTACTGCTCTCCTTGTATTTCTCCTTTTCATTTTATTTGAGCTCTGTTTCTTTCTCTTTCTAAATAAAAATGTTTCGATACTGGGGCCTGAAGAGAGTGAATAATTCACACATGTTTAAATTTGGTATACTATTTCAAAGGGGATATCGTGGACTTGGGGGTTGCACTGGAACTTTTCGAAGGAGTGAACTTGAACTGTCACTAAAACACCAAAGCCCCAAGAGGACTCTTTGGGAAGACATGATTCCAAGTTCTATTTAAGGGCACGAAGCTTATTATTTACTGCCAGACCTACAACTTGTTTCCTTCCAGAACTGTCGCTTTCATTGATGCAGTGGAGGGTCTTTCTGCAGGCGACTTTCTTATTTGCCCAACTCTGGAAATACTGACTCAGTGAACACGTCCTCCAGGTTTCTGATACCAGGAGATCACAGACCTCAGGAAAGCTCTACGTTCTACACGCGGCACAGCCTGGGCACGATTTCTCTCTTAAAGGAACATTACAATTCTAAGCAGACTGTCCTGTTATGTTGATTAGACTTTATTTTCTCCATGTTTCACCTAGTTCACGGGACAATTTTCTGTTCTGCTACGACAGGAAGACAAGCAGGTGGCAACCTAGAAATTGGAAAAACAAGGAAGATGGCTTCCGGGCAGAAGCTGAAGAAGGGTAGGGAGCTTCTCAACTGTTGTCTTTTTAAATTTTTTTTTTTAACCTTTATTTATTTTTGAGACCGAGAGAGACAGAGCATGAACGGGGGAGGGGCAGAGAGAGAGGGAGACACAGAATCGGAAACAGGCTCCAGGCTCTGAGCCGTCAGCCCAGAGCCCGACGCGGGGCTCGAACCCACATACCGCGAGATCGTGACCTGAGCCGAAGTCGGACGCTTAACCGACTGAGCCACCCAGGCGCCCCTCAACTGTTGTCTTAATTAGTTCTGCTTTGCTACTGATTAGAGGTTCAGAACTCTTTTAGAAGGACCGCCTCATCACTGAACACCTTTCTGCCAACACAGTGTGGAAAAGCAAATTGAGATGTTTCACCCATGAAATGCTACTCTTCCTATTTTAGTTTGTCTGATTTTGCTCCTACCCTCTTCCCTATCTTATTGTTTGCTAACTGAAACCAAACAAAACACAGGGTGTTAAAGTCCTAGCTTCTCTCTCTCTCTCTCTCTCTCTCTCTCTCTATGTACTTTATCAGCGTGAACTACTCTCAGAAGACAGTGTAGTGATTGCCAGCATAGGTTTGTTCTCAGACAGATTTAGGACCACTTCACAATCTGTCCATTATTATGTCTAAATGTTCACAGGAGCTACTTAGCTGTTTATTTATTTTAAATTTATTTAACATTTCATTTATCATTTTTTAATTTATTATTTAATTTACATCCAAGTTAGTTAGCAGACGGTGCAACAATGATTTCACGAGTAGATTCCTTAATGCCCCTTCCCCATTTAGCCCATCCCCCCCCCACAACCCCTCCAGCAACCCTCTATTTGTTCTCCATATTTATGAGTCTCTTCTGTTTTGTCCCCCTCCCTGTTTTTATATTATTTCTGCTTTCCTTCCCTTATGTTCATCTGTTTTGTATCTTAAATTCCTCATGAGTGAAGTCATATGATATTTGTCTTTCTCTGACTAATTTCGCTTAGCAGAACACTCTCTAGTTCCATCCACATAGTTGCAAATGGCGAGATTTCATTCTTTTTGATTGCCAAGTAATACTCCATCATATATATATATGTATATATACACACACACACACCAAATCTTCTTTATCCATTCATCCATCGATGGACATTTGGGCTCTTTCCATACTTTGGCTACTGTTGATCATGCTGCCGTAAACGTGGGGGTGCATGTGTCCCTTCAAAACAGCACCCCTGTATCCCTTGGATAAATGCCTAGTAGTGCAATTCCTGAATCATAGGGTAGTTCTATTTTTAATTTTTTGAGGAACCTCCATATTGTTTTCCAGAGTGGCTGCACCAGTTTGCATTCCCACCAGCAGTGCAAAAGAGATCCTCTTTCTCCCCATCCTTGCCAACATCTGTTATTGCCTGAGTTGTTAATGTGAGTCATTCTGACAGGTGGGAGGTGGTATCTCATTGTGGTTTTGATTTGTCTTTCCCCGATGATGACTGATGTGGAGCAGTTTTTCACGTGTCGGTTGGCCATCTGGATGTCTTCTTTGGAGAGATGTCTATTCATGTCTTTTGCCCATTTCTTCACTGGATTGTTTGTTTTTCAGGTGTTGAGTTTGAGAAGTTCTTTATAGATTTTGGGTACTCACCCTTTATCTGATATGTCATTTGCAAGTATCTCCTCTCATTCTGTCGGTTGCCTTTTAGTTTTGCCGATTGTTTCCTTTGCTGTGCAGAAGCTTTTTATTTTGATGAGGTCCCAGTAGTTCATTTTTGCTTTTGTTTCCCTTGCCTCCAGAGATATGTTGAGTAAGAAGTTGCTGTGGCTGAGGTCAGAGAGGTTTTTGCCTGTTTTCTCCTCGAGGATTTTGATGGCTTCCTGTTGTATGTTTAGATCTTTCAACCATTTTGAGTTTATTTTTGCGTATGGTGTAAGAATGTGGTCCAGGTTCATTTTTCTGCATGTCGCTGTCCAGTTTTCCCAGCACCATTTGCTGAAGAGACTGTCTTTATTCCATTGGATATTCTTTCTTGCTTTGTCAAAGATTAGTTGGCCATATGTTTGTAGGTCTGTTTCTGGGGTCTCTGTTCTGTTCCATTGATCTGAGTGTCTGTTTTTGTGCTAGATACTTAGCTGTTTAAACTCCATTTTCCGTATCTATACAATAGGTGTAATAAAACAGTGAAGTCACAGCTTACCCAGAGTTCAGATTTTAAATTAACTCAGAAGCTATAAATTGGATATAGTTAATGTTATTATTTGAGAACTCTCCTATCACCTATTAAATAGAGTACTGTTGGTTTTATGTATACAATTTTACAGTATAGGTTAGGTGTTTGTAAATGTATAGCAATGCATAAAATAAAGTACACTATAAAAGAGACAGCACACATGCAAAATGTAATTTTATAGTATGTCAGATATGCTATTAGATTGCTATTTGTATTTTTTGCTTTTTTCTCCCTATTAACATGGTTGAATTCACATATGATGCAATGCCAGTTTATCGCAAGGAGTGGTGAGGAATAAAAGAAATCATGTGTGATTGGCAAATTGCTAATCCCATGTGAATGATACAGGAGGTGATGGTAAAGATGATGAAGAAGAAGATGATGATAAAGATGATGATAAATGATGATGATTTGAAGATTTTAACCATATTCAGTTTCCTTAGGCTAATGCTTATTATTGTAGGGTTTCCCACACTGACAAAAAGGGGGAAAATCTCAAGCGTAAGACAATATTCTTTCCATCAGTCAACAAAATTGATGTAAGTGTGCAGAATCTAATACTTAATGTACAGAAAATTGCAGCTGCGACTTTAATTTCACTCTGTTCAATGGCTCATAAGCCCAATGTACTCTCACCTGAACCGTGTGACTTAGATAGGGTTACACCTTCCACGTGTAGACGAAAGTACTTTGGTCTCTGTTGACGTGAAAGATCACGTAGAACAACGTTATTTTGTGGTTACAAGACATCAAACCACAGTGAACTTTAGTTCCCTAAATGACTCTTTAAATATTTAATATCATGTTGAAAAATGTACAAATGTAAGAGCAGAGAGCAGGTTAGAAGCTGGGAGGGAAGAACATCACAGATGAAGGACGAACAATGGGCTCTTTGTAGAATGTTCACTGGGTCTCCTTTTGCTGAGAAAGCAAATCACGTGGCTGATTATTTGGGCCATATCTGCAGATAATAAACATTATTCTGCAATAATAAAAATACGCATTGTTATAGTCAGATGAGATTTTTTTAAAAAGGGTTAATCTGGCCTTTGAAATTCCCTGTTTAAATATTAACTTTTTATTATGGAAATTATCAAACACATATTAAGTAAGGAGAAAAGTAGAATGATCCCCTTTTGTACCTCAACAATCAGCTCCAACCGTTACTGACATTTTTCCACCTTTATTCCATCTTCACCTCACTAATCCCCAGCCCCATCTGCCTTTTTTACCTGGTGTATTTTTAAAAATTTTTAATGTGTTTTTTATTTATCTTGGGAGAGAGAGAGAGAGTGAGAGAGACAGAATCTGAAGCAGGCTCCAGGCTCTGAGCTGTCAGTACAGAGCCCCACGTGGGGCTCAAACTCATGAACCATGAGGTCGTGACCTGAGCCAAAGTTGGAGGCTGAACCGACTGAGCTACCCATACGCCCCTTCCTGGTGTATTTTAAAGCAAATCCCAGGCGTTGTCTATTTTCATTGTAAATTATTCAATATATGTATGTATCTTTATAGAGTAAAATTGTAAAAAAATGTAACCACAAATTAGTAATAACTTTTAATACCACAAAACTCAGTTGTAAGTCCTTTTTATTTTATTTTATTTTATTTTATTTTTTCAACGTTTATTTATTTTTGGGACAGAGAGATACAGAGCATGAACGGGGGAGGGGCAGAGAGAGAGGGAGACACAGAATCGGAAACAGGCTCCAGGCTCCGAGCCATCAGCCCAGAGCCCGACGCGGGGCTCGAACTCACGGACCGTGAGATCGTGACCTGGCTGAAGTCGGACGCTTAACCGACTGCGCCACCCAGGCGCCCCTGTAAGTCCTTTTTAAATAGTAGGGACATTTAAATTTTTTTAAATGTTTATTTTTGAGAGAAAGAGACAGAGCACCAGTGGGGGAGGGGCAGAGAGAGAGGGAGACACAGAATCCGAAGCAGGCTCCGGGCTCTGAGCTGTCAGCACGGAGCCCGACGCGGGGCTCGAACTCACAAACCGCGAGATCATGGCCTGAGCCAAAGTAGGATGCTTAACTGACTGAGCCACCAAGGCGTCCCTCGATAGTATAGCCATTTAAAACTATCAGAAAACCTTGCCTTTGTTAATAAACTTGTTTTGATGAATTGTTACACTGGTAATTCATATTAAGTACCCAATTCCACCCTGATTTTGTATATGTGCTGCCGAAGCGAGCACATTTCCACCCTGATTTTGGCAACACATGCTCCGGAATTGTCATATTACACGTGGTGGTGTAGATCAGCCTTGGCAAGATGCTTCTGTAAAGGACCCAGATAATAAACATTTTCAGTGTTGCCGTCCATCTGGTTGATCTCTGTTATGGCTACTCAACTCTGCCATTGTAAGTAAAAGCAGCCATAGGTAATATGTAAATTCATGGGCATGGCTGTGTTCCAATTAAATGTTATTTACAACAAAAGGATTTGGCCCTTGAGCCACAGTTTTCTGTCCCTGGCTATGGATTAAGCAGTCCGATCCCTATCCGAAGAAGGGTCTGCGAAGCCTGCGGTCCACGGTGCCTTGACTTCATGGTTGGAGAGCAGGCCAGAACCAGACCTGTTTCCAGCATTTGGAAGATCTTGAATGGGTCACTTTTTGATTCATGGTTTGTCATTTATTAGATGAAAATGGAAGCGCCCATCTTTCTCGCTTAAGGAGGTTGCTGCTGGACTGAATGAGATCAAGAATGTGGGAGTGTTTACTGAGCCGTCGGTGCTGCTCAAATAACAAGGTACGCTTATCCATTTTATGTTGCAATTCTGGATGGTTCTCTGTCGATGATTCTTAATTACACATTGTTTCCCCCCGCCCCGCCTTCCATTCTTCTTTGTAACGATGAAGAGCAAACTTGGATTCACCGAGCGCTTTTGCATATCTGCCAGGGAGAGTTGTAAGGGGGTCAAAGGGTTGACACGTGTCATCCTGGTTGATTAATCAGGTGCTATTATCTCAATTTTAATGGCAAAGCAATGGAAATGGACAAAGGTTCAATCGTGGCCCAGCACCCACTGGGAGTGAGTGACAGAGTCGGGACTTGAACTGCCTGACTCCACAGCCTTTGATCTGCCCCTCTAGTGACATTTAGGGTATCTGTCCCCTTCCTCCTTTTGGCAACAACCTGACCCTTTCATAGGTTAGGTGGTGCTTCCTCACCTACCTGAGTTCCTTTCATCTTCCCAGTGGAGACACTAAGTAACTCATTCAAGTCGCCACCCCGGATACCACCTATGCATCCTCAAAGATCTATTTCGTCGCCATTTCCCAAGAGGGACCCCTTATCCTGCAGACCGGGGCAGGTCTCTGCGTGAAGTGTGTTTTCTGTTATACCCTGTATTTGCTTTGCCATGCACCGCTCACTTCTGTAAACGAGAGGGGCACCATGGAAAAACCTGCATGAAAACAGAAATTATGTTGTTCGTGTTCCCTGCTCTATCCCCACACCTGGCCCATCATTACTCAAAAAATATCGATTGAATACATGTTTTGTTTTCCCCTCTAAAAATGCCAGGGATAGAAGTTGTACATGTTTGAGTGAAGTCTGCATCCTAATGATAGGTATTGCCCCATGAGTTGAGCTGGTTGTGGGAACCTTCTTGCGGGGAGACTGTGAGGAATGCCAGTGTAGTGAGTCTATGCTGGGGGGTGTGGTCTCATAGATACCAAGCCTACCTGTGACTGCTAAGTCGCTAATTAGATGGAGGGGCAGTGGTGGGAGTGAGAGGGTGCAAATACCATGTATCTCCTGCCTGGGGAGGGGAGAGGTTGTCCTCCTCCTATTTGGGAATGTGAGAAGGGTGTGGGGGTGTGGGCGGTGGGTGAAGGTCACCTTGGTATTGCTCGTGAAAGCACCAAGGGAAAACGACCTCAAAGGAAGGGAAACAGTTGTTGCCAACTGAACTGTCATCAGAGGCCAAATGGGTAATGGGAGTGTGGGAAGGGCTGGGCGTAAGAGAGGGAACGTAAGAGAGAAGTTCTCCGGTGACCTGGGTTTAGCAATTTCTGAACAGATAGTTGGACCAATTCCACTGTTCCTGGATACTTCTATTCATAGGTTTTCTTCTTCCCCTATTAATTTCTGATTTGGCTGCCAGGGCCATTCTGCCCCTATTATCTTTAATTAGGGTCTTTGCCATTTTTCATCAGCAGGGGCCGGGCAGGCGATGCCAAGGTGCCCGAGGGCTCTGTGTGGGCACCTAGGTTAATGTCGGGCCGTGCTGGAGTCATAAAGTGTGCCAGAGTCACTCATTGGACCGGACCCCCATTTTATGTTTAATTATCTTAAACGTTGCAAGCTCAGCTCTTAGGTTTGCCAGGGTCTGTTGGGTAGAGAGAATGTTGATGGAGTCGCCTTTGAGTCCCTCCAGAGGGCCAAAGGGTAGACCCGAATGAGGCTACAAAGACCAAAAGGTCTTACGGCAGGACTTAGGTGACAGAACCGGACAAAATTACCATCGGATCCAGCCTTTGCTGTTGAGAAAACATCTGGAGGCAGAACCTCAATTGAACCAACTGCTCAGGAGCCTGGGTATTTAGCGGACGTGAAACCGTCTGGGATGAACCCCTGGGATTGGTTTCTCCCTCTGGGTGTGTGGGGATGGGTCAGGGAAGGAACAGGTGAATATGGAAGCCCTCGGATGAATACGGCCTCGAATAATAAAATACGGCTGCAACGCACCGTCTCCTGTTTGTCTAAACACGTGTGGCCAGCAGTTCAAAGCAATGAGGAGGAAGGAAGTCTTTCACCAGGAAGAGCGGAATAGGGGAGTGGAGGCCCTGGGCCTTCACGTGGTACTTCTCCTGATTACTGACACCCGCGTGCTCATAGCAGCCCGCAGAGCTACAGCCACCAACCCCAGTATTTGTCACTGTCACTTCCCAAGTGCTTGGCATTGTTCAGGAAATTGTATGTGTAAAGCAGACCTGCCTGCGTCCAACTTCGACAAGGGAACAGCCGTGCAGGGGTGCTTGAAACTGAAACAGGCTTATGTGTCCTATGATGTGCCCCAGCAAGAGCCATAAATAATTGTGACAAGTTTTTTTTCCCATCCCATGTGACAGTCCTTGACTCTGCCTCCTGTCTCCTCTCCCCTCTGCCTCATAGACTAGACCTGCCAGGCTGTGTGATGATAGATGTTACCGGGCAGCAAATGACAGCTGGATAGATTTTTTAGTTGGTGCTTTAGAGGGAATCAGATATGCTGTATAAAGCAATAAAAAAAGCACACTCACAAGGTGGATTAAAAATAGCTAGCACAGCAGTAACCCACTTTGTTGTTTATCAAAAGTTAAATCTTACATGGTAAGTCCTAGTGATGTGTTAATTTTTCAGGCTTCTGTCAGAGTGACGCTGACGACAGCCCCTAAGAAAAAAAAAAGAAAGAAAAGAAAAGAAAAGAAAGAGAAAAGAAAAGAGCAGGGATAAAAGCAGTTGACCATTTCTGTATTATATATATATATCTATATATATCTATCTATATATATAGATATAGATATATATTTGTCTAATGGGACGAAAATACCTTCTTTTCTTCTTTAAATGGTATCGAAGGAGAGAATTGGGCTCTGGGTGCCGTGCCATATTGCTGCGATTTTTTTCCCATTCTTTTCGATCTTGAATTTAAAACATAAAATTGGAGACGTTGGAGGCCTGGAATTATTCTACCCTTGTTCAATTAAATCATTATTATTATTTTTTAAGCATTGCTCGTCTTCCTCCACACACTCTATTGATCTAGATTCTGTGTAACAAATGGTCTGGTTTCCCAACCACCTTGGAAATGTCATGTAAGCGTCAACAAAACTACTTAGTGTATGTTTTATAAAGAATTACAGCCTCCTCCGGATTACTCAGACTTTCATCTCGGGCAAGCCGGCTTGGCTACCTTGTGTCTCGATGGATGTGCGGAGGTGCTAGGACATGATTCAGTGACCCGCCCCGCTCCCCAGTTCACATTCGTGACAGCCTGCCATGTGCTTAGTCACCGCATTTCTGTCTTCCCCTGCGCTATACGGGGGGTGGCTGTGCTGTAATTTAAGAGTGCCCAGTATATCAGATCATGACTATTTTCCCCCTTGATTTTTCTGATGGATCACGTTAGCAAGGCTATAGCTCTCACCTGGCAGCATGTGGGCATGAGGAGGTTAGGAAGCACAAAATGTTTCTCAGAAAAATATGTCGTTCGGGCTATGTACCAGGCAAAAGGGATAATTTGAGTTCTGCCTCTCTAATTCAAATTTGGGGATAGTTCAGCACCAGTACGGTCGCATTCCCGGCAATATCAGCGGTGGTGTTTATTATTTTGATTGTTGTAGCATTATCTCTATACAACAATGTCCATAATAAAATGTACATTCTGTGGCTCTATCGCTCAACTGGTTCATTTTTTTCCAGCAGACATGAATTGGTGGGATGTAAGAGTGGCACGAAAATATAATGAAATGGTCAACAGGGCAGGTTTGAGGATCCTGTTGCCAGAATTCAAATTCCATGTCATTTTCTTACTTCCTGGGCGGCCTTAGCGAGTTATTCCTGGGCGGCCGAATAACTCCCTGCGCCTTAGTATCTTTATCTGGAGAATGGGGGTGCTAACTACCCCATATAATACCGTTGTTTCGAGGGCTGAATTGTCTTGGTACAATCCCTGACAGCACGTGTTGAATAAATATTATTTTAGTTATTACAATAATTATTACTTAGTATAATCATTACTGGGGTGGTTTCACGCAGGTTACCCGCATCTCTCTGCTCCTCATCTTTCTGATTTGATGACTGTGTGTTCGATGGGTGGATGGAAAGTTACTTTAGGAATGGAGCCCTCTCTGAGCTTAAAGAAACCATAACAATATACACTGATTCTGTGTAAGTAGTCTTTGATAAACCGTCCTAGTGTATGGGAGAATATTCTATAGATCACTGATAATGCTTTTTTGGCAAATATCATCTGTTCCTTAATGGGAAAGAATCTTAAATGAGATGCTTTGTGTAGACATAGATAGTGGAATACTGAGTTTTTTAAACGTTTATTTATTTTTGAGAGAGAGAGAGAGAATGCGAATGCATGGGTGAGGGAGGGGAAAAGAGAGAGGGAGAAAGAGAGTCCCAAGGAGGCTCCACACTCAGCATAGAGCCTGGTGTGGGGCTCAATCTCACAAGCATGACATCATGACTGGAGCTGCAATCAAGAGCTGGATGCTTAACCACCTGAGCCACCCAGGTGCCCCTACATGAATTTGCTAGTCAGACTTGCTTTTCTACTCTTCCCTGCCCACCATCTAGCTACCTTACGCAATGGTACCAAAGACCTCTTTGGGTTGTAAGCATAAGACATAGGCAGGTTATAATCTGCTTCCAGAATCGTTGAAAAAAAATTTTTGGACTGTGATTCACAGTGAGGGATACAATCATTGTGACCCAGCATGTGCGCACATACGTAATATACGTACATTGTGTTGAAGTGAATGTTCCACAGAATGCTGGTTCTCCTTCCCACATGGGATACAGTCTGGTATTTTCAATTCCTTTCTCTGTCATTAAAAACATTTTTTTTAATGTTTATTTTTTAGAGAGAGAGAATGAGCAGACTAGGGGCAGAGAGAGAGGGAGACACAGAATCCGAAGCAGGCTCTAGGCTCTGAGCTGTCAGCACAGAGCCTCATGCGGGGCTCAAACCCACGAACCCTGAGATCATGGCCCAGGCCAAAGTCGGCCGCCCAACCGACTGAGCTACCCAGGTGCCCCCTTTCTCTGTCATTTTTAAAAAGTAGTGCTCTAGACCAGAAGTTGGCAAACTTTTTCCTGTAAAAGGCCGGATAGTAAGTATTTTTGGCTTTGAGGACTAACTCCCAACTACCCAACTCTGCCACTGTAGAGTGAAGGGATCATAGACCGCACAATCAGATGAGCATGACTGTGTCCCCCAAAAGACTTTGCTTATGGGCACTGAAATTTGAATTTCATGTGTTTTTCTTGTGTGCGTCATGAAATAGGACCCTTCTTTTGATTTTTTTCAACCATTGACAAATATAACAATCCTTCTTGAGTGGGGGGGGGACGGGCAAGATGGGTCAAGTAAAATGGGAGACATAGGCTTCCACTTACGGCAAGAACAAGTCAGGGGGAAGAGAGGTAGCTTATGGGGACCAGGGCCAATGGTATCGTAACGGTGTCGTATGGGGACAGATGGCGGCTCCCCTTGTGATGCGTTGTGCACCTGAAACTAATGTAACATTGCATGTCAACCATACTGCAATTGAAAAAAAAATTAATGTAAAAATCCATGGAAACATGGATGGAAATTAGATTCTATGTTTTCAAAGCATTATTTTTTTTTAAAAAATTTTTTTTTTTTTGAACGTTTATTTATTTTTGGGACAGAGAGAGACAGAGCATGAACGGGCGAGGGGCAGAGAGAGAGAGGGAGACACAGAATCGGAAACAGGCTCCAGGCTCTGAGCCATCAGCCCAGAGCCCGACGCGGGGCTCGAACTCACGGAACGCGAGATCGTGACCTGGCTGAAGTCGGACGCTTAACCGACTGCGCCACCCAGGCGCCCCATCAAAGCATTATTTTTTTTCTGAAATATTCAACATTGTCTGCGAAAATTATAAAGCCAATGCAAAAAATTAGCGAGTATTAAAAATACTAAAATTAATGGGCATGAAACATTTTATTTAACTTTTTGAATCTACGTAAACCTTATTATATATGTCAATAAAGTTTAAAACGACTGAAAAAATAGCCACCATCCTTAACTTGCAGGCCGTAGGGAACATAGTGGGCTGGATTTGGCCCCTGGGTCGGAGTTCACTGATCCCTGTGGTAGTCCAGTGAATGGACTTGATGAACCATAGTTTATAGGACACTCTTCCTGAGTGTTTTCCAACATGACTTTGAAGAGATAGTTGGGCAGGGGTGTAAATAGTTGCTAATGGAAAGCCAGCATCGTTGTTCAAGTGGATTTGTGAGACCCCAGAGTGAAAGAAGATGTTTACCTTTAGCAGAAGTTCTGTGACCCAGTGGCTTACCCCACACCCCACGACTGTGTAAAAGCGGTCCCATAAGGCTGCCACCTCCTGTTGTTTGACCACCGACACACTTCACAAAACATCTCTGGGACTTGGGTTCGGAGTGATATCCTTGTGGGAACCCTATTTCAAAGCAGGAATCTGGGGAGTCACCCTCTTTCACTGGTGGCAAGCGTTATGCGTAGGGATGCACGGCACTCATGAGTGAGAAAGTTCTTTGGCTGTGAGTGGTGTCTCAGTTAAGGAACCCATTTTGGAGGCTCCTCTGTGCACAGTACTGCATAAAGCACAGGGACAAAGTGACAAACCTAATTCTGTATTCTTTTTAAAATTTTTTTTCAACGTTTTTTATTTATTTTTGGGACAGAGAGAGACAGAGCATGAACGGGGGAGGGGCAGAGAGAGAGGGAGACACAGAATCAGAAACGGGCTCCAGGCTCTGAGCCATCAGCCCAGAGCCTGATGCGGGGCTCGAACTCACAGAACACGAGATCGTGACCTGGCTGAAGTCGGACGCTTAACCGACTGCGCCACCCAGGCGCCCCCCTAATTCTGTATTCTTGGGGGATTTACGGATGAATTTGAACTTGGTTAAAGGCAACAGGTCAACACCTACACACACACACACGCACACGCACACACATACACGCAAACATGGTCTCATTCAAACGGGAGCCTCAAGTGTTGCTCATATCACAATAGGGGTAGCAACGAGAATCCCTACAAACATTTTACCATTTTGTAGTTTTCCTGTTGTTTTCACATAGGTCATTTTGTTTGATTCTAACAACAGCTTTGTGAGACGGAGGGACCGGAGGTCGTGAATCCATCTTAAAGCAGGAAAATGGAGTAACTTCTCTGAGGTCCCACCTTCAGTGAGGTGCCAGGCTGAGGATGCAGGTCTTAAGAATTCTTATGGTTTCCACTAACAGTAGTGGCAATACTTTGAAAAGGAGGAAAGTGTCAAGTGGGTTCTAGAAAGTCTCATGGCCGTAGATTCTCAAGAGAATCTGGAGATTCTCCAGGTGTACTGCAGGTGTATTTGTGTGTGTGTGTGTGTGTGTGTGTGTGCGCGCACATGCACACCCTTACACAGGTAATGTTGATTTTGGAAAAGAGCACAGGAGTGGAAATATAAGTTCTGTGTAGGAGACAGCAAAGCCCTTTAAAAGGACCACCGATGGTTGCTGAATTAAAACCAACCAAGGAACCAACCCACCAAACCAATCAAATTACTCTTTAAGCCCTGTCGCCCCAAAAAGGCAATTCCAAGTGAGAACCCTGGAGTTAAAATTCAGCTCCTGGGGCGCCTGGGTGGCTCAGTCGGTTGAGCGTCTGACTTCGGCTCAGGTCACGATCTCACCGTCCGTGAGTTCGAGCCCTGCGTCGGGCTCTGTGCTGACAGCTCAGAGCCCGGAGCCTGCTTCGGATTCTGTGTCTCCCTCTCTCTCTGCCCCTCCCCTGCTCATGCTCTGTCTCTCTCTGTCTCAAAAATAAATAAAAAAACATTAAAAAAAATTAAAAAAATATTCACCTCCTAATAACCACCCTGGCACCAGCTTCCTGTCTCACAACTGTCGGATGGTCTACTGTGAAACCGTTCGAGTAACATAAAAACTACCATCAAATCCTTTGACGTTGTGTCTGAAATTAGCCAGCAAATTAGGAAATGAGGAGAAACGTTGTTCACCTTTGGCCTGTCCCCAAAAGATGAATTGAGTGCCAAGTCCCTTTATGATTCTGTTTTCTCCAGGAGAACTTTCATGAAGATAATTCGTCTCTGTTGAAAAAACATTTTAGCAGCCTTGAAAAAGAAGGTTTGCGTAGTTCAGGAAGATGTAGATAAAGGGGGCCCAGTCACTTCAAGTTTTTGGAAGTCGAGAGGGCGCCATGGTTTCAACTCTATGAGTAGTGAAAAGAGGCGACAACTGACCTGAGGTCATGGCACTATTTCCAGTGAGAGAATCCCCCCCCCCCCGCTTCAAAAAGGGGTGCTGCACATTTAAAACTCCTATCTCCTAGTGCCTGGGGATTAAGTGTTCCGCACAGCCCCTGGAAATCTGTAATGTTAACAGGTTTGATTATTCTTGCCAGCATATGCCTACCTTCCACAATTTTGAAAACAGGGTCGAGTGAGTCGGTTGCTTTGTTTTCTGTTTTCTGTGTTTTGCAGCGTGAGTCTATGAATTGATGGACGTCAAGTGCAGCTGACTTAGGGAGTTAGCGGTTTGCTCAGCGATGCCTAGGCGAGCGAGGCGCTTGGTTAGGTCCCAGCAAGGCCTTCCTGCCGGCCCCATCCCAAGTAACCTCCACCTCTCAGACACTCTTCAGTACATCTTCCGGTCTTAATTCCTTCATGTCCCTTACAGGAGCCTGATGTCATCTTGTTGATGCATTCTCTACTGCCTGTGTCCATATTGTCACTCCCGTGAGAGCACACCCCCCCACCCCCCCAGTTCTGCACGCGGGGTCAGCAAACCATGGCCCGCGGGCCGTATCCGGCCTGCTGCCTGTTTTGTGTGGCCCAGAAGCTAAGAATACATTTTATATATTTTTAAATGGTTGGAAAAAAAAAACCATCAAAAGGATAGTATTTCGTGACCTGTGAAACTTCTGCGAAATTCAGGTTTCAGTGTCCATATGGAAAGCTTTACTGGCACCCCGCCACGCCCATTCATTTATGGATTGTCTGCAGCTGCTACAACACACAGACGCAGAGGTGAGGACTTGTGATAGAGACGGTCTGGCTGCCACGGAGCCTAAAATATTTCCTGTCTGGAGCTTTGCAGACAAAGTTTGCACACCCCTGCTGTGTGCCCAGCACCGTGCTGGGTAATGCATAAGCGCCCAATAAACGTGGCAGGCGAATGAACCAAGAGCCGAGTGTGGGGCACGTTATTTCCCCATGTCCCTTCCCTGCCCCTCATAAACAAGGAAAAGGAACAGATGACTTTTGACCGCCCCCAGTTCAGCAAACTTCCCTTCCCCAAAATGTCAGCTCTTAATCCCCTTAATAAAAAGGCCCGTGTAACCGAGAGAATACATTCAGAATCCTCCGCAGAACAAGAAGACGGTCTGAAAATAACAAGGGGAAGAAATGTACTAAACGCATCTGCACACACACAAAGTTGCTAGGGAAACATAGCAGTTCCCTGCGAACACCCAGCACCATCACATTTATAAAGAATTGACAAGGGCTGACCTTTTGTCTTCTCTTTTTCTGCCTGCTTTTTACCAGGCACAGAAGAGCCCTGTGGCTTGGATGATGCTTTTGATAGGCAGATTTTTGGATTCTGTGCTGTCTGCCGGATGAGGGGGTCCTGCTTTACGGCTCTGCTAAGACCTAGAAAAATCTTTTATGAGTGTCACCTCCAGAACGACCCAGTGTATGCAATTGAAAGGTGCATTTTCACATTGGGATTTGGCTTCTATAGTCCTGAGGCGAGAAATGACATATTTTGTTGCATTATTTAAATATTCCTGCTGAACACCAAATTAAAAATATCCATTAAAGGTTTATTTGATATCTTCCTAATTATTGCCCATTGCACATTTGACAAATTCTTTACACATTTTAATAATTGCGACTTTCTTTGGAAGTGACACAAAAACAATTACTTTTTCGAAATTCCACTGTGTATATGCTTTTGAAACTACATAGCCATTAAAAACAGTCTGTCGAATTAAAGGTTGGGCAATTAATTAAGTGCAAATTCTGTAAAACTGGACCAAGGAGAAAATTCATCAAACCTATGAAATATGACCTATCTTGTCCAAAAGACAAATATGTTTAAACAAAAGATGAAAATTGATGACAAAATTACGGGTAGCAAAATGCACACAGAGCAAATATAAGACAGCTGTACTTGGTTTCTGCGTGTTGGGTTTACCCTTACAGGATTCATGATTCATTACCTTCGTGGTCTTGTAAAACTTTGCGCAGTTAATCTCCAAAGTACTGTATCTGGAATAATAAAAGTTCTCAGGAAGAGCATGGAAGGCTGTTATATTAGCGACTTGCTGGTCTGTAGAGGAGCCTGATGAAATGCAACCCAGTTTGGGGACGGCAGCCCAAGGGGTGGGCCCCCCGAGGAAATTGAAACCCGGGTTGCCCGCGTGGGCGCTTCCTTCTGTTTCTCTCCTTTCGGACCTTCTGGCGTGGCCTTGCCTTCCTTCCTCACTCACATGAGTTTTCAGTATCAGAAGCCCCCACTGCACGTTCATCTAGAAAGGACTCTGCCCATGATAGGGCTTTGGCTCTTACCAAAGTGACAGTGCTTGGCTCTCACCATTGACAACTGCTGGGTGTGTTCGGAGCGTCCATCGGGCCACCAGGAGGCAGAACGGTATTTACACGGGCTGGGTCTGTAAGGGGCCCCGCACTCGCGCATTACAAGTTCTGGGTATTACACTCACTGAGCGTTCAGGGTCAAGAATCCACATCAATCCTTGTGCGAGGTGGACGGAAGAGGGAGGTGGATTTTCGGGCTGTGGGGATTGTTCAGGATACAAGGCTGTTATTCCCATATTAAAATGTAATGGTCTCATTAAAGTTAAAACCACTGTTAAACTTGATTGAGTAAATTAGTTAATTAACCATAGCATCCAGAGCATTCCTCCGGGGCATACCTCTATTCCTCAAGATGCTGAACTCAGCTCAGAGTATCTTATCCAGGGTAGTATGATAACACTCATCGTGGACTGACTTATGGCAGAATCTGTTAAAAAAAAGAAATCAAAAGCTACAAGGTGAGGGTGTTACTTGGTGTTAAAGGAATATGAAAATAGCCTCCAACGAAAGAATTTTATTTTTATGCTGAAATCTCTCAAGATTTTCTTGATTAAAAAAAAAAGCACCTGATAAGCAGTTTGTGGAGTGAGTGTTTTAGCCAGCAGACTAGAGAGCTTTTTTCTTCTTGATTATTCTGCCTCACTTTCCTTCTCTTTGCTTGAATATCCAAAGATATCTCTGTGGGGTCAGACAGAACTTTTCCAAAGCTTTTTTTTTTGGGAGGGGGGCGGTTTGTGTTTAAGTAAGTGGCTTTGAATCAGGGTTGCAGTGAGTTTTTGTGGGTGAATGAATGGACGGGGCAAATTTAGGAGACATCTCAAATTTGCTGTTTCAAGCCTGGTCTTGAAATGTCAGTTCTCATTGGGTTGGCTACCCATGACGCAGACGGCCGAAGGAACCATTGAAAGAAGTTCCTGAAATTTGATAGCAGTCAGCCCAATTCCTGGTATGTCTTCGTTTCTGCAAATATACAATAATAATGATGAGCAACTACCTCCTCAGGGTGTTGTAAGCGTGAAACGCGGGAATACATGTAAAGTGCTTAGAATAGTATCAGGCATATGAAAATTCCCAGTAAGTACTGACTCTTATTAGGGTCACTAGAGTCAGTAGAGATTGGAGGGTGGACAGGGATGAAGAATGGTCCAGAGGCAATGTGGCCAGAACATTTGCTCTGCTCATCATCACCTCCCAGATAGGCTTTTTCTTGGGTGCTGTGTGCACATAAAGGGGCCAGGGAATCAATCTCCAGACACTGAATGGCCAGGAAACCTGGGTTTTATGTGACCTGTCTTTTTTACCTGCTCTCCTTGAACATAATGAATGGCCTAATCAAAGCCTGGGAGGGAGCGGTATTTGGGGTAGGGTCCTGCAGATGCGGATATAAAGGTTGACTCTCAGAAAGACAAGTCTTGTAAATCCAACGCGTAGAGGGGTCAGAAATAAACAGTAAACCAGAACCTGGACGTGACTGGTCTTCTCACTCCATAGACACATATGGTGCCTATTTACAGATTTAAAAAATATTTAAACAATTTTTCATAACTATTAAAAAATAGAATTTTCTATCTCCTACCCATTTAGGTTCCCCTAAAAAGGAGAATTTGAAGGATTTGAAAAGCAATCGTTGATTTTTGCTGTTAGGGCAGGAAACATAGTGAGAGGTTTGAGAAGAGGACACAGAAAAGGGAGGGAAACGTATGAAACGGTTTCCAAAAAGTCAACCAGGTCAGATGAATTATTTTCTAAAACTACAGGTTTGGAACGAAAACCAGATAGAGGAAACCTGCCAAGCTAAATGACAGACCTGTAAAATGAATGACGGCATTTACCAGGCGCTACATAACGTCTCTGTAACAACCGTGTGATGAACGGGCTGGTGTTATCCCCACTGTGCAGGTGGCAAAACCAAGGCACAGAGGTTAAAAGACTTGCCCAAGGTCACCAAGCTCCCACGTGGCAGTGTTAGGATTTGAAACGATACAGTCTGGCCTCAGAGCACATCTTGTTACCCCTCTGCCCGGCTGCATCGGTTTCAGTGCCCCTCGCCGAAGGTGGGAGAGTTCTTAAGTCCCCGTGCCTCGCTTGCCAGTGTGGCTCAGGGGTCAGATGGTCTTGGCTGTTAGCTCCTGCTCTTTAATTATTCTATGTGTGATCTCGGAAAAGAGTGTTTATCTTCTCGGAGCTTTCATTTCTTCACCTGTGACATGAGGATAATAACGGGGACTATCTGCGGGTAGGTAGGAGCTGCCTCCCTGGTGTCTCCAGGGCTCACCTTGGAAGCACTTTGCTGTTGAGAGGAGACTCTCGGGCCCGCTGGTAGCTTCTTCTTTCAAGCATCGGCATCTCTGCTTGGAAGTTCTCTTTGCCCAGCTGGCAGTGCTGGAGGTGATGCCCCCAGGCGCGACCTCTAAATCATGGGGGTGGGAATTGATGGATAAACATCCTACATCCTCACCACCCCCCCAGGGGGACGACACTTTGTCCCACACATCTCTGGGGGGGGGGGATCCTGAGTTAGATTTGGCTCCAGACACCCCCGGTGGCAACCAGCTTATTATAGCACCCTTTATGGCTTTCCTCCCGTCCGCAAGTCCCCCTCCCAAGCCTTCGCTAGATTCCCGCCCTAACTTCTCAAATAAATGCCTTCTTCCCAAATCCTTCGAGTTCCCCTTCGGGGAGAACCCGAACAAAGGCACCAGCTTTTAGGTGGGTTAGGAGAATTCAGCGAAACAATGTGTGTAAATAGTGGACGGCTGGCATGTTGCAAATGCCCAAGTTAGCCGTCCGTCTCATTATGTATCGATCATGATTTCATTATCGGAAGATATGACTGAATTGAGAAGCTGTCATAAAGAGTCTGGTTCCCTTTTCTGGATGCTTGACGGCTGACAACTTTTAAAACTCACGTAGCCTTTTTTTCCTGCCCCACATCTGGGCAAACGGATAAGAAAGCCCAGGCGATCCCTACTTGGTTGCCGGCAGGAATCTTAGACCACACATGGAAACCCTCGTGGAGATCACCTCTAAACCACCACAAAAACCCCAAGTCACGCTCCTTTCTTTGTTCTCCCAAGGCCTTTTGGACCTGCTCCAAAGCCTCCCCTGCTCACCCAGAGAGCCTTATTATGCAAGTAGTAAACCTTTTCATACGCGCCTGATACGTATGCGGTGTCGTCAGTCTTGACATTTGAACCAGATTTTAGGTGAGCGTCCATCCTGTTTCTGTGGAGTGGCCACAATACAAGCAAGTCTGGTCCTTACCACAAAATGCACCACAGCACTCCCTAAGATAACAAAGACATCTGGGAGGTTTAAACATTGGTGTTATTTATTCAAGGAGGGGCTCATGGGGGCAGTGGCGAGGGTTCAGGGCAGGGGTCTGGAGCTCAATGGCAGAGACTGAAGGGATGAGTCATGGAAGGCTGATGAAGGTCGAGACATCGATCCGTGGAGAGTGAGCTCACCATTCCCTTCTCAACAGCAAGAATAAACAGATCTGGGATTCATACACAGCTTTTGCTTAAAGGAGGGTGTACCTTTTTGACTGTTGCAACACATTCGTCGGACACGGACACGGACTGGGATTTCCATGAGGAGACTTGGTGTTCCAGGGCGCAATCTGCATTGACCCTTACAGGACAGAAATTTATTTGGGGCTTAGGCCAATGGACAGGGAAGAAATACTGATCCTCAGAATGCAGCAAGACCATAGATGTTCTAAATTCGTATCCCATCGTTTGTAGAAAAAGAACCTCCATTTCGGTTTTCATAATTTCAGACCAGGTTGCCCCAATCCAGGGCACTGAATCAGAATTATATAACTTAGGTCCTCTTAGGTCCTCACCTCTCCAGTCAAGCGTTGGCACGTGTGTGCAAATTTAAGGGAAAGGCTGTTTGCTTCATGATCCTGTGATCTTTAATTTTAACCTTTAAATTTAACAAACATTTCATCCTGATAACTTCTTAATGGACAACGAGGGAGAATTCTTTCCAAGACTGTAAAAATCTTAATTTCACCCTATAGGTTTGTTTTAACTAATAAAAAATTCTGCTTCGTATAAACATTTAAATGTGAATGATGTTAGTAGTCAAGGATACTGTGCAACTAGTTGCTGGAAACATTATACAGATTTATAGATTTCGTACATTTCTGCACATTTAAAACATGAATGAAGTTAGGATGTTACAAGTAGACTTTTTATTTCAAAAATTGCTTTAAAACCAAGGCACTCCTTTATACAAAAATTACAGAGAGAGGGGCGCCTGGGTGGCTCAGTCGGTTGAGCGGCCGACTTCGGCTCAGGTCATGATCTCACGGTCCGTGAGTCCGAGCCCCGTGTCGGGCTCTGTGCTGACAGCTCGGAGCCTGGAGCCTGTTTCAGATTCTGTGTCTCCCTCTCTCTCTGCCCCTCCCCGGTTCATGCTCTGTCTCTCTGTCTCAAAAATAAATAAACGTTAAGAAAAAAAATTACAGAGAGATCGCTCACGAGAGAGACACAGGTGACATGTATAGGCTCATGGTTAAAATGCAATCACAACAAAGAAGTATTTGGCAGGAGGAAAAAAATATCAGAATCCCAAGATGTTCGAATTCTGGCAATCCTTGCTGTAATCGACAGTGCTCGCTGGGGAGACAAATTAGAGCGGGTTTTTTGTTTTTAATTGGGAAGAGAGTGGGCATGGACTGAAATAAAAGTAGCAGAATGTCATTCCCTCTGTGACAAGTGGGTGCCTGTGTTCACCCTTGTTCCCTTGGAATTCCCATCTCCTACACGCCGGTGGCTCCCTCTGAGAAGCTTTAAGTCTCAGCCTGAGGGATCACTCTCACCACGGGAATGTGAGCCCGTGCTTGTGGGCACAGTTGGTACATAAATATCTGAGCCTTCTTGCCCTTATGTAGGAGACTTCTGGGTTGTGTGCCTTAAGTCTTCCCAAAGCCCTCAGTAGGAATGAACCCCAGTTGCTCACAGCATTGCTCATTCATTCATCCTTTCTGGAAGGGCTCCTACCCTTTGTTCACTGCCTTATATTCCCCTTCATCATGATCCTGGGATCACCCTCCAGTCCTTGTCTTTCTGGGGGAACCAACCTAAGATAACTTCCAGGAATGCATTTGTCTGGTGTCCGTTTTTTGCATCCCTCCCTCCTTTCCTCTTTCTCCCCCTCGTATTTTTATTTTTTTTAAATGTTTATTTATTTTTTTGGAGAGAGACAGAGAGAGAGAGAGAGCGGAGACAAAGACAGCATGAGTGGAGGAGGGGAAGAGAGAGTGGGAGAGAGAGAATCCTAAGTATGCTCCGTGCTGTTGCCACAGAGCCCGATGCAGGGCTTGATCCCACGACCTTGAGATATCACAACCTGAGCTGATATCAAGAGTGGGAGACTTAACCCTCCGGGCCACTCAGGCACCCCTCCCCCTCATATTTTTAGAATTTTTAAAAAATATAATTTATTGTCAAATTGGCTTCCATACAACACCCAGTGCTCATCCCAACAGGTGCCCTCCTCCATGCCCATCACCCACTTTCCCCTCTCCCCCCGCCCCCCATCAACCCTGTTTGTTCTCTGTATTTGAGAGTCTCTTATGGTTCGCCTCCCCCCTTCTCTTTTTGCAGCTGCCCTCCTATTTTTAATACCAGCTGTGTGCACAGTGTTGGTGGAGGCTAGGAAGCTTCCAGTCAAGTAGACGCTAGTGAGAGAGACAGATGGGATAGTAGATACCGAGTTCAACCTTTGGGAATTCAACGAACACGAGGTATGAAAAGTAAGAGACAGAAATAATGATTTCAGTGGCTGTTATTCCACTCAAAAATGCAGACCCTCGCTGGAACATGAGGTGGGAAGAGGAAGCTGGGGTTTTCTCAGGAAGCCTCGGGTTGTGTGTACCTCTCAGAGAACATCTCCTGTTGAGTGCGATTTCTCACATCTAAAGATCCAACATGCTTCTGTTTTTCGTGCAATGTGGTCTTTAAACGCGAGCCAACTACTTTATGAGGGGCCGAACTGAAGGCACGGTGGTTTTTTTCCCACCATGGCGGGGGGGGGGGGGGGAAACTAGCTGTGACGGTCTGGGCGAGACTGTCTGTCCCTCTGTATCACGGGACCTTCGTAAGGGATTTTGAAAGCTATTTTCTCCTTACATAATCTTTGCTCCAGGCTGATTTCTCAACCTGATTCTCTGAAGATGTGACTCCACCCTTGTCACAGGGCAGCGTGGTGGATGTTTTCGGGAAGGCCTGTGCTGACACACGCCTGCAGACCCGTGGCCCCTGGTCAGCCTGGGGAAGACGTCTCAGAGCAGGTGGAGTTTGGATGGAGTCTCTGAACCGAGGAGCCATTTGCCCAGGGTTTGGCAGAAGAGTCTAACGCAGCTCTTAAACTTTTACCGCACAGTGTCGGCTTTGCCTTCCTCAGTCCCTCTACCCAGATCTTGTGGATTTCACCGAGATCTTGTGGATTTCACTGCCGTCAACATTGTAGACCGTCTGTGGCGCGTGGCTTGGAGACGATGAGACAGAGGTTCCCCCAACCAGAGATTCATTTCAGACCTCTGATGCGTGGACAGAACAGCCCGGTGGGGCACTTTCCTGCCTGGCTGTCGTGTCTCCAAAAGATGTGTTAGGCATGTCAACCTGCGAGCCTGGGTTCTCTGAGAAGCAGACGTGGGGCAGGGTGGACACCCATGAGCTCACTGGGGGAAATACCTACAGAGGACAACGGGAGGGTCCTGGAGAGATGCGGGGAGAGCCACCAGCCTGCGGGAAGGGTCTGATTCAGGTGAAGAGAGGTGGGACGGAGCCTTCTAGTGAGTAGCGCAGTTCTGAGAACGTTCGACAAGGCTGATGAGCCACAGCGGCCTGGTGGGCGAGGACCAGTCTCCTGGCCTCAGTACCCTAGCCTGCGGGAAGCGTGGCCTCTGTGAGAACGTGGTGGCGGGTCGGAGCACAGGGTCTGGGCTTGGTGGTCAGTTGTGCCCCGCTGTCTGAGAGGCCCGACTTCACGGCCACCGTGATCGGTGCTCCCCCGGCTGTGGAACACCTACCACAGAGAGTACTTGAAACAGTTTTAGGTAGTGCGTTGAATTGTTTGGTATTCAGATTATTCTTTTGATAATTCTCATTCATTCTGGTACACGCAGGAGAAAGACTCAGGTGGATGTTATCGTTTTTAATCCCCCCCCCCCCTTTTAGCAATAGGCAAACCTCAGGCTTATAAACTTTAGCAAGTTCCAGTATCCAGATAACACTGAATACTTGTATTCGCTGTTTTGTTTTCATGGGTATTTATCATCCTGGGGGATTTCAGTGCATCTCCATTTATGGCTGATGATACTGATTTTCAATTTCTCCTATTCAAACACATTTTTTTTTCTTTAAAAGTAAATCTAAGTAAATAAATGGTAATCAACTTAAATAAAATGGGAAGTAACTCAATGGAGAGCAGGGGGTCTTGGGGAGGGGTGTGTTGGGGGGGGGAGCTTATGGCGTGTTTTACAGATGCCTGCAGTTTGGATAACCTTGACTTAGGTCGGGGTTAAGACCAAGTAACTTGCTCGGTCCGGCTTCTCTCAAAGTTTCGTAGCAAATGGCTCCCCGCCTCACCATTTTAAGTTAGGCCCTTTTCAGTCTCGATGGGGTCACTGAAGGGACTGTCCGGTTTGCCAGTGTTTTCTGCGATCTCGTGGCTGGAGATGTTCACGCTGCTGCTCATCCTTTAAACAAATCCCCAGAGGACACATCCAGCTTGAATTTAGTTCTAGGGGGATCAAACGTATTGTCTCTGAACGAAGGTGTATACTTTTTCCTGTCAGAAAAAGACAAGTATACCTGTCAGGATGCTTGCCTTACCTTCTAGAATCCTTAGGGCTGAATTTACTGCTTTTCTGTTCGCATCTGTTTCAATCTGGCATCTGAAAGCACACCCTCTCTCTAGGTCCTTCAGAGGACTCTGTTATTTAAAAAGATCTGCAGAAGTCTCTCACGTCCCCGCGCCCTACCAGATGGTTCCACTCATGGCCACGCGGACTGGCGACCTGCCTGTATCAGCTAGAATAAGCAAGGTAGCACTCCGATCATAAACCAGCCCCCAATGTTAGTGACCTAAGAACAAGAAATGTTGATTTCTTGCTCAAGCCTCATGCCTATTTCTTTTTTTTTTTTTAACGTTTATTTATTTTTGGGACAGAGAGAGACAGAGCATGAACAGGGGAGGGGCAGAGAGAGAGGGAGACACAGAATCGGAAACAGGCTCCAGGCTCCGAGCCATCAGTCCAGAGCCTGACGCGGGGCTCGAACTCACGCACCTCGAGATCGTGACCTGGCTGAAGTCGGACGCTTAACCAACTGCGCCACCCAGGCGCCCCTCTCATGCCTATTTCAAGTGAGCTGGGGGCTCGTTCTTAAATCTCCTCACTGAGAGAGCCTCCAGACAGAGCCTTTATTACCTGCATGGTTTTTGGTTGTGAGGCCAGGGGAACAAAAGAACATGGGTGTTTATTCATATTATTCAAAAGGCATCACCAGAAAAGGGACGGAGGCCACGTCCGTTCGTATTCCATTGGCAAAAGCGAGTGTTGGGACCATGCTGAACTTGGAGGAGGCGAAAATAGGCAATTCTACCATTTTCCTGAAAGGTGGGGCACTGATGCATTGGTGAGTAGCCCTCGATATTCCCACACTGCCATACCTTTCCGCAGCCCTACGACCACCTCTTGATATCTCCGAGGCTTCCCGAGTCAGCCTTTGCTCCAGTCCATTTGTCTGACACGACCTGTGTTTAGTCATTGCTCTTCCTTCCTGTGATTGTCATCTAATCTTACTGGTGGTATTTTAACTCACATTGGACAACATCTGTGATCCCTTGTTCCCCCAGTGCACCATTCAAGCAACGTTTTTGTTCGTAGCGGAGTTTTATTGCTGGTTTGGGGGGCAGTCAAGGGAAGTTACAACCCAGGGTAGCAAACGGCCTCAAACCGTTGAGTGTATACTTTGGGTAATTTGTTATTTTTATTGACTTAACTGTTGTGTCTCTGGTGCCCAGAACAGGGTATGGCACAGAACAGGGGCTCAATAACCATTCGGTGAATGAAAGCGTTCACATTATCCTGGACGTTAAAAAAAATTTTTTTTAATGTTTATTTATTTTTTTAGAGAGAGAGAGAGAGAGACAGAGTGTGAGTGGGGGAGGGGCAGAGAGAGAGAGAGGAAGACAGAATCCAAAGCAGGCTCCAGGCTCTGAGCTGTCAGCACAGAGCCCGACGCGGGGCTCGAACCCACAAGCTGTGAGATCATGACCTGAACCGAAGTCAGATGCTTAACTGACGGAGGCACCCAGGTGCCCCTATCCTGGACATTTTTAGATCTTTTCCTGTCGCGTGGAATTTCCCGCAGGCTGACACCTCCTGAATGCCTCGCGTGTTTTCTGGAATCTCCTTCCATTCTCCTTTTCTTTACATTATATCTTTTCTTTTCATTCCAGACGCCTCACCTCACAGACTAGATTTGCCAGCAAAGGGTCATCCTTGTTCATCTTCTTTTTTATGTTAAAGTATTTATCCCTTCCTATGGTTTACTCGACTTCCACACTATGACCTGAAAGGTCCCAGGTTTATGCTCAAAGTATCCTACCAAAGAAGTTTCCTAGGTTAAAAAAAGAGGGAAGGGACCTTCCAAGGGTGAATTACATCACATGCCTTGAAAGCAGACATGATCGCAGTCATTGCTTATTTTCAATACTATTTATTGTCTTCCTGTTAAAGTATATTTTAATTTGAATCGCTTGTGCCAAGATTTTTTGTTTTTCAGAGCAGGTGCATGTATCAATAAATAGTTCATTCTTTTTTATTGTATTCTTTCTGCTGTGTGGATAATACCACATTTTGTTTTTCCATTCACCCGTTGATGTGCATTTGGGTTGTTCTCATTTTTTGGCTATTGTCAATCATATCGCCATAGGTTTTCATTTTTCCTTAGAGGGGATTTGCTGGATTATATGATAAGTGTATGTATTCTTAACTTGTTGAGAAACTATAGGTCTGTTTTCTAAAGTGACTGTATCATTTTACCCCTCTACCAGTGGTATTTGAGGGTTCTAGGTGCTCTCCATGCTTACCAATTCTTGGTATTGCCAAACATTTATATTTTAGCTATTTTGGTGGATTTATAGGAGTGTCTATCTCTTTGTGATTTTGATTTGCATTTTGGTAATGACCAAGGATGTTACATACATTTTCGTGTATTCCTTATTTCTATGTATTGTTTTCATGAAGGGTCTGCTCAAATCTTTCACCTGTTTGTTTTTCCACCTGTTTGTTTTCTTTTTATTGAGACATTGTTTGCATATTCTGGACACGGGTCCTTTGCAAGATGTATGTTTTGCAACTATTTTTCTCTAGTACTTTATTTTTTTCTTTCTTGTACTTACTTGGAGTTTAATTTGCTCGGCTTTTTCTAGCTCCTTAAGGCAAAACTTAGGTCACTGATTTTAGACCTTTCTTCTTTTTTGATGTCAGCAGGGAGGACTACAGATTTCCCTCTGAGCCCTGCCATAGCGGCATCCCCCCAATTTTGATATGTTGTGTTTCATTATTGATTTCTGATTTAATTCGGTTACGGTCAGAGTACATATTTTGCGTGGATTTAATTTCTTAAATTTCTTGAGACTTTAAAAAATAGGCTTTTTAAAAATAGTTTTAGATTTACAGAAAAATGGAGATCAGACAGAGAGTTCTCATATCCCTTGCACCCAGTTACCCCTATCCTATTATTACCGTCGTATATTAGTATGGTATGATCGTTACCGTCAGTGAACAAATATTGATACGTTATTGTTAACTAAAGTCCGTAGTTTATTTAGATTCCCTTTGTTTTTATCTGTTGTTCCTTTTCTGTTCCAGGACCCCATCCAAGATGCCACATTACACTTAGTTATCCTGTCTGCTAGGCTCTTCTTGGCTGTGCTAGTTTCTTGGACTTTCCTTATTTTTCATGACCTTAAAAATTTTGAGGAGTACTGGTCAGATACTTTGTAGGATGTCCCTTTATTGGAATGTGTCTTGTGTTTTTCTCATGATAAGACTGGGATTATGGGTTACTCAGAGAAAGATGACAGTGACAAAGTATAGTTTTCACAATATATCAAGGGTATATGATACCCATGGTTGACAGCTGTTGATGTCAGTCTTGATCACCTGGTTGGGGTGGTGTTTGTCAGGGTTCTTCACTATAAAGATACCCCTCCGATTCCATACTTTATGCTTTGGAAATAAGTCATTGTGCACAGCCTACACCTAAGGAGTGAGGAGCTAGATTTGCTGCATGTAGAAGTCTCGGTTAACTGAGCCTCCCTCCGTATTTTGGATATGTCATTCCAGTATCTTCCGGCTTCCATATTTCTTGTGGGAAGTTAGTAGTTGGTCTCATCTTTGTTCCTTTGGATGTCACATGTTTTTCTCAGGCGCTTTCAAGATTTCCTTACGGTTTTTGGTGAGCCGTTTTCATTAAGCGGGGGAAATGTGTTACTTCTTCCAGAAGCTGAAGTTCCTGTCCCGCTCGTGCTAAACAGTGGTGATGATGGTAGTGAAAAATGTGTAGCCTCTAAGTCACATTTAGAGGTATCACTAAGACATAACAGTTACTAAATGATGTTGTGGTTTAATTTGGCCACTTATTGATTTAGTTGAGTTCTCTAGAAACTTCTAGCTGAAAAAAAGGTGAAATTGCTACAGGTAAATTTGGGTTCATGTACTTCTAGGATCTCTCCTTTCTCCTTCTACTCCCTGAGTAATTTTGTTGGCATTTTGCAGAAGCTTGCTAGAACTTTCACTTTAGTGTCTGGGTTTGGGGCTCTTACAGGTTGGTATATAGCCTTGACATTTCCAGAAGACATGACCATCATGTGAAAACTATTATATATGGTGGGGAGGAGGGGAAGACTTTCTTATTTTGATGAAACAGTTCTGAGAATAATCTTGTTGCCGATTCAAACCCATTGTCACGGTTTTCTTGTTGGGCACAACATCTATTGGCTGTTATTGGATCCCTTCGTTCTTAGAGGCACCATGAACAACCTGCCACTTTGATGACAGCAGAATTGGATAGCAAGAGAATTCTATTAGTATTCAATCTCTGATGGTAGCAAAGTCATAGAGAAAATAACTGATATTTATTGACAACCTACCATCTGTCAGATGTCATAGTAGACCCTTTACATACTTTTCTTCTTTTTAAAAAAGTTTTTAATGTTTATTTTTGAGAGAGAGAGAGAGAGAGAGAGAGAGAGAGAGACAGCACGAGTGGGGGAGGGGCAGAGAGAGAGGGAGACCCAGAATCCGAAGCAGCTCCAGGTTCTGAGCTGTCAGCACAGAGCCGGCCGCGGGGCTTGAACTCATGAAGTGCGAGATCATGACCTGAGTCAAATTTGGATGTTTAGCCAATTGAGCCACCAGCTGCCCCCTTTTCTTCTTCTTCTTCTTTTTCTTTTTTTTTTTTTTTAAGTTAATTTATTTTGAGAGAGAGAGAAAGTGAGCGCAAGTGGGGGAGGGGCAGAGAAAGAAGAAGAGAGAGAATCCCAAGCAGGCTCCATGCCGTCAGCACAGAGCCATTCATGGGGCTCAATCCCATGAACCATGAGATCATGACCTGAGCCGAAATTAAGAGTCAGACGCTTAACGGACTATACTTTGGTTCTTTTTAAATCCTTAACACAATCCTTCCAGGTAAGTATTAATATATCTAGTATTCATTATTTTCATAGAAGTTAAATTTTTTTTTCTATTTTTTTTTCTACGCAACTGATGTATGGCAGCTGGTGTATTTGGCATCGCAGAAGGTTTTCTTATGTTTGAGCCCCAAGTGTCTATTATTCCTCTGGCCACAGTTTTAGTCAGTAGTGGTCACATGACCTAGTCTGATCCCATGAGAGTCAGCCCCAGAACTTTCACCTCAGTTGTTGGAGGGAGAGACATTTTATTTTACTGCTGGCTTTGACCATGGGAGAATCTTACCCTATTGATGCTAGTGGCCATGTTGCTACCCCACAAAGCCAGAAGAAGAAAACCTCGCTGACAGCACAGGGATATGGAAAGAGTCAGGTCTGGGTAAAATTGTTTAACTCCTGGGCTAACTCATACCTGAGGACAGCTACATCTCTATCTTTTAGTTACATGAGCCAACAAATTCTTCTTTGGCTTGAATCAATATGAACAGTTTTCTGATGGTTGCAAGTGAAATGGCCCTGATTCGTACAACCTCTTTCTCTCTCCTGCACTGAGCAAAGCTCAGCAAAGGCTTCTTTGGAAAGCAATTGCGCTGAGATAAAAACAAAATATTTAATTTTTAATTTAATTTAATTTAATTTTAATTTAATGTAATTTAATTAATATTTAATTTTTAATGTTTAATCCTGCAGTTTGAGGACTAAGTGTCCTTGGACCAGTCCTGTCCTCTTCCTGGGCTTTGAGCTTCTCTTTTAGGGAATAAATTCATTTCTCTGTAAGTGGATTAAACTCTATCTCTTATGGCCTCCCTTGGTCTAAAATTCTCTGATTTTGGGAAGTACTTATTTCAAAGTGAAGTGTTACTGACTTTAAGATTTAATAGCGGTTATGAGATTGAGGTTTATTTTTTTTTTACACTGGGTTTATTAAAAATGTTTACTTATTTATTTTGAGAGCGAGAGAGGGAGTGAGCCGTGGAGGGGCAGAGGGAGAGGGAGACAGAGAATCCCGAGCAAGCTCTGCACTGTCAGCATGGAGCCCAATGCAGGGCTCAAACTCATGAACTCCGAGATCATGACCTGAGCCAAAATCAAGAGTCGAACGCGTAGCCAATGGAGCCCCCCAGGTGCCTTGAGGTTTTCCCTTTTTAAGCTTAGTTTTTTGAGAGAGGGAGAGAGAGAGAGAGAGAGAGAGAGAGAGAGATTGGGGGAGGGGCAGAGAGAGAGGAAGAGGGAGAGAGAGAGAATCCCAAGCAGGCTCCGCACTGTCAGCATAGAACCCCATGTAGGGCTCAGACTCACGAACCGTGAGATCATGATCTGAGCGAAAATCAAGAGTTGGACATTCAACCAACCGAGCCACCGAAGTGCCCCAAGAGATTGAGTTTTAAAGTCAGACAGACACACACACACACACATTTGAAACCTGGATCTGCCTCTTACAGTTATATAACCAAAAGTGGATTTCTTAACCTGTTTACCTGTCAATATTCCTAATTACAAAGGGAGATGTAATTCACAGGGTGGTTGATTAAATGAAATAATGCATGTGTAATCATATACGGTAAGGACTCAATAAATGATAACTATCATTATTTATTACTCCTTCCCAACGGCATCTTTATCTTAAAATAGCATTTCCCAAGATGTGTTTGGTGGGAAACAGTCCTGCAAATGCCTGCACAGAAGGATTCTGTAGTCAAATACATTTAGGAAATGCTTATGCGCTGCTTTCCCTTGTTTTTCAAGGCACATTAGCATATTAAAAGCTCTAAAAAGTTCTTCAATAAATAAACCTGCTTAAATTTGTTGATCCAGCATCTCAAACCGTATTTGGCTACACAACACTTTCCCCTTCACAGGTGCATACCTATTAACATATATTAACAAGGAAAAGAGTTGAAACCTTGAAGGTGTGATTTCAGGCATCCATCAATGGGTGGGAGCAGTGGAACGGAGCATTTTGGGGGAATCTAGACCTTCCCAGATGTGAGTGCTTACTTTTAAAGTTGATTATTGAAGTGTAGTTGACGTGCAACCTTATATTAGTTTCAGGTGTGCAACATAGTGATTGTGCAATTCTGTGCATTATTCAGTGCTCACCGTGCTTTGTGGGGTCACCATCTGTCACCATAGAACACGACTGCAATATTGTTGACTCTGTTCCTTATGCTGTCCTTCTCATCTCCATGACTTAGTTATTTTATACCTGAAGTTTGTAACCCTTCGACCCCTTTACCGGTTTCACACATCCCTCTCCCTCAACCTCCTTTCTGGCAACCACCAATTCTCTATACTTAAGACTCTAGTTTTTGTGTGTGTGTTCTAGATTCTACATGTACGTGAAATCATATAGTGTTTGTCTTTCTCTGTCTGACTTATCTTACTTAGCATAATTCCCTCTAGGCCCATCCATTTTGTTGCAAATGGCAAGATTTCCTTCTTTTTTTTTATGGCTGAATAATATTCTGTTGTGTATACAGACCACATCTCCTTTATCCATTCATCTATGGATGGATACTTGGGCTGCCTCCATACCTTGACCTTTGTAAATAATGCTACAATAAATATAGGGGTGCATATATCTTTTGGAATTAGTGTTTTCATTTTCTTTGGGCAAATACTCAACAGGAATTGTTGGATCACATGCTATTTTTATTTTTAACGTTTGCAGTTCCTATTCCTTACTAGAAAACATGGCTTTATCCAAAAATGTAGCCCACAACGGAGGTTGGCAAACTGTGGCCCCTGGGCCAGCCACCTGGTTTTAGAAATAAAGCTTTATTAGCACCTAGTTGGATCTGTTTGTTTATGCATTGTCTGTACCTCCTTCAATGTTACCAGGGCAGAACTGAGCGGTTGTGACAGACACTGAATGGCCTGCAAAGGCTAAAAAATAGTTAGTATCTGGCTCTTAAAAAAAAAATGTGTTGACCCCTAACCTGATGACAAGATTACATCCGTAAGAACTACAGGAACTCGGAGTAGTTTTTTTTTTTTTTTTTGTCCATCTTGGTAAGTTCTTCTTTTTTCCAATTCATAAGGTGACATACTATATCTTTACATTAATAATACTATTGAAAAGATGTCAAAAGAGTTCACCAACTGTTTTATTCAAAGGGAGCAGAAAAAGCAGGAAATTTCCTGAAAATAGAGGAATTTGTAGCTCACAGAAATTTAATTGGCCTTCAGCTTTCCTGGCCCTTAAATGAGTAGTTCTTGTGGAAATGACGTAGTGGCCCCATTTTCTTATGAAAATTTGTCACGTTCTCTTCATGCAGTATCCAGTTGTCCTCCTAGGAATAAATGACACATTATGGGATGTTACTGTATCTTTTGTCATGTCTAGTGAGTCGCACGGTTGAATCAGTTTTGGGGTAGCAGTGCCACTGAGGGGGAAAAGAAACAGCGTTTAAAACCAGGCTCCTTTGGCCCCGTAGGTTTGAATGCGTGGCCAGGACCCCATCAGGGGCTGTCGAATGACCCTTCTGAGAAGAGTCACCCACCTTCCTAATTTGTATCCTATCATAAGGACTTTGAAGGAGCTCCTAGAAATAGCTGGCTGAAATTTCTCTCTTCCAGTTTTGGGAAGACAGGAAGAAACCGTGCTTTATCCTACAACCTAGGAATCCTTGGTCTCACGGAAGACTTGAGTTTGTGGTTGCAGAAATTAATTTTGAGTTCTGAGTTTTAAGGGTCTCTGTCTATCCATTCACTCAACAATCCACCGAGAACCTTCTCTGTACCTCACACTGAGTATGTAGAGGGGCGGGAAAATTAGACAACGTCCCTGACTTCATGGAGATGCAAAATCTAATGGAGAGAGATATACCGCAAAGAAAGTACTCAGGTAACTGTGTAATTGTCACCTGTGATGAATGCTCTGCAGTGATACAGGAGGGATCCCTTAGCTGCACAGAGTGGTCCAGGATGCTGTGTCTGAGGACGTCACTTAAACCCTGAAAAACACCAGAGAACGGGGTCTACCTGGGAGAAGGAACCTACATTCTGGGTAGAGGCAGCAGCATGAGGGGAAGGCTTTTATTTTATTTTAATTTAATTTTTTTGAGGGGAAAGCTTTGAATCTGGTGGCTGCGATTTGGAAGTAGACCCTGAATTCTGATCTCGACGTATTCTTGAACTGGTTGAATTTCAAATGACTTCGCGGTTCCTGGCCTCAACGTTTCCATCTCCTAAGCGGCAAGGACAACTTTGACGTGAATGCTTTACAGAAAACCGTGGGAAATCCTGTTCATATTTTTGATCAGAATTAATGGGAGAAAAATAGCTTTCATGTTAGTGTCATCTCATCTATGAAAGTCTTGCATAACGGTGCCAAAAGAATCTTAATGGTCACTCAAGCATCCTCAGATTTGTGAAGAGGTAGGGTGGGGCAGAATCGGAATAGAATTAGAATTCCATTCCACGTTTTCCTAATTCCAATCAAATCCGCCAAATCCAAGATCATATTACTTCCTTCTAAGCTGCTGACTGGAAGAAAACTTCCCAGTGAGATTCATGTAATTTATTGTGGAGTTAAAAAAAATAAAAATAAAGTAAAATAAAATAGAATTCCTTATTAAGCAATTTGTCCCAAACTCAACCATACTAATTAAGCCTCCATGGATAAATATATTCATAAATAGTCATGTTTTATCAAAGTCAAATACAGTGCAAATTCTTGTGTTCATGCACTAATAAACCTGAGTTATGAAATAAAGTCGGTGCTCTACTCTTTAAATTAAGGTTCCATCCATTAGTAAATGTTTAATAAAAATGTAAAGATGGGATGTTGTTTGACGAAGAAATACATCCCCAGTACTTTCCAGTTGAATCCAGCTCAGTGAAATGCAAATTTCATAAATTCCAATCCATCAAATAGAAATTTTACTATAAAAGGTTTTCATGGCAATAATAGCTGTCAACTATCAATTAATGCACACGGTCCCATTTTCCTTAAGTACGGTATTGAACTTTAATGAAAGGTTACTTATTCTATCAAATTGCTTTATACTTGGTAAGATTCAACTTAACCAAAAATTAACATCAGTATTCCACAAAGAGAGCATGCAAACAAAATTCACCCAAATGACAGGGGAGCCTAAATGTTTTTGTTGCACACAGAGAAATATGCTTCCAACCCACATTTTAAAAAGTGCCAAGAATTCATCTTTTAAACTGATGTTATCAGGAAATTTAACCCATTCTCGACTGTATGTCTTTCCTGTGTTTGTTTGCCTCCTTACTCTGAGCCACATAGAACACGCGAGCATCATTTTTGTGTATGCCAGGAGGGCAAAAGCTTAACCTCACAGCAGCCAGCCAGTGTGGGATACAGCAGCGAGGCAAGGGACTTGAGTCTAACGTGTCTGGGTTCAAATCCCAGTTCTGTCATTCACTAGCTGTGTAATCCTGACCTGGCGGCTCAGTCCAACTGAGCCCCCGATTTGTCATCTGTAAAATGAGAACAATAAACTTATCTTTGAGGATTGCTCTGAAAACTAAGGAGAAAAGGGTATAGACACAGTTTGGAACACAGGACGTATCTAATAAACGGTAGCTGTATGTATTATTACAGAATTGGCGTGAGGTAGGGAAGGATGTCAGTATCCTAATGCAGAAAGTCACAGCGCACCCACATTTAGATGTGTGCAAGGATGGGCCTGTCTTAATGGATGTTGCAGTTTTGCAAAACGACGCTTATTCAGATCTCCTAGAAGTAACAGCGTGCGTGGGCCAAAATGAAGACCGATCAGGATCGTGCTAGTGACGCAGGCACACTCTGTCACCTTTGAAATCTCCCTAAACACCAGGATTAAGTTTTTCTTCCGAAAGCCATGCACCTATCAGTGTGGAATGTCACTGAGTGATTCCTACTAAATAAGCAATAAAGTAGAATCAGGAGTCTGGGGTTCTCGTCCCAGCTTTGACACCAACCAAATGCATGTCCTTGGACTATTCTTCTCCTTTTCTAGACGTCAGTGTCCTCATGTGTCAGATGAGCAATAGGCAGGTGTAAGTGGAATAGTGTAAGTAGCAGGGAGGTGGTGGGGTGGGGTGGGGGGAGCTCTGGCCACATGGCAAGCGGGTGTGTCTTCCACAGGGACGGCCTCAGCTCTGCCCTAGCTGTTGCCTTGTGGGAATCTGGACCAAGTATTGCCAGGTCTGCAAGAAAAGTCAGAAATTCAGACTTGGCAAATAATTAAAAACGATTATTTTAAAGCACTCTGCTAGTCAAAGAGAAACGTTTATAGGAGGATTTTATGCTTGTGGGCTGCCCATGTGTAACTCTAGGCTGGGTGTCTCCTGAAAGCTCTGACCAGAGCACATTTCTAATTTTAGGGAAGTCTCAGTTGTGTGTGTGTGTGTGTGTGTGTGTGTGTGTGTGTGTGTCTGATTTTTCTACTCTATAATCCTGAAAAATGATTTACAAAACCTAAATAGATTCTGGCATGAACTAAGCTTAAACTGACTGCTTTCTATCACGAATTAATATTAACCAGAGCTTGTCAGATACTAAATATTTGTTTTAGGAATACACACAGCCCCGGCTTTCATCTGGGGTAGGCTCTAATCTTTGGCCTGTCAGTTCCGGGATATAGCACTGGATAAATCATGCTCTCTTGAACAGATAGATGCCAGGGTGGTTGTGTACAAATGGAACAATGTGTCAATGAACACCCGAGTTTGGGTTACATCTACTATAAACATCGACATTCCTTTGCAATGAGCCCATTTGCTGGTTAAGCAGTTACAGCTTTGGAAGGTTTGATGCTTCTGTGCTCAATCAGGTTCTAATGATTTCAGATGTTTGCAATTAATGAACCATTAGATTAATTGGTCGAGTACCATAAGAGGGGTTTAAGAATTGGGTCAGAACCACAGACAAGCTATTACCCACAGGAACAGCAATCACCAGAGGCAAAACGGTGCGAAATTGAATTAATGATTTTATTCACTGTCCCTCATCCCTCCCTCCCAGTGTTTTTGTTTTTTTTTTTTTTTCTGGACTTAAAAAAAAGATAGCACTGACCAGTCTCTAGGTTGGGCAAACACAGAAAGGGAGGAGAGGGCTGAAAAAGAAAAAAAGAAAGAAAAATGGTTGCTTCCTATTTCTCCAGTGAAGACTTGATCTTCTGAAGACTGAGCTCTTCATGGGTACCAAAAAATGACTCCGTTTCTCAGTGTTTGGCTGGATCTCTCTCTCTCTCTCTCTCTCTCTCTCTCTCTGGGCTTTCTTCCTAAGCTCCTGTGTTTTATTAATTATGTAACACGTCGGCCATCTTAGAAAAATGATTAATGGTGCTTCAGAAACATGGAAATAAATAAGGCAAGCCTCAATATATGATTATGTAGGCTTGATCTAAACCCCAGGGTGGCCATCTTTTAAGAAGTGTGTTAGGAGTTGAACACCAGCCCGTCGCCACAGTACTTAAAAGCTGGCAGCACCTGAGTTATCGCCTGGCAGTGGATGGTGCTTTAGATGAATTTGTAATTTGAAAAGTTAAATTAACCCTGAAATATATTATTTGCTGTCTGTTTCCTACTCAGGAAGGAGATCCTCATGTAAACAGACCCTTACTCGCTGGGGTGAAGAGTGAGCTGTGCTCAGATCCTTGCGAAATTGATGGTGACTGTGCTTTTTCCTAGCACGGAAAGGCAATTTTTGGAAAAGGGCACCACCACCACCACGAAAGCATATTTTCAAAGAGAATTCAGGTGCTTTCTTTATAGTCTGTGTTGCTGTTTGACATTTCGTGATGGTTTACATGCTTACTCGTTCATTTCTGGTCTCACAGCTAGAACGTGAGCTCCGTGAGGCCTGGGTCTTGGTCGTTTCGTTCATGGTTGTATCTTCAGCGAACTGCTAGAATCCCGGCCCACAGCAGGCACTCAATAAATCTTGGTTGGGTGAATGCAGAAAAGAGTATTTGTTGTCAAGAGAAAATGACTTTGGAATTCCTGTGATTCTGGAAGATTGGCCAATAGAAGTTGGCCCAGGCAGTGACCTTATTGCTGTGAGGACAGGCTCATTTATTAGTTTATTCAACCAATCTTTGTTGAAGACCTCCTATGTGCCAGACCCTATTCCAAGTGCAGATACAGCAGTTTATGATGCACAGTTCCCTAACCTCACGGACCTTGCCTTTTCATGGGGAAAACAAAAATCAAACACATAATTATGCGAGGGATGAATTTAATTAAAAGATAACTGTTTTGCAGAAAAAAAAAATCCAAGGACCATGAGAACATGTGATATGGGAGCCCAGTCTAGTTTGGAGGGACCAGGAAGGCTTCCCTGGGGAAGTAACGCATAATCTGAGACCTCTCTGGAGTTGGAGAGCACTGGGAGCAAAGGGAAAGCATGAGCAAAGGTCCTGAGGTAGGAGAAGCTTCATGTGGGAAATACAGCAAGCAAACCAGTGTGGCTGGGGCAGAGCCACAGAGAAGAGAGGGAGCAGTGTGAGACTGGAAAGAAAGAAAGGTCTGGGTGAAGTTAACTGGGTCTGTAAAGCATCCTGAAGGCTTTTTCCTTTATCCTGAGAGGCATGAGGTGTCATTAAAGCATTCTGAGTAAGGTAGTAAGGTGATAAAGTTTTAAATTTAAATTTTATTCAAGGGGCAACTGGGTGGCTCAGTCAGTTGAGTGTCCAACTTCAGCTCAGGTCACCATCTCGCAGTTTGTGAGTTCAAGCCCGTTGTCGGGCTCTGTGCTGACAGCTCAAAGCCTCCTTTGGGCCCTCTGTCCCCCTCTCTTTCTGTCCTTACCTGGCTCATGTGCTCTCTCTCAAAAATGAATAAACATGAAAAAAATTAATTCAAGTAAATTAGAAATAAAATTATTCTTAGACGGTGACAGGAGCCCATTTTTAGTTTTTTAGTTATTGTTTTTTTTTGTTTTGTTTTGTTTTGTTTCTTGTTGTTTGTTTGTTTGGAGGGGACTCCCTTACAAGAGGGAAAGTTAGTTACAGATGCTCCTAGAGTAAAATGATAAAGAGCTAATGGTGTGGAGTGAAAGGCCTTACCTCCCATAATCCATGCACTAATCCAGTCCTGCCCCAGAGACGTTTTAGTCTGAGCCTATTTCTAAAAGTAACTCAAATTTCAGAGATTTAATGAGATTGATTGGTTTCACTTTGGATTCAATAAGAGTGTGCTAGAGTGGAAGGTGTTCAAAATGTATTTTCTCCTTTTGTCAAACTTGCAAAGATACTGTCAATTCATGAAATTATTTGATCAGTTCTTCATTTTGTACAAACACATAAGCAGGTCACATATGTCCTGCCTTAGTTGCCAGGGTTAGAAATGAACATAAAAATGTTGTCTGTGAGTCATGTAGATGGTACTCAACAAATGTTCGATGAATGGTGAAATGATAGATAGGGTATTCCCAGTCAGAAGTGGGTATGTAAATAACACAACCTGGTCCTTGTTAGAAGAGATGTAAGAGAAAGTCGGTGCTCTGGGAGAAACTAATCCTCCAGGAGCATAAAAGGAGGAGATCAGCTCAGATCCCTGCGCCAACAGTTTCTATGGGCTTTGAAGAATGAATAGGAGTTCCTAAGCAAAGAGCACAGCATAGCCTAAACGACGGCCAACATGTAGCAGTGTCTAAATCTCTGTCATTTTGTAATTTAACCTTTTGTGTACCCTAATTTTTGCCATGACCTTTTCTTACTATTTAATGTTTTTATTTAAATAGTCTTTGTAAAATTAGCCTTATCCTGAGTAATAAGAGCTATGAAGGCATGGTTCAATGTGCTAATGTTAGATTTTCCTAGTACACAAACATGACATAGATTGCTATCCACTGTCCATGTCCCCTCTTCCCTCTCTTTAACAGAACCCCAGTATTTTGGGTTATCCAACCTTCCTCTCCATGCAATAGCATGCTTCAAGGAAAGCTGACCACTTCCAGAAGGTAGAACCTAACCAGTCTAAGCCAGTCATCAAAACTTTATTCCCTTCTTCAGTGATTGGTTTGGGCACAGTCGTATGACCCAGTTCTGGCCAATGAGAGGTAAGGAGAGGTCCACTGGCATATTTCTGGAAAAGGTTTTCTTATTTGGAGGTGATATTTCTACATCTCTGGAGCTAAAGAAACTCATCTTATGACCATGAAAGAAACTAGCCTGTAGGTAAAGCTCACGCTATAAGGATGGATGGCAGTGTGGACACGTGGAAAGAATCTCTGTGTTGATGAATCATAGAATCTCTCTCTCTCTCTCTCTCCCCCCCCCCCCTTTGTGTGTGTGTATGTGTGTGTGTGTTTATTCATCTTAGAGAGAGGAGGGGGGAGGTGCAGAGAGAGAGGGAGACACAGAATCCGAAGCAGGCTCCTGGCTCTGAGCTGTCAGCACAGAGCCCGACACGGGGCTCAAATCCACGGACCATGAGATCATGACCTGAGCCGAAGTTGGTTGCTTAACCAACTGAGCCACCCAGGCGCCTCTAGAACCACTCTCTTAACCAGCGGAGAGTTGCTCTATGTCTGGGCCTCGTGCTCTATGGGACAATAGTGAAGGGCCAGATAGTAAATATTTTAGGCTTTACAGGCCGAGAGGCAAAAATCAAGAATATTATAGACGTACTTACAGATTGACAGGCAAAACAAATTTCTACCAATTATTTGTTAATGAAATTCAAAATATAATTAATAGGGTATAATTTTTTATAGCAAAGCTTTACTAATGAGAAGAATGGGATTCTTTTTTTCCTCTTTTTGTTTTTTTTAGTGTGCATCATCACCAAATTGTTTGCAAATATTCAGAACTGTTCTTGATTTGCAGACCATACAAAAAACAGACGATGGTTCACATTTGACTTGTTTGGCCGATCCTTGTTTTAAGGCAATTTTTATTTTAAAGTTTGTATTGGCTGAAAATGATTATTCACAAATAATCTCTACTTTTCATAGCCAAGGGCATCCTTATTGATACACATTAAATATTAAAATAAAAATTTTGGTATGAATCATGCCAACCCACCTTCTGTCCACCAAAGGCATGAGTAGCAAACTTTAGGAAATAGTAGTTTACATTCATTAAGCACTTATTTTGTGCCCTTTCATCCCCATTTATGTGCAAATGAACCATATACATGAACTTGCTTCTGATTTCAACTTCCCAAACTAACGGGCACATCTCAGGGAAGTCAGATATAGAAACAGATGATGCAGCTTTAAAAAAAATTATCATCACATTTCTTTATGGTTAAAGAGCATCTGGAACAATCTAAGGAATTAGAAGGGGAATAAGATGTTTTACAACATAATATGCCCCAGGATTGCCATACAAGTGGGAAACGTGTTAGTTGAATAATGGCTCTGTGCCTGCATTTTTTGTTTTTTGGTTTTTGGTTTTTTTTTTTTTTTTTTTTTGGTCTGCTTTTTCCAGATCTTGAGAACATTACTGTAGTGAGGTTAGCTCTTTATTTATTTAGTTTTGAAAATTTTTCTTTAATTCTAGCATTCCAGGGAATAATGTAGCACTCCAAATAATAATTTATCCTAAAAATGGAGAAATCCTCCCCTTCACAGGGGAGAGAACAAAGAATAAAAATGTGAATCATTAAAAAGCAGGAAAAAAAAAAACCCACAAAGACTGTAAATAAACCCCTGTAATTATGCATTACAAAAGGAAAGTCAACTCCAAATGGTTCAGTAACCTCATCACCAGCCTTACTAATAATCATGGCAATATTCTTTCCCTTAAGATAATGAGCAGCGCACGCTGGGAAGAAAAAAAATGTGTAAACACAAGCAACGATTTCTCATCTAAATACAAAACAAAATGCAGTGACTCACCTTAAGGTTTGCGATCCAGCCCTAGTGCACAGAATTTTAATTTACCGTCTATCTCTTCCTTTAAAAGGTCAACCAAGGGGGGAAATACAACAAAATTATGAAACTCGCCTGACTCGACAATACATTTCGCCCAGGCCCTCCTCCGACGGTGGTCCCACCTGAAAGGAACCCAGAGAATGAACACTTCAATCATTAACTGAATTTAAAGACAATAATTAGCAAACAATTTTGTCATCTTTAAAGCTGTGCCGCCGCCACGAACATTTCTATAGTTCTTCAATTACGTTATAAATCAAAAGTAATACAAAAAGACAGCGTAATAATGGGAACGCGGTGGCTGCATCGAACACCCGGATATCAGCTTCTCCTCCCCTCCGCCATCCTTCTGTTAATTTATTTTACTTTCTTAAGCAGTGTAGCCACAAACGCGTCATCGTCATCAAGGCTCCTTCTGTCTCAGAAAATGATTCTTACTGGTTGAGCCAAGTTACAAGATAGAGAATGGGTTGTGTTTTCCTTATTCTCCGCACCTGGCCTTTCTTCCCTCGAATTTATTTGGAAAGATCCAGAAAAAAAAAAAAAAAGAAAAGAAAAAATCTTCGTGGCCAGGGAAGAAAGGACGGAAGAGCATTATGCAAAACAGATGTAAGACGGTCTCTCTAATGTTGCATGCTGCTATCGATTCTTTCTTTCTTTCTTGCCTGTCAAGGCAACTGATAGAATTCCGCCCTGGACTCCTACCTTTATGTTTCCTCTCGATTATGGCTGTTCCCCATAAAATTGGATCATCTCTAACATACCTACCAGGCTATAGGAGGAAAGATAAGTCAGATTTTTTTTTTTGAGGTTTTATCTGTTGGAGTGGGTTCAACTGCCGTACTCTTGGAGCACGTCCTATTTTTTTTTTGCTCCTTCAAGAAATCATTTGAGGCTCTGCTTCTTGGGTAACGTAACCTACTTCATTGAAAAAAGAGTGGCTCTCAGCCTCGTTGCATAGACATGGGCTCGCGGAGCGCTTGTGTGTTTGGATATCACACGCCCAATTCGAGGCCTCTCTCTGCCTCCCAGCGTTGGCCAGCACAAGCTCCTTCAGGTGTCCCCTCGCCGGCCCCCCCCACGTGCATGTGGGAGGCTGTCACGTAGGGCTAGGTGATGTCAGTCACGAAGGTTGGAAAATGGATTTCAGTTTTTCGGGAATGTTTTGCGCTGCAATCACACATACCCGAATTGGAGAGACGTGTCCGCCGTTTGTATGCCGTCATCTGGTGGATTTTCTTTTCAAAAATGCCACTTCTCTCTCTCTCTCTCTCTCTTTGCCCAAGGCCCCGCCCCACTTTATTTGCATCAGTCCTTGAGCTCATTAGCTTATCTGACAAATGTGTCGCAAGTATTAGGCACTGCTCTAGAAACTGGGGACCCGGCGATGGACAAGATGCTGTGCGACTCGCGTTTTTAGAGGCAGTTTCTAGAACAGAAGCTCTCCAAAGCCTATGCCAGTGAAGGTATTTCCCTGAAAGCCTAAAGGAGCCCGTAATTGGAAATGGCAATCCCTCATGGGATCTAGAGCCAGAAACTGCTATTCTGTTACATATAAAGCCACTGTTTTATTCCTTCTGGGGCCACATCGTGTCTAGGCTCTCTTTGTTCCGCACGTCTGCTCCAGTGTGCGAGAGGCCCCTTCCCGGGTCATGTGCTGGGGCTGGGGAGGACAGGGGCACACCTCTCATGACTGATTTTATGCCTTATTTTGAGGGCATTTCTAAAAACTTTAAATTCCCCTTATTATCAAATTAATAATATGTTCACTGGAGGAAACTTGAAAATAGAAAAAAAAATCATGAAAAGAAAATCCTAAATATTCTCACCTCTTGGAGACAACTGCCATTAATATTTTCTATGCTCATGTTTGTGTGTGCAAATAAAACTGAGATGTTATTCAACACATTTTCCAAAATAATAGTATTTTTTAAAACCCATGATACGTATCCATTGTGTGAAGGAGTATAAAGAATGGAAAATGAAGCTCTTCTCAGAAATGCCCACCCTTCTGGGGCGCCTGGGTAGCTCAGTCGGTTGAGCATCCGACCTCGGGTCAGGTTATGATCTCAACGGTTCGTGTGATCGAGCCCCCGCGTCAGGCTCTGTGCTGACAGCTCAGAGCCTGGAGCCTGCTTTGCATTCTGTGTCTCCCTCTCTCTCTCTTTCCCTCCCCTGCTCATGCGCTATCTCTCCCTCTCTTAAAAATAAATGTTAAAAAAAAAAAAAAAGAAATGCCTACACTTCAGAGATAACCATTGATCCCAGATTGATATATATACTACCAGATTTTCAAGCTATGGATGTGTGGTTATGTATCTTTCTATGTAAATATCAATGCATGCCATTCTATATAGCATTTCATTTTTTTATAGCCTTTCATTTTTTTAACATTTATTTTTGAGAGAGAGAGAGAGACAGAGAGAGAGAGCAAGCAAGCAAGTGGGGAAGGGGCAGAGAGAGGGAGACAGAGGATCTGAAGCTGGCTCCGAGCTGTGAGCACAGAACCCAATTCAGGGCTTGAACTCATGCACTGTGAGATCATGACCTGAGCTGAAATCAAGAGTTGGCCACTTAACCAACTGAGCCATCCAGTCCCCCATTCTTTTATATCCTCTAAACTTTAGCATAATATTCTACTGAATGGATATACCATGATTAAATTAAGATTCCCTTTCAGCGGACATTTGGTACATGTCCACTTTTTTTTTTTTTTTTGGTAATTATTAGTCAATTTTGCCTAGTTGTCCAAATATTTCCCTAAGATAGATGGCCACATCGGAGCCAAGAGATGCCATTTTTTGACCAGAGAGAAGGGAGACCATCGTGGCTAATTAGGTATCAAAGAAATAAACCAAATAAAGTAAGCGAGCAAACAACAAAACCCCAAGACCTGCAGTATCGGAAAGTTCTTATGTGAGAACGAGAATAAAAAATATAAGAGGCAGTACCTAAAGATGGCAAAAGCAAAGGAAAAAAAAAACCCACCACTTCTTTTAAAAGAGGTATCTACAGGGGTGCCTGGGTGGCGCAGTCGGTTAAGCGTCCGACTTCAGCCAGGTCACGATCTCTCGATCTCGCGGTCCGTGAGTTCGAGCCCCGCGTCGGGCTCTGGGCTGACGGCTCGGAGCCTGGAGCCTGTTTCCGATTCTGTGTCTCCCTCTCTCTCTGCCCCTCCCCCGTTCATGCTCTGTCTCTCTCTGTCCCAAAAAAATAAATAAACGTTGAAAAAAAAAATTAAAAAAAAAATAAATAAAAAATAAAAGAGGCATCTACAAATGCAGAGGTAGAAGCTGATGGCAGAATTGCCTCTTTGCTCCGGATTTCTGACGTCTGTGAGGCAGGCACAGAATTCCCTGTGTATTCACTGCATCGTCTAGACTTCCTGATACAAACTCGTCTTGCGTGCCAGCCCACGCACTGGCAGAGCGGTAGTTCCTGGGAGGAACCTGGCATTTGTGTGTTAAGTCTCCACTGGAACACAGGACAAACCCCGCTCCAGAAGGTCAATGCACCTCGAAAAGCGGAGGAGCTGTGCTTCGTGAAAAGTCCAAATACATACTTTGTCATTTGAATAAACTGCACGCATTGGGAAGGGGAGTGATTATGTTATAAAGGGATCCTTCAATTTAAGGACGTTTAAAGTGAGGGCACTTAAAGTTGGGACGAGCACCGGGTGTTGTATGGAAACCAATTTGACAAGAAATTATATTTAATATAACAAAAATAAAGTGGGGCATTCTTGTACTGAGGCAAAACTTCAACGCATCGGAAAGAAGATTTGATTTCAAAATCACTTGAATCATTTATTGCAGGTACTTTCAAAGACGCTACTTGGGGTGGCGGTGGCTCTTGGTCACATGTATTTTCTGTCACAAAAATGGAAGGTAATATTTTGTATGTTTATGTTGCTTTTCCATCCTGTTTCCATTTATTGCTTGACTTTTCTTCACACAGTGAGGAAAGATATAATCAGAAGTTGGTCCAAACCTGTTGCCCTAGTTTGGTCTTGTGGTTCTGTTTAAAGGTTGAACAGAGCAGGGGCTCCTGGGTGGCTCAGTAGGTTGAGTGTTCGGCTTCGGCTCAAGTCGTGATCTCTTGGTTTGTGCGTTCAAGCCCCGTATGAGGCTCCCTGCTGTCAGCACAGAGCCCGCCTGGGATCCTCTGTCCCTCTCGCTCTGCCCCGCCCCCACGTGTGCTCTCTCAAAAATAAATAGAACATTTTTTTTTAAAAAGTTGAGCAAAGTCTACTCAACAAGGGTTGAAAACGGTGTTACTTGATCTCTCCATCCCTCCTGTTTATCCGCACATGCCGGAGTGGAATTATTCTAAGCGTGCTGCATCTATATACTGTCTCTGAGTCTCCACTCATTATGGTAAGCTCCACCAAAAAAAACAAAAAACTACACACACACACACACACACACACACACACACATACACACACCTGGAAAAGCAAAAGTTGTACTTATTAAGAAATCCTTTTAGCCAGAGGGCTCCCACAGAATCTGGGGACATCAGTAGTTCCTTAATTGCAAAACTACTTCCTCGTCTTGTGAATTCTAAAAATCTCTGAAGTCCAATATGGATCCCAAACACACTGATAGGGTTAGAAATAGCGTTCTCGATAAAGAATGCGTAACAGTAGGACATGAAATAATGTATTTCTCTTTGAAACCATGAAAGTACACCATATTTGTCTAGAAACGTGTGTGCGAAATTTAAACAACCCCGGAAGACATCCATCGATTTTTTTTTTTTTTTTTTTTTTAGTTCTCAATTGAAATTCTACTCTCTCAAAGTTTGTGCGGCCAGCTCCCAATTTCACACTCTCCCTCGCTCCCGTTTCCCTCAATTTCCTTTCCTTTATGACCCCTTTCGGTTGCGTCCCTTGATTTATAGTCATTTGTGGGATTGCTCTCCTTTGCTTTATGGCAGTTTATGTCATACTGGTCTTGTCATAAATGACTACCATAAAGTGAGGTAAAATATCGTAAAACATTAGTGAGTCCCTGATACTCAAGGTTCTTCGGAATAAGCCCTGACAGATTCCAACCGTGAAAAAACAGATTTGGCCCTTCGAAAGGGGCGGCATTTGTAAAAATAATAAAAGCCTAGTAATGGCCACTAAGGTTTACTGAATTCTTTCTGTGTGCTAATCACCAGGTTAAGCCCATGTCACACGTTATCACATATGATCCTCCGTGCTTTTCTGTGCGGCAGATAACAAATTTGTCATCGCCCGTATCGTGCGGACAAAGAAACCGAGGCACGGAGAGGTTCAGCACAGCCAGTAGGTGATAGAACTTCGATAGAGTTCACACTTCACTCCAGAGCCCATGCTCTTAACTGTCAGGTGTGGCGTTGCTACGACTCAGCCTGAGTGTGTGCAGCCGGTTGAGTTGACTGAAATGTGGCGGCTGGCCTTTGGGAGACCGTTTCCGTGCCCTGTGAGTGCTTGTCCCAGTCTCCGGTCCTGCCTGCCCACCTCAGAAGCCCCCCCAACGCGCCGTGACGGGGTTCCCCACACCGCATGCCTCTCCTGACCTTGCCTGACCGCTGCAGCCCCCAAATATTGGCAACGTTGTCCTCTTCCCAGTGTGAACTCCCCAACTTGTGCCTCAGGATCTCAGCTTTGCCAGTGCTTCCTGGAGCCAGAAACCCCAGAGCTGCTTTGGACTGCTCCTCTTGCCACACGACTCCTGTCTTTGCTCCCTGGGAGCAAATGCATCTCCTTCGGGCCCACGCTTCTTCGCTTTACCTTCTAGGAGCTGGGGAGTGCTGCTGTTATCTCTGTCCCGGATTGCCGGAGAGCCGGTTCCTGCCAACGCTCCCAACACCCTCTCTTCTGCGTTCTGCGTGGGAGCAGACGCCTTCATAAAACACACGCCGCCCCTGTGGGGCTCTTAGCCCCCCTTGTCACTGTCACTGGCTTCCTATTGCACTCTGTCTGACTCCTGCCTCCTCCGTGACCTTGTCTCAGGCCGTTGTCTCTGCCTCACGGGCCTCCCTCTGAACCAGGAGAATTCTCTTCTCATTTAGAACCTTCAGACCAGCATTCCTGTCCGCCTAGAACTCCCAGGCCCTGACTCTTACCTGCTTTTGTTCTTTCCTTTTTTTTTTTTAATTTTTAATGTTTATTTTTGAGAGAGAGAGCACGAGCAGGGGAGGGGCAGAGAGAGAGGGAGACACAGGATCCGAAACAGGCTCCAGGCTCTGAGCTGTCAGCACAGAGCCCGATGCGGGGCTCGAACTCACGGACCGCGAGATCGTGACCTGAGCTGAAGTCGGATGCTTAACCGACTGAGCCACACAGGTGCCCCTGCCTTTGTTCTTTATGTAGCAAATCCGCTCTTCAGTGTTAGCACCTCAGATAAATTCATCCCCCGTCGTTCTTTAATTCTCTGTTACGACAACTGTCTCCTTCATCTCTCTGCTCACATTGTTCAGTGGTTTGTCCACTTAGTGCCGATCTATTTCCCCATCGAGATTGTAGGCTCCATGAAGACGAGACAAAATGCCTCTTGGACTCAATAGGCCTAGGGTCCAGCACAACAGCACGCTGGATCTTTGTTGAGTGGGCATGTGTGGCCTTGTAGGTATATCTTCATGCTTTATACTGGATCGCGAAGCCTGGAAGGACGGTTGTGTATCCTCTGTTTCTGGTTAAATATGTTCTAGCGGGAACGTTCGCCTTGTTGGCGTAACATGGATGTTAATTTAATACGTAGCAGTTGACTGAAGTCTAGCAACTCTCACAAACCTTGGCCCGTAGGATTAAGATGCTGCCCTTGGGGGCGCCTGGATGGCTCAGTCGGTGAAGCGTCTGGCTCCTGGTTTTGGCTGAGGCCATGATCTCAGTTCCGTGAGTCTGATCCCCATGTCGGGCTCGGCACTGACAGTGTGGAGCCTGCTTGGGATTCTCTCTCTCCCTCTCTCTCTCTCCTGCATGTGTCCTCTCTCTCCCTCTCTCAAAATAAATAAATAAACTTAAAAAAAAAAGGAATTAAAAAAATAGTGCCCTTCACTGGGAGGCAGATGGAGAGAGAATAAAAGGCAGGAATGGATCATAAGACAAATTAGGATGATGGCTTCTCTGATCCATTCAATTTTTTAAAAGAAATATTTGAGCATTTTGGCTACAGGAAAAAATAGGAAAAGAGAAGACAAATAAGAAGCAGGAGGAAAAATAGAATCAGTGTGGTTTCTCTCTCTCTCTCTTTCTCTCTCTTTTTTTTTTTTTTTTTTTTTTTTGCCCCCTCATCTGCTGTCTTTTCCAAAAATCATTTTAGGTTTCTTCTGTCACATCCATAGTGAAGTGTAAATTACAGTTTCCAAGATAGATGGCCATTTGCAGTGAATTTTAGCAAGGAACGAAATTTTATTTGAGACTGAAATTTGGCATCCCTCTGCCTCTTCATGCTGGGAACTATTTTTTGTCTTTACAGAATGCAATGAGACATAAATCCTGTTGCTTTCATTTCTAAATGGTGCTACACCAAGCCGAAAATGGACCGGGAGACAGGAGTGTCTCCGAGCTTGGGCCAGCCTTGGCAATCCTAATTTACAGTGCCTGTTGTACTACGAGGGAGAAATCCAATCAGGGTCCTATAAAAACGGGAGGCTATTTTTAATTGTACTCACTTTCAATCCCCTTCCTCTCCTTGCGAATTCCTTTTCACCCTGGCATTCCTAGCTAAGTGGATTGCCACCCACAGGAGAGCCTGCTACATCCAACAGCCAACATTTGACGTGACACCGTTTGGAAAGCTGGCAGCTCACAGAGCATATGGCGGACTTCAGACGGTTTTGAGGGACATTTGGCTCAGGGTTTCTCATAGTGGGAGCGCGACTGGCACGTGGAGCAGGCCAGCTCTCCTCTCGGTGGGACTGTCCTGTGCACGGCACGATGGTTAGCATCCCCAGGCCCCCAGCATTTCGTGCTAAGTGATGCCTCGTCGCAGTGGCAAATCAAAGTACCCCCTCCCCAGTTCTAAACATTACCCTCGGGGGACACTTCTGCTTTGGGAGAGAAGCACCAGGGGGATTTTAAAATTTTCCTCAATCGTCTCAAGATGGAAATTCCATATTGTGGTCAGGAAAAAAACGTCAGTAACAAATCCTTGGCTGTTCTTAAGTGGTAGTAAGAAGGACAGCAGTGATTAATATCTCTGGGCCATTTATTATGTGCTAGGAGCCCTCAAAGCATTTTGTATGCATTTCTCCATTTGGTCCTCCATGAAGTAAGTGCCTGTGTTATAGTGAGATCTATTTAATCGTGAGACCCAAACACGTCCAAAGACCCATCCAGGGTTGCTCCCGGAACCCCGAAGACTGGACACGGCTGAGATCGTAGCTGGAAGGATCGATTCTGTGTTGTCTCCCCTGTGCCTCCTCTTTCCACTTCTTTTCCTTTTTTCTTTTCTCTTTCACTTTCTTCCCCTGTATAATTAAACAAAAAATTGTTCTTTCTCAATGGCTTCTTGCTTGGCATCCCAAATCGTTTAATCTGGAGAAAGCAACTGGGGTTTCTATCTGCTGCTTACGACATCAAATAATAATAGATCATCACTAAATTTAGAGGGCAGTTTGGGATATTGGGGTTTCTGTAGAGTCGGTAAAATTCACTTTGTGGTGGTGGCTGGGTGGGGGACTTCAGGAAGAAACCTGGTGATGGTGCAGGGTGGCCACGACAGGTCCAACAGGGGGCTCATGTGACCATCAACTAGGAGAGATGGAGCGTATCAGGATAACACGGTCAGAGTAACCAATGATGCTTTCAGGGTGAGCCCCAACCAGAGGTCACAAGGACAGATGTTTGGAATCCAGGGATTGGCCTTCAGTTGAGTTGCTGCACCCTGGGCAACTCCATGCGGCGTCCTCGGGGGGGAAAGCCAGCAGGAGCTTCTTTGTTCACTAATGTGTCGTGATTCTTCTGTGCAAATGTGTATTGAGACCTGCTCTGTGCCGAGGAATGGGGGTGCAAGGGTGCGTAAGACATGACCCCAGCTCTCCGGGAGTTCACAGCCTGGTAGGGCAAATCAAAACATGAATCGTGTCACGCCCATTATAACAGAGGATGATTTCTCAACCGCAGCACTAACGCCGGGGGTCAGATCATTTTTGGTTCAGTGGGAGCCGTCTTGCTCATTACAGGACATCCTGTTTCTTTCTTTCTTTCTTTTTAAAATTTTTTTACATTTGAGAGACGGAGAGACAGAGCACAAGTGGGGAGGGGCAGAGAGAGAAGGAGACAGAATCCGAAGCAGGCTCCAGGCTCTGAGCCGTCAGCACAGAGCCCGACACGGGGCTCGAACTCACAAACTGTGAGATCATGACCTGAGCTGAAGTCGGACGCTCAACACCCAGGTGCCCCAGGACATCCCGTTTCTTTCTAAGACATGAAGTTTTAGCTCTATCTTTTGTTTGACCTACTACGGACACTCACACCCTTGAATCAGAGCATTTCCTTAAACAAAGTTAGCTACCTCCCTAAGAATATTTCCTCCACGCTACATAGGCTGTTTTAGGCCTATAGCACGTTAGAGTTTCAAAACCTTTGTATTTTGTGTATATACGCATTCTTTATAAAATAAAAATACTTTAAACATCAATATAGAAAGATAGATTGTATTGTGTTAGCATGTTCTTCTAGTTAAGCTCTTCGAGCTGCAAGACTAGAGGTACTCTGAACTTGAATTAGGCCAGCAAATGGGCACAGAGATAAGGGAGCTGGCTGGCGGGTATTATGGTGCTTGGAGGCCTGGAGTTGGTGACTCAAAGGGTAGAAAGTGCAGAGTCGTCTGTAGAGGCTGACAGTAGCCGAGGCATTACGATGTCAGACCACAGGATAGAGCCAGGAGAATGCCAGCTTCAGAGGGCCCAGCTCCCAGAGGCCATGATGGCTTCTGCATGACTCCCGTTGGATGCACTGTATGTTCTTGGGGCCTGGGTGTGAGGCGAGTCCTGTTTTCCTTAATTCCCTTTGTAGTCTTATGATAAACCCTGACACCTGAGGTAACATGAGCATGAGCCCGTCCCTCCCAACTGGGGAAATAGATACCTTGATAACATCCATGCGCATTATATAATTGTGGGGAGGGCAGAGAGGAAAGAGGGGAGACATTATCTCACCTTTGGGGCAAATCCTTGCTTTGTTGAAGTTGATGAAACATTTGAAAGTTAATCGGTTGAAGGAACTGGGGTTCTCTGGGCGCAGGCCAACCCACCATCGGGAGGTGGTCTTGAATTGTTGAAGAAGTACAATGGCTCATGAGAAAAAGTGTGCCTCTGAGTCAGTAGGTCGATGATTCATGAGCAGATAATCAAGATCTAGCCAAGACAATATTAGAAATATTCAAGCATCGGAAGGGACTCATTTTATACGTCATCTTCTCAGGGAAGGCTGCTTGGATACCCTTCTTTGCCCTTCAAGACTGACTTCCATCCCTACTATCCTTTGCCATCTTCTATCCTCCTTCACACTGCATTGGATTATAATGATCTGTTTACCCATCTGTCACTTTGCTGGGCTCTGGGATCCTGGGAGGCAGGGCCTGTGTCTAATTCATCTTTATATCCCCAGCCTCTAACCAATAACCTCCATATAATAGGCGCTCAATAAATTGTTGAGGGAGTGAATGAAGGAATTCACTCCTAAGACTTACCCACGTACTTTTTAAGGAGGGGAAAAGAATTCATTTTAACTTGAATATAGGTTTTCTTCCCCAAAGAGCATATTGATAAAGAACAGCTACTGATTTCTTCCAAGAGAGAAAAATGAGAGAACAGTCCTCCATGCTATATTTCAAACTTATGTCAACTTTTCTTCAAAAAAAAAAAATGTCCGTCCACCAGCACTCATATCATTTTTCAAATTTTATGTCATCCTTTTTCAGATGCTGCCCATCCATCATTTTAGGCAGGGAGTATCCGTCATGATAGAAGCTAAATGATTTTCAAAGCTGTCAGGGAGTGGACACCAAAAAGGTCCCCGTTTCATCTGAACAGAGTTATCTGGGGCTGGCAGTGAGGATCCTGCTGGGATAGGAGAGGTGGCATCCTGGGAGCACCTCTCAAATTGGTTTCAAATGGAACAGAGGAAAAAAATTCATTCTAGAAGGTAGATATCAATTCTCCACGTAAAATGTCACACATAACACCCATCAGTATCACAGTTAGGCAATAGCTTCTTTACAGAGCAAGGTTTTAGGTAAAAGTTTGTGTTTCTAATGAATATGGTTTCCTTAAAAATATCTCTCGATGTAGTTTTATCTCATTTTTGAAGGAAATCAGGGGCACTGGGGTGGCTCAGTCGGTTAAGTGTCTGACTTCGGCTCAGGTCATGATCTCACGGTTTGTGGGTTCGAGCCCCGCGTCGGGCTCTGTGCTGACAGTTCAGAGCCTGGAGCCTGCTTTGGATTCTGTGTCTCCCTCTCTCTCTGCCCCTCCTCCACTTACTCTCTCTCTCTCTGTCAAAAATAAATAAACATTTTTTTAAAAAAGGAAATCATGTTAACTTGCAAAATATAGAAAAAGGTAAGCAAGAAAATAAAATTTATGAATTATCCCACCATGCAGAGATAGCCAATGTGAATATTATTTTTGGTACATTTTTCTTCCGGACACACAGACACATTGTATATGTCATTTGTGTATATATATACATATATGCATATTTATTTGTATATATATATATGTGTGTGTGTGTGTGTGTGTATACCGAAATTATTTTTGACAAATTTGGTGTTATATTTTTTTGTGGAAATAAATATGCATTTTTGCAAATAACATGCATATATGCAAATAGTGCAAATAAATATGCATATTTATTTGTGTATATGTATGTGTGTGTGTGTGTGTGTGTATACTGAAATTATTTTTGACAAATTTGGTGTTATATTTTTTTGTGGAGTTTTCTCTCCTGACTGTCTCACTAAATTATATCCTAAACATTTTCCTATGTCATTAAATATTCTTTGAAAACATGATTTTTCAAGGCTACAGTCTATTTGATTTTATGGATATACCATAATTTATTTACCTCTTGTTAGCCATGCTGATTGTCCTGGCTTTTGGCAATGTGGTATTTTATTTATTGCGTTTTCCCTGTCTTTCAGCTTTTTTTTGTGTTTGTCATCTACATAATTCTCAAGGATCATAATCTTATCTTTTTATTAGAATGTCAAAGATAGGTAAATGGATTTTGTTTTTATAACTCACAAAGACGCAACCTACAGGAGGCTTTTTGGTTGTCTCTTAAATCAGAAAGAGCATTATATACGTTCACTTTTATAAGATGGATTAAATTCTGTCAATTAAACGAGTGTGCTTGTATCTCTTTCCCATTTACCGATGTGTTGTGAGGTGATGTACAAGTCCTCGTTGTAGATCAGAGGAGGCTACAAATATGTCCAGAGCACGTACCCAGGAGGTGTCTTTAAAGGAGAGAATAAAATGATGGCTCAGCCCTTGCCAGATTGGAATCTTAGCCCTGCCACTGTCTTGCTGGGTAAACTTGGGCATCTCTCTTGGCCTCTCAGAGTCTCAGCTTTCTTGCCTGTAAATTTTCTAGAGACAGTAGCATCTAAGATTTTGCAGGTTAGATATGAGGATTCTCTGGAACAAAGCATACAGAGTAACTATTGTGGGGTGCCCCAAACAGGGGTTATTGTTAATTGTTTATCCTGGTTTCTACCTGCTTAAATATGAGAGGTTTCTCTTTGGAGAAACATAATCCTTTTTGGGTAACCTGGTATTTGGGATGTCTTTTGAATTTTCACAGCTTTATTGAGGTGAAATTTACCTACCAAAGAATTCACCCATTTAAATGTACAATTCATTGATTTTTTTTTTTTAGTAAAGTTGTGGAATCGTACACTTACTTCCACAATCCAAATGTTGGGTAGGCTCTGAGATGCAAGATAAAGGAAGTTTTTCCCAACAAAAATGTGAGCCATCTCATTGCTTAGCCAAAGGAGCTTAAATGGTCATGAGTTATACCCAAGAAGTATCACGCAGAATATATGACCAGTCGTACATGGTGAATATAGGTATTGCTAGTTAAAAGGGAATTACGTAAGGCTGAGTGTCTTTGTAAAGAACTTATTCTGACGTGATTTCTGACTTAAAGAAATGAAGCAAGAATAGTGCAAAGTATCCCTAGTTATAGGTTACTGAGATTCCCCAAATATTAATATTTTACTGTATTTCCTTCTTTCTTTTCATGTGCTCTAATATATCTTTATATGCATCTATGCCTGAATCCAAATCTATATTTATATGTTGTAGACATACAGCCTATATATATATCTATATTATCAGTCTAGACAAATGTATAGCTAGATATGTGTGTATGCACATATATCATACAAAATTATAAATATATATATTATAAATTTATGTTATAAATATATATATATATTTATATATATATATATTTTTTTTTTTCCAGAACTATTGAGTAGTAAGGTACAGAGATGATGTCCCTTTATCCCGAAATACTTCAGTGTGTATTTCCAAAAAGCCACATTCTCTTATTCTCTTATAATAATCATCATTAGAAAAGTAAAAGTCACCTACTACTGCTAATATACAGACTTCTCTCAGATCTTCCCAATAATGTTCTTTTTAGTCAAATAAAATCTAAGATCAGGTGTTCTTTATAATAAACTGAAATACAAAATCAAACCTAAGTTTAATGTCTTTATAGGCTCAGTACCTTATAAAAGGATCAAAGGGTGTGCCTACTCTTGGTTATTTTTAGCAACTCACACAAAAGCCATTTAAAAGTCTTTCATGGTCATGTTAGATTTAAAACTGCAACTCTTTCTGTTGCACCAGGCAAGGAGAATTTCTTCTTGGTATTCTCAGGAGCTGGCTGTGCCTGGCCTATAGTCAATGATTGGTAAAGGTCTGTTAACCAAACTTGGAAAGAAATCAGGTTTAAAAGTGATTTCTACATCATCGAAGGACAAAGGTATTTTAAGCTTGATTCATCTGGGGATTGTATTTTCTGTTTTTAAATTATATATATATAATTTATAATTTATAAATAATAATAATAAATTTATAATTTATAATTAATTATAAATTATAATTATTTATAATTATAAATATAATATTAAATTATATTTAATATTTAATTAAATATTTAATTTAATATTATATTAAATTATAATATAAAATATAATTATTTATAATTATAAATAATATATTTATAATTTATAAATAATAATAATAAATTTATAATTTATAATTATATTTATTTATAATTATATATATAATATATATATATTATTTATATATATATATATTTTAGAGAAAGCGTGAGCTGGGGAGGGGCAGAGGGGATGATAGGGACAGAGGGTCCCAAGCGGGTCCTCCACACTGACAGCGGCTGACAGCAGAGAGCCCGATGTGGGGTTTGAACTCATGAGCCACAAGATCATGACCTGAGCTGAAGTTGGACACTCAACCGACTGAGCCACCCAGGCACCCCTGTGTTTTCTAATTGAACTTTAGGGATTGAGGAAGAGGTATAGAGACGTCTTTCTCTTATTCGGGTGCCACTGGGCAAATTGTGATGGTATTAACAGTAATCATTACGAAAACCTCTGCAGTGAGACCAGTTCCAGTGCCTATGGCGATAAACTGAACTTTCTGTTTCTCAGAACCAGTCCTTCTAGAACCTGCAAATGGCCTTCGGTCTCAAACTGAGGACACTTTTGAACGGGGCACCTGGGTGGCTCAGTCGGTTAAGCGTCCGACGTCGGCTCAGGTCACGATCTCACGGTTCGTGGGCTCGAGCCCCATGTTGGGACTCCGTGCTGCCAGCATGGAGCCTGCTTGGGATTCTCTCTCTCTCCTTCTCTCTCAGCCCCTCCCCCACTCCTTCTCTCTCTCAAAATAAAGAAACAAACTTAAAAAAAAAAAAACCCTACAGCTTCTCAGACAAGGATTTGAGTGCAAGAAGTTTGTGTGGAAGGTGATCCCAAAAAGCACTGGTAGGAGAGTAGAGATAGGACGGGGAAGGGAAGACAACAAATCAAGGGGGGGTCATCTGTCTAACAGGCCGTGACTGTGGGTCACCAGCGTTCCTCCACCAGACAACGGGGGGACAGCACAGAGCAGAGTTATTCCAACAGAGGGGCAGCGGAAATGGAGTATTATCCACCAAGCCCATTTGTTATTGGTTGAGAGCTGCTCCCAAGAAGTATTGGGTTGCCAGTATATCCACCCCGCCCCATGTAAGGGGCTGATAGGTTCTGGTGGCTTCCAAAACCCTGTTGCAAGGAGACCCAGGTGCTTGTAGTTGGAATCTGTCATATATGCTTTTGATTTAGAACCACTTCTGATTTGCAACCAAGTTTAAGGTAACAAGGGAAACATTTTCAAAATTAGATTATTTGTTATTTAAGAAAATTTAATTTATTAAGAGTCAAGCTTTCTTTCTTCCCTTCCTCCTTTCCTCCTTTCCTTCTTCCCTCCCCCCTTTCTTCTTTCTTTCTTTCTTTCTTTCTTTCTTTCTTTCTTTCTCTTCCTTCCTTCCTTCCTTCCTTCCTTCCTTCCTTCCTTCCTTCCTCCCTTCCCTTCCCTTCCCTCCCTCCCTCCCTTCTCTCTTCCTTCCTTCCTTCCTTCCTTCCTTCCTTTTCTTTCTTCCTTCCTTCCTTCCTTCCTTCTTTCTTTTCTTTTCTTTTCTTTTCTTTTCTTTTCTTTCTCTTTGTTTCTTTCTTTTTTGACATGAAAAGGTAAAGATCCTTCTGTGGCTAAGCCATCCCAGCTTCCAGTAGGAAGGGGTAGGAAGAAGTTAATTTCATTACATCTGACTAGTAGTGGAAAGAGGGAAGCTAACTTTAATCACTTGAGGGAAGGAGTAAATTAAATGCTGATGACACTGACCAGGCAGCAAACTACATTCATTGATTATTTTAAGTTTCTCTCTTCTGCACTCAGTTAAACACCCATAGCAGTGGATTTCAAGGTAACTAAAAGGTTGTTTAGCACATTTTTAAGAGTCACGAATAAGCAGGAGAAAAAAGATCTCTATCAAACCAAAGAAAGAAGAGCTGCACGGGTGCATGGATTAGGCCCGTAGGGGCACATGGATAATTCCCGCATCGTTGTGTGTGCTCATCAGAAGCGGTACATGTGTGTTCCAACAGAAGGTAAAAAAGACAATGACCAAGTAGAATACTTACATCAAAAGGGAGGGGCGCCTGGGTGGCTCAGTCGGATGAGCGTCCGACTTCGGCTCAGGTCATGATCTCATAGGTCGTGAGTTTGAGCCCTGCGTCGGACCCTGTGCTGACCGCTCGGAGCCTGGAGCCTGCTTGGGATTCTGTGTCTCCTCTCTCTGCCCCTCCTCTGCTCATGCTCTCTCTCTCTCAAAAATAAATAAATGTTAAAAAAAATTAAAAAAGAAAACGGGAGAAATGGCCTGTCCTGGTTGATTGTAGCCTTGTCTAAATTTTCAAGCAATGACACTGTGGTGGGCACGAATGAAAACGTTAGGAGAGGCAGGAAAAGTGAAAGGGAGGAAGTTTATTTCTGTAGTTTCAGCCTCTTACATTTCCACTGGCTTTATCTGAACAAGGAGCTCAGCCTGCTTGGACATTTAGATTGCGTGAACTAAACGGCTGAAAGATATTTCCAAAATGAAAACGGCTGCCGAGCCTTCACGGGGATTACACTGAACCAGACATAATAAGCAAAGTTAAAAAACTAATAACGAAACAGCTTAGGTTGTGATGAAGGGTCTTTGCAAGAGAAAATAAATCCAGCCACGTGCCACCTAAATATACTTTTCTGTTTTCACTGTCTAATAATATGCAGGGATTCATTTGTGGAAGGACTAAGGCCATAGTGTAAAAAAGCAGTTACCGGAACACAAAAGTTTATGCTTCTCGAAGCTCAGTGAAGAATTGGTTGGACCATCATTCTGGTCCCTGAACTTGAAGCAGGAGCGGAAAGATCTAACGAACCCCCGGCACTAAGGGATTCAGGTTACAAAAACGTTGCATGCCAAGAGTTTCAGTGAAAAATGGGAATGCGTTTGTACCAGCATTAAGCGCTTTCATCCCTCTAGAAAGTGCAAACAAATTCCAAGAGGTCATCCGGCTTCTCCGCAGCCATCCGTTTCTTAAGTCCTCTGAACATTCTGGCGAGGTGGAGACAGCACATTTTAAAATATGGGGCTTTCTCCTTCCCTGCGGGAGAGATAAGCCTTGATTGACTTTCCCTGAAGTGCGCCAGACTCAGGGCTGCTGAATCTCAAAACTCCCTGTTGCCTTTGACGCAAACACGTGCCCCGAGCAAGAGAAAGTGACGGGAAGGAGGGATCCTGGAGATACAGCAGGAGCGCCAGCGTGGGTGGCTGACCTCAGAAGAAGAGAGGGGCGGGGGCTGGAGGATGTACAGTTTCCCGTCTGGCCCGAAGTTCGTAGAAACGCGGCAAGTAACCAAAGGCGGCCCCCTGGAGTCTGACCACGCCTGGATCGCCAAGGGAACCCGGCATCACCATTGAGAGTAGTGCGTGTCAGGCTTGGATTTGCGTGTTTTCTCTTTGCCAGTGGTTCCCCGGTGTTTCAGTTACTATTTTTTCCATATACTATTAGAACAAAAACAGTGTACTCAATTGGGTTGTCAGGTAAGATCGCGTGCGCATACACACACACACACACACACACACACACACACACACACACACACACGTACCTATCATCCAACATCATGGTAATTTCATTTAAAAATAGGAAAAATGCCTCACTTAAAAAAGCCATTCCCAGGGGCACCTGGGTGGCTCAGTCGGTTAAGTGACCGACTTCGGCTCAGGTCACGATCTCACGGTTCATGAGTTCGAGCCCTGCATCGGGCTCTCTGCTGTCAGCCCACAGCCTGGACCCTGCTTCAGATTCTGTCTCCCTCTCTCTCTGCCCCTGCCCCATTCACTCTCTCTCTCTCCCAAAAATAAATAAAACATTAAGAAAAAAGCCATCCTGAAAAAACAAAATTCTGACAAGGGTACAGGGGAAAAAGCCATTCTGCAAATGTACCACCCTAATTCAAGATGTAGATAGTAGGGAAATTAGATGCACGGAAAGAGGGGAATGTGAGAATTCTCTGTACTTTTCCATCTTTCTATAAACCTAGGACTGGCCTAAGAAAAAATAAAGCCTATTAATTTAAAGCAATGCCGTAAGATAGTGTAGCTGTTTTGTAAAAACAGTTTGGCAGGTACCCAGAATGCTGAGGATAGAATCATATGACCCAGCAATTCCACCCGTAGGTATAAATGCAAACAAATAAATAAATAAAATATTGGAAACAGGTATTCAAACAAATACTTGTGTATTCATAGCAGCGTTATTCACAATAATCCAAAGGTGGAAAACACCCAAATGGTTATTGACAGATGAATAAATAAGGAAAATATGTCATATCCATACCAAGGAGTATTATGCAACCATAAAAAAGAATGAAGTTCTGACACTGGCCATGATCTGGTTGAACCGTGAAAATACTATGCTAACTGAAAGGAGCCAGACATGATGGGTCACATTTTGCATGCTTCTATTTATATGAAATACCCAGGAGAGGCAAATCCATAGAGGCAGAAGGGAGATTAGAGGTTTCCAGAGGCTGGGGGTGGGGGGGGCACCGGGAAATGACTTGCTAATGGGTATGGGTGTCCTTTGGGGATGGTGAAAATTTTTGGAGTAGACAGATGTGATGGTTGCACAAATTTGTGAATGTGCTAAATGCCCCTAAACTGAACACTTCACAATGGTTCATTTTAGGTACTGTACATTTTACCTTAAAACTAAAAATAGAGACGCGTCCTACAAAATAGCTGACCCCGGGGCGCCTGGGTGGCGCAGTCGGTTAAGCGTCCGACTTCAGCCAGGTCACGATCTCGCGGTCCGTGAGTTCGAGCCCCGCGTCGGGCTCTGGGCTGATGGCTCAGAGCCTGGAGCCTGTTTCCGACTCTGTGTCTCCCTCTCTCTCTGCCCCTCCCCCGTTCATGCTCTGTCTCTCTCTGTCCCAAAAATAAATAAACGTTGAAAAAAAAAATTTAAAAAAAAAACAAAAAAACAACAAAAAAAAATAGCTGACCCATAGTCCTCAGTATTGTCAAGGTCATCAAAAACAATGGAAGTCCGAGAAACCATCACAGCCAGGAAGCTCCGAAGGAGACATTATAACTAATTGTAATGTGGTATCCTAGACGGGACCTTGGAACACAGAGAGGACGTGAGATAAAAAATAAGAAAATGTGAATTAAGTACAGACTTTAGTCGACAATAACACAGCAATATTGCTTTATTAATCATAACAAATGTAACATACAAACGCGAGACGTTCATAAGAGAGAAAACTGGATGCAAGGTATGTGGGAATTCTCTGCAAGATCTTTTCAATTTTTCTCTAAACCTCATTAGTTTAAGGTATTAAAAGTTTAGAAAGAGGTGGCTCTCTGAGCCTCTTCGCAATCTGCCCCCCGCCTTTTTTCCTGCCTATTTTGCAAACTCACGGCCTTGCAGGAGGAGCAGACAAGGACCAACATCAGGCTACTGGGGCGGGGCACAGAGGGAGAGGCCACATCAGCCCGGAGCTGCCTGCCTCCACACTCTTTGCTCCCCTGGGAATAATGGAATAAAATAACCATTTAGAAAGGGCCATTCTTCTAATTTTGTTTAACTAAGAATGCACTGTTGTCATATATGTTCATTTTCTAGGTTTGCCATAACACGGTAACACAAACCGAGTGGCTTAAAACAACACAACTGTATTGACTCACAGTTCTGGAGGCCAGAAGAGTGAAATCAAGGGGGCAGTGCCGGGGGCCCTCTGAAACTCTGGACAGAATCGTTCCTTGCCTCTTCCTGGCGGTGGTCATTGAGCCTTGGTTCACAGCTGCCTGGCTCCAGTCTCTTTCTCCGACTTTATACAGATCATCACATGGCCCTTCTCTTTCCGCCTCTGTCTTCGCAGTTTTCTCCTCTTCCGGTGATGCCATCATAGTGGATTAGGGCTCGCCCTAGTGACCTCATCTTAACTTGATTATATCTGCAAAGTCCTCATTTCCGAATAAGGTCACATTCATAGACAGCTGTGGGTACAGCCACAACATAATCTTCTGGGGGGACACAGTTCAACCCATGAAACAGGATTCTTCTTTTTTTTTTAATTTTTTTTTTCAACGTTTATTTATTTTTGGGACAGAGAGAGACAGAGCATGAACGGGGGAGGGGCAGAGAGAGAGGGAGACACAGAATCGGAAGTAGGCTCCAGGCTCTGAGCCATCAGCCCAGAGCCTGACGCGGGGCTCGAACTCACAGACCGCGAGATCGCGACCTGGCTGAAGTCGGACGCTTAACCGACTGCGCCACCCAGGCGCCCCAGGATTCTTCTTGTTCAATGGTGGGCCCATGAAAACATTTTCAGAGACCATCACGGGTCTATTCACTGGTATTTGGGACGAAGGACGCGCGTGTGATCTTTTCTTCTAACGTCACAACTTTATGAGGTAGGACCCTATTTGTGCCCGCTGACGTTCTCTCCCATTTTGCTGGTGATGCAATTGAGGTATAGGAAATTTCAGTTGTCTTTTTTTCGGACTGCACAGCTGAGAAGCGACGGAGCCAGAATTTAAGCCTAAACTAGGTTAGAAGTTTTTGCTCTTTCCACTAGTGACGCTGTACTTCATCACATGGTTTTTGGCCGTCCACGTTCTTAATGAATCAGAGCAGGAGATTGCCAAGAGTTGCTGACTGGAGGTGATTTGGGGGGGGGAGACATTCTTATGTTCCTCCGTATTGGTTTAGTCCTTCCCTCCTTCGTGTTTCCTGCCACTGTCCTTAGTGAACTGAAGGCTTGCCTCATACCCTGGTGTGCAAGCCTCTCTCCCCCTCCACCATTCTGGCTTTCGAGTCTGATTTACTGATATCTACTTGTCTCCATGATAAAACGGAGAAAGCTTTTACCAAGTAAGTTTATCATAGAAATGTAACTATTATGTGTATTGTGCAAAACGGTCCCCCCCCACCCCCCGCCTTTTTTTTTAAATCCAGGCAAATACATTGGAGTCATTAATTTGAATACTAAGTACAAGGTGCTGTTTAAAAATCCACAAGATGAATAACAAATCATAATTCTGGCAAGGCGAAGGCATTCTTCAAAGCCATCGTTTTTATAATCCGCAGACGATACTACGATCGTAGTCGTTGATGGCTGATTTAGAGTTTAGCACATGTGCCATTACCTTTCCGGGGGATATATTTCATGCACCCTCACGTTACAAGCAGTTCCTGACTCCAAAACGGAGGGGGTCACGCGGCTGTGCGGAGAGCCTCCTCAGGGTGGCTGCTGCCCCTTCACCCTTCACCCTGGGGTTCACACGTGGGTCCCTCCCCCAGCTGCTCCGAGGACCCGCCGCACGACTGCAGCCACCCCCGTCAGCCCGCCGAGGCCCGGGAGAATATTTCCTTGTTGATCAAAGTCTCTGCGCTTTGAGGCTGCGCGGCATCTTTGCAGCCGGAGTTAACATGACAGAGGTGGGCGGAACTCCTACTCTGCGCTGATCGCTGATCGTCCCCAAAGCAGCTCTGTCATTACTGTGGCATGGTGTGGGACACGGGGAACCAGAGCTGATGAGTGCCTTGCTCACTTCCCCTCACCTGTCAGCATTCTGGTACAGGCCCCAGAATTCTGTCAACTCCTCTCCGGAAAGCCTTCTCAGGCAAGAGGCTGGCTGGAAACGGAGGAGGCATTCATTCATGCCCCTAAAAACAGCCTCTCAGCCAGCGATGGATGTGAGTCGGGGGATAAATACTCCAGCTTCCTTGCTTCTTCCTCCCCGTCTCTTAGTTCCCCGGCAGGACTGGGCCCCAGTCGCCCTCGGGGTCAGCACGCGTGATGGCACACAGACCAGCGGCCTTCCCTCCCGTCTTCATTCCTCGCCGACTACCGGCTCTTCCTGGGAGCAGGTCCAGAAGGAGGTCCCTGCACTCCTGTCTTTGTCTTAGGGCTTCGTTTTGGGAGAACCCAACCCAAGACAGCCACCGCACTAGAGAGTGGTTGTCTATTTCCATTGCAAGTGACAGAAACCCCAACTTAAACTGGCTCAAGCAGAAAAAGAATTTATCGGCTCATGTAATTGAACAGTCCAGGCTAATAGCTCCAACTTCAGGCACCATTGGACCTACTCCTTTAAACGATGTTACCAGCCCTTGATTTCTCTCTTTCCTTCTCTCTGCTCTGCTCTCCTCTGCATTGACTTCTTTCTCCGGACGGGAAGCTTTGCGGTAGCCACAGATTTAATGCCGGAGGGAAATGGAGCGACTCCTTTCGGAGAACTCCGGCAAAGTCCTGAGACGAGATCTGATTGGCTGTGGATGGGTCATGTGCCCATCTTGGACTCCAGATCAAATTCTAAGATGCGATCTGATTGGCTCTGACTGGGTCATGTGCTCACCTTGGACTCCAGTCCTAAGATGCGATCTGATTGGCTCTGACTGGGTCATGTGCTCACCTTGGCCGCCAGTCCGAAGATGCGATCTGATTGGCTCTGGTTGGGTCATGTGCCCATCTTTGAGCCAGTCGCTGTGCCCAGACTCCTATATCTGGCTACTCTTGGGCCCCACCGCCACCAGGAAGGCTGCACCCAGTCAGTGGCTAGGAGGGAAAGAAAACAGGGTGTGGTTGCTCTCCAAGAAAAGCTAATGTTCTTTTACCAACAAATCAGCGCTGTAGAAATCCACACCCATACCTTCTGACTCGTACTGCCTTCCTCTGAGAACAAGTGCTATCTTCCAAGAAAAAATAATCTCGTTCCAGTTCATTTCAAGTAAACTATGTCATGAATGTTTTACTATTATTGGGGATGCTGAGGTGCAGAAAGGGAGTGAAGTTCCTAGGAACCATGAAATAATTATTTTAAAATGTATTAATCATCTCATCTGCAGTTTTTGGTTTGTTTCCCAGTAGAATTATGGGAGATGACGGAGGGGCACATGATCAGGGTTCAAAGGATAGAAAATATTCTAGAAGGGGCACCTGGGTGGCTCAGTCGGTTGGGCGTCCGACTTTGGCTCAGGTCATGATCGCACGGGTTGGTGGGCTCGAGCCCGGGTTGGTGCTGACAGCTCAGAGCCTGGAGCCTGCTTCGGTTCTGTGTCTTCCTCTCTGTCTCTCTGCCCCTACCTCGCTCGTTCTCTCTCTCTCACTCTCTCTCTCTCTCAAAAATAAACATTAAAAAAATTAAAAAAATATATTCTAGAAGAAGACAATGTTTACATGTTGCAGGATGAGGAGAGCTGGGAGGGACTGGGGTGGAGGCTTTTTGGCCCCTCGATTTGGCTCTTCTGATTGAGTTTTCACGTAACAGAAAACTTCAGAAGCTAATATGGTCACATTTCATTTCTGCCCATAAAACAATAATGTGCCACTTACTGTGGCTTTATTTGCACGTTGCAAAAAAAAACAAAAACAAAAAAACCCCCAAAATGTAACGGCTTAGGGGTCAGCACTCTGTTTCTATAAAGGGACACGGACCAAATATTTTAGGCTTCATGGGCCAAGAGGCAAAATAGAGGACAGTATGTGGGTACTGAGGTAGCAATAGAGAAAACAAATTTCCACGAAATTTTTATTGATGAAATTGAAAATACAGTAATAATGCTCGAGTTCAAGGTTTTGTAAAACGGGTCTATTAATGAGAGAAAAAGAATTCTTACTTTGCAGGGGATGGGTCTATTAATGAGAGAAAGAGAATTCTTACTTTGCAGGGGATAACGTTTTCTTCAATTGGGATTCAGAGTTAGTGTGTTCACAATCATGAAAGTGATCGCAAATATTCATTTGTAAAAACCATTCTTCCCTGGCAGGCCATGCAAACACGTATAGCCGGCTGGATCTGACCCACAGCCAGTAGTTTGCTGACCTCTGGCTTAAACAAAAAGAGGATTTATTGACTCACATAGTTGAAAAAATTTAGAGGTAGTGCAGGCTTCAAGCCGAGTGAATTCAGAACTGCAGTTTCTTTTCTTTGAGAGTGTCTTCATTCTACCCTCCTACCTAGGTTGGCTTTCTCCTGAACCTGGATTCCTTCAAGGTTGCCCTTGGAAACTGACACTGCCTGCTTCCTTATTCATATCCAGTGAGAGCGAGAGAATCCCTTCTCTGGGCCACTGAGCAAACGTCCTGAGCTTCCCTCTCGTAGGAGCGAAGCTGAGCCGATCACGTGACAAGGGGGTGGCACCGATAAGAGAATTTCCCTGGGTCCAAATCTCAGCTTCTGTGCGGTGACAGTGACGTGGGGTGAGGGGAGCAACGGCGACACCCCCCCCCCACAAATAAACTGCGAAGAATTAGGACACCGGGGGCAGGGCAGATGGGCAATTTGTACAAAGTGAACATATTGGGACCTTATCTCTAGGTTTCTGTATCTTGGAGAGGTCTTGTTACCCTGGGATATATTTGTATTATTAGGCTGTGTTTTCTCAGAACGAATAGTAGGAATTATTAAAAAGTAGTTACGGCAGTGGTTCTCAGAGGCTCTGTCCTCAGCACCTAAAGTCTTGCCCCTCGAATTGATTCCTCGTTAACAAGACCTTAACATTCACTGGAGTGTTTCTGTCAGTTCTACGTCCTCTGGCTTTTAATGGATATTTTCTATTACTTTCTCCTTCTTTGAAAGGGATCCCTGAGAAGAGACATTCAGTAGCCTTGACAGAATGATTGAGTCATGCCTCTTTTTAATTTTTTAGGGCGTAAGCCTGATTTTCTCCATGCCTAGCCTGGCACTTCTGATAACATGGAGGAGTCCGGTCTGTGGATTTCCTTGGGCAGTTACCACAGGTCCCCGTGCGGATGCAAATTTGTCTTAGGAAATAGATCACATGTTTTCCCATTGTATATGACTGTTTTTAAATGTAGGTGAAGGCCTTAGTGAGCCATAAACTCATATGATATCATATCTCATATGATCAAAAAACATCGGGAACGCTCTTCTAGGTATGGACAATGGAGTCCTATGGTACAGGACTATAGAAATTACGAGATGAACATGTCACAGCCTAAATTCGTCGGAAATTCATAACGTAGTAGGGATAAAGGAATATAGTAGACAGGACGCCTTTGGTTACAAGCAACAGAAATTCAATTCAAACTGCCCAAGAAGGAATGCGCTAGGTTATTTGACCGAAAAGTTCAGAAGTACGAATTTACTTAGCTCACTCGTGTGTGCCTAGGTCCAGAGTCTAAGTTGTCTCATCAAAATTTAGTCTGTCCCCATTTCCTGGTTTTGCTTTCCTCTGTTTTGGATTCACTCTGTGTGTGTGTCACTGCAGTGTAGACAAATACTGTCCAGGATTCCGTGATGGAAGCTCCAAACTCCTACGTCACTCTAGCAGGAAGAGACATTCACCTTCTCCATAGTTCCTTTGAATTAACTCCCAGTGGTTGAATTTTTCATGTGAACCAACCAGCATGGCAACAGGAATGGAAGATACTGACAGGACAGATTTGGGACACGTGTCTCTATGCACCTGGGAAGACGTTAGCGCCAATCAAACCATATGGACTGATGATGGAGTCTGTGGATCTTTGAGGGGAAAAGGAAACAAACGCTCTTGTGAGGAAAAGGGAAAGTAAACTCTGGAAGGGCAAAAAGAACCAACACTCCCTGGAAACAATGGAATCCACACCCCAAGGAAGAAAATAATGAATGACATGAGAGACACTCAGTTGTTCCTTCAGTGCTTTCTTTAATAGGCATTTACTGAAACTTCTTATTTTAGCAGAGACTGACAATTGCCAATCTCTACCCCCACCGTCTGTTTCTTCTTCCTCACAGAGTCACTGGCTTTGTCCAAAGATCCACCCCCTTTAAAGGGCCATGTGTTTGAGAGAAGGCTGCGGTGTCTCCTCACCCAGGGGCAGATCCTGATTGTCATGTTAGCCCTGTCCGTTTTGCTATGTGACTTAAATGTTGCGACGTAAGCAACATTTTGGGCAATGAAATGTGAAGTCTCTAGGAAGCTTCCAGAGAAGCTGTTCTTGCGCTTGAAAAATATATATAATTAGGAGACCCCTTAAAACCTTAAGGAAGCTATCCCGTAGACCTAACTCATGCGAAAGCAATGTTAAAGTAGCTTGGGTTCTTGCATGCTGTCACAGAGGACATTAATGACTCCAAAAGTGACCCACCTCTAGATTTCTAGCTGTATGGGAAAATTACTTCCCATATTCAAGTTACAGTGGGGTTTCGTGTTACTTGCAGTGAATGCAACTCCTACTTGCCATGGGCCCTGAGCCAGGCCCTCAGGATAAGAAATGAATTGGATATATGCCTTCTGCTCATGTGATGCCTACAGTCTACTAGGGTAGAAGTTGTTATTTTTCTCAGTTTATTCAACTCCTTGCTCTCCGCAAGGTCAAAGCATCTCTGGGGAGTGGATCAAGAAAACCACGAAGACAAAGTCCACCAGCGCGGCCCCTCCCTGGTCACATGCTGTGGCCTTGCCAAGAGAATCATGGAGCCTTTGGAGCCAATAGTTCTCATTGTCAGGAAACAGCATTTAAAGTGCCTGGCCCTCCACTGTTGGGTCGGGACCGCCATCTTCAAAGACAATGGAAAACACTTGCTTCTCTGTTCCCACTTTTAAAACCCCAATTACAGGCACGACGAGGCTCTGTGGAACCCCACCAGCACCAACAAAAATAAAGCACTTAGCTCATGCCATCTTGTCTCTTTATTTTCAATATCACTTACAATATAAGCTTTTTACAAAATCAAATCCTTTCTCACCAATGATATGATTTTCCCTGAAAAGGCTTTGAAGTACCCTGCCGTTATCACTTCTGTACACAAACATTAGCAGAAGCCCTGCCAGGCAGGAGGGACAAAAATAATTGTTCAGCCTTCATTTTAATTTAACCTTTCGCAAATTCCTACTTTAAAAAAGTTCCCCTTGACTTACTGGCATCATATGGAGATAATTTATGAGGCAGTCCATTCTTGTTAAGACAGCGAATCTCCATGAATCTTTTCCGCCATGAAAGACTGTCCTGGACCCTTCACCCCTTTTAATTTAGGCATCTTGCTCTCTTTCTTTACCATTTGCATGGGTCCTTTTGTCACCTTAACACTCTTGTCTAATGGTTTCTGTACAATTAAGGCATTATGGAGGTGAACGTTAATATGTCTCTGAAAATTTACGGAGTCCATATATCTTGATGTTGCAAAAGGATTTGCCAGAAACTGACTAGGAATGCAGGTGTCCCGCTCTTCTAGCTGGTATGCGAAACGGAGTTCATTATCTGTCATATTGGTAGTGGGACTAAGGAGAGACCGTGGCCAGGAAGGTGTGAAAAGAGAAAGGGTAGCCAGCAAGGTGTAAAGCAAGAGGGACCCACCGGTGGAAACTGTTTTAGCATCAGATTTAGCACAAAAGTGGTTGAAAATGTCGGCTCTGCATTCAAATCTCCCTGCGTTCAGATTCTCGCTCAAACATACATTTGCCATTCACTTTTTTATCATAATGTGTCTAACCTTCAGCTTCTCCCAAATGGAGGCATATTTAGAACACAACCCTGGGTGCCTGGCCGGCTCAGTCGGTTAAGTGGCGGACTCGATTTCGGCGTAGGGCATGATCTCACGGTTTGGGAGTTCTAGTCCCGCATGGGGATCTGCACTGACAGCATGCAGCCTGCTTGGGATTCTCTGTCTCCTCTCCCTCTCTGCCCATCCCCCACTTGCACTCTCTCTCTCTCTGTCAAAATAAAGAAATAAATAAATAAACTTTTTTTTTTTTTTTTTTTTTTTTTTTTTTACACGGAAGAGCACAATGCTAACTCCTTCTGGCTCACCAGGTTCTGCTTGATCTGGTCTCTGCCTGGGCAGAGTGCCCAGAGTGCCTGGGCTTTGTTTGTGTTGCTGTTTCCTCCTCTGTGAAATACTTTCCCCCCAGATGCTCACAGGGAGGGCTGCTTCTCCTCCCTCATGGACCAGGTGGAAGCTTACCTTCTCGCAGGAGACCCTCATCAAAGCATAGGTTCCCCAAAGGCAGACCTGAGTAGTTTCTTTGGGAGGGGACTCCAGGAATCAGTCCCAGGAGAGGAATAAGGAAAGGGGGGAGTCAATTACAGGTGATATTAATGAGAAATTTACTACTATAGGCAAGTCAATCTGCTGGGGAGTCTCCGGGAGACTGGGTAGGACCTCCTTAAAGTTGCCCCCATAATGGGGCCTGGGGGCCAGGATAGTTATCCACTGGTGCATTCCTCCTCTGCCGAGGGTCACTCCTGGAGGTGTTAATTATCTAGCACTTCTGGCCTCTGCTGCCACGGCGCTGAGGCCACCCTGGAGGAAGCCCTACGACAAAGAGAGGCAGGTGCTAGAGGTAGGAAGTCCTTGGTATATGAGGGAATTGCCCACCAGGCTGCAGGCGGCATTATGAGTGGACCAAGAGAATACGGTGGCTGCTGACTGGCCTCTAAATGCCTCACTTTTTCTCTATTCCTTTAACCTGTCTGCTGTGGTCTGAATGTTTGTGTCCCCCTCAAATCCATATGTTGAAGCTTTAATCCCTAAAGTGATGATCTTTGGAGATGAGGCCCTTAGGAGGTGATTAGGTTTAGCTCAGCCCCTATGATAGGATTAGTGCCTTGAGAAGAGGAGGAAGAAACCAGACCCCCCCCTCTTCTCTCCACCCTGTGAGGGAACAGCAAGGAAGAGGCCAACTGAATCCAGGAAGAGGGCTCTTACCAGAACCTGCCATGTTGGCACCTTGCTCTTAGACTGTCAGCCTCCAGAACAGTGAGACATAAGATGTGTCATTTAAGCCCCCCCTCCCCAACTGTGGTAATTTGTGAGAGTAGCCTGAGCTGAGTGAGACCCTGTCCGTTGCTTTGACTCTACTTACCGTGATTGGTAATTACACTTTTATTTATTTGTATGTTTATTAAAATTATATGTTATGGGGTCTACGATCACAGGGAATCTGTGTGTTTGTTCTTGAATGTTTCCTGAGTGATCCGCAAAATGAATGATATTCAAAATATTTACAAACCACCATGGCAGGGCTGTTGATCATTCACAAGTTTGCCCACCTCAGAGTTAGAGGAAGTTTCTAGCACTGGAATGGCAATTCTATGACATGAGGTGTTTAAAGTAGATCAGACCTTTGTTGGTAAAAATCCTGAGATTCTTCCTAAAGCCAAACCTTACAGGTTCAAAGTACAGTAAGGGGGGCAAGTTAAAGCCCGAGGACCTCAAACATGAGCGTCTTGGTGATGAACATGAAAGATCTTTTTTTTTTAAAGAGTAGAATAAGCAAGATGAATTTTTGCATATTTAAAAATTAAAATGTGCGTGTGTATGTGTGGTGTGTGTGTGTGTGTGTGTGTGTGTGTGTGTTTTAGGTTCCACTAAAAGCCCATTTAAAATCTTCTTGAGTGCTTTTTCATTTGGTTTGTAAGTATTCAGAACAGCAGGATAAAAGTTCAACTTTTGGCAAGCCTCTACCTTCTCAAGCCAGGATGTATGACTAAAAAATTGGAAGAGGGAAACAAATCTAACACCTACTTTGGGAATATGCGGACGGGTTTCTCCCTAAAAGGTTAACTAGAGACAATAATTACTTTTTCCAGAAATCGCCCAAGTGACATGCTGCTGTCTTGATTTCATTGCCGTTCAATGATGTGCATTTCTTGCCACTTATAAAGGAAACAAATGAGGTTAGATGGCAAAGATTATGAAAGGAATTAGCAATAATGAGCCTGGTAACAAAAAACATTATTATAGAAAATCGAGTTGACCTTACTTTCATAATTATTCACCTTAATTGTTTTTTTGTAGTGTAATTTGAATGAAATTAAATAATACTAATATTCCCCCTGCCACTGACTAGGAATTTTATGTAAAGATTAATAACTTTCAAAACTAAAGATTTGGCTGCTATCTTTCTAGAGACCACTGTTGCTATCCCGGAAGCTACATGTCCTCAACGTGATTGAAGGTCACCTATGTCAAGACCTATAATTTACTGCTCAAATACCTTGAGTCATGTGGCCCAGTGGCATGGGAATCAGGGCATCTGCTTCTAAACTTGATGGGATCCGATGTTCTCCTGATCTTGGTCCTCAGATCAGCCATGGCTGACACTTCCGTGTAAGGGAGCCAGACTTTTTCAGTTTATTTGCTTGGGCATAACTGGAGTCTGAAACTTAAAGTCTTCTTAGGATACTCCTTTAGAGCATCCCACACGTAAAACAGGGATTTTGAAAGTGGATAAATATGGCGCTTTTTACTTTTTTCATAATTTTGGACAATAGCAATAGAAGATTTGTGCATTTTTCATGTACCAGGCACTGAGTTGAGTCATTCACATGCACCATGTCACTTAGCCTTTTCTATAACTTAATGACATAGGTACAATTGTCATCTCTGTTTTGCAGATAAGGAAACTGAGATTTTAAAGGTTGGATGAGTTGCTATGGTCTGAGCAGGGCTGATCCAGGATTTGGACCCTTCCATCTGATCCCTGAGCTCTTAGTTGGTGGGTTGGAATCAAACTGGCAGAAGTATTGGTCTTGGCATTTGGTAGCTTGTGGTCCCTCTCAGCTCTCTCACTTAACTTCTTTATATATAGCTAAGATCTCTCGGTTCGAGTTCACACTTACAAAATTGGAATAACACTAACCTACTGAGTTGCAGTGAATATTAAATGGAGAACATAGTGAATTGCCTTGAACCTCGATGAACAGCAAGGGTACTCAATAAATGATCACTTTTCCTCGTGACTTTTCCCCTCCAAGGTCTGGAAAACATTTAGCACAATGCTCGGCCTATTGGAACCAATCAGTAACATTATTAGCTAACATTTACTGAGAATCTGCCAAATGCTGGCCCCCTATGCTTTGCAGGTGGCATATCTCTAATCGTTGCAACCACCTTAAGCTATAGATACTATTTTTGTGCCCATTTTAGACAGAGTGGCTGGGCGATATCCACCTGGTAAGCAGTGGAGGTGGGGTTGAGGCTCAGAACCTAAACTCTGAGTCAGTCTCGTAGGGTCAGCTACTGTGGTTCATTACATCAACTCTGTGAGTCTATGATTGGCTTGTAATATCTCCTTTCCATCACAGCTGAAGTGATAGCTCTCATTTGAACTCCAGTGGCCTTCACTGTCTGTCTAAACCAGCAGACAATAGATCATGCCCTTGAATTTATTGCGGCCTTTTATGCTTTCTGAAGTGTGTAAATCCCTATTGCCTTCGTTCATTCACTGAGTCAGTCACTCAGTCACTCAGCAAACATCATTGTATCTCTATTATATTCCAGATACTGTAGAGGTGCTGAGGGTACAGTGGAGAACAGAAGGGGTATGGTGTCCATTAAGGGGAGAGCCAGATTTTATGGGGATTAAACCCTTCCATTTGGAGGGCTCTCTTTTGGAAGAGAACATTAAATTACGTACACAAAATTAAAGACCTCAGAAGTGGCCTGTGTAGGCCCTGGGTCCTGAAACTTAAACTTATGAGCTCAGTAGTGAACGTACTACTGGAATTTGCCATTATGGATTTTAGAATTCTAGGGTCTGTTGAAGGCCAGATATAGGAGGGAAGCCTTGAGACTGCAATAGCCATCAACAGACCAAATCAAAACGAAGCAGAACATAAATATGACTGTAGACCTTGAGGAATTGTGAAAATCCTTGCTTCAGGTGACCTTGAAGGGACTATCTAACAGCTGAATTTACTCAATGTGCCATCCACACAAGTTCCTAAAAGTCCTTTTCCCCAAGGTGGCCCAATTAGATTAATGTTAATATAGGCCATTTGGAGGTTTGGACTAGAGCAGTGATTCTCAACCTCGAAGACACATGACAATATCTGGAGAGATTTTTTGTTGTCACAATGGGGCGGGGGGGGGTGCTACTATGGAACAGGAAGCCAGGGATTCTACTAACGTCTTGCAATTCACAGGAGCTGCCCCGTAGCAAAGAGTTATCTGGTCCCCAATATCAGTAGTGCTGAGATTTTTAGAGCCTGAACCAGAAGATACGGAGAAACAAGTCTCCTACAAAGTAATTAATTAGCTAATGAACTGAATAACTAATGAGTTAACTAACCAACCAGCTAATGCTGTGGACCTGTTTTGACTGGATTGATGGCGACGTTTCCCCCGAATTAATAATCGGTCAATTTGTGGGTGGGAAAGCCTGTTGAGTTGGTTATCGTATAGAACCAGTCTCTCTGTTCAGTTACAGTGGCAATGACAATGTGCATGTGTGTGCACAGGTGTGCGTGTGCGTGTGTGCGTGCGCACGATGTTACCTGGCAAACTAATAACTTTTTCCTTGACCTGAAGTTTCCAGTGTGGTTGTGTATCAGTCACAGCTTTGAAGTCTCTGCACAAATTATCCACTTTATTCCTCACTACGACACTGTGGATGGGATTAGTCCCATTTCGTAGACAAGGGCTCTGAGCCTTGTAGGTAAGAGGAGCCGGTCCCAGCCCAGGCTTCTCAGCCCCAGAGACCTGGCTGTTAGCTGGGATCTCTGAAATGTCCTTGCTCCATACCCTCCTCAATGACTTTTGCTCCCACCAGACATTTGCATTATTATTTTCCTGATTTAAAAAAATTTAAATAAATTTGACCTCAGCCTTTGAGATCCTGGAATTATGGGTTCGGTGCAATAGCATATGTTATTTTTCTAGTAAATTTTGGGGAAACACCGCCTTAAACCCACGATGTGGAATTCCTTCTTGCCAATATCAAAATGGATTTTTAATGATCAAGCACTATATAAGTGGAAATTATTGCAATAATGGATTCATTAATCCATGCGAGGGCCACGGAGCACCCTCTAGAAGAGGTGTGAATGGCCACATTAAGGTAAGATCAGCAAAATAAAGAGTGATGATAAAGTAACAGATTAAAGGAACACGCTTTTAAGGGGCTCCTGTGAATATGTGCAATCAAAGGAGAGCTATTGGGTTAGCTCATTTCTGTCGAGCCCAGTTACATAGCGTTCAATTTGATAAAGGAGTCTGCAGTAACTTTCAAACAGAGAAATGGGAATTAGTGACATTCCCTCTCCAATTACTAATTTTATAGAAACGCAAACAGCTCAGCAAAGGGACATATTGTCTGTTCCGGGGCTTTCCATGAACAAATGCCTTGGATAGTGAGATGACGCCCCGAGTGAAGCAGGTGCTGATTTCTGATGTACCCTGGAGTTCTTTTATTTTGTTGTCAATAGGTTTTGTAATTGATTGGGGGGGGGAAGACACAATAGGGTAAGAACAATACCAGGGTTATCTCAAGAGTTCTAGAGGAATGATCTGTGTCAAACGAGGTGAGTATTCTGTTTTAATTTATATGTAGTGCAGTTCACAAGCTAAATTCTTATTGATTTAGCCTCTCCCCACCACCCCCTCCATTCAGCTGGGATAAACCCTCGTGGCAAATCTTCTATGAATAAAATTGTCAACATCTCCTAGGAGTGACTCAATCTATGATATCTGTAGACTTCAAATATGAGTGTGGCTGGCATAGTATAAGGAAAATAACTGCCAGAATATAAGAAAAGCAGGTGGATTCCTCCACCTGATTATGATTAACACACTTTCTCAATGATTCTTGACCAAGATTTGTAAATAGTGAAGTGTTTCCTGTAATTCCCCATGGACGTTCAGCTTCTATCATGCCAACGTAAAGAATTGCTTTGGTGGAATAGCTTCAGGATAATCTCATCTTTTATAATCCTCGTGATCCCCCCCCCCCCCCAACTAGGCTTGAGAAGTAGGGAGGAGCTTTGTCTTGGATTGCCAGTCCTTAAGATCTTCCTTACGGGGCACTTCCCGAGTTCTACCCAAATGCATTGTTCGTTATCTGCCTTTCCACCTGCATCATGGGCTTATGCAAAGCGACTTTCCATGGGGCTTTAAGTGTAGCAGGTATCTAGCAAACGTCCACTAAATAAATGAATTCCTCTCTCTCTTGAACTCTTTTCTCTAGACCAGTGGTTTTCAACAGGGGGCAGTGTTGCCCCTCAGGGTGTATTTTGCAATGTCTGGAGACATTTTGGGTATCCCAAGTGGGGTGAAGGTAGGGTGCTACCAGGGAGGTAGAGGCCAGGGATACTGCTAAACACCCTACAGTGCACAGAACCACCCCACCCCCCAGCAAAGAATTATCCAGCCCCAAATGTCAATAGTGCCCAAGTAGAAAGGCCCTCCTCTAGAGGTATCTCACACAAACCTAGAAAGGGGGATGCATTTTCTGTGACGCCGATAGACCTAAAGCCTCTCAGAGGTACCATAGCAATACACTCACCATGTATTTTTGTCCAATTTGCAACTGTAGGCGGCTACTGGCAGGTTTTGGATTTGGCTAAGGGAAAGACCTGGGAATTCATTTAATCTGGGTTTAGTGGAATCTGCATGTGTGGTTCTAGGTCACCATCTGTATAGTTAAGTTGCTACTCGCTGTACTGCTCGTAGCTCAACATTCTGGGATGGCTTCCAGAATATTCCTAATGCCCACTTTGCCATCTTCCCCAGGACGGAGACACAAAGGTATAGGCTAGAGGTTCTATAGAGATGTGAGTATTTCCTAGGCACCCAGCGCTTGATGTACGTGGGTAGTGGAGAAGATACAGGTTTAAGACATATGGAGCCAGAAACGAGTCGTGCGAAATTTCTGCAGTCATTAAATGTATAAATTGAAGCAGAGGATTAATTTCGTTGTCATGATGCCATGACAAAGCAGAATTTCTTTCCTGCCAGAAATAAACTTGATAGTACATTGCATACAATTTTAAAAGCACCGTAGATTTTTATTATTTTTTTAAAAAAAATTTTTTTTTTCAACGTTTATTTATTTTTGGGACAGAGAGAGACAGAGCATGAACGGGGGAGGGGCAGAGAGAGAGAGGGAGACACAGAATCGGAAGCAGGCTCCAGGCTCCGAGCCATCAGCCCAGAGCCCGACGCGGGGCTCGAACTCACGGACCGCGAGATCGTGACCTGGCTGAAGTCGGACGCTTAACCGACTGCGCCACCCAGGCGCCCCAAATTTTTATTATTTTTAAAAAGCGATGTGAAATAAAACTTACCAAGAGTTCTTGAATTGTAAGGCATAAACCTGTACCAGTAGTAAGAAGGCAAGTACATCTTATATGTGGAGTCACATGTGTTGTGTGTCCCAATTACCTAATAACATGCAACCAGTTTCAGTTAACCGGTAGAGACAGGTCTGAATTACGTGACTTTTTAATGGAAAATATTGAAAACTTGTTGTCATAAAAAAGGCTATCAAATGGTGGTATACAGTCTAAAATGTGGAAAAGAGATGTATTATAGAGGTATATCAGGCAGTGAATTAATAAGAACTGTTGTGTGTTTTTTCTGGATCTTGTGAGGCATGTGGTATTTTTAGCTTTTGAAAATTTGTGGTTTCTTATTTCATAAATATTCACTTCTGTACCTGATTTTACATTCTTGCATTGTTGTTCGTGGTTAGCATCTCCAAATTGTATAAACTTCAGGCCCCATGTAGGCAGGACCTTCCCATGCCCAGATGACTCATGCACTGATAGCTCTAGACTAGAACTATCCTCCGAGCCCCTTTGAGTGCTAGATTCACATTCAATCACCTTGACCTCAGCTTTGAGGTACGTGGAATGTCAGAGACATCTCCAAACCCAGTATGTCCAAAGTCGGTCTCACAACACGGTGCCCCCTTCCCCATTCCCCCAACATAGAGTTCTGTCCGTGTTTTCTCTCGAGGAAGGGAAATAACCTATTTGAAAACCTGCAAGTCTAGGGCTCATCCTTGGTACGTATCTTTTGGCCACCCCTTTCCCCGGTTCATGGCATCCTGCCTTTTTTAGGTTTTGAATATCTTCGACATCCATTTGTTGTTTCCATTTCTACCGCCTCCATTTGTCTGGTCCAAGGTACCATGACCGACATCTTGAACTCTGAGAACCTCCAGAGGCCCATTCGTTTTACCCCTGGCTCCCTTTGAAACCACTCTCTACAGAGAGTCCAGGGTATTCTTTGTGAAATACAGATCTAATCATGCCAGGTCCCTATGCAAATCCTTGGGTGGCTCCTCAGTGCTCTGAAGGTTATAAACCAAACAACTGAACGACTTTACAAATGGCTAAGAAGACTTCTCTCTCTGGCTTCATCTTGGGTCTCCCACTGTGCTATCACACACACACACTCCCTCTCTCTCTTTCTCTCTCTCTCTGGGCTTCCTCCTGCAGTAGGATCTTTGCACTACCTCTACCTCTGTCACTTCCATCTGGTGCATTCCTGTCCATTCTGTAGTCCTCTGCACACCATCGCTTCCCACACAATTCTTCTCTTGACTTCCCGAGTGGTTCAAATCCCCCACTCTTACTACAGAGGGTCCGTTCGGAGCGATTGTCATGGTTGCCATCTTAAAATTGACATTTGCTACTTTTTAATGAATGTCTCTTCCCTGCTAGATGATAAGTCCAGGAGGGCAGGGACTAAGCCCGGTTCTGCCCATCACTGTGTCCTTAGCACTTACATAATACTTACCCATAGTTGGTGGTTTATAAGTATCTGCTGAACAAGTGAATTAATAAGGGTGTATCAGGGATGTGGGCAGTCAAAGACGATAATTTCCAAAATGGCCGTGGCAAAGGCATTTCATTGCATGTGACAGTTTTGATGGATGGGGCTGCCCTCAGAGCTTAGTGTTGAGCAGGATCCCAAGGCTTCATTCAGGCTCCACTGAATAGGACACCAGACTTCATTACAAGATTTGAGGTAGTGCCCTGTTGGATCAATCCTGAAGGGGATGTTTTCTCATATCTCGTATCTCTCCTATCAGACAAGGCTCTGGTGTGGCGAGACTGGAGTTTTCTTGGGGGAAGAGCAAGTGATGAAAAAAGACTTTTTAACTATTGTTTCTCCTTCCAGGGCTTACTCTTTTGGGATCCTCGTTTTATCTTTTAGTAACTTCCTTCCATTACTTCTCTTGCCTGGAATACCACATGGTTATCATGCATGGATGGACTTGGGAATGACTACCATTTGTAGAGGAGCTTCCTACCATTGGAAAACCTAGAAGACAGTAGAGTTCAAGGAGAAAAATCCATGCAAATATGCACCTGGACTTAGAAGGTGTAGTGAACTGAATGGGGGCACCAAAGGATCAAGTTCAAATTCCTGGAACCCGTAAACATGACCTTATTTGGAAAAAAGGGTCTTTGCAGATGTGATTCAGTTAAGGGTCTTGAGATGAGATCATTCTGGGTTATTCACTTGTGGGCTCTCACAAGTGTCCTTGGAAGAGAGGGATGGAGGGAATTACACACACACACACACACACACACACACACACACACACACACACACCATGAAGATGGAGGCAGAGATTGAGGTTGTGTAGTTACAACCTATGGAATTGCTGGCAGCCAGAAGGTGCTGTGAGAGGTAAAGGAACAGGCTGTCACTTAGGGCCTCTGGAGGACTGTCACCTAGGGCCACCATGGCCCTGCTGACACCTTGATTTCACATTTTTGGCCTCTGGAACTGTAGGAGAATCAGGTTCTGTTGTCTTAAGCCATCAAGTTTGTGGCGATTTGTTACAAGTGCCACAGGAAAGTAATACAGTGAGTATTATGATTTTTTCATTGCATTCATTCTTTTCTGTGACTTTCTCATGCTTAGGGTGATAAGAACTTGGGCAGATTGGCTACTGAGAAGAGGGCCAAGGGAGAGTCTGTGGGCTTTTTCCTTCTATGGGGTTTTAGATCTAAAGTCTTGGCTGGGAACGAAGAGTAGTTTCGCTTAGAAGACTCTGAGATGAGTAGACATTTCTTAGGGATGTAATGCAATTGAACATAGGTAGATTCAGGGCTTCGGGTATCTTGAATTTTTCTCACAGGAGTATAACCTCATATACATAGGGGATCAGCTATTGAACAACTCTAAATCTTAGGATCATGGATGACAAATCAGGGGAAGTGGTGAGTCCTCAGTAGGTGGGTGATATTTGGGCAGAGAACACAATAAGGTAGCCATGCAGTTCCAGGCAAGAATTTACTTTGGCCACAAAGCCACAAAGGCTCTGAGTCAGAGACCACTTTGGCTTTATTTAAGGAATGGCAAGAAGGCACAGAAAGCTGGGACTCAGTGAAGATGTATTATTTGGTGCACATAGGTTTTTGATTATTGCATTTTCTTTGGAAAAACATCTATCACGACATTATATTCCTCTGAACCTGTTCTTACTTTAACCTTAAATTCCACCTTGTCTGGTGTTAACTTTGATTTTCCTGGTTGGTATATGTTTTCCCATCCCTTCATTTTTTAATTAGAAAGAATCACTTTGTTTAAATTGTATTTCTTGTAAATAACAGATATCTAGGATAAATTATGTTCTATCTCTCCAATTTGAGAAGGCAGGAAGATATGAATTCCATTTAGAAAGATTTCCATCAAAATTTGTAACACGAGAATGTCTTGGTACTAAAGAGACACTTCCATTAGCTTAATGTAATTTACATATACAAAATAACTCATTTCCTCATGAGTTTAAGTAATTGAGGAATTACTGCACATGTCATTCAATATCTCAAAATTTTAGCATCTTTCTTAATGTACATGAGTTTTTAAAAGTAAAGTCACAGCTCCTTTGATCTGTAACGAGTGAAATTAAATTTTACTGAACGTAGGCAAAAGTTGTTAATTTATGCAACTCATAACAACATTGGTCTCTATCTCGGTGAACAGTCACACTGTCAGTATGGCACGTGTTCTGAAGTGATCCAACGGTGTGGATGGAGTTACTGTGATTCATCGAGGGTTTCTCAACTGCACTGAGGACCAGTGTGATGCTCCTGGGAGGGGACCAGCTGTGGCACAAGCCATAGCCTGTGACTCTGGGAAGTATAGAGTTTCAGCCCATGAGGGAATTTTACCCCTGACCTTGGCCTCATTAGCGCTATGTTGAAGCCAACTGTGCTAATTGGTCACACATGGCAAAAAATTTGGAGACCTGGAAAAGAGGTCAGAGCATAAGATTCCAGATTTTAATGTGTTTGTTTTGATGAGAAAACCTGAGAGTCTAGAGTCAGATGGAGCTTGGTTTGAGTCTTAACTCTCTTCCTCTGGATGGCTAGGTTACTTTGATTTAAACTTTGAACGATGGGGATAATGATGCCAACTTGGAAATTGTATGTATGTATGTATGTATGTATGTATGTATGTATGTATGTATTGAGAGGGTGCAAGTGAGCCAGGGGCAGAGAGAGATAAAGAGAGGAGGTGTAGAATCCGACAAGGGGCAGAGAGAGAGAGAGGGAGGGAGGGAGAGAGAGAGAGAGAGAGAGAGAGAAGCAAGGCTTCTCACCCAATGTGGGGCTCGAACTCAACAAACTGTGAGATCATGACCTGAGCTGAAGTCAGATGCTTAATGACGGAGCCACCCAGGGACCCAGAAATTGTTTTGAAATGTCAGTGTAAGGAAAACAGACTTCATGGGAATAGCTGGAATAGGAGATAGTACACAGTCAGTAAATATTCTTCTGTGGGTTGGTGTGCGTCATTATAGAGTGAGCTGATGACGGAGATCAGCAGTCTTCCTCCTAGTTGGATTCTTTCCCCGCTTTCTCCACCCCATTGCCTTCTGGGACACAACTGACATGTGTGGGTCCCATTCATAGCCCAGGGCAATATTAATGCAATAAAAATAAATTCCCCATAGAGCAGAGCCACATAGAGTGTTCTTAGTCTGTTTAGCCCTTAGTCTGTTGAGCATATTGGGATGAAGTGCATTCAGGACCCCATCCCTCCTCACGTGTGCTCAGAGAATATACAATACAGGAACCAGGGCATCTGGGTGGCTTAGTCAGTTGAGCACTGATTCTTAATTTCAGCTCAGGTCATGATCCCAGGGTTGTGGGATGGAGCCCCGAGTTGAGCTCTTTGCTGAGCATGGAATCTGCTTGGGATTCTCTCTCTCTCTGTCCCTCTGTCCCTCTGTCCCTCTCATTCTCTCTCTCCCTTTGCCCCTCTCCCCCACTTACACACACACTTTCTCTCTAAAATAAACTAAAAAAAAAAAAAAAAGAGAGAATGCAGTACAGGAACCAAAGGAAGAATGTTGGGGACTATTCCCAGTTGTGCAGCCTTGGAGCATTTAACCCCTCAAAACCTTGGTTTCCTCAACCGTAGAGTGGGGATTATAACGGTTGCTATCTCGAAAGGTTGTTGTGGGGATTAATTGGGAGGAGACAAGTGAAAAATTCAGCTGGACGTATGCAACAGTGATTGAAAGCGCTCAGTAGATTCACATTACCAACATCAACACCGAAGCGACAATTGAGTTTTCGTGGCTACCACCCAAGAGCCCGGACATGTTGTCTTATTCACAGGCTATGCCCCTTATGGATGGCCAGGGCTGACTTCCAACTTCTCTGAGCTGCCCTTTTCTGAGCGCCCATAAACTTTGGGCCCCCATAAACTTATTTACTCAGAATATAAAACAGCCATCTTTACGTCAGTATGTGGACCGCGTATACACGAAATATTAATTTTGTCTCAGGAATGAGTACCCCATGGTAGTCTCTTAAAAGGCTGATACTCAGGGTCTCATCCCAACATTAGCCTTGGTCCTCTTCCAAGGATTTCTTACCCCTGGGCTCTGCTCTTTCATTCTGTATCAAACGATCCTGTCTTCTCATGAATCAGTGGTGCTGACCTCTCATGGACTCCTCAGAGCCATTTTCCTCATTTCCTCTCTCTGTTTTTTCTGTCCAGTTTCTCTTGACTGCTACCAGGTGTTATTCATGTTGTGTATTCTCTAGGCTAACCTATATTTTTTTTTTTCCCCAAAAGAGTTTCCAATGTATTCATTCCACGGCCCAAGTCTGTTTTTCCTCTGCATCTTTCACAACCCCTGTGCCTCACATTAATCCCCTTTGCCCACATGCATGTGCTGTGCCTTGGGACTCCCCGACCTCATTCACACAATCATTTCCTCTTCCTTGCTCAGAGTCCTTTTTTCCCTCCATTTTTGAGTGCATTTTGTAGCCTTACTGTCTTTTTATGAGCAGCGGTAACATTTTAAATATGATGGTTACTTTTGCCTCTCAAAATATCCATGTAATCAGCATAGACCAGTGATTCTCCATCAAGGGTGATTCTACCCACCGAGTGACATAGGTAACTGTCTGCCACCAATGTGGGGGTGCTTCTGGCATCTAGGGGGTGGAGCCAGGGAGACTGCTAAATATCCTTCAATGAACAGGACAGCCCCCACAACAAAGAATTATCTGGCCCCAAATATCAATAGTGCCAAGGTTAAACACTCTGGTATAGGGGCTCCTGTGGGGGCTCAGCCGGTCAAGCGTCCGACTTCAGCTCGGGTCACGATCTCACAGTCCATGAGTTCGAGCTCTGCGTTGGGCTCTGTGCTGACAGCTCGGACCCCGGAGCCTGCTTTGGATTCTGTGTCTCTCTCTCTCTGTCTGGCCCTCCCCTGCTCACGCTTTGTCTCTCTTTCAAAAATATAAACATTTTTAAAAATTCTGGTATGGATTATAACGTATATTTCTCTTAAAAAGCTAAAACAAAATAAAAGACAAAGCAGCCGTAGGATAGTTATAAAATAAAATAAGTAGTAATAACTGATTTATTGTTGATGATTTATTGTTGATCATTTATTACGTGACAGGCAGTGTGCCAGCACCTTTCCCTGCCTTTTCTTATTTCATCCTCGTAACTACCCCATAGAGTAGGAATTACTATGATCCCCCTTGCAAATAGTAACACTGAGGCCCAGAGAGTTTAAGTAATGCAATGAAGGTCACGCAGGTGTTTAAGGACCAAGCTGAGATACAAACCCGGGCAACCGATGGGAAGGGCTTCCTTATTTTGAACCACTGTCGTGAACATTGATGCATCTAGGAGGAGACCGACCACATATCACAGAGCGTGGATGCTTGGCCTACAGCCTCTTGAATAGGCTTCAGGAGGCCTGTGAACCCCCTGGAAATACATACATGATTTTCACGAATATGGATTTTTTTTTTTCCTGGGGGGAGGGGATATGGCCCAAATGGTCCAATTATCTCAAAAGAATTTGCCGCAAGCAATACATAGGGAATCCATGAAAATCTTATTCTTGACTTTCAGGAAAAGGAAAGGATTTGGGCCCTGGGTAAGGCTGCCTTCCTGGAAAGGTATGATTCTTTGCTAGTGGGCTCAAAACCTCTGATTCAGCCTGTGGATCACCATTGGTTGAACTTGATAAATCACCGGGCAGTGTTGGACTCCCAAGGACTGGTAAACAATGGGCATGATGTAAATTTGTTGAAATCTTAAAAAATGGGGTGGCCTCAGGTGATTTAGTTATATATGACTAGGAAATGTAATGGCTTCAGGTACTAACTGGTTTCCCACTATTGGCATATTTGACGGTTATATCAGATATCTGCATTTGAAGGTAGGGTTGCCCTGGGATTCACTCATGTTGTCCTCTGTGACAATGGGAATTGTCTCCAAATTCATGACTTACTTAGTACGCTGAGTATCCACAGGATTGCTTATCTGCATTAATACCTTCAACCTGGTTACCTCCAGCTTTGCAAGCTTAGGGTTCACCTTCACACTTCCTTAAATTTTCTAATTGATTATTTCTTTTAATTATTTATTTTTGAGAAAGAGACAGTGCGAGCCAGGGAGGAGCAGAGAGAGAGAGAGAGAGAGAGAGAGAGAGAGAGAGAGAGAGAAGCTGAAACAGGCTCCAGGCTCTGAGCTGTCAGCCCAGAGCCCGACACGGAGTTCGAACTCACGGACCACGAGATCATGACCTGAGCAGAAGTCGACTTAACCGACTGAGCCACCCAGGCACCCCAATTGCTTCCTTTCTAATCCTTATATCCTTCTATTTGCTTTTCTTTTCTTAATTTGTTGGCCGGGACCTTCAGAACTCTGTTGTCCGGCATCAGTGATGGGGCATGTTTGTTGTGTTGCTAGATTTAATAGCAACTCTTCTGAATTTTCAACATTGAGAGTAACATTTGCTATAGGTGTTTACCCTGTTAAGGAATTTCCTCTTTACTGCTGTTTTGCTAAGTTCCTCTTATTTAAAAAAAAAAAAAAACTGAAGGATTGTTGACTTTTATGCATTTTGCCTCTATTAAGGGCATCGTGTAGCGTTTAAAATCATATTTCTAAGTTGACTTTGCATTTCTCTGCTTTGATCCACGATGTTCTAGTTTCCCAGTTTAGCTCTCAGAAAACAATCGTATTTATAGGACTTTGAAGTCCTATACACACTGTTACCACCCATGTGTACCTTACAGCTACATTCTACATGCTCTTGGAAAGACATTGGCTGAAATGCAATAACTACTGAAAATATTGCCAACCTGACCTACTTAGACAGAAGGTAAGGGAGAAAACATATTTATCATTTTCCATAAATATATATGTCTCCAGATGTACATATTCACAGGGAGTCTGAACAAAATAGCATTACGGAATGTTCCGTGAGGTCTCCAGGGTCATAAATCAACTGAACTCAACCAGCAGTGTGTCTTCTTCAATAGGCTATCTTTAGTCCTTGAGTCCGCCTATGACCAAAAGAGAACCAGAGAATCATTTTCCTTTATAATAAAGTTTATTTTTTCCAATGCTAAATACTGGCCGTCCTTGCTTTGCATGGCTCTGCCATGCACAAACATCAGTTACCCTGTTATGGTTAACTCACACCAGTCCTCTCAGCAACATGATTCGGTTTTGAGTTGTCACCGTATATTAAGTGTGAGCAGTTGCATGAAATACAAACTTCACCACCAGCCCTTCAGGCCACGAGTCACCACATTCGGGGAACAGAGGGGCTCCCCGAGGAGGGACCCATCTCATCCCTTCCTTGGTCTGTCGGCGACTGGTTTCTGCACATCTGTGTGCGGTCCACACACAGACAGCAAAGCGTGTGGCCGTGTCGCCTCCTTGCCTCCCAGTGGAAAACCCACGTGACATTTTATGCAACTGACCAGTCAAAGGAGGGCACCGTCCAACTAACTTAAAAGTACAGCGAAGAAATGAAAATTGACTCCGGGAGTGAAACGTTATCGGAGGGACAGCTGTCCACGGGAGTGTGGCCACCGCCAGTGCCGGAGAGGCTCTAAATGTGCAGCTGGAGGAACTTAGTGGGGACAAACGTGTCAGGAAACAAGGGAAGTGTTCGTGACAAGGAGAAGGTGACGCTGACCAAAGCTTCACATTTAGGAATCGCAGAGATCGCTCATGACAGTGAAAGCAAGGAGATCAAGGTGTTGGAAGCTGATCTGAACTTCAAATTAAGCATGACGATTCACCGAGGCACGGAAAAGAAGCTCTTTTTTATATCCTAGGGTCTATAATGAGAAGACAACCAACCAGCCGTATTCAAACAACTTGATAAGTGTTCACAAAGAAATACACACATTCATTCTCAGTGTTTCTAATGATTAAAGTATAGTGTATGAAATAAATTTTAGCTTTGCTATTTCTTTTTAACATTTTTGTATGCATTTATAAGCAACAGTAAGGCAGTTTTAATGTTTTGGCAAACATTTTAAAGGTCACGGAACGACTGGAATTTTTACCACTGATTATTAATATCGTTTTGCACAGTTTCAGCCTGTAAAGTCATTTTTATAGTCCCACATTACTCTGCAAAGTGAAGCCTGCCCGTACAATTTGCTTGTTGAAGAATCGGTGGAAAATTAGAGAGGAAAAAAAAAGTACACACAACCCCACTCCTTTATTTTCAGTCTTTTAAATATGCTTTATTTGATTTTTTTTTTACATTTATTTATTTTTTTGAGAGACATAAAGAGACAGAGCACATGTTGGGGAGGGGCAGAGAGAGAAGGAGACACAGAATATGAAGCAGGCTCCAGGCTCCGAGCTGTCAGCACAGAGCCCAACATGGGGCTCGAACCCACAAATAGCGAGACCATGACCTGAGCCAAAGTTGGACACTTAACTGACTGAGCCACCCAGGTACCTCTTAATATGCTTTATTTTTAGAGCAGTTTTAGATTTATAGCAAAATTAGGCAGAAGGTACAGAGAGTTCCCATAGAGCCCCTCCTGCCCCCACACACTCAGAGCCTCCCCCACCCCCCCCATCAGCACCCCACACCAGAGTGGTACATCTACGACAACCAATGAACCCACATGGACACATCATTGTCACCCGAAGTGCATGGTTTACATCAGGGTTCACTCTTGGTGTTGTGCACCCTATATATTTTGACAAACGTATAAGGACATGTATCCGCCATTAGAGTGTCATGCAGATAGTTTCACTGCCTTAAAAATCCTCAGTACTCTTCCTGTTCATCACTCTCTCCCCTAACCCCTGGGAACCATTGATATTTTTAATGTCCCCATAGTTTTGCCATTTCCGGTTTGGTTTTTTTGTTTTTTTTTTTTCCCTTTTGGTTGATTTCAGAAGTACAGCCATTAGGTCATCGGCCTCCAATGGGAGTCAGTGTATCAAATCTAGCCCACAGATCAGTTTTCTTTGGCCAGCACGCTTGTTTAAGGGTATTTTATTTTTAGCGGAGCCAATAAAACAGTTTGCATATAAGTATGAATTTCCTATTCTTCTTGAAGTCCCGGGAAATAAGGGTTCATGTTCCCACATGCTGGCAGGAAGCTGGACATCAGTGACCACTGTCCCTTTAGAGGGCCATTTACATGTCCCTATAAGCATTTGAGTTCGGATATCCTGGATATGATGATCAAATGATTTTTAAAGAAAGAAGTGCCACACTCTTATCTGTAATACCAGAGAACAATTTTAAGACCCATAAATAACTCAGTTTAATAAATTGAAAAAAAGTTGAATAAACTTTGATGGATCCACTCAATAAATTATTATACAGACAAAAGCAATTGTTAATAAGGTCTGTATCTTAACATGGAAAATTGATATTAAACCAATCAGCACATTTCATTATCCTTGTGTTAGGCAGCTTCCAGAATGGCTGTCATGATCTCATCTCTTGATATTCACTCCTTGGTGTAATTCCTTCCCCGTGAGAGTGAGCTAGCTCCTAATTTACTTGTTCCTAAATGAATAAAATATGGCAAAAGTAATGGAATATTACTTCCAAGACTGGGATTGAAAACTGAATTCCATCTCTCTGCTCTTTGTCTGTCTGTCTGTCTGTCTCTCTCTCATTTGCTCTTTCTGATAAAGCCAGAGAGACACATGTGGCAAAGAGCAGACAATGGCCTCTGTCCAACAGCCAAGAAAGAACTAAGGCCCTCAATCCCAATATGCCATATTCTGCCCACCCCCACTGAGTGAATTTGGAAGTGGATCTGGCCCCAGTTGAACCTTGAGACAACCGGCCCACACCTTGACTGCAGCCCGTTGGAGACTCTGGAGTTGGAGGACTTGGTTAAGCCATGCTTGGATTCCACTGAGACTCTGAAGTACTAAATGAATGTTTTTTTTTTTTTTTTTTCTGCTAAGCTTTCAGACATAATTTGTTACACAGCAATAGGTAGCTAATACACCCCTGGTAACAACAGTTGGTTCAGAAGTATGCACGTGAGCAGTTCTAGGCAATTGTAGGCAGACTCTTACTTTTTCTTCGCTTGCTGGGAGATGAGAAGGGAGAGAGACAGAGACAGAGAGACAATATGTGTTCTGGGGCTATTGCTATCATTTTGAGACTTGGTGGAGAAACCCTTGTCTAAAAGAAGTCTAGCACAAATCAGAAAGCAAAGCTGAGAGGTGACGAGATATCAGGCTCTGGTGACATCATCGAACACCTTCATCCCACGGTGACTGAGGCCAGCCCTCTACGCGTGAGCCATAGACTCCCTTTTTTCTTAAGCCTGTTTCTGTGTTTAATAACCGAAAGAGTTTGACCTGATACAGATCGTAATAAGCTCATGACCAGAACCTCAGCTGTCCGGAGGAGAAGGACTTGTGACTCTGGAGCAGGCAATTCCCATTTTGTTTCAACTGACCCTCTTTGCCGTGTCTGTTTACAGCTTTACGGGAGTGAGGAAGAGGCATTTGTGAGTTTGTGAGCACAGGTTAAAGAAAGTAATTGGAAACTAAGTAAGCACAAAAACATCTTCAATCAAAGAAACATTTTGTAAGCTGAAATATTGTTCATTTTTATGATGGTGCATGTATATCTTCATATACAAAACTTCAGTATCATTAGGAAGTGTCACACAAAATAACAAACACACCTTTTTCAATCTGGTTATAAATATGCGGAATGGAGTTTACTTCACCCAAGCATTACACGCTTCCAACTGATAATATATCAATAAAAGCTCTCACTCCGAGATGTCATTAAAGCCACATTTGTTCATTTCTATTTATTATGAGGGGAAAAAAACCAAAAATGAAAAAAGTGGATTTGAGTCATATTTCCTGTGAGTTCATCATTTGCTGGCATATAACACTTGTGAATTTTATTCAATTCATTTAAAATGATTTCTAACATGCAGCCAGAAAGTTAAGAGCAGCAAAGAATTCAGGCATCTGAGATTTCTCAGGAGACAGATTTAGAATCACAGCGAAGGTATGTTTTCCTTAAGGAACTGTGTCTTAGAGAAATTATCTCTGATGAACCGGAATTTTCCCTAATAAATTCAGCTTATTTGTGCTTTGAAATCAGTAGACTCAAGTGACCTTCTTAAGATAGGTGTGTTGTTTCTTTCTTTCTTAAGAATAGGTCAGATATAGGCCACGATCTATGATGTTCATTTCAGACGCCTTCAGAATGCATTCTTTTTTTTTTTTTTTCTTTCTTATTTATTTTGCAACTATGTGTGATTACAAAGAAGTCAGCTGGGCTAAAGTGACGGGAACTGATGTAAGTCTTCTCCCAGAATCTGAACAAAACCTTTCAGATTCTGAGAATACCCAGATAGTTCTCAGAAGAATTAGGAAAAAAAAAAAACAAAACAAAAAAAGAAATTCCAATCATACCTAAAGCAAAACAAGGTGAAAAAAGGCATGTGCCTTCTTAACAATTCCCCCATTGTCCTTGGGGGTTGAGATGCTATAAAAACCATTTTCTTTGTAATGATTCTGCCGATTTGAAGTTAGCCTTGTGGGAATCAGGTATCTTAGAAGATAACCCTGTTGGCCCATAATTTTAGTGAAACCCCACAGAGGGTTGCAGACCTGGGGATTAGTAGCAGATCCTGTCAACGACTCAACCTGAATGAATCTGACCACAACAACAGCGGGTAACGTTCTTCGAGAACGCCTGATGTTCATGTGAGCCTTTGTGGACCCAGCCACTCGTGCTCCGTTTCTTGCCCCTCCTCCAGAAGGTTGGAAAACTCCATAGCATAACTCCCAGGTTCTCCTGTAGTTGGGACTCTGTGTGAGCGTTAGGCACTGTTCATCGGTTGTCCTAGGGGAGTCTGGAAGGTAGGAGTGACCATGAGGTCTGGGACTCTGATACCTGACAAGTAATCACTGCGTGGTGATCCCCTGGCGGCCTGTTGCCCTGTTCCAGCGTCTGGTTGCTAGGTGGCAGGGCTAATAGTGGAGGCTGTCCTAGCACCAAAACCAATGCCGTGACCTTCAGACCAATAGTTCTTTCTCCAAGCCTTCCAACGATTTGATGGGCAACTCCTAAGTCCCTTGCATAAGGCTTCCATTCCGAACCCTCCTCGGGTCCATGTTCTTGCCCCATAAATGGGCCAACACAGCGACCAATACATCCTGTGGGGACCCAGGACTGTCCCAGTTTTAACACTAAAACTCCTGTAATCCTGGGAAACCCCTTAGGCTCTGGAAAACCAGAATGGTTGGTCACCCTCACATGTAGCCGCCCTGGGTGGGACTGTCTATCTACCCCCACCCTTGCCTGTGGGCTGACCATGTAGCTGGCTTTGCCAATGGGATGCTAGCAAACGTTACCCAAGAAGTTCTTTTGCTCTTCTGCCCGGGGAGTGGCCTGGGTCGTCCTGCTGGTGGATGACACATTTGACCGAGATGCACCAGCCAACAGCACCAAGACATGGACTGAGCCTATCATGGCCAAGAGAACCGCTCAGCCAAGCTAAGCCCGAATCTCTGATCCACAGACCCATGACTTAAATAAATGCTCTTTGTCTCAAGCCAATGTATGTGTTTCGACATTATCATAATAACGGAGAGCATACCTAATACCCAAATTAACTCATTTCATGCTTGAAATAGCTCTAGTGAGTTCTATTTCCTGCCTCGAATCTTCACTGATATAGAACCTTATGCACATTTGCTCTTTCAAATGTCAGAACCACCTGACGGGTAGGTGTGATTACTGCTCCCATTTTACGGATGGCGGTCGTAGATGGTGAGTGCATCATCCAAGTCCACACAACTGGCAAATGTCAGAGCCAGGAAGCAATCTGGATATGCTGGACGTCAAAACCCACATTCCTGACTGTCAGACCACACTGACAGGCAAACTAAATCATATGTAGAGGGGGGAAAAATGCAAGCATGTTTCTGCTGGGAAGATTCCAGAAGAAGCCAGGTTTCCAAGGTCCACATGGGATGGGGGCTATAAAGGAGTGCAGGTTTCATGCAGAGAATCTGAAGCTCTTGTATATTCCAGAGCTGGATTCTTCGAGCGTTGTGCAATCTCGTCACCTAACACGATTGGATCTGGCCCTATCTTCAGATTGACTCACTTCTTCCACAACAACGTGTTAAATGTCCATCTCAAATAATAGCCCACTCGTCTTCGCAAAGGGAATACACCTCACTCAGGCCCTTCTTTGATTTATAACCTAGTCTCCTAACACGTGGACCCAACAAACGGGAGATCGCTGACTAGCTGGAACAATGAACTTGTTAGTTAACAGAATTAACCGTGTGTTGTTTAACCGTGATGACAGTAATAAAGCAGAAGATGTGGAGCCGATATAGTCACAACTGAATCGTAATGGATGAGATATTTACAGCAAAGCTGTTAAAACATTGAATAAAATATGGGAAGAGCAAAAGCAGATGTGTTTTTATTCTTCTGAGTTGAAGCTTGTAAGGTAAAAAGATAGTTTAAGTAATAATCACAGGTTCTGATTCACAATGCATTAATAAATATTCATGTGGTACCAGCCGCTGAAACTTTCCAGATACAGAAATAAAGTGAGGAAGCCTGTTCTTGCCTTACACTTTGCTAAGTTTAGATTTCCAGACACACATGTCAATATCTCCATTAGCTTCTTGTAAAAGTTCTCTTACTTTCTGCAGCCTTCCAAGTCTTGCTGGTGAAACACTTACCTGTCCTTCCCCCCGCCGCCCCCCCCCCCCCGAAGTCACAGTATTTCCCCCACTCAAACCAGAAGAAAGTAGAAAGAGGCGATGGTCTATTAATAAAGAAGAGACCTATAATTTAAGTAGAAGATTGAGGTGGAAGGAAATGAGCATTTCTCTTTTGAATTAGGCACAGGTAAATGAGCTTTATATCCCTCTGGAAATCCGCAATCCCAAATGAATCTGAGCGGCGGGGTGCTTGGCTTTTGCAAGATCAAGCAAAACGCATTTGTGTGCTTTAACACCCCTTTTGTTATTATCTTGCCTTTGTTTTCAAAGGTCAGGGGAGTTTTCGAGAGCACAGATCCGAAACAATTTGGGAAGCATAATCTGGGGGCATGAGTGTATCGGGATCCCGCGTCCAGATTGTTTCCCTGCATCTCGGCAAGAAAGACAGCGGCTTGGCACGCACCTAGCTTGGATGTTAGGTGGGGAGGAAGGGAGAAAGAGTGGCCAGGCTGTGTCGCAGAGGCTCAGACACCTCCCACTGGGGCGGCCACGGCCCTCCCCGTGTGAATGCCGTGTTTGGATCTCGGAGGCTCCTTGATGGATGACCAAGAGTACGGCAGTTGGTAGCACGACGGGGCTTGTTGAGGTTGCTATGACATCCTTTGTTCCCCACTTTCCTGCTTTTACTGGCGTGTGTATATACCTTGGCTGGTATGTAGAACCACAGGCCTTTGTGTTGCGTTTTCGCTTTCCCTCTGCTTTATTAATACCCGTGTCTTTTTGTCTCCTCGCTCGTCACTGCGTCTTCTGCCTGGATTTTCATGGAATCTTCCGTTTGGGCTCCATTCTTTGGTTTCCCTCAAATTATCTCTGTTGGCTCCAAATTTTGTTGTTGCTTTCCACCTCTCTTCCCCACTCTGTTTTTTTTTTTTTTTTCCTTTCAACGAATGCCAGCCCCACAAACTCGCATCGTGTTTTTCATTTCCTGGCTGGGTTGTGTCTTCTCCGGAAATCTGCATGTGATGTTCTGGGCACTTGTCTGTGGTCTGGAGTCGTGGGACGCGAGAAGTCGGGGAGGGTGGCTTCCTTTACTCAGGCTGAGGCTGGATGGGGAAGCTTCCACTTACCAAAGCTCCTTCCCTCCCCCAACCAAGGGAGGATCGTTCTCTGGGAACTTTCCCTGGGCACAAATCCCAGAGCAAGCAGACCTCTCAGGGGTTGAGAGGCCCCGACCAGTTCCATTCTGGGGGATCCCAATAAAAACATACCAGAAAGGAGAATGATACAAATTGCGATATATTTTAAATATGTATGCTTAGCAAAGGAACACTCCTTGCACAAATCTAAGGCTGTACCATTGTGTCACTGGAGGATTTAGAAACCGTGTTGACTCGGCATGTGCACTATCGATAGCCTCGGAGACAAGAGTCACTAACCAAATCCAACCACACAAGATGATACCTTAGAAGGCATGCGATGTTCGAAAGCTCATGTCACTTGGTTTATTGCCTAAGTCCTGAAGGAGTTGGTTGGTTCCCTGATTACATCCTGGTTCTCTCCTTGCTCTGTGCATGATTAACAAGGCACTTGTTCTCAATGGGGGAAAAATGTAAGTTCTACAAGGCATCCCCCCCTCCCCCCATGTAACTTTAGCAGAGGAATTAATTATTACTATGTAATCATCTCTTTGGGAAGACTATTTAGAATGTGCTTCTTGTCTCTTTTCCCTTCAGTTTTTTTTTTTTCTTTGAAATTGGACAGCCTAAATGTTAACTTTACTGAACATACTGTAACACTTAACCCAGGTAAAAAAATGACTGCTTGCCAATGACTTTTACATCTATATTAAGACCATGCTGGTTATGTAGTGTGGTTAAATATAATCTGTTCAGAGAGCGTGGTAGGTCCAGGCGTCAATGATATGCTTCCTTTGAAAACACAAGGATTTTGAACAGTGAGTCAGGTAGGGCTACTTAGAAATTTGTGCAAATAAGAAAAATATAGCTATTTTTTTTTTAGGCATCAGTCTGTATAACTTTACTCTGTGTGGGATTTTTTGTTCATTGGCTTAGAAAGATTTTTGGCTCTCAGTGGGGCTTTGCTTTTTTCCCTGCATAATTGGTAAGTGAAAGAACCAGCCTCTAATGAGTAAATGACACATCTCCTACATTGAATAAATAAATGGTTCAATACTGTTGGCGTAACCTGGGCTGTGATTTTTATCCCGGTTTAAATCCTTAGCATACTCTGGTCCTAGGACCTCATTCTCTCTCTCTTTTTTTAAGTTTATTTATTTATTTTGAGAGAAAGAGAAAGAGAGGGAGAGAGCGCGCGCGCAAATAGGGGAGGGGCAGAGACAGAGGGAGAGAAAGAGAATCCCAAGAAGGCTTCTCCTTGTCAGTGCAGAGCCTGATGCGGGGCTCGAACTTAAGAACCATGAGATCACGACCTGAACCAAAGTCAAACGCTCAACTGACTGAGCCACCCAGGAGCCCCAGGACCTCATTCTTGAGGTAAGGCTCTTTATGAATGACAAGTATTTACAGAAAAGGAAGCATTTGGCTGAGTCTGGGCCTCCTTCCTTTCGCGCAGCACGTCTGAATTCAGGCTGTGTAACGGGCTCGAATCCCGTGGTCCAGCAATTGGACCGTCCTCCCTCTGCTTTCCCGAGAATTAATTTCTCGTTATAAATAAATACGTTCTGCACCAAGGGCTGAACGTAGCAATGCTGAGCACATTTCCTAACAGATATTTCAAAGATACAGAGGAGTGCTTGCACCTTCCCAAAAGCAAGACGAGGGACATTCACAGCAGGTGGAGGAAAGGTCCTTTTGGCAGGCAGAGAGGATGCGAAGGTTCTGTTGGATCAGGTTTTCCTGGCCAAGCCTGCCTGTGTAGCTCAGGTTAACGCACACACATCTTCTGCTCAAAACTGGGCTCACGGCTCTGACAATGAACTGCCAACCTGGCCAATCAGATCCAAGTCGACCATGTTGCCAGGGTAACTAATACACAGAACTAATACACAGTCACAAAACCAGAATGATCACAGTGGGGGGAAAAGCATACAAAATGCATTATTTTTCCGCCTAGAGACAAAGGAAGGAAAACAACCACATAGGTTTGACCATAGGTAGCGAGAACCGGTGCCTGTTTATCTCTTAAGTACGCCCCACCCATTGATTTAGGACCATGTGCACAATGTGTATGTTTCCATATATGCATATGTCTATATTCGTAGAAGATATATTCCTCGCTTCTGGGACAGAGTGAATTTAGTGTGGAAGCATGATGGCAGCTTATGGTTTGAGGTAGAACGATCTGAAGGTGCAGGGCAAAATTTAGCATCTGTCGTGTTTTCTGACCAACTCCTGGTTCTGCAGGATTCTTCTGGGCTCACTGAACTCCGTGAATGGTCCCTCGTTTCAGTATGTAAATGATGCTGCCAATTGAGGTATTAAAAGCCACCCCGCGCTCTTACCAGGGGTAACTATTTCTGGTTGCACTGGGCCTCCCACTTCATCAGGCATCCCCGTATCGTAGATGCCTGAGTGATCTTTTGAAAAATGCGAGTCCCACGCAGTCCTTCCCTGGTCTCCAGTCGTAGCGAGCGGTGTTCCTACCGTGGTCCTCAAGGTCCCCCTGCACCTGCCACTCCCAACCCTGAGCCCTTTTCTTATTCTTTCCCCTGCAGACCAGCATCCCTCCTCTTCTTTTCTGAGCATGCCGTTCTTTTTTGAAAGTTTGTTTATTTATTCAGAGAGAGAGAGAGAGAGACACTGGGGGAGGGGCAGAGAGAGAGAGAGGAGGAGGGAGAGAGAGAGAACTCCAAGCAGGCCCTGCACTGTCAGCACAGAACCTGACATGGGGCTTGAACTCAGGAGCCCTGAGATCCTGACCTGATCCGAAACCAAGAGTCAGATGCTTAATCGACTGAGCCATCCAGTGCCCCTGGACTTTATTTCTTTCACAGACCTTATGTCCTCCTGAAGTATAGTCCCCCTCCCTCTCTCTGTGGTAAACTCCCAGAAGTCGTTGTGCACATCTTGTTTCCTGCTCTATTCCCAGAATATAGGGCAGTATCTTAAACCAAAGACGTGCTCGATAATAATTTATTGAATATAAATCTCAATCAGAAAATGCAGGGAATGTGGTAAGCTGTAGATGAGAAGGCTGAGGGCTCGGGTACTGTACTCAACTGGTCATTTAACAAGTGTTTATTGAACATCTGTTACGTGCCAGGCTCTGTTCTAACAGCGGCAACGAAGGCATGGGAGTGAGACCAACAAGGGCTCACCCATGGGAGTGAGCCCCGTAAGACCAACATCTGTTGCATGTTGAGTGTTTAGTGTTGCCAAGAACTGTGCTCAACACCTGTGTGGTCAGTCCCACACCCAAAAAAAAAAATACAGGCGACAAGTAAATTATTAATTTTGCTTCTTTCTCACAAGGACATATTTCAGAGCAGTGAAATAAATGGCCCAGGTTCACTTAGCCGGTGAGCAGGAGCATGGAGACTCCTCTCAGGCAGTCGGATTCCATGCCCCCCACCCCTCCTGAACTGCTCCATGATGCACCAGTTGAAGAAAACGTATTCTCATTTATTTATTTTATTTTTTTAACGTTTATTTATTTTTGGGACAGAGAGACACAGAGCATGAACGGGGGAGGGGCAGAGAGAGAGGGAGACACAGAATCGGAAGCAGGCTCCAGGCTCTGAGCCATCAGCCCAGAGCCCGACGCGGGGCTCGAACTCACAGACCGCGAGATCGTGACCTGAGCCGAAGTCGGACGCTCAACCGACTGAGCCACCCAGGCGCCCCAACGTGTTCTCATTGAATGCTGGCCAGAAGTTCGGGTGGTGGGTACTGTAATCAGCTCCATAATCCTGATGAGGAAATGAAAGTGCAGAGAAGTTAAAGCGTTCCACACAGGCACACAGCCCACAGGTTTGTGGGCAGATGCAGTGGGGTGTGCTTTTGAACTGAGTTCGGATCCCAGGGCTCTCGACTGCTAACGCGTGTAAGTATCACCGGTCATTCTGAAGCAGCGAGTCAGATGTTTCCACTATCCTGATGTGACCTCCCGGCTTCCTGGCGTTTCTTGATTTCTCATTCATTTTAATATTCTCCACATGGCAGGCTGTGTGCTCCAGGATGACACCTGAGAGTTTGGAGAGCTCCGTGGCTTAAATCACTCCCTCTCTGTCTCCCCTGAGATAGACATCTGTTATATTGCTTGCCCCAAGTCCAGTCCTCAGATTTCCTTCTGGGGACTCTGCTGTCCCTCATCTCAGTCCATGAAGTCTGGAGAGGTGTGAGTCCTCTTTCTGCTCCGGGTGTGACAAGTGATCCCAGGGTGGCCAATGATAGTGATGCCAGGCACTTTGATGAGGTCTTTTGGGAGCCAAAAGCCACCTTTTCACCAGGACCACAAAATCCATAGATGGAAGCCTGGTGCTTTGTTACTCCGAGGGGAAAGTCAGCCAGACAATAAAGCCAACGTTAATGGAAACAGAGATGAGAAATCAAGAGAGGAAAAGTCTTGATGAGATCTTGAAATTGCTGGATCTAGCCTTACCTGAAGGTAGATGATATGTCACTTAAACTTCTGTGGTATGTAAAAAAAAAAAAAAAAGAAATGAAGGCTCCTGTTTGCTTAAGTGAGATTAAATTAGGCTTGTGACACTTTCCGCCCAAATTCTCCAAAGTGAAACATCTCCTTCAGGCAAAACTCCCTTGTGTTCCGGAAAAATTTCCATCAGAAACTGGATTGGCTCCTAATGGTATTTCAAACTAAGGTGTGAATCACTGGGAGCATTGAGTCACCATTGGTATGTTTTGGAGATTAAATCAATATTTGAAAGCAGCTGGAGGGTGACTGACTGGCAGTAGGTGCTTAAAAACTGCTCTGGGTCTTTACCTAAATTGTGCACTTTTTTTTTTTAAGTCCTGGAAAATATGTACTTGGCCAGTTGCACATACATTTCTAATTTGTGGGGTATAAAAAGATATTTCATGTGAGAAGGAGTTCTCATCATCCTTTCTTGCCTATTTGGTTTATTTAGCATGGCTTTGAAGTACAAAATTCCAAGAGTTTTACTGTTTTCATAACCTTCTTCCCTCTTGCCTCCTCCCCTGTCACACTTCCCCCTCCTGTCCCCAGCCATCAGGGGGATCCGCCAGGTGGATCTCTGGCTTTTAAAGACTGCACACTCTTCTCCATGAGAAGGAAAGGCGTGACTCACGCCTGACTTGTTTTAAGATCACACAGTGAAGTTATATGATATCTCTTTTTTGCTTCGTTAAAAAAAATCACAAAACAAATACCAACGCATTATAATAAGCGCAGCAATGTAGTGCATAGGATTTTTTTCTCTATTCCCCTTCAATGTTGTCTCTATTAAATTACTGATATTAACAGCCTAATGCACATTCTATTCCTTTTCCTGTAGCTTGATAACCAGATAGGAGCACGTGCGTGTGTGTGCACGTGTGCATACACATACCTGTCAATTTGCATTCTCTTGCACGCTGCTGCTTTTGGATTTATTCAAACGTAGGACCGCTGGGTCAAAGAGTATGTGTAATTTTAACTTAAGTAAACAGAGAGGATTATTTTCCAGAAAGTTTGCGGGGCTTCACTTTCTTACCAGTCTGTGCCCCAAACCACTGCCAGCCGAGGACGTTTTTGCATTTGGTACCATCTGTCAGTTTAATGGGTGAAACAGGTCTTTTGTTGTTGTTGTTGTTGTCTTTGTTATTTATTTAGTTATTTCATTTAAAAATTTTTGTTGTTGTTGTTTTGTTGAGGTTTTATGATCATTTAGATTTCCTGTCCTGTAATTGTCTATTTAGCTGATGTATTATTGTTGGCCCTTTTACTTATTTATTTGTAGGAACTCTTTGCATTTTAAGGATTAAGGATTGCCAAATGTGTTGCAAGCATTCTTGTCTATTGTTATCTTCCCACTTGATTTATGGTATTTTTTTTTTTTTTTTTTGCAAAACAACATGTTTACCTTTTTCTGTGATTTAAGACCTTGTTAAAATGGGCTAAGCACTTCCCATTCCTGTGGGTTAGGAACTAGGGGAAGGATTTAGGGCACTTTAAGAGCTACAGTGAGACTACTGATGGTCACATGTCTCACAGAAAGTTCTAGAGAAAAGTTGCCATGCTTGTGGAGAAGCAGTTGCAAATGGCAGACACCCAGTCCATCCCAGTAGAATTTGATGTGACAACAAAGCTTTGCTATTGTGACTCCTGGGGCACCTGGGTGACACAGTCAGTTAAGCATCCGACTCTCGATTTCGCCTCAGGTCATGACCTCACGGTTTGTGAGACTGAGCCCTGAGTTGGGCTCTGTGCTGACAACACAGAGATTGCTTGGGCTTCTCTCTCTCCCTCTCTCTCTGGCCCTCCCCTGCTCTCCCTCTCCTCTGTCTCTCAAAAATAAATAGATATTTAAAAAAATTATTATTGTGTCTTCTTCATTGCTGGTTGGCAATATCTGAACCAATCCTCCTCCTATTGGAAGGAAGAGGATGCCACTGTGACGTGACTTGTGGCCACCATGATTTCCCCCAGTCACTGGAGTCAAGCAGTCTTTAAAGGGAAAGCTCATGAAACACATTCTTTTTTTCCCCCAATTAAAACCTTTCTCTTAGAAATTCCACTCCTCTACCCACTGTGGTATTATATCTTCCAAAAAAAGATCCCACAACATTATTTACTCGGTCAAGAGATGGCAGCAGGTTGCCCGTGGAGGGCGGAGGTTCGAAGGTAGGCAGGGAAAGGACCGTGTATGCAGGTCCTTTTAGGCATTCCCGGGATTCCTGGTGGTGGGTTCACGATTCCTATCCAAACAGAGTCTGAGGAATCATTTTCTCAAACTCCAGATATAAAACGTGAGCGTCATTTTGAATGTGTCCCGAGCTCGGAATAAGCCTTCCTTCTCTTCTCTCTCTCCCCTGCCACCCCTTTGCTTTGGTGTTGGGCACTGAATCCTGGGACAGCCAATATATTCAGAGACCTTTTGCAGAGAAATTTTTGTTTTTCTTTATAGGACTGAGCACCTTCCCCATATGAGTCTTTCTGGAATACCCCTTAGAGCCTAATACATAGTCCCATTTCACGTGGTTTCCCTGCCTGTTGTGTGTTTTTTTGGAGGTTTCCCAAATGATAATGGCAGCTGATATTTATTAGGTGTGGCTCGTGGTGATTCCAACACCCACATACCATGCCAGGTAGGTTCTTCATGGAAATTTTTTTCTCGGATTTTCACAGCAATCCTATGAAGTAGCTAGTCTTCTAATCCCCTCTTTTACAAATTAGGGAGCAGGCTCAGAAAGGGTAGAGTGATTTGCCCAAACACACGGAGCTAGTAAGGAACAGAACAGAGATTTGAACCCGAGAAGTCTGGCAACTGTAACACACGTTGCTTTTCTAAGTACTCAGGATGAGATTTCTTTTTTTTTTTTTTAACTTTTATTTAAATTCCATTTAGTTTACATACAGTGCAATATTGGTTCAGGAGTAGAATTCAGTCATTCATCGCTTACATACAACACCCAGTGCTCACCACAACCAGCACCCTCCTTTATCCCTGCCACCCATCCAGCCCATCCCCCTCCCACCGTCCTCCATCAACCCTCAGTTTGTTCTCTATAGTTAAGAGTCTCTAATAGTTTGTTTACCTCTCTTTTTTCCCCTTCCCATATGTTCATCTGTTTTGTCTCTTAAATTCCATATATGAATGAAATCATATGGTATTTGTCTTTCTCTGAGTAATTTCACTTAGCATAATATACTCTAGCTTTGTCCACGTCGTTGCAAATGGTGAGATTTCATTCTTTCTGATGGCTGAGTAATATTCCATTGTGTGTGTGTGTGTGTGTATACACACACACACACACACATCATGTCTTCCTTTTTCATCAGTCGATGAACATTTGGGCTCTTTCCATAGTCTGGCTACGGATGAAAGGGCTGCCATAAACATCGGGGTGCACGTGCCCCTTTGAATCTGTATTTTTATATCCTTTGGGTAAATACCTAGTAGTACAATTGCTGGATCATAGGATAGTTCTGTTTTTAATGTTTTGAGGAAACTCCACACTGTTTTCCAGAGTGGCCGCTCCAGTATGCATTCCCACCAACCGTGCAAGAGAGTTCCTCTTTCTCTGCATCCTCGCCAAAACCTGTTGTCTCGTGTGTTGTGAATTTTAGCCCTTCTGACAGGTGTGAGGTGGTATCTCATTGTGGTTTTGATTTGTCTTTCTCTGATGATGAATGATGTTGAGCATCTCCACCTGTGTCTGTTAGCCATCTGGATGTTTTCTTTGGAAAAGTGTCTATTCATGTCTTCTGCCCATTTCTTTGCCGGATGATTTGTTTTTTGGGGGAGGGGTGTTGAGATTGATAAACTCTTTGTAGATTTTGGATATATCATTTACAAATATCCTCTCCTATAGCATAGGCTGCCTTTTAGTTTTGTTGAATGTTTCTTTCGCTGTGCAGAAGCTTTTTATCTTTATGAGGTCTCAGTAGTTCATGTTTGCTTTTGTTTCCCTTCCCTCGGGCGACGTGTCTAGTGGGAAGTTGCTACAGCTGATGTCAAAGAGGTTGCTGCCTGCGTTCTCCTCCAGGATTTTGATGGTTTCCTGTCTCACATCTAGGTCTCTCATCCATTTTGAATTTGGTTTTGTGTATGGTGTAAGAAACTGGTCCGATTTTATTCTTTTGCATGTTACCGTCCGGTCTTCTCAACACCATTTGTTGAAGGAACTGCCTTTTTTCCATTGGCTATTCTTTCCTGCTTTGTCAAAGATTGTTTGACAACAAAAGTTGTGGGCCCATTTCTGGGTTTCCTATTTTGTTCCATTGATCTACGTGTCTGTTTTCGTGCTGACACCATACTGTCTTGATGATTACATCCTTGTAACATAGCTTGAAATCCAGAATTGTGATGCCTCCAACTTTGCTTTCTGGGTTGCTTTGTCTATCCGAGGTCTTTTGTGGTTCCAAACAAATTTTAGGATTGTTTGTTTTAGCTCTGTGAAAAATTCTGGCGGTATTTTTATAGGGGTTGCGTTAACTGTATAGATTGCTTTGGGTAGTATCGACATTTTAGCAAAGTTTGTTCTTCCCATCCATGAACATGGAATATGTTTCCATTTCTTTGTGTCCTCTTGGATTTTTTCCATATGTGTTCTGTGGTTTTCAGAGTAAAGATCTTTTACCTCTTTGGTTAGGATTATTCCTAGGTATCTTATTGTTTTTGGTAAGATGGGATTTCTTAAAGCAAGGCTCAGGCCAGGGTGAGAGAAGTCCAGGAAGATTCTGAAATTTTATGCAGAGAGTTGCGCTAGGTTTAATTTGTTTTGTTAATTTCTCAGTGGCTGGTAAGTTGATCATGTACCCCAATTTTAATATACTTTGAGCATGCGCCACCAATATTTTGTATATTTATTTACAAATTATATATTTGCACTAAGGTACTGATATCTTATTATCTACTGTAAAGCATATATAAAAAGTTAGAGTTTTAAATAAGTTAAAACTGAAATGATCTATAATCGAATTATTCATTAATAGGGCAGGGACCTCTTTGTTCTCACTAAAGAAAATTAGTATTAGCAATGAACTACATGCTTAGTTTTACATGTTGGATGACTTGTGATTTTTTTTTAATATTTATTTAATTTTGAGAAACACAGAGAGGGTGAGCTGGGGAGGGGCAGAGAATCCTAAGCGGGCCCCACACTGACAGAATCAAGCCCGATGCTGGGCTCAAACTCTCGAACCACGAGATCACGACCTGAGCCAAGGTTGGATGCTCAACCGATTGAGACACCCAGGTGCCCCTTGTGATGGTTTTATACCACTATTTAAAAACACCAAGACCGGGGCGCCTGGGTGGCGCAGTCGGTTAAGCGTCCGACTTCAGCCAGGTCACGATCTCGCGGTCCGTGAGTTCGAGCCCCGCGTCGGGCTCTGGGCTGATGGCTCAGAGCCTGGAGCCTGTTTCCGATTCTGTGTCTCCCTCTCTCTCTGCCCCTCCCCCGTTCATGCTCTGTCTCTCTCTGTCCCAAAAATAAATAAGACGTTGAAAAAAAAATTAAAAACACCAAGACCTAACATGTACTTGGGATGAAGTCCATTGTTCTGGACATCTACTGCTGTGTACCCAACTATCCCCACATTTAGTGGTTTAAACCAACAGTTTTATTTTGTCACGATTTCCGGGGCAGGAATTAGGAAAGGGCTCAACTCAGTGGTCCTCGTTTGGAGCCCGCCATGTGGTGCAGTCCACTGATGGCTGAGGAGGTGGTCACATGGACATCCCCAGGGACCCTGGGGCTCAGATGGGGCCATTGAGCAGAGCACAGTCATATGGTCTCTCCACTATGATGGTCTCAGTGTAGCTGGATTTCTTACCTGACAGCTTGCTTCTTAGAACAGGCATCCCAAGAGAACCCAATGGGGAAGCTGCCTGGCTTTGCTTGACTTAGTCTCCAAAGTCACACAGCATTTCTTCCTCCATAAACTGTCCATCAAAGTGGTGCTAAGCCTGCCCACATTCAAGAAGTGGAGAATTAGACCATGCCTCTTAACGAGCAAATCGTGGCACTGTATTATGGACCGGCATGTGGGTGGGAGATGTTGTCAGGGATACTGTTGGAAAATATAATCTGCCCCACTCATCATTAAAGATTCAGTCATTGAAGAGTAGATATTTATAGAACACCTACTATGTGTCAGGCTAAGAATATGGAGGAGTGTTGGAAGAAATGATGTCCTGACCCTTCTGGAGCCTATGTTCTAGTACAGAAAATATTGGACCATGGATCTAAAAGTAAATCTAGTATTTTTTTATTTTATTTTATTTATTTTATTTTATAAGTTTATTTATTTTAGAGAGAGAGAGCAAGCAGGGGAGGGGCAGAGAGAGAGGCAGAGAGACAAAGAATCCCAAGCAGCCTCCGCAGCAGCAGCATAGAGCCTGAGGCTGGGCTCGAACTCACGAACCACGAGATCATGACCTGAGCTGAAACCAAGAGTCGGACGCTTAACTGAATGAGTCACTCAGGCGCCTCAAATGTGAATCTATATTTTGAATAGTCTTCTTGATAACTTTATGGGGTTTTGCTTCGATTTCTCGACAGATCTGAGCTCAACATCACTGTTGTTTGTTTTCGTTTTCGTTTTTGTTTTGTTCTGTTTCCTGCCAACACGGTAACAGAAAATTTCATCCTGGGGATAGAAGCCACAGCTTAGCCCCTTCCTGGTTGTATGCGGATGCTTGCATTGTTGGAACTTTCTTCAATTCAGGTTTCTTGGCAGGAATTTTAAAGCCACTGGTACTTTCTGTGAGAGGTGCTGTAGTGAAGAGTAGACAATGCCATATGCGAATTCACATTACTGGGCACACGTCCATTGCAAGAAGCCTCGAGAAGCTATAGCCTAGAGACAATCAGAACTTCGCCCCCAACCCCCCTGTTTTCTTCCAGGATTCCTGTAACGCCCTATGCAACCGACACAGACCGAGTGAGGCAAGTGTCAAGCTGTTTTATTAAAATACAACAAAGCACAATTTGTTGTTGTTGCTTTTTTTTTTTTTAGTATGACATAAGTATGAATAGAAAGTCTAATGTTGTCTTTTTTTTTTCTGCCTGTTTTCCATTTTGGAGGCCAGTGCTCCAGACACAATCAGAAGATGCTTCCTTGCCCCTCACCCGTTAAAGAGGGCCATGCTTCCACAAAGGACACAGTCCCCAGTAGTGAACAGCCCCATGCCTTATCTCCTTTAGTGCCTTCCCTTGAGCAAAGATGCAGAAGGAGCTGGAATAAGTTGTGTCTAGAAGGAAGTAGCCTGACAGTCAATGCTGTTTAAACTAAAGCGGACGCAAAAGAGAAGCTTTTGCTAGTAAATGGATGGCGGGGAGGGGGGTGGGGGGGGGTGGGGAGGGGCAGGTTTCAGTTGCTGGTCTGCGTTGGGCGGAGACTATGTGCTCTGAAGAATCTTACAAACGTTTTGGTCCAGATATTAGAATATCTCAGGCTTTCCTCCCTGGAAGCCTTTGTGCTCTTGTTGTCTGAGGAATCTGCAAAGGGCGATAAGCCGTCTTGTAAATGGAGCTGGAATGTGAGCTATTCTTGTTCCTTTCTTGCCAGGGGCCACTTGCTTTTATTCCCGAGTCGATGCATCAGTGACCAGGCCTATTGTTCCCAGGATCTATGTGAAAACACACCAGCCACGACGGAGATTCCTCAGCTGTGCTATGAACTCAACCCCGGGCCCCCTCTCAATTCTGGTGAAATCATTCAAAACCGAATAGCGATGAAGATCTTAACGGCAACGCTAGCGCTCATTCTGATAGCCGAGAGGAACGCAGGGCCTGCTCCTTGCCAGGTGCGGGGCTAGGTAGTCACGTGGATTTACTTCTCGCTCTGCACCGCCAGCCCAGGAGGTACACCGCTGTTGGGTTTCTGACATCAGCAGAAGAAACTTCTCTGAGGTTCAGAGAAAGTACCACCTCGACAAAAAAGGGGCTGGGTTTACGGAAGACAGGTGTAGTCCAGGGTTGCAGAGCTAACGTTGTCTCCGTGTGCAGTGTTAGAAGTGGGGGGAGCCAGCTCCAGCTTTGAGATCGCTCTATGCTGACGCCAGGGATGACAGGCAGAATGCTAATAGGGCTCTCAGTGATGCTTGCCCTGGGGAATCCCTGTCCCTTGAGTGTGGGAGGAATCTGTGAATACGGTGAAAGATCACTCCGGTGGAAAAAAGGATTTTGCCAGTGTAAATGAAGATGCGTAGTCAGTTGACCTTATGATAGGGAGATTGCCCTGGGTGGGCCTGATCTAATCAGGCGAGTCCTTGAAAAAGACTGAAGGGAGAGATTCCAAGAATGAAACAATTCCACATGAGGGAGTGTCTCCGATGACAGCCATGAAGATGGAAAGGACCACAGGGCAGGGAGTGTGGGAGGCCTTGATGAGCTGGGAGCGGTGCCTGCCAACAGCTAGGAAGAAACGGGGACTTGCGATCCTCCGATCTTTTTTTTTTTTTTTTAACGTTTTTTAAAATTTATTTTTGAGAGAGAGAGAGAGAGACAGCATGAGCATGGGGAGGGGCAGAGAGAGAGGGGGAGACACAGAATCCAAAGCAGGGTCCAGGCTCTGAGCTGTCAGCCCAGAGCCCGACACGGGGCTCGAACTCACGAACCACAAGATCATGACCTGAGCCGAAGTCGGACGCTCAACCGACCGAGCCCCCTGGCCGCCCCGAGAGATCCTCCAATCTTAAGGAACTGAAATATGTCAACAACCTGAATGAGCTAGGAAATAGATCCTTCCCCAGAGCCTCCAGGTATGAGTGCCACTCAGCTGACCCCTGGGTTTCAGCTTCTTATGCTCCTGAGCAGAAATGCCAGCCATGCCGTGTCCGTACTTCTGGCCTACAGAACCGATGGCTGCTAACTAGGTGGGGTTGTAAGCTGCTAAAATGTTGGTAAGGTGTCACCCAACAATATAAAATCAATATTCCAGGTGTTCCTTTTCTATACTGCAGAGTCGCTGAATTACTACCCGTCTTCCTTCCTTCCTTCCTTCCTTCCTTCCTTCCTTCCTTCCTCCCTCCCTCCCCCTCCCTCCCTCCTTCCCTCACTTCTCCCTCCCCTCCTTCCTTCCCTCTTTCCTTCCTCCCTTCCTTCCTTCTTCCTTCCTTCCTTCCTTCCTTCCTTCCTTCCTTCCTTCCCTCCCTCCCTCCCTCCCTCCCTCCCTCCCTCACTTCTCCCTCCCCTCTTTCCTTCCCTCTTTCCATCCTTCTCTCCCTCCCTCCCTCCCGTCCTCCCTCCTTTCTTCCTTCCTTCCTTCACTTCTTCCTTCCTTCCTTCCTTCCCTCCCTCCCTCCCTCCCTCCCTCCCTCCCTCCCTCCTTCCTTCTCTTCTCTTCTGTCTCTCTCTTTTTTAAATCATCTCCTTTGCATTGTGCTGTAGAGATAGCAGATGCTGGAAGTGTGGGCTAGTGGGGGGGGTGTTCTGAGTTTGGTTAGAATCTCAGGCTCTGGGGCCAGAGTGCCTGGGTTTCAAACTGGCACCATCTCTCCCTGGCTTTGGGATCTTGGACAATTACTTACTCAACTGCCCTGTGGGAAATGTGAAGGGAATGATCACATTAGCTCCTGAGGCTGGTGTGAGGCCGAAATGGCGTTTGCATGTGAAGTTCCCAGTGCGTAGTAAGAGCTCAGTAAAATGTCAGTTATGATTGTGCCTCTCATGAATTAGCAAAGCAATTTCAACCACTTTGAGCAGAAACCTTACAACATGTCCTGAGCAGATCTCTGCTTGCCTAAGATGAGTTCATGGAATTCTTCATAAACTTTCCTGGGCTACTTGTTATTAAATTATTTAGGCATCTATACTATGGTGATGACGCCCTGGAGAACCGGGTGCCTCCCCTTAATTTTCCCATTTGTAATGATTTTGACTTGAATTCCTTTGGGGAGACAACTTGTACTCTTGGAATGAGCCATCCACATATTGGAATGTCTTGGTGCCTGCTGTACGTGTTGTTTTCCCTTCACTGTTGTATTCCTCCGGGTATAGCCACGTGCTGTATCTAATGTAGCCACTTCTGGTTTCCCCACGTTGCCGTGGACTGAGAAACCCACAGTTATCCATCAAGCGTGCTAGATATCAGTTTGCTCCTGTAGATCTGCTCTCCACTCCCGACCTTTAGGGGCGGCATCAATGGGTTTCTTTCCTCTCCAGCTTTCAGTTGGGCCAACCTGACAAGAGACAGGAAGGAAGAGAGTACGGCCGCCATATTGATTTCCTAGGGGCCTTCCTGTGGGGTTGTCTCAGCTGGTTGTTTCCTCGATGGCCACTGTTCCTTTCAAGGTAGCCTTTTCCATACAACTTCTTCCTGATTCTGGAAACGTCTCCTTCCCTAGTCCAGGCCTAGGGGTGGGAACACCTCCTTCAACTTCCCTACACCAAGCTCCTTTGTAAACGTTGCCTTTACTAAGTTCTCTGTGAATTATCCTAATTGGAGAATGCCGTCTCATTTCTGATGGGCTCTTGACTGATACACCGAGACGGTTAGATTTTTACGAATAGTTGCATAAGAGTCCATAGATTCTGAGTGTTGCTCTCTCATTAGCAAAATGGTTGGATTTGGCAACATCTATTTGGGCTACGCTGAAGACCATTTCTTTTGCATTTTGTTGGGTTTTTCTGGGGTTTTACTCTAGGTGATGGAAGTTGGCAGAGAAGTGACCTCTGTGTGATTGAGATATTGCAGAATGTTTTGCTATCCCACTCACCTGTGTCTTATTTTGAAGGAAGTTCTGGTCTGAATCCGTTGAAATAAGAGTAAGCACAAATCCTCAGATAAGATGGTTCTTAAAGGTTCTCTGTACATGCCTCCAGCAAAACAAAATTTTCCCTTGAATTCCACTTTCTGCAGATTATTTTGGGAGCCTCTAGAAATGGAGAGTGTGCTTGGCATTGATCCGGGACGCTTCCATTTTGCATATTGACGTGCATTTTTAACAAGAAAAAGGCCAGTATGGGGACAGCGCCGCCTGTTGGTGTGGCGGCTGACATTTATGGAAGCCTTCTCCGTGCACGACAGTTTAAGATCATTTGGCAAAATAATTGTCACGATTGATTTTTATTTTCTTTTTGGACCTAGAGTTCACCCTCGTGGCTCTGGGGCTAGGTAGCTTTCAGAAGCTTAAATTTCCCTTTGATGAAAATTCGTTTCTTAAGTTCTGGGTGGATGACAAATTTTGATTAAAATCACAAACTCTTCTACAATGTGTTGGCAAAAGCTGGTGAACCCAGCAGCTATCGACATATTCTTTGAGCAGCATCTTTCGTCAAGTGACATTAGAATGGCAGAAAACGAATGGTTGGAATTTTTTGAGCATACCCTTCTTCCTTGGAAACCACATCCTTTCTGAGGCTGTTGCTGGGGCCCTGGGTGAAATGTGGGCATTTAAACATTGTCATTAGGATAGTAGCAGCCAGGTAGCTTGACCTAATAATTTTTTGTCCACCGACGGTATGATCATGCTTTTGCAAAAAGAGAAGAGAAAAAACTTTATGATGAGAAAAGACAGATGTGCTTGGGGACCATGCACGACACTTAGATCACAAGAAAGGAGGGATCAGAACTGCAACAAAGTGAAACTCTTCTGCCCAGCAAAGGAAACCGTCAACAAAACGAAGAGACAATCCACTAAATGGGAGAAGATATTTGCAAATGATGTACTCAATCAGAGGTTAATGTCCAAAATATATACAGAACTTATACAACTCAACTTATACAGACTCAAAAAAACACGTAATCCAGTTAAAAAGTGGGCAGAGAACACGGATAGACCTTTTTCCGAAGAAGACATCCAGATGGCCAACACACACATAAAGAAGATGCTCAACATCACTTGTTGGAGAAACGCAAATCAAAACAACAAGCCTCCCACCTGTCAGAATGGCTAAAATGAAAACCACAAGAAACAATGAGTGTTGGCGAGGACGTGGAACAAAAAGGAACCCTCGTGCACTGTTGGTGGGAATGCAAGCGGGGGTAGCCACTGGGGAAGATGGTACGGAGGTTCCTCAAAAAGTTAAAAATGGAATTATCATATGATTCCATAATTCCATTCCTGGGTATTTACCCAAAGAAAATGAAAGTACTAATTCCGAAAGATACATGTACCTCTATGTTTATAGCAGCATTATTTAGAATAGATATGGAAGCAACAAAAACGTTCATCAATAAATGAATGGATAAAGATGTGGTGTATTTATACAATGGAATATTACTCAGCCATAAAAAAGAATGGAACATTATCTGTATTAAATATCCACTGTGTTTTCTACCCCAACACTGCTGGTTATGAGTTTCTGTGCTATCATTCTTTTTCTGCATTCTCACACTATGAGTTGTAGACAGCGCTGACCCCACTTCTGTTTCCAACTCCAGGGGTGGGCATGTGTCTAGGCTGGGCAAATTAGCACAGCAACAGGTTCAGGTGGTCATCTGACCCAAAGTATTACATTAATATTCAGTCTTACACTTGGCAGGAACCAGAGGAAGACAAGTCCTGATCTGCTATACTTGCACTTAATAGAATTTCTAGGTAATGCGATTCTATAATTTCTAGGGGCTACCACACAGAGAAAACTCATCAAAAAATGAAGCCAAACACAATGGAAATGAGAGCTTAGAGACCTATAGCGATGAAACCTGTGGGACGGCCTTTGGCTCCTGGATCCAGCTATTTCTGAAGCTACATTTACTCTTCTATGCCCAGGTATGTAAACCTATCCGTTCTCCTCTTTTATCTAAACCAATATGATTGAATTTCACTCGTTCTGTCTTCAAAGACCCATATGTTTAATTATGACTATACCAGTTGTTGTGGATTGAATTGTGTCCCCAAAAAGGATATGTTGAAATCCTAACACCTAGAATCTCTAAAATATGACCTTATTTGAGCATAACGTTGTTCCATATACAATTAGTTAGGATGTGGTCATACTGGAGTAGGGTGAATCTTTAATCCCATATGATTGGCATCCTTGTAAAAAGGCATACTCAGGGAGAAGATCATGTGAAAATAGCAGCAGAGTCTGAAGTTGTCCCTGTGTGTGTGTGTGTGTGTGTGTGTGTGCGCGCGCGCGCACGTGTGTGTGTGTAGTTTCTACATCAGGTATAGCTTTCTATGAGGCTGATAAATATAAGTACTTGGAAGTAGTTTATGGATCAATGAAATATTAATGGACCTGGAGGTGCTTTAAATGTATTTATAAAGCTAGGTTATCTATGGGTCAAATACCATTGTAGCAAATGCAGTTGTAATGAATGTCTTTGATAAATTTGGGTTTTAAGGCCCAATGCATGTCCTACTTATTTCAGACAATATGTGCTCTATGATCACAATTCCTTGAATGCAATTTTGAAATCCAAAACAACCACATGAACTAACCTGATCTGTCTCTATCTCTATCTCTATCTCTATCTCTATCTCTATCTCTATCTCTATCTCTATCTCTATCTCTATCTCTATCTCTATCTCTATGTTTATTTCTATATCTATACACATATATACAAATATAATATCTATATATTTTTGTATATGTATATTTATTTATAAATATTATATATGTATAGATATGTGTATAGATATACATATATATTTATATATTTCTTTAGAAAATCATCCTGCTGGATGGGAATACTCATATGTTTTACTGCAGAAATATTGGGTTTGATTACAGTGATCTGTCCCAGTCCCATCTGGGAGGGTTAACTTAATAAATCTCCATCAAATCACCTGAGATCCAGTAATACCTGAATTTGAGATATATTGGCCCTGAGATCCAGTAATACCTGAATTTGAGATATATTGGCCCTGAGATCCAGTAATACCTGAATTTGAGATATATTGGCCCTAAGAGAGAGGATTATAGACCTGGACAACCCTACATGACCGTTTCTTCAGAATACATAAGAAAAGCGTTTGAGTTGTAATTGATAATGTTAGAAATTTCGTGGAACCATTTAAGAGACTACAGATAGAGAACTTACACAAATGCTAATACTATTTACATTTTCCTGTAAATGTAATTTTACAAAACATTTATCTCAAGGTCATCCGTTTTGTTTGTGGATGGGGAGGGGACGTCTATCTCCTATGAGGTCTGTGAGGTCAGAGACCAGGATGCTTATTTGCACTCCTGTATCCTCAATATATCACTGAGCCTGATAATTAGTGCATGCTTAATAAATATATGCAGGATGCAATATTAAGTCCATGGAGGAGGCTGGGGATCAGATTTCGGGTGACCCACGCAATTTCTGGGGTTGGTGGACTAGAACTCCGATCTTTCATGTGTTTTCTCACCCTACCATCACTGTCTTGCTAAGACGAAAAGAAATTCGCAGCCCTTTCTAAAGTAATCAAAGGGAGATCATGATCTCACGGTTCCCGAGTTGGAGGTTCATGAGTTCAAGCCCCTCATCGGGCTCTGCACTGGCAGCGTGGAGCCTGCTTGGGATTCTGTCCCCCTCTCTCTCTGCCCCTCCCCCACTTGCTCTCTATCTCTGTCTCAAAATAAATAAAAATAAACTCAAAACAACAACAACAAAAAAAAATAAAGTAATCAAAGGGATTAGACCATAAAGAAGAAAGAGGAATGCCAGGGGTCTTTGTTTCAGTTGGACAAAGCTAACCAGTCTGTGTAAATAGCCAAGAGCCTTGTTTCTAGATAAAAGGAACCTCTGGTTGGTTCTAATCGGAGAGCATCCTTGGCGGTGAGAGATTGTAAAAGCAAAATATTCACTTTGAAAAATGAAACCCATTAAATTTGAGGCATTGTAATTTCCTATTGTGAGATTGTGGTACCAGCGATTAAATTCTATTGTGCGTCTTCAGTCCTTGTTACCGACGATGTGTCGTGTTATTAACGGAGATTCTAAGAATATCAGCTCTCCATAGCTAAAGTGCTATTTTGCTTCTCATGTGAAATCATTTGCATACATCTAAGAATTCATCCTTGAGTTGTCTCTTTCCCTTATTCCCTCTATCCTACTTAGAAGTCAGTCCAGGGCGCCTGGGTGGTTTTGTCAGCTGAGCGTCCGATTTGGGTTCAGGTCATGATCTCACGGTTCGTGAGTTGGAGCCCCATGTTAGCCTCTGTGCTAACAGCTCAGAGCCTGGAGCTGCTTTGGATTCTGTGTCTCCCTCTCTCTGTGCCCCTCCCTTGCTCATGCTCACATACTCTCTCTCTCTCTCTAATATAAGTAAATATTTAAAAAATTAAAAAAAAATTTAGAAGTCGTTCCTGCAGACTACCCCTCCAGATGGATTTTGTGTACGATCATTTCCCTGCCCACGTGGTCTTACCTGGACAACTCGAGCAGCTTCTGAGCCAGTCTGTATGCTATCCATTCTTGACTCAACAGGCCAACTGCTCTCAACAGCCACAGGAAATAAGCATGGTGGTTAATTTCAATTCTACTGGCAAGGAAACTGAGGCACAGGGTTTTATGTAAATTGCACGTGGCCATACAGTCAGGAGTGCTGGAGATAGAATGTGATCCCAGAAGTGTTAGAGACTGTCTTCTTACCTCTAGCTTCAGATCACGCTATAGCATCTTACACACAAGAGAAGTGGATAGCAGCAGAAGGGCCACAGGAAGTCTATAAAATTACTGCCTTATATACTGCCAGTGTCAAGGTTATGAAAGTCAAGGAAAGACCAGAGCGACTTTCCAGACCGAGGAGAATAGAAGCATAAGAACCAAACGCAACAGGTGATTCTGAACTTGATCCTTTTACTACAAAAGGCATTGTTAGGACAGTTGGGGACACATGAATGGGGTCTGAGAATTAGGTGGTAGGAATATATCATGTTAGTTTCCTGATTTTGATGGTCGACTGTGGTCATGTCAGAGAATATCCTTGTAGGAGATATACACTGAAGGGTTTGGGGCAGTAGGTCAGCAATTTCCTCTTAGAGATCAGGGGGAAATGATTCTTTTTTATTACTTGCAACTTCTCTGCACTTTTTTTTTTTATAATTCTTTAAAAAAATTTTTTTTAATGTTAATTTTTATTTTTAAGACGGAGAGAAACAGAGCATGAGTGGGGGAGGAGCAGAGAGAGAGACACAGAATCTGAAGCAGGCTGTAGGCTCTGAGCTGTCAGCACAGAGCTCGACGTGGGGCTCGAACCCATGAGCCATGAGATCATGACCTGAGCCAAAGTTGGATGCTTAACCAACTAAGCCACCCAGGCGCCCCATCTTCTCTGCACTTTTGAGATGGCCTCAAAATAAAAAAATATATATATACTCAGACAACACTTATTGAATAATTATCTTAATTACAATTCTTAGCTTTGAATTTCAAAATAGATATTTAGTAAGGCCATAGTCTTAAAAGCTAGGCATTGGCAGGAAATCACTGTTACTCTTGATATTTCCCAAACTGGGCTTTTACCTCTCGGGAGCCTAGGCTTGGTGGGCAGACCACAAAGTGCAACTTTGAGTGGCAAAGGTGTGGCTAGGAATTCAGAGGAATTTCTGATCCCATAGGATGGAAAAAGCCCTTGGGGGCCAGAAGGAGGAGCCCGGAAATGTGACAGGAAGAGAGGAAGGCAGGAATTCTGAGAGGAACATCTTGGTTCTGGGTCCGAGGCTGTCTAGAACTTTGGGTCTAGACAGGTCTTTAGTTCAAAGTTTGGAGAAATCATAAGCCCTTCAGGGCAGCACTGTATTGGGCACAAGGGTACTTCTGACTTGGCTTATAGCAGGAGAATACCATTGGGCAGCCTGGGAAACCCCAGCATGGGTTGGGGTGGGGGGACAATCAGCTACAGTACCGAAGGGGATGTGGAAGAGTTGTATGGACCATTTGGCCTGGAAGAAGACTGGGTTTGGGAAAAGGAAGTTTAGGGGGCTAGGACTTTATGCCCAGAGGCGGTGGTGAGATCCGTGGTCTTTAACACCGGGTGCCAGCACAGAACCCTTTAAAAGAGGACATGGGTTCAGCTCCATCTTGGTAGACACCAGCCCAGAGGGCCCACTGAGCAGGGGGGGCCACACTATGTGACAGCAGTTGCAGTAAGGATGGCGAGTGTGATGCCTGAAGACCATAAACACAAGGAGCCAATGTGGAAGGGGGTCTGGTGGGCCAGGCACACCTTCCCAGAGCTATGAGGACATAACCTTTCCATGGTACCCTAATGCGTTTTGGAGAGCGGGCGAGAACCCCGAAACGAGAGAGAACTTTGAAAGGTCAGAAGATAACTCAAAAGAAAACGGAACAAAAAGAGGCATGATGCCCTTGAGTGATAAATGAAGGGATTTCTGCTGTCAGTAGTAATGAAATTTAAGAACAGAAGCATTATATGTTAGGCAAAATGATTTATATACTCGGCTTCACCGCCACTTTTTTACACACTTCAGTCATTGTAGTAAATGTCAACTTTGTAGAAATGATGCAGATGATAAAAGTAATTAGGAAGATGAGGGTGAGGCCAAGAGCATCCTTTGACAACATGTTCAGAGGAGGCTATGCCAGGAGAACTGAGTCTTGGTTGAAGAGGAGGAGCCACGATGGAAAAATTGGGAGGTAGGTGGGCCGGGAAGAAGGAACAGCCCAGGCAAAGGCCTTGACGTGTGATTATGGTTGACATGTTTTAGGTCGTGAAAGGGGGCCCGTGGGGCTGGAGCTTAGAAGGTCAGGGCAGGAGAGGCTGAAGATGAGTGAGGAGGGAGAGGTGGGCAGGGACTAGACCATGTAGGGCCTGGCAGGCCACAGGAAGGAGGTCTGGATTTTATTGTAAGTGCAGTGGGCACCACTGAGAGAGTTTCAAGGATGAGTCCATGGATTTAGTTTGTGTCTAAAGTGATCATTATGGTGGCGCCTGGGTGGCTCAGTCAGTTAAGCAGATGACTCTTGATTTCAGCTCAGATCACGATCTCATGGTTCGTTGGTTCGAGCCCCACATCAGGCTCTGCACTGACAGCACAGAACCTGCTTGGGATTCTCTCTCTCCTTCTCTCTCTCTGCCCCTCCCTAACTCATGCTCCCTCTCTCTCAAAATAAATAAAAAAAATAATAAAGTTATCACTATGGCCTGTTGGACGGAAAATGGAACCTGGGAGAACAGGAAAGAGGCTATGGCCATGAATAAGCAGAGATGGCATGAAGTGAGTGGTTTCTGGATATAATTTGGAGGTACAGTTGCCACATGGATTGGCTGTGGGAAAGAAAGAAATTGGTAATTCCCAAGGCTTTGGATTGAATAAGTCAGTCATTGGGGTAGTGAGGGTGAGGAAGTCATTGACTAAAGTAGGAAGTCTGGAGCAGAGGAATTTGGGGTGGGTTTGGGTTGCTATATTACTGCTAATGCTTGGCCTTACTGATAACGCTAAAGAACCTGGGTGTGTCCAACCACAATCTGCCCCTCTAACATCAAGATAATGACCATGAACATGGCATGTCTCATATAAAACCATTTCCAAGGCCGTGTGTTTCTAGTATAAGGTTTTTATTTAGTTACTAATTTATTAATGACTCTGTTGACCTTTACACTTGGACACCTTGCTATAATGAAAATAACTCCCAAATTTGTCATGTGAGCCCTGAATTAAAGACCCACCAAAGGCTTTACATGATGAAAGGAGTCTCCATATTGTGTTCTCTTCAATATGAACAACCACACGAGTTTTTTTGACACGTGTAATACTTGACATCAGTCGATAAAAAAATACAACAGAAATGTTCCATGTTTAAAGCGGAGCTGAAAAAAAAAAGACTAAGAAAATTCCATATTGCATAAAAGAAAGAGATTGCCACCAAAGTGAAAGGAAATCAATGGGACGACTTTGGAGACCCATTTCAATCTGTTGTTGACATTGTTTTCTGGGAGTAATTTTCTCAAAATGTTAACAGTATTGAGTTTGCCTATTGATTCTATTATTTTTGACCTTGCATTAGTGTGGGCTAATCTTACATGCCATAAAATTTCCTTTCACAGCTAAAATTATTGTATGACTCTGGAGGAAACCTCCAATCAGGTCAGGCACCCCCCTCGGGATTTTGATGAGTGTATAAGCGGCAATAATGAGTTATGTTGACTTCAATACACTTCCATGTTGTTTACATTTTCTTAAATGGTTTAAACAGGGTCATCATATAAATGATCAACATATTGACTGAAATACTCAAGCCTGGATGAATGGAAGGCCACAGCCAGCCAACCAGATTGGCCAGCTTGAATTTGAGTCAATAGCGTAAATATATATTTGGCTACCGAATCGAAGCCAACTTCACATTCGTTATTCTGAAAACGTGGCTAAATAAAATAGCTACAAAGTATACCACTGGAAGATGCCCTTTCTAACTCCCCAGTAGCCCTCCTCCCCAGCTGTGCCCGTCCGAAAACCAAAGAATCCAAACTGAATGAATCCAGCAGAATTAAGGAGAAAAAGCTCTTCCTTGGTTTTCCTGGGGAAGGACTAGAGGTATCATTGGCTCTGAGCAGGGGAAATTCGGCAGTTGTATTTTCAAAGGGTTTATGAAATACAGTCACAACATGCCATTAACGTCCTATCCGTCCTATCCGTTCCCCACCCTCCCCAACCCGCCCATCTCCATGGGCGGTCAAAGCACCTGTGGGCCACACTCCCCAGCCCACCCCTTGCCTTTGATGCTGCGCTTACTCAGTCTGCCTGCAAAGAAATTTCAGGATTTACTGGCACAATGCTAATGGGTTTGCCCACAAATACTTAGAAGAGTATCGCTAGAGGAGTTAATTTGCCTCTTAATGATTTAATTACATGCTACAGCTCTGGTGTTACAAGAATAACAATGTTCCTTACTTTCTGCCGCTACTGGGGATGCTGACTTTGGAAACTTTTGGGAAAGAATGACACTTGCTGTCCGTTAGAGAGAGGGGCCTGGAGTCACGGGGGGCGGGGGGGGGGGCGCGAAGGGGCATTTTCCCATGCCACAAAAGAATCTTTCTTACTCATCTGTGTTGGAGTGAGGGGTCCTTTCAGGATCAGGGACGATCATTATAGGATGTGCTGTGATTTTTATTCACAGTGTCTTGACTGTTTCCGTGAAGCAATACTCGTCTTTGTTTTTATGTCAGTTCAGTAGGTTTTACCCGGTTTGCCCAACACAGAGATAGAAAGTGCATGAGCTGGGCTCCAACTGAGTCTTTGGCCCTAAAACCTAATTATTTGAGCCTACCTTTCTGTGGCTTAAAAGGCCTCACTGTGTGTATAGGGCAGGTTGAGTTCTTTGGAAGCTGAATTGAAGGTTTAAGATGTTTATTGGTGTTGATGCCTGTAAAAAGAAGGGGAAGAAGCAGGACTGCGCAGAGGCAGAAGTCAAGTTGAAGTGCAGGCTCAGTAGAGCCTTGGCCAGCCCTGTGGGGAGCTCCGGGGCCAGGACTGTCCATCATGGTGTCCCACATTGGGCAGAAATGGCCAGACCTCCATGCCCCCACGTTCCTTTGTCACTGTACCAGCTGCTCCAAGGGCATGACCTGGGGCCAGCGGGCATTTCCCGGCTGTGGCAGTCCCTGAATTCAAGAATAGACAGACGGCAGCGAGTCTTAACCCTGAAGGGGGGTGCGGGGGGTGCCTCTCTGTGTCTCCCACACACTGTTTGCGGATAGATCTATAGAGACACAGAAGAGGAAGGAGAAACACTGTAGGCTTCTGGACCAGGATGTCCGAATTCATATCCCAAATGCGTCTCTTCCCAGCTAGGGCACTGTGGTGGATTAGTTGAACCTGGAGATCAGTCCAATCTGTTAACCTGGCATACTGGTAGCACTTTATTTAACTTGTGATGAAGACCAGGAATAGTTTCTGTAAAGGATCTTTGGTCAATGGATATTTTCATGAGCCTCTGGAGGAAAAAAAAAAAAAAATCCATGCTCTGGGCCATCCATCATTCTCTCAAATTCTGACCTGAACATACCTTCTCCTGGTTTTTAGCATTCTCTTTCTGCTCAAGACTCCCCGAAGCACCATGAGGACTCGTCTACCTATAGCTGGATTGTCTTCTCGGATTTTCGTTCTAAGGTCCCATCCCAGGGAGGCTGGGAACCAAAGAGGGGAGTCCTCTGAGCTTAGAGTCCTGTGAATGGTTGTACCGCTCATGGGATAGTCCCTGTCGGGAGCTCAATGCCAGGTCCCAGAACATGGGTTTCTCGTCTTTGTTCTGGGCCGTGAGGGAAGGCCAAGCACCAAGGCATCTGGGTAGTGCTTGGGGCCAGAGGTGACTGTGTGCCAGGCTTTCGTGGAGGCAGACGGATACTCCTGAATATTTATTGAGTGCTTATTATGTGCCACCATCCAGTCATGCCTTTTGCGTGAGTTTCTCATGCAATCTTCACAACAATTTGAGGCGTTATCCCTGGTCATATTTTAGTGAGAAAACAGAGGCTTACAAAAGATTGAGGGAACTTCTCCAGTACCTACAGCTAGTGAGTGTTGTCACTCGAGTCGATCTCGGGCAGTCTGACACCAGGCTCAGAGTGAGAGGCAGATGGGGAATGTGGGGAGGGTTTAGCACATTCACTTCTGGCAATCTGTGAGGTCTTACGATTCCTGTGTCAGCCTCACTGCAGTGGGGCCCGGGTCTCTTCCGTTATGGAGAGAGAGTCTCATGTTTGTATTTATTCAATTACTCCTGGCTCTGATTTTATCTTTCCACAGATTAGATACCTCCAAGCTTCTGTTGTGGGTGCCCGCACGTTTGACATCCATACGAGAAATTAAGTTTACAATGGTAGAATCTTACATGGAAAACTCGCTGGCACTCTGTTAGCAATTCTTCCCTGTTCAGCGGACTTTTCCCTCTGATGACTATCAGTTTTTATATGTTCTCTGTCTTCATGCCTGATTTTGAGTGGAATAATTATCAGCTTTACTCAGATGATGTTTATCGGTTAAATCGCACCGCGATTTCACATGAAGTAATCACTGAGTGTAGAATTCTGCAGTCCGACTCTCCTAGATTAAAAATCCCAGCCCTGCGATCTATGAGCTGTGGTGACATGACCTTGGTCAATGTTTTGAGCTTTACTTCTCGAACTTCCTATCTGTAAAATGGGCACGATGTTACTTACGGAGCCGTCCGGTGGGACAGTAAGCATCGGAACACAGAAAGCCCTCAACAAATTTTTGTTACTGTTACCCCATGCGGTTCTCTATGAAGGATAAGCGAACAGATGTGAGGTTGTATTTTGGTTACACAGCAGGATGGCTTTTGTTATCATTTGTTGGATTTTTTTTTTTTTTTCTTCTTCAGGTCATGAGGAAAGGGCACGAGGAACAGCGGTGATTACTAACATACTCTCTGTTTCAGCTCCCCAAAGGTGACTTTCAAAAGCCGCTGAGTTAAGGTCTTCAAGGGGGTTGGAGTGGGGATAACTGAAAAACTCCTGAAGAGGTCCAGGTGGACTTGGTTTCTCAGTGGAAACAAAGGGACTTCCTTCCTCAGTGAAAAAGAGTCACCAAGTGATAAACCAAGCGCCCTCTTTGAAAATTTCCCCGTATATTTGTCCCTAGGGGAGTGTGCCTCAGGGAGATTTATTGTTGGGAGCTTTTAGCCTCGAGCTTCATTTTAAAAGTCTGTATTTCCCTAGAAACAGAGGAGCTCCATTTACAAGTCACAGGTGCCCCCAAGCTCTGCTCTGGAGATCATCTCAAGTTTCATTCAACACCAGCCTCACACCTGGAGACGAATTATTTATTTCATCGCGCTGAGAATGGATTATCCTTCCGTTTCCCATTCCCTGCCATCTTGAGGACGGAGACACAAGGCCTGAGAAATGAGAAGTGAGCGCGAGTAAAACCTGAGCGCTACGGATACGCAAAAATATTGAAGGCAGGGACATCACCTGCCCCACCATTTGGTCCATTGTGCGCCTGTGTCGGTTGGAGCTCCCCCCAGGGCCCACCCTGAGATGGGAAAGTGAGCCAAGGATGGGAAGGCGTGTTGTCCAGGAAGCTCACTCCTGCCAGGGACCCTGGAGACCGAGTAGAACAAGACAGAGTAACAGTTCTGAGTTATCCGTGCCACGGGCAAAGGAGCTGGGTGTTTGGACATGTTTCCATCAGTCACTGGTTGAGGGCTGAGGCCAGAGGCGTCCATTCTCTGGCACATCGGGCCTGCCAGGTTGTGGCGAGGGTGCACCTGGAAGTCAGAGAAAGCCCTGGCACGCAGGGCATCAGGGCAGTGTGCCCGGACGTGGCAAGGGCTGAACAGCTATGGTGGGTACCAACGACAGTGGCTCAGAGTTCTATCAGTGGGTTGAGTCTTTGGCTTCTTTATTTAAAAAAAAAAAATTTTTTTTTTAACGTTTTATTTATTTTTGAGACAGAGAGAGACACAGCATGAACGGGGGAGGGGCAGAGAGAGAGGGAGACACAGAATCTGAAGCAAGCTCCAAGTTGTCAGCACAGAGCCTGACGCAGGGCTCGAACTCACGAAACGTGAGATCATGACCTGAGCTGCAGTGGACGCTTCACCAACTGAGCCACCCGGGCGCCCCTGAGCCTTTGGCTTCTGGTCTGTTTTAAGTCTATGCAGGTCATGCGTTGGTGCTGAGATGTTGTGGATGATTAAGGTCAAGTTCTGCCCTCATGATATTCACAAGTTAGTGGGGCAGGTAACAAATAGTTTTGAGCCAGTGGTTCTAGTATTATAGTATGATATATTTAGCAATATGTGTATCATTTGTGCTAGGCTGTACCCCAAGTACTCACTTAGGTTAATTTGTTTGATCCCCACAAATCCCCCACAAGGTGGGTGCTTTCATTGTCGAGTTTGGAGACGAGGAAACACATGTCAAGGTTTGTTAGCCAGGCTGTGGCAGAGCCAGGATTTGAACACAAGCTTTCTGGTTCCAGAGCCCTGTCCTTGTCTGCTACACTGCGTACATCAGGGTTCCTCAACTCTGTCGATATTGATTCTCTGAGCTGGATAATTCTGTGACATGTGCTGTTCTGGGCTTTGTAGGATGGTTAGCAATATCCCTGCTGAAAGCCAATGGCACCTCCCCCTCCTCTATTCCCACCTTCTGAGTTGTGACAACACAAAGGGCCTCCAGACATGGCTAGAGTTCCACGGAGGGGCGAATGGTCCCAGGAGAGAACCCCCACTGTCTATAATAAAGGAGTCGTATTTCCTGGGAGGTGGACGTAGAACGCAGGTGAAAATTCCTTTCTTCTCTATTGCTTAATCTTCCTTCCCCCAAAATAAGAAGAGAAGTAGTATTTTGGAGCCCATCATATCTATAAATCAGTAGCCAAATACCTTTCAGGGCAGAGAAAATGGCAGGAGGAATGAAGTAATTGAAAAGTTAGATTTTTTTGTGCCTCTGAGTTGTGGGATAGGCATTCTTGCGCCCTGTACTGTGTTTCATGCCCTTTGGGCAGACTGCTTCCAAGGTCATGGTGTTTAAATGTTGCCTCGCAGCTTGATTAGCTGAACAATTTGGGAAAAGACCATCAGATGGGAATACACAGTGAGTTTGTATGGAGCTCTTTGTTGTCTTAGTTTCTGTTTCCTTGGGCTATTTTATTCATGGTGTTTTAGAGTTCTGTTTTGAACTCCCCCTCACCCAAGGGAATAAATCCCTCTTCTTTCTGTCACAAGCCTGGAGATTCCAAGCTTTATTTTTCAAGTCCTCCAAAGCCCATTTTATCCATGTGGCTTCTTAGAGTCGGTCAAGTTTGAAAACTGATCCTTGAGATTTTGGGGTGTTTTGTGTGAGGACAATAGCCATCGCTGTGGCATTAACGTGTCCTTATCTGTCTCCTTTCTCTCTTCTGGCAAAAACACTTTTTAATTCAACTTCTTCCACATTTGGCTTTATAGCTAAGCTATGTGATCAGAGAAGCTTCAGTTTAATGTTGAAAGCCTGTAGACTTCACCTTTTTCAATTGGTCATGAAAGTGTAATCCCATGGTACCGAAGCATTCTTTAAAACAAAGCATTTCCATGTGCCTTTGAATAACTTCTTGAGCGGTGCTTTGTTAACCTGCCTACGACTCTCTATGACCAATGCTTTTGTTGGTCCCCGCTTCTGGTCATGAAGTAAACAATCACCCTGATGACTTGAATTCTGTTTGTGTGCTATTTTTGAGAGTTGAAGTGCCCCCATAGTCCAGAGTGTAGGCTCTGGGGTCGGATAGAACTGGTTTTGAATCCAGTCTCCAGCACTATTAGCTTTGTGAGATTGAGCAAGTGTGCAGACAGAAAAATGGCTGCCCCAAAGATGCTGGTGCTCTAATCTCTGAACCTTGTAAACACGTCCCTTACCTGGCAAAATGGACTTTGCAGGTATGATTAAGGATCGTGAGGTGGAATATGATCCTGGATTATCTGGGTGGGCCCAATATCATCACAAGAAGGGGGTCATAGAGAGAGAGAGACCGGAAGATGCTATGTTGTTGGCCTTGAGGACGGAAGAAGAGGCCACAAGCTAAGGGGGTACACACAGGGCCAGAAGGCGGGCGAGGTAAGAAACAGATTCTCTCCCAGAGCCTGAGTGGAGCCCTGCTGACATATTGATTGTGGCCTAGCATGACCCATTTCAGACTCTTGGCTCCCAGAACTGTGAGATAAATTTGTATTGTTTTAAGCCATTAAGTTGGTATTAATTTGTTACAGCAATAATAATAAACGAATGCAGCAAGCAACATGATCTGTCTAAAGCATTGTTTGATCATGTGCAAAGTAGAATAATAAAGATATTGATCCCATCGGGCAGTTGTGAGGTATAAATGAGACATGTCCTTGGCACAGGGCCTGGAAGAGAGCACGTGCTTAAAGACACTGAATTAGCCTTGGCCTTTTGATTTTGCCATAGGGTAGCCTCTCCGTCACCCTGCCTACTGTTGAGCTTCCAAAATAGCCACCTGTGATGGTCAATTTTGTGTGCCAACTTCGCTAGACTATGGTGCCCAGTTGTTGGGTCAAATACTAGTCCGGCTGTTGATGTGAATTCCTAGCACCTGTGTTTGTGGATGTGGTTAACACTTATAATCAGTTGACTTTAAGTAAAGCAGATTCCCCTTTATCATGTTGGTGGGCCTCATCCAATCAGTCGAAGGCCTTAAAAGCCAAGACGGAAGTTTCTCAAGGGAGAAGTCATTCTGAATGTAGACTGCCACATAGAAACCCTACCTGAGTTTTTCTGCCTGCTGGCATGCCCTTAAGAGTCAGACTTCAGGCTACAACATCAACTCTTACCTGAATTGCCTGCAAGCCTGCTCTACAACTGGAATTGCCAGCCCCTACTCTCATGTGAGCAAATTTCTGAAAATAAAGTTCTCTCTTTGTTTATATCCCACTGGTTCTGTTTCTCTGAAGATCCCTGACCAAATGCACCACCCAAACCACATGCAGCACACCAAAACGTTTAAGATTTTGAGAACAGAAGAGATGGGGGGACTGACAACTGCAAAATATTAAACCTCCTCTCCAGTTTGCTAAGATCTTTGCATTTCCTCATTGACACTCACAGGGATTGCAGCCCAGTTGTTTCCTTTGTGTCCTCTTTAAACCAAAAGTGTGTAAGTAGGGTTATGGTAATAATGGAATCTCTTATGACAAAATGTCACAGCCAAAGAATTGGGATGGTTCTGTAACATTCTTTGTAACGGGGTTTGACCTTGAACTTAGAGTTGATAGTCAGCAGAGATGATTGCATTGCCAGATCGGTTTGTATCTGGATCCTTCTAGTTCTCTACGCCCCTTTAAGTGCCCCTACCCTTTCCTGGCCACCTAAGGCTCGACCCTAGGGCTCCCTAGTGGTTAAGCAGCTAAAGGGCTAACGTCTTCACAAGGGCATGTCTGTTCTGATTGGTTGGTGTTGGTGCTACGTACGTTGTTGATTATCTTGGTATTGTTTTTGCCTAAAAATCATAGTGAAAGAACAAAATACAGTGAAGAATTGTCCAATTGTTCACGTCGTAAATGTCTACAAATGTGAAATTTCACTGTATGTTATCAGTTTAAAGAAAAGATAGGTAAAAATCTTCATATTTTGGGGGCACCTGGGTGGCTCAGTCATTTAAATGTCCAACCCTTGATTTGGGCTCAGGCCATGAGCTTACGGTTTGTGAGTTCAAGCCTTGCGTTGGGCTCTGCACTGACAACACAGAGCCTGCTTGGGATTCTCTCTCTCTCCCCCTCTCTTTCTGCCCCTCCACTCTTGCTCTCTCTCTCTTACTCTCAAAATAAATAAACATTAAAAAATCTTTTGAAAAACTTCATATTTTCCTTTTTTGGAGACCATTTTAAATCTTCTTTTTCAAGCCATCCTTTTTGAGGATTTATGTAGTGTGTCGCTTTTTACCTTTTTCCTTAACAGATAGGAGACAAGAGTGACTATTTTCAATTGGACAAATATGTAGATTTTCTCCTCTGAAGATAAGTCTCACAGCGTTGCTTGCTGATTCACATATAACTCTTCCGTGTAAATTTTTTTGTTATTGGTCTTGGAAGAAAAAAACTAACTCGTTCATACTGTTGGACTATCTTCCCCCAATTTCATAGAGAAAGTAATTTGCCAAACACGAGGATTTGATCAATAAACAACTTGCAATCCCTATGAGGCCTTTAAAGGGCTTTGGATTGTCAAACACTGACTCAGGATTTGTTCTGGTAGTTGTTAAAAATTACATAAACATAAGTTGCTTTTTTTTTTTTTTTTAAACTTCAGTCAACTGAAGGGTCAGTAGCAGGAGAAGATTTGGCCCTGTTATTGATTAGTTGTTATAGATGCTTCTTCCAAAGAAAGTTAATCAACAAGATGTTGACAATATCAGCAAAGTTTTGCATCTTTCTTGGAAACTGTTGCTTACAGAGTGTGGAGTTATTCTACACCACGCCTTCCTGCCAGGAAACAATAGAGGTGAGATTTTTTTTTTTTTCCACACCAAATTTTCTAGGAGCCTGTGGGCCATTCCTGTCCCTAAACTAAGGACTGCAGTGCAGTTAGGCAGGACTGCTAGGCCAGAAAAGGGAAGGTTCCTTAAAACCCATTCCAAACTGAGCTTCCTGATGCTAAAGACCACGGCCATCGTATGAACCCAACTTCCCAGGGCCTAACAGTACTGGTATAGATTGCTCCATAAATATATGAGATTTCCATGCATGCCAAGGTCATGTTATAGAGAGATAAACAGAGAGGGATTTGATCTTTCATGTTAGAGTTGTATTACAAGACAAGGCTATTTATAGTAAAGAAAGAAGTGTTATAATGGGTATTCATTATTTAGTCCCTGATAGATGCTGAGCGTGCGTAAGAAGAAAACACAACTTATTGAGAAAAAAAAAATTGTAAAATGTAACACAAGAGTTATTTTCAGGTGAATTTAATAAGAAATAAAAGAACATGAGCCACATCCCTAGATCTTGAACATATAACACATCAAACTCATGAATACTGTCTTATACATGTAAATAATACTTAAATTATATAATTAGTGAAAATTAAAAGATGTTATATACTCATTCTTTATTTACTTTTTAACATTTATTTATTTTTGAGAGACAGAGTGTGAGCAGGGGAGGGGCAGAGAGAGAGGGAGACACAGAATCGGAAACAGGCTCCAGGCTCTGAGCTGTCAGCACAGAGCCCGACGTGGGATTCGAACTCATGAACTGTGAGATGACCTGAGCAGAAATTGGACACTTAACCGATTGAGCCACCCAGGCATCCCCTCATCATCCCTTTTTTATTTAAAAAAAAAAAATTTTTTTTTCAACATTTATTTATTTTTGGGACAGAGAGAGACAGAGCATGAACGGGGGAGGGGCAGAGAGAGAGGGAGACACAGAATCGGAAACAGGCTCCAGGCTCCGAGCCATCAGCCCAGAGCCCGACGCGGGGCTCGAACTCCCGGACCGCGAGATCGTGACCTGAGCTGAAGTCGGACGCTTAACCGACTGCGCCACCCAGGCGCCCCTCATCATCCCTTTTTTAAAAGGTGAACTTTCAGGGTGCGGCAAGTCTCAGGAGCCCTTAAGCTCTAACATCAAAGGCAGAAGCCATGCAAGGGAGGAGGAAATTATGCAAATAGAGGAAGAGTGGAAGAGAAACTCACAGCCTGTTTCTCAAACCCATGTTGCCCAGAGACTAGGTGCAGAAGGACAGAAGGCAGCTGCAGTCCACAGGAGGCTTGAATTTTTGTTGCCTCATCAACATACTTCAAGTCAGTAAGGAAGGGACAAAGTATGGACAGTATGCCATGATGAAGCTTGGCTTTCTGCATTTCGAGACACCATGGCTGCACTCTCTAGTTAGAGATATCACTTACCAAAAGTGTGAAATATGGGGGCGCCTGGGTGGCTCAGTCAGTTAAGCATCTGACTCTTGATTTCAGCTCAGGTCATGATCTCATGGTTCCTGAGTTCAAGTCCTACATAAGGCTCTGTGCTGACAGCTCGGAGCCTGCTTGGGATGCTCTCTCTCTCTCTCTCTCTCTCTCTCTCTCTCTCTCTGACCCTCCCCCACCCACACTCTCTCTCTTTCTCACAAGAAATTTAAAAAAAAATTAAGAAAAAGTGAAATATGGCTTAACATGAAATACATCCTTAAAAGTTAGTTCTAGAAGTACAGAATGATAAGCAAGCACTATTTAATATGATCTCCAGTATGTTTTGCAAGGAAATGACAGTGTTCCAATTCATCCTCATAATTCTCGAAGATCCCTTCTCCTTTTATCTCTGATATGGTTTCTGGAAGTCGGTTCCTTATCTTACTCCCTTCCCTATTTTTCCCAACATTCCATCCTCTAGTCTCTCTGCTGTTCTTTGGGTTTTCAGGGTCACTTTCATATTTTCAAATATGCTAGTTAGTTACTTCACTAGGTGATCCTTCTATCCTTCCAAGTGCTGAGAGTGAGGCCTTCTTAAACTCTGTGCTGTATTCTGGGCCCTGGTTTGTGTTTTGGCAGACCCAGGAAGGATGAAGGAGAGCCATTTAATAGAACAAGCAAAGATGACGTGACTTTTTATAGTGAAATGGAAAGATGAGTATTTTAAACCCAGTGGGTCCCTATTTCTAGAGCTAAAATATTAACATGTTCTATTAAAAAATTAAAAACAACTTTAATTTGTTCTCTGTGTGGGCAAGGACAATCTAAACCTTAAAAAATTATTGACATCACAAAGCATCCATTAACAATTTAAATAATATGTCTATATTTTATTTTTTAAATATTTTATTTATTTATTCATTCATTCATAGCAGGAGCAGGGGAGGGGCAGAGAGAGAGGAGAGAGAGAGAATCCCAAGCAGGCTCTGTGCTGTCAGCGCAGAGGTTCATGTGGGGCCCAATCCCACGAACCCTGAGATCATGACCTGACCAGAAAGCAAGAGTCAGTCACTTAACTGACTGAGCCACCCAGGCCCCCCTGCAAAGTTTCTATACTTTAGAAAGTAACACAAAGCCTATTAAAAGGCACACTATAAGCATAGGTATATATATGCCACATATATGGCTCAAAAGGTGTAAATATATTTACTGTTGAAGAATTCATGAAAACCAATTTTTAGGGACTAAGGTCTAGGGAGAAAAGTGAGCAAAAGACCAAATATTCCATTTATATAAGAGGAAATACAAAAGGCTAATAAACATTTCATAGTGTTCAACCATAATAAGAAAACTTCATATTAAAACAGAAATGGGAACCCTCTTGCACTGTTGATGGGAATGCAAACTGGTGCAGCCGCTCTGGAAAACAGTGTGGAGGTTCCTCAAAAAATTAAAAATAGAAGTACCCGATGACCCAGCAATAGCACTACTAGGAATTTATCCAAAGGATACAGGAGGGCTGATGCATAGGGGCACATGCACCCCAATGTTTATAGCAGTGCTATCGACAACAGCCAAATTATGGAAAGAGTTCATCAACTGACGAATGGATAGAGGAGATGTGGTTTAGATATACAATGGAATACTACCTGGTAATGAGAAAGAATGAAATCACGCCATTTGCAGCAACGTGGATGGAACTGGAAGGTATTATGCTGAGTGAAATCAGTCAGCCAGAGAAGGACAGATATCATTTGTTCTCACTCCTATGTGGATCTTGAGAAACTTAACAGAAGACCATGGGGGAGGGAAAGGGGGGGGGAAATAGTTACAAACAGAGAGGGAGGGAGGCAAACCATCAGAGACTCTTAAACACAGGGGACAAACTGAGGGTGGATGGGGGAGTGGGGAGTGGGGGAGAGGGGTAAGTGGGTGATGGGCATTGAGGAGGGCACTTGTTGGGATGGGCGCTGGGTGTTGTATGTAAGTAATGAACCACGGGAATCTACCCCAAAAACCAAGAGCACACTTTACACGCTGTATGTTAGCTAATTTGACAATAAATTATATTTAAAAAATAAATAAAACATGATCTCTTTCCTCCTAATTATAAACAAGTATAAATTGAAAAAAATACTCAGTGTTGGGGAAGGTGTGGTGAATCTGTCCCAGGGAAGTCAGTTACGAGCACTTTCTGTTTCTCACCGTTTCCCTGATCTCTCTCCTGGTTCAGCTCCTGTGGGGATGAGTTTTCTGATCTTAATTTGTAGGACCTTCATGTTAAATTTAACTTTTGTGTCTCTTTGCCCCCCCCCTTTTTTTTGCCACTGTGCCTTGGTTGAAGCCACTAGGTTCTGCACTGACCGTCCTCTCTAACTCGACTCTCAAAAGGAAGTTCCTGGTTCTTTATGCACTGGTCTACCTCTTCCCTGGGGTTCTGCCCTACTGAGGGAGCTGCAGTAGAAGGTGACCAATTCATTCCAGTGTGCTCAGACTTTCCCAGTTTTAGTATTTAAAGTCCCTGTGAAAGATCCTCCATGCTGGGAAAAATGGGAGAACTGGTCACCCTCTTGCCATGTGCCATTAAGCAAAACTCCTCTCACCATTTCCCCCAGGGTGTTAGTTTTCTATGGTTATTGTTACAAAGTAGTATAAGCTGGGTGACTTAAACCAACAGAAATGAATTCTATCACCCCTCTGGAGACTGTGAGTATGAAATGAAGGTGTTAGCCAGGCCAGGCTCCCTCAGATGACGCCAGGAGAGAATACTTCCTTGCCTCTTCTAGCTTCTGATGATCCTTGGTGCTCCCTGGCTTGGCAGGTACATCAGCCCAACTTTTGCCTCTGTTACCACATGGCCCTCTTCTCCCCATGTGTCTTTACATAGTTTTCCCTTTGCATGGTGCCCAAATTTGCCTTTTTTATAAGGATACCAGTTGTACTGGAGTAGTGCCCACTCTTGATGACCTCATCTTAACTTGGTTAAATCTGCAAAGACCTTATTGCCAAGTAAGGTCAAATTCTGAGGTACTGAGGTTTGAGGCTTCCACATATCTTTTGGGGGAGACACAATTTAACCCATAACACTCAGTCTTGCACTCATTGGCTCTTGGACAACAAACTCTTTAGTGTAAATCATGGAAGATTGTAAGTGCCAGGGTCGAGTCATTTGTACTTCATCCAGTAGGCATCAGTGAGTCATTGATGGCTTCTGAACAAAGGAGTGACATGCTGTAAGTGTCATTTTAATAACATTAATGTGGAAATAGTGTATATGATGGATTGGCTCGTGATGGGAGCTGGTTATTAGGACCATGAGAAATCCCCTGGGCTTGTGCCCAGCTACATCACCACCTCCTGCTGAGATCGGCCTTTTGTTCAAGAGACATCGCATACCTTTTCATCCTTTCTCAGAAAAGGTATATAAGATCTCTGCAGACATCCTCTCCGGGGCTCAAAGGCAGATCCTTGTTAAATTGTGGCCAAGGTACCCTGTTCTGCCTACTCTCTTGTGAAAGACTCTCCTATCAAATAATAGGGAATAATTTCATCTCTTATCAATTTCTTCGTGCTCAACCCACATGCTTAAGTCTTTCTTTCTGTCTTGGGTCTTGGCGTGTCAATATTCCCTTCCCTCCCCACAGCCCATTCCCAGGTGTATACCCAACCACACTGCAGCCTAGACCATGTCTGATTTCAAGTTTGGACATACTTTCTACTTGCTTGCTTGCAATTTGGGAATAATTTACATTCTCCTCCTTAATTAGACTCTTTCGACTTTAGTCTTGGAACCTTTCTTTGATCTCCTGATTAAAACTCCTATTAATGATCCAGGGGTGGGGCGCCTGGGTGGCTATGTCGGTGAAGCGTCCGACTTCAGCTCAGATCACGATCTCGCAGTTGACGAGTTCGAGCCCCGTGTCGGGCTCTGTGCTGATGGCTCAGAGTCTGGAGCCTGCTTCGGATTCTGGGTCTCCCTCTCTCTCTCTCTGCCTCTCCCCCGCTCATGCTCTGTCTCTCTCTGTCTCAAAAATAAAGGTAAACATTAAAAAAACAACAAAAAACGATCCAGAGGTGGTGGTGGTAGTTAGCACCCACTTGCCATGGTCTTTGGCCTGTGTATTACTTTAGCCTTTCTGCCTTTTGCCAACACGACTTGAGTTTTAGGCTGTGTGCAAGACCTTCGTCCTCTAGATCCCCCAGAAAGTCAGGAAGCTCTTGGAGTCATGACATCACTGAAATCTCTCATACCTACAATTACATAATCTTGACCAATTCACACCCCTTTCTTAGATAATCTGTTTACATGCGTGGCTTAGAGGATTTATCCCTAGAAGCCTGACTCCTTACCACACTTGGTTGGACAAGGAGTGAGCACCCAAACAAGATAATCAGATCAGGTAGTTTTTTCTTCCCAAATTCAGAATGACACAGAGACTGGATTAGTTAACTGGTGTAGAACCCAAACTGGAACCCAACTCTTACTAAGTCGGGGTCATACACTCTGGGATATCCTTGAAGATCTACCTGGAAGGGTGTTGAACATAGGAGTCTGTCTTCAGAGAAGGAAGAATCTATCCACTCATTTGACAAACACTGATTGAGAACAAGTATTGATTCAGCAAGCCCAACCTCTGAGGATTCTAGGCTTTGAGGATGCGGGAGTGACATGGCCTCACCTCCTGGCATTTGCTGTATAGAAGTGGGAGAGAGACAGTACATAACACTGCTTGAAATTACGTTGTAGAGTTAAGAGCTATGAAGAAAGGGTAACAGAATAAGGACACAGGGAATAATTGGAGGGAGTCTTGCTATTGTAGATAGATTAGCCAAGGAAGGCCTCTCTGAAAGGTCCCACCTGAGCAGGAACTTGAATGAAGTGAAGGAACAAGCCACATGGACATCTGGGAGAAAGGACACTGTAGGCAGAGGAACGAGTGCAAGAGCCAGGAGGCATGAGGTTTTCAAGGACTCTCTCTTGCTGCTGTGCGGAAGGCAAATGTGTTGGGGGGAGGGATGAAGAACAAGGAGAGGAGGAGGGAAAGAGATCGACCACCTGTGTATCTTGGAAATCCTCCCTGTGCTTTCTTTGGTCTAGAAATTTTTCTGCATACTTCAGACCTATACTTTTTTTAGTTGGTCAAAGTGGGTTGGATTTCTATTCCTTGCAATCAAATTTTCTCCCTGATTAAGACCGAGCTCCTAAGAGCCTGAAATATGGTGGAAGTAATACAGAAGGAGAAAAAGAAATGGCCATAAAACATACCATGGTAATACATTTACAGGACCTCATCATGTATTATTTTTAACCGTAGGTGATGAAAATATAATTCAGTTTGTGGAAAGATCATTCGACAACCGTAGTTCTCAACTGAGGATGATTCTGCCCTCCAGGGACCATTTGGCAATGTCTGGAGACATTTCTGATTCTGTGGAAGGTAGTGCTACTAGCCTCTAATGGGTAGAGGTCATGGATGATGCTGAACATCTTACAATGAACAGAGACAACCCGCCCCCCTCCCCTGCCCAACACACACAGCAAAGAATTTCCCAGTCCCAAATTTCAACAGTGCTGCAGTTGAGAAATTGCGAACACAATGTGCTCAGTCATAAGCATGATTATTTATGAGGCAGGCTTCCTCAACCTTTTAAGATACCTCCGCTAGACTGAAGGAAGGAGAAAGGATAATGCAGAGTATGCTTACCAATTTCGTATGGCTTTCTCAGGTGAATCAGCTCATGTGGCCCCTCCTTCGGTTCATGTACCTGTCTTGCAGCAGTGATCTGCTCTGGAAGAGGCTTCTTTTTCCACATAGAGGAGGAGGACTTGCCCCAAAGCAGACACTGCATTGGGAGAATGGGCTTCTTGGAAATGCACCGTTTTCTGGTTCTTAACTCTTGATCGTGTTGCAGTTTTGCAGAAGAGCATCACATATTGTCAAATTACCATCGGTTTTTTTTTTTTTTGAGAGAGAGAGAGAGAGAAGGGAAGAGAGAGGCAGAGACAGAGGATCTGAAGTGGGTTCTGTGCTACAGCAGAGTCCTACATGGGGCTCGAACCCACAAACGATGAGATCATAACCTGAGCCGAAGTCAAACGCTTAACCGACTGAGTCTCCCAGGCACTCCACCATCAATAGTTTTTATAGAAGATGTGTGCAAATACGACGCAATCAGATTGCTGCCTAATATTTATTGTTAATCTTCACAAATGAGTGGAGTAAAAACTCCTTCTAAGACTAAATAATAATTTTCTCTTTCTGCCACACTGAAGCCTGAGCGTCCTTGCAAATTCAATTCAGCAAATAAGTGTTTGCCAAATGGAATTACAAATCAAACCATTTTCATTCTTGATGAAGGAGGAAGAGAGAGAGAGACTGGTGGTTTTGGGCTAGGATGCACCATACAGATACTCCACAGGAGAAGGGGGAGAGGGTCACCATTCCAGGCACAGTTCTTGGAGCTCCTCTTTCCAGAACCTCCAGTTGATCTGTTCCATTGGGAGGAGATTGGTACAGATCCTCTTGGAGGGGGAGGGGGCCGTTTGGGGGATGGTAAATTTACCTAATCCTTTTTGCATGTTATTATCATTGTTTTCCTGTTTATCTCTGAATTGCCATCATGAATTCAACAAATCTTTGTTGAGCACCTTCTACATCCCAGACACTCTCCTGGTACATGGGCTACCACAGAGAACAAAACAGGCAAACCTTTCCCATCTCCTGGAGTCTGTGGTCTAACTGGGGAGACAGACAGTACACCCGACGCTTGACTCAAATGTCTGTAATTGAGAGGGTCATACGCTAAGAAGACAGGGAAGGGAGTGGTCATGGCTGTCAGATAGACTGGCCAGGGAGAGCTGCATGGGGAGGAGGCCTTTAAAAGACCTCCTGAGGAGCAAGCTCTGGGTTGTCTGAGAGAAGCCAATTGCAGAAGGACAGAACGGCACCTGTCACGCCTGGCAGGTTTTGAAAACTGCGTCTAGTTGACGTGCCTGGAGGACGTGAAGGAAAGACAGGGAATGGGGGATCCAGCCATTCAGGTTCCATAGGTCACGTGGGGACTGGGGCTCTTATGAACAAGTGACAGGGATGCCAACAGAAGAGTCGATTCGAGGCGTAGGTCGCTCGATGTGAATTGTGTTGTAACGGCACGGTTCTGGCTGCTGTGAGGGTCACGTATGGTGGGGAACAGGCCAGCGAGCCGTTCGCTGTCATAATTCAGGGGAGAGATATTGGTGGCTTCGACTAGCGACATAGGGATGGGCGTTTGCTGACGATATTTTTTTCCTCTGCATACTCTTGTTTTTCCCATTTCTAGCCAGAGTTACTAATTCATGATTACCGCTGGCGTTTCCTGCACTTTTGTGAGTTTCCTGAGCCCTGTCTGTCCCCCCGCCCTCCGTTGCATTATTGTCAAACAGCGTGGTTGCGATAGACTGTTGGTGTTCATCTTTGTATTGATTAATTTCTTTCTCACACGCACCACGTGCATCTCCGACATCTACAGCGGAATTTTCGTGTGATGAGTCATTTGCACAAGACAGCTTTTCATTATAGAAGTCATCCTCAGAGTAGCAGGTGCTGGACTCAACTCAGGTAAAATGTTTGCCCAGTGCTTGCTGCTTAGTGCTCTCTCTTGACATGGCATTTGATGGGTTTTGCTTTGTTTTTTTTTTTTTGTTTTTGTTTTTTTAATCAGACCACTGTTGAAATAATTACAAAGCTGTTTTCTCTTATTTATTTGCTGATCAACTGGGAATTGTGTTATTGTTTTACATGGGAAATGTAATTTCAGCAGTCACTCCTTTTAAATGAAATGATAATGCGCTACAGTGTGATTATATGACATGCCCATTATGGACTGAGGACCGTGGTCTCTTGAGCCCCGGGAGTTCCAACTGGGTGGAGAGGAGAAACCTCACTCCTGCAAGCCCTGAACTGGCTACTTGGAAGTCCCTTGTTCATGGCAGAGTTTGCACAATCAATTACGTTCCTGGGTCAGTCAGCTGATGCCAGCCGGTGAATCAGGCAGGTGTTTGAGGGCGGAGACCGGAGGGGACTTTGACAAGCCACACCCTCCCAGCCTGTGGAGCCAAGTCGGAGTCTACAGAGATGGCCAAAGCCAGCCCCTTGTCCTGCCGGCACGTGGTCCCGGCTTTGACAGATTTCCTTAAGCGAACTAGGGAATCTGGGTTATTCTGGACATTCTGAGTTTTAATTTCTTTCACTCCTGAGCAATAAAATAGGTCTTTGTACCAGATCAAATTCAAGCTCTCTGGTTTGCAACTCATGGTTTACAAGGACACTTGTGCACTTCCTGTATTACGCTGCCTTCATGTGCTCTCAGGGATGATGACCACGCGGGGCGCTGTAGAGTTGAGGCTTGCCATAACTAATGGTAAGGAAGTTTACTTAGGTTTATTAACGAACCTACCTGGTTTTGGATAGCTGGCCTCAGAGCAGACTGAGCATTGAATGCTGGTGAGAACAGACCCTTAAGCTCTTGGTTCTGTGCTATGCTGCCCACCAGGTTGTCGATGGTGTTAGCAGAATTTGAACTCAGGCCTTGGGCATCAGATGCTGTTAACAATGTTATCCGTGACATCCAATGAGAACCAGAATTTTAATAATTTAGGTAAGCTATTTTAGCTCTATGGTCTGTTTTCAACTTCCTATACTTGTATCTTTTGTCCTGAAATTTCCACATAAGTGGATAGGGGAGGGCTTTTATTTTATTATTATTAGTTTTTGTCTTGCTTGATGTTCAAAGGCCCATTCAGTTTAAAGAATTTTTTTCCTTCTTCAGCTCCAGGAGATTGTGTTGTATTGTTATTATTAGTTTTATAATTTCTCTGTCTAGAATTCCTTCTTGAGGAATAATAGAAATTGTGAGTCTATGTTCTCTAGTGTTGGCCTCTGGGGTCACACTGTCTTCTTTTCTGTGTGGGAGAGCTCTCTCTGCCTCTTTCTTATAAGGACACTTTGATGGCATTAGGGCCGGGGGATAATCCCAGATAATCTCTCCATCAATTTAACCCTGTCTGCATTCTGTGCATTTTTCTTTCCCCCATAAGGCACCAGGGACAGGCTCCAGGGACGAGGGACTAGTATGTTTGGGGCCAGTACTCAGCACATTTCAGGTCTCTTGGCTCTTACTAGTTGCAGACTTTGAGGCTGGAGTTGTCTTTGCTGTTCCCTGCACACCCCCTCCTCCTTCCCTTCCCCATTTCCTCCCACCTGACGTCCCTGATGCTCAGAGCAAATCCAACACATCCGGAGTTCTGCAGCATTTCCTGTTGACCGACACTACTTTTTCTACTTTCCAGGACTGGGTTTCATTTAACTGCGAATAAAAAAAAGTCACGTTTGGAAATTTCTGAAGTTTTCGTAGAGAGAAAGAATATGCTTTGCCATTATAATCCCTGAAAACACCTCATTGTCTACTATCCTTCTTAGGCTCTGAGCCCTCGGTGGCAAAGACTCTGTCTTATTTGTCTTTATTTACTTAATGCCCAGCACATGGTGTTGCTTCCACATGTTTATTAAATGAATGTCACTGTGGATTTTGTGAAATGAATTGTGTAAGGTTGTTTTAACTGATTACCCAAATTGATTAGACCGCTCTTTGCCGTGCGCGAAGAGGGTGCTCAGAAAGCCAGCGATTGTTTGGTTCCTAATTTGAAAACAATACTCAAGTTTCTATTAGTCCTGGTGGGTGGAACTTGAGCGTGTCATTAACTCTTTCTCAGAAGAGCAGATTGGAGGTGGGTAGCAGCTTTGTGGCTTTTTGGTATGCAGCTGTTCCCTTGCAAAACTTAATTTAAAACAATAAAAAATGTACCTTGAAATCATTTTGTCTCCCTATTTATTTAATATGATTTATGCTAAATGCATTTCATATCACCATAATGTATCGGAGCTCAGCCACCACCTGTTATTTTGTAGGGGAAATAAACAAGACCTCTCTCATCAGATGAGTTAATTACACTGACATATTCACTCCTCCCCAGAGATACCATAGCTAAAATGCTGCAAAGCTCTAATTCAAACAAACAGGCTGGAAACAAGAGTGCTGCCGTGGTACATTTTCTCTGGAAGAATCAAAAGCTCAACCCTGTCTTGGCACTGGAGGGTGGCCTCGCCGGAATTTGTCACATGGAGGCCCATCCGGGTCCTATAACAAATCTGTAGGTGAGTTGAGCTCGAACCCACTTCTCAGTAGTTTGGCACTCTTCTCCAACCTTTGTGCTTCTGAGCATCGTGCGGTCGTTTTCTTTCCCTGCTTCATCCAGTAGTTTCTTCCTCCTCCCGGGGGATCTGCGTGGTGGTGGCCGTGCCGGCCGTCGGTGCCGTGAGGAGCACAGCAAAGTGTCCCCGTGAGCTACTTCAGCCTCGGTTGGGGGGACGGCAGCCACTGGCAGCCACGGCCAATGTGGCTTTTATCTCTTGGCAAAGTCAGGCAGCCGAGTGTGGTGGGGGGGGGTGGGGGCGGGGAGGGAGGCTGTTTTGGGCGTCTTAGGTCAGGTTCCTTAGAAGCAGGAGCTGAGACAAGGATTCATGTGCAAGGGATTTATTGAGAATATGTTCCCAGAAGAATGGGATAAAAGGATCCCAGGGGAGCAGGGGAGGGGAGCAGGACAGGGAAGAGAAAGAAGGCAAGCAATGTGTGACCTCAGGCAAATCCCAGCCTCCTCCTGATCTGCCTGATGGGGGAAGGAGGCTCTGGAGTAGAAACCACACCTCAGAGCCTTTCCCAACTGGTGGCAAAAGGCTTGGGCTTTTGTATTCCTTTCCAGTTGGTCGCTGGCTAAGAGCCAGGTAGAAAGGGCATAAACTCCCAGGACCTAGTTCTCTTGCATGTGGCAAAAACAGCCCCAAAAGCCCAATGGCAGAAACTGGGGGGCCAGGAAGGATGGGGGCAGGGCACACGGACAGAGTATGACTAGGGTTCCGGGGCCGTGAGAAGTGCTCAGTGTCTGCTGTCTTGTGCCGAGGGCTCTGTGTTGGCAAGATGGGAGCGGGGGCGGGGGGGGGGGCATCCTTGTCCCTCACACATTCTGGTCTACGGCATGCATTAGGCACTCTATGCCCAGTGCCTACAGCCTATACAGCTTTTAGGGGCCTCCAAAATATTTGAAACCTGAAAGCAAAAAAAAAAAAAAAAAAAAAGTCAGTTTAACATATAAAGAAAAAAATTAATTTGAAAATGATTAACTTATTTATTCAACAAATATTTACTAAGCATGTATTAGGTTCCCTTGGGTTCTGGGTGTATTACAGCGACCAAAACACAAAAATACCTGCCCTTGGGATGAAAGGAGAAAGACAGTACGTGAGATAAGTGTGTCTTATGTTCATAAGTCCCATAGAAGAAATAAGGCAGAGGGGGAGTCGTTGGGTGCATGGTGGCCTGGGGAGAGGCAGGGTAAGTGTACTTGTAAGTCAGGTGGTCAAGGAAGGCTTCCCTGAGAAGGTGACATTTGAACAAAGGCCTGAAGCAGGTGGGGGGATTTGCCATAAAGTGTTACGGGGTAGGGTATTCATGTGAAAGGGACAGTAAGTGCAAAGATCCTGAGGCAAGGGGATGTCTGATGTGATGAGAAACAAGGAGTCCAGAGAGTCTGAGAGTGTGTGTTGGTGTGTGTGTGTGTGTGTGTGTGTGTGTGTATGTGTGTGTGTATGTGTGTGTGTGTGTGTGTGTGTGTGTGTGTGTGTGTGTGTTGGGGGGGGTATTAAGAGGAAATGAGGTCAGAGAGGAGCCGGAGCCAGGCAGTTTAGGGCTGGTAGATAGTAGGAAGGATGCTGGCTTTAATTTAACAATCATAAAAATCTTCATTACAAAAATGTATAATTTGATTCTCTCACTTTACTACAACCCCTGCTATCAGCCAGGGTATAAGATAAGCCTACGTAATAGAGATACCCCCAATATAAAACAAAACCACGGTAGTTTACTTCTCTCCTGTACAATAGTGTGAAGGTGGGTAGGTGGTCCACGGACAGAGGCAAATCTGTTCCATGATGCCATCCAAGGGCCCGGGTTCCTTCTTTGCTTTACCAGCCTTTGAAGTCTTGTCCTTGTTGACCTTGACTAAGCAGTTCCAAGTTACTACAAGAAGGAATGAGGATAAAAGAAATGAACTCATTTCTGTTCTAAGGAATGTGATCTGGAAGTCACCCACGTAATGCCTACTCATACCCAACTGGCCGGACTTAAAGACACGGCCACGTTTAGAGATACAGGAAAGCCTTCAGCTAAATGAAGAAATAGAGAATGGATCCCGGGGGCGATTAGCATTTCCTGCCATACATAACGATTGCCGGGATCTTGTGGCCACAAGTAAATCAAATGAGTGACTTACAGCGAAACAGGCAACCTTACAAAAATTCTTTCCACTTATTTTTAACAAAACAAATGACATTTAATGTAGAGTAGAAGTGGGGCCACTTACTGTCACAATTCCTGGGAGCTCCATTCACAACTGGTGTTGTGCAATATGGCAGCCCGGGGAATGTGTGTGCATTTTAATACAGTTGATATAACACGGCAGGGTGAACCCCCATGATGAGTGCCCAGGGTTATGAAAGTCTTAAAACAGCCCCGCTCGCTTTGGTCACGCAGCATTGCAAGTCTACAAGTCGAATGTCAGCGCGCCCCAGGAAAAGTGGTATTTGCAAACTGAACTCTTGGGGAGTGGACTGATAAATCCACAAACCAATTTATTCATTTAGAGCAGGCCCATACAGCTGGCACAATAATTCAACCAGTCTCTTTCCCGGTATTGACTTACCTGAGAAACCAAATTAATTATCAGAAGGTTGCTCTGCTAAGTACGGAATTAGAAAGAAAGGAAATTGGATGGTCTTAAGGGATTGCTCTTACAGGCTTGGATAAGTCCTGGTAAATTGCTCTTAAAGAAAAAGGCATGTACTGCTCTCTGAGAGCCTGGCTCAGCCCTCAGCCCCTTCTCCTTGAACTCTGATGTTGACCCAAGTGTGCCATCCCAGGCTTTCAGTTTATACTTGTCATTATTCTATTACTCGATTTTTTAAAAATCTAAATTGTCCTTTACATCAGTGCAGTTTTAAATGTGCTGTGTTCTGGCTTTGTGGGGGAAGATATCTTACTTTCGTGGATAAATGGTAATCTTTCATCCAAGCTAATTTCCTCTCTTTGATCTTTCTTTTTATTCTTTGGTCTGACTTTACATTCCTTTCCCTTTTGCCCTCGTTACTGTAACATATCTGTCTCAAAGAGCTGGAAATAATATGCAGATGAAATCATACCCTCTTTTCACCCTAGTGGCTGGGAGCCCATGCTTCAGCCGAATTTTTGCCCCTTCCTCTCAGTGGCTGATGGTCAGAAGCAAGCCTCACTTTGCCTCAGTTTTCTTCTCTGGCAAATGGGGATAATAACATCCATGTCCCAGAGTTCTTGCAATGATTGAGTGTGGGGGGCGTAGCTGGGTGGGGGGGGGTAGGTTAGAGGAGCAGTTCTCAGAGTGTGATTTGATCCCAGAGACTAGGATCCACAAAGGCCAAAGTATTTTTCAAATGATGCCGAAGAGGCTGCCTTTCTCACTGAGCTGGGCTGATGGTTCAAGAGCAGTGATGGGTAGATCTTGCGGAGGCTCAGTGTGACTCAAGGTGGTGGTATATCTGCACCAGGAGCCATAGCCTGGTCTTCACCAGAATGTACTTGCAGGGAAAAAAATGGATGCCAGTTTCACTTAAGAGCGCCCTTGAAGGGGCGCCTGGGGGGCTCCGTCGGTTGAGCGTCCGACTTCGGCTCAGGTCACGATCTCGCGGTTTGTGAGTTCGAGCCCCGCGTCGGGCTCTGTGCTGACAGCTCGGAGCCTGGAATCTGCTTCGGATTCTGTGTCTCCCTCTCTCTGCCCCTCCCCCGCTTGTGCTCTGTCTCTCTCTGTCTCTCAAAAATCAATCAATCAATCAATCAATCAGTAGCGCCCTTGAAGTAGTAACATGTCTTAATTTTATTAAATCTTGACGTTTTTAATATTCTGTCTGATGAAATGGGAGGTATATATAAAGAACTGCTGCTGTGTAATGAATTAGGATGGTATCTTTAAGAGAAAACCCTTGTTTGATTGAGGTGGGAGATGAAGTCCCCATTGTTTCCAGGAAACACCATATTTACCTGGAAGAATGAATGACAATTTATGGTGACTCAGACCTCAGGATCTGGCAGATTTTTTTTTTTTTTTTTTTTAATGAACAAAAGGAACCGTCCTTGCAAGGACAGCAACTAGTGATATTTGTGGCCAATGATAACATTTTTATTTTTGAGCAAAAATTAGAATTTTGGAAAACTCGAAGCCACCACTCTGAGCTCGACAGCATTCTCATACTTCAGTACTTAAAAACAAAACAAAACAAAACATTTATTTATTTATTTTTGAGAGAGAGAAAGTGAGAGCAGAGGAGGGGCAGAGAGAGAGAGAGAGAGGGATACAGAGATCCCAAGCAGGCTTTGTGCCGTCAGTGCACAACCCAGCGTCGGGCTCAGACTCACCAACCGTGAGATCATGCCCTTAGCTGAAATCAAGAGGCGGACGCTTAACCAACTTCTGATGAGATGGTAGGGTAGGAAACGCACCAGTATCTGGAATAACTTTACAACTTGGTAAGTCTGTGTTTTCCAGGCGACCAGTCTCTGCTATTAGAAAATCAGGCATGTGTAAAAGATCCATTCAAATTGCAAGATAGAGCAAATGGATTTTCCTGTTAATCTGAAACGCTTTTTGATTTCACATTGCAATCGACTTTATTACCTGTTGAGTTTTGGTGTAGTATCAGAGGAGAGCATCCATTCTTATCTGAAACCTTAAAATAGTCTTCTCTTTTCGAACTACCTACTTGTGTCCGACTGGATTTTCCTCGTATACTTATTTCAACCAGAACAACATATCACAACAGACTGAGTACGGGGGTGGGGGGTGGGAAGGACAATGTAGCCAGAGTCTGAAACCACACTTTAAAAATGTGCCTCTCGCTACAAAAATATTTTCGGAACTATAGTTACATTTTTATAAGCATAGGGTGTTTACGTTAACATGGAATGGGTTTGCTATTATTTCTATTATGTATTCTTATTAATATACTATGGTTTTAACACGAATTGGTAAACATATATTTGGAAACTTTCCTGGTTTTAACTCCTCTTGTGGTAAATATTGATCGCTCTACGCCATACAGACAAAAGCTCTTTGGGAAGCTAAATCGTTTGTAAAAGGGTAAAGGCTTCCTGAGACCTAACATTTGAGAATTTCTGGCTTAGAACACTGCTTCTCACCCAGTAAAAGATATCTTATCCCTAACTCTTTAATTATCCAGTTATTCACAGAACTACACTGCTTATTCCTAAATTATGCATAACGATCATCATCGTCATCGAATTTTATTGAAGATTTGTTTTGTGCCAGACACTGTGCTGTCTGCTTTGCATATGTTACCTAATATGATTTTTGACAAAACATGATGAGATGGGCACAATTCTTAGTTTTATTGTACAGATGAGGAAAATGAGATACAGAGAGGTTAGGTAGCTTGGCCAAGGTCACACAGCTAGGCAGTAGCAGAAATGACACCCGGGCAATCTGATTCCTAATCTGCCTGTCCCAGGCAGTCTGGCCCTAATGACCTTTTTTTTTTTTTTCCTAATGAGGAGTGTTTATTTTGTTCCTTCATTTAGAACGTCTCCCACTGACTTGAACATACGATCAGAGTTTGCCCTTCCTACCCGACCCCAGGGGGTCTCTCCCCAGTGCTTCCTAGGGACCCACCAAAAATGCCTTTCTGGAGGTCATGGCCAATTCCATCAGCAGCCAGCCCCCACGGTCTTCCCCTTTCCCCCCGTCATTAGCGTCTGCTCATTATACCACCAGTGGAAAGAATGATTCCACTCTGAGGTATGGGTGCCCTTTGTGTATGAACCCCTCCCTTATTACCTCTGTGATGTCACCAAGTGCTGGGTTCTCTCTGGACCAGCTACCTAATTTGTGGGGCTTTTCCTTCAAACATTAAACATGATTAAAATGTCAAGATTGCAGCAGCAGGGCGTTGATCAAGTGGGGTGGTCCCAGCGGGGCGGGAGCGGGGGTGCACAGGTCACAGCCATACCAGGGACCTGTGATATTCTGTTAGCATTTTATGGGTAAAGAAATTTAATATAGAAAGAAAATTGATCGTTTTATTTTCTAAAAAGCATGACAAGCATGATATATTCATCAGGACTCATTCACTTACAGGTTATAGAAAAATCAAGCTATCTTAAGCAAAAGAGGGACATTTATTGCCTTCTTGAAGCAAACCACGGGCAGGATGGAGCAGCTAGTTTCAGGCATACGTGGATCAAGGGCATTGACTGAGTCTGAAGTTTCACTATTAGTCTTATCCCTGCTTCTCTGACTGGCCTTGGCCTTAGACTTACGCCATCCCTGGACCGACCACTGTGGCCAGGGGATATGATGGGATCATTGGCCCAGACTGTGTTCATTCACGTGTTTAGGAAGGGGAAGGGACTTATGTGACCAAGAGCCACCCCCAGAACAAGTTGGAAGAGTAGGGGAGGAGCCATTGGCCCCAAGAAGGGGTAGCTGTCCTGGGTAGAACCCTTATAACAAAGCCATGCCCCCCCCCCCCGAACTGTCCTTTGCAGAAATGTGAACCTCGATGTTGGCAAAGATTTAGTGTAGTGAGAGCAAGGGTAGTGTAGTTTGAGAAGATCTGTTAAGAAAGGGCATCAGGTAAGTGCTGATGTTAACATCCTACAAGATTTGGAAATCCAGAGAAAAGGTAAAATCCGTAGAACCCCACCCCGCCCCCACGTCCTTTGAAAAACATATAGACTAAACCAGTGGATCATGTTCATGTTTGTTTTAGGATTTTGGGGATCCTGCCAGTGGTTATCAGTGCTGGGGGGGGTGATAAGACAGTTTCTATTTCCAAACTCATAATTGCAGAATGCATGTTACCAAGATAAAGACAAAAACAGACCATGACCTGGGAATTTTATCTGTCAGATCACTATATTGCATGATTCATTTATTGCAAAACACATCTCATAAAGAAAGCAAATATGCAAAGAACACTCACATGAGTTATGAAAATTGGCCCTCCTCCATGAACTGGTGGCCTGGAAATGATGAACCCAATGAGGAGTTACCAGGCTTCTATTTATGTACATCCTTTGTTTTGCACCAAAGGTAGTGTCTTTGCAGGCAGTCTATGTTTGTTCTCCCAACCTCCAAGTGGAGGGAGCAGAGGAAATGGAGTCTCCGAGGATATGGGGAGGGCCACTTGCTTAAGGGTGGGTGGAACCAATGAGAAGTCTGATTTGTTGTGGTTCAACGATTTCTTAAAATTCTTTGCAAGGCTGACCTATTTCGAATTCCTTGAGCCTATAGTCTGAAAGGTCATTAATCTGGGCTCGGCTCACCATGCCGAGGCTGAAGACTTCGGTTCTTAAATGCCAAAGGTGTGTCGGATTGCCTTTCGAAATGTTGGTATCTCTACTCAGGTGTGCCGTGGATAGTAGACAGCAGTTTCTTTTCTCATGGAAACATTCAGCCAACCAAAGAACCACCTGTGTTGTTTTTCTGGGCCCTTTGGATCTTGGCCACGGATTAAACAGACAAACCAATCTCCCACGCATGCTTTCCTTTTGTCAAGTACAGGGACAAACAGGTATGTGTTTGCCAAAAGGTTGGCAGCATTAAATGTACTTCCTGGGAGTAAAGCTGGAGGAAAAAAATGAAAGTGCCGATTTACTCTTGTCCCTCATTTCCACGTCTCCCATTTGCTTTAGCATGAAGCTCCTTGTTGTTACATCCAACGGTCTTTCGGATGCTCTGTTTCCTCCACTAGTCTTACTTCTTGCTTCTCCCTAAACTTAGCTTTGACCTCCAAGAACCTTGGTTCACTCGTGGACCTCTGTCAGTGCCATTCTCTACCTTCTGACCTGGCAAATTCTTACCAGCTCTTCAAGTGTCAATCCAGGGGTTCCTTCCTCAGGAGGCCCTCCCTGACTCCCCAAGTCCAAGGTAGGGACTCCTCCTGGTGTTCCCATAGCAACTGGTACTTACTCAAGGACACACCTCCTCTGAACCTCATTGCCTGTTGACTTACCTTTCTTCACCTGTTCCTGCCTTTTCTTCCTTTTTCCTCTTTCTCCCTCGCGTCCTTCACCTTCTTCACTTGAATGCATTTTCCTTGTACAAAGTCAAACATCACAGATGCTGGACAACGTGTTGGATCCCTTTCGCTGGTCTGTCTAGGTCCACATCCCCATCAGCCTACTCCATGTCCTGGGAGGCTGACCATGGGGTCTGCAGCGATGGGCTCTCTGCCTTCCAGTTTCCTGTTGGGCTTGGCCAGTAAGGGCACCAAAGAAGATTGAGGGTGGGAGAGAAAGAGTTTGGGGTATTTCCCCCACCTCCCTCCCCTCTGCATGTCCATGGGATGGTTGTCACTGTAAAACAGGCCACAGGTCCCCTTGGTATTCCTCTCCATGCAGTTACCTTTCTCGGTTCTGGTGGCACTTTCTCTTCTTGTCCCATCAGGCCTGGGGGGGGGTTAATGGATGCCACTGTCACTGTTCTAGATGTACTTATTGCTTCGCCCAGACACTGCCTCAGTCTGTGTAGACAGTCCCTTTATTAAGTGCTTCTTACACCACGCAGTTGGGAGCGTGCACCCCTCTCTTGCTGAGACCCTGACTGAGCTTTGCTCCTGGCCCTGGTCCCTGCCACCTTCCCCAGGGGCCACTCCAGTGACCGTGACTACATAACTGTGACTTCCACAGCCCTGAAGCTCTAGGTTCTAGAACAGCGCTGCACACACATTGGAGGGGTTCGGTAAATGTCAGCTAACGGCTGCTGTTGAGTCTTAAGCTCCCAGGAGAAGATGGGTTAACAGTTGCTAATTCCAGGCAAACACTCGTTCCCTCTGCACCTCATAAAGATGAGACAGCATCACAGTTATCAGAGTGGAAAATTCCTTCACCGTTGTGGCAGCAGATAGCCATTATGTGTTCCTGTGGAAGACTCAGGAATGGGCATAGAAACAATCCACTGTATACCATGAAAAAGCGAAAGCATATTCTTTTCCTTGGAAACAAGATCGGCTTCTGGAAGCTTCCACTCCAACACCCATCCATCTAAACCGTCTCTCCAAGGACATGAGTAAGATGCAATTTGTTTCATAATAAGCCTCAGGAGCTTACTTTAAAGACATGATTACCCAGAAGGCAATGAGAGCTGTCTACAATGTCTTCTGTTTCAAGAACATTTCTTATCCTAAAAAGAAAAAAAAAAAGGAAAAAAAAAAAAAGGATAAGCTCCAAAGCTTCGCTGGAAATTCTGGCTTGTGAATTATACACAAAATAGAAAGTTTGCATATCTGTGATTTATCCTGACTTGGACCTCATTCCCCCAATTAGAGTGCTCAAATACAGAGCATAAGACCCAAATGGAAGCCCACTTACCTGTCAGACCAGAAGTAATGCTGTAAGCTGACAGTCTTTATTCTACTGTGGTTTCATCACAGGGCCTATTTCAAAACCAAGTTGGGACTTTGCAGAACAAGCCACTGTCACGGCTGCCTTTAACGGTGTCCTTATCACGTGCTGCGCATGTCTTACCTCACCCCGGCTGAGACCAGCATCACAAGGGGTCGTGCTTAGCATCCTATAGATACTTAGAGACAGGAGGAACTTCTCCAGCTGAGTGATGGTGGCCAGGACTTCTTCTGCAGCCCAGGTTCTTTGCTGCTGTGCCTGTTGCCTTCCAAGGCCTCTCCATTTATCTGGGTGGAGGGTAACACAGCCAAGCTCCCGGCTGCCTCTCCACCTTGGTACTCACTTCTACTTTGTACTTATCTCGTTGTGCTGAATTGATTCACCCTCCAAGGTCATTCAGATGAGCATGAGCCATATTTGGCCCACAACCGACTTCCCTTGCAAGCTCCTTAAAACTTGTGAAATTTTAGGGGTGCCTGGGTGGCTCAGTCGGTTAAGCATCTGACTCTTGGTTTGGGCTCAGGTCGTCATCTCAAGGTTTGTGGGGTCCAGTCCTACATCGGGCTCCGTTTGGGATTCTCTCTCTCCCTCTCTCTGCCCGTACTCCCTCCCCCAAATAAATAAACGTGAAAAATTGGGCAATTTTACTGAATCACATTTTAGGGTTACTCATTAACATCTCTGGTTATATGGAACCCCCGGCAGTTTGGGTCCCGGTGTGCGTCTTCACAGAAGGGAGGGACTCACTGACAAACAACCTAATACCTGGGTCCTTGTCTTCTGCTCTTTAGACTGGTGGAGGGAACACTCAAGGGAGTAAACACTCCTCCTCCAAGCCCCACGTCTTCACTCTCACCGAGCTTTCCCACATCTGACGACTCTTTCCCTTTGAAATATCCTTGTTTTACCCATTTGCATCAGCTGGTTTCTTTAGGGCACAGGTGTCCTGACTTAGAAATACAGGGTTTACTTTCCCACCAGGCACTGGTTGGGTGAGGTTCGCCTTATTCCAGAACAGGAGCGCTATTGATGTTTTGACCGTGATAATTTCCTGTGGTGGAGGCTGTCCTGTGCATCGTAGGCTGTTCAGCAGTGTCCCTGTCCTCTACCCACATCCCACCCAGCGTGACAAACGAAAATATCTCCAGACATTGTCAAATGTCCTCTGGGGCCCAAATGGTCCCTATTTGAGAACCACTGGTGTAGTGAATGACAAGTGGCACCTGCATCAATACAGGAAGCATGACCATAGCAGCACCTCCCTGCATGACGAGACTGCCAGGAGCATGCTCAGTGGGTTCCATGATTCTTCTCCAAGAGCAAGGCATTTCACAGCCCCTGAGGCAAGAATCCCAGTGGGTCTTTTTCCTTTCACCTTTTATGCCTGAAGAAACTCAGAGCCTTGGCACATTCATGTCTACACGGGTGGTGTTTCAAGCTGCAATAAAATCTTGTAGGGGCGATCATATCTCAGTGTATCGCTTCGTTCAATCTTTCCAGTAACCACAGTATAATTATTATGACGATTCTATTCCATGAAGAAACTTAGAGAGGAAAGCCACATAAGTCACATAGATAGGAGGTCACGGAGCCAAGTCTTGAGGCTAAGTCTTTTTTTTTTTTTTTACCTTATTTTATTATTATTTTTTTAATTTTATTTTTTCAATTTACATCCAAATTAGTTAGCATCTAGTGCAACAATGATTTCAGGAGTAGATTCCTTAGTGCCCCTTACATATTTAGCCCATCCGCCCTCCCACAGCCCCTCCAGCAACCCTCTATTTGTTCTCCACATTTAAGAGTCTCTTTTTTTTTTAATTTATTTTTTTTTCAATGTTTATTTATTTTTGGGACAGAGACAGAGCATGAACGGGGGACGGGTAGAGAGAGAGAGGGAGACACAGAATCGGAAACAGGCTCCAGGCTCTGAGCCATCAGCCCAGTGCCCGACGCGGGGCTCGAACTCACGGACCGCGAGATCGTGACCTGGCTGAAGTCGGACGCTTAACCGACTGCGCCACCCAGGCGCCCCTCCACATTTAAGAGTCTCTTATGTTTTGTCTTTCTCCCTGTTTTTATATTCTTTTTGCTTCCCTTCCCTTATGTTCACCTGTTCTGTGTCTTAAAGTCCTCATATGAGTGACGTCATATGATATTTGTCTTTCTCTGACTAATTTCGCTTAGCATAATGCTCTCTAGTTCCATCTACGTAGTTGCAAATGGCAAGATTTCATTCGGTTTGATGACCGAGTAATACTCCATTGGATATATATACCACATCTTTATCCATTCATCCATCGGTGCACATTTGGGCTTTTTCCATACTTTGGCTATTGTCGATAGTGCTGCTATAAACATTGGGGTGCATGTATCCCTTCAAAACAGCACACCCGTATCCCTTGGATAAATGCCTAGTAGTGAAAATGCTGGGTCATAGGGTAGTTCTGTTTTTAATTTTTTGAGGAACCTCCGTACTGTTTTCCAGAGTGGCTGCACCAGTTTGCATTCCCACCAGCAGTGCAAAAGAGATCTTCTCTCTCCACATCCTCACCAACATCTGCTGTTGCCTGAGTTGTTAGTGTTAGCCCTTCTGAAAGGTGTGAGGTGGTATCTCATTGTGGTTTTGATTTGTATTTCCCTGATGATGAGTGATGTTGAGCATTTTTTCATGTGTCGGTTGGCCATCTGGATGTCTTCTTTGGAGAAATGTCTATTCATGTCTTTTGCCCATTTCTTCACTGGATTATTTGTTTCTTGGGTGTTGAGTTTGATAAGTTCTTTATAGATTTTGGATACTCACCCTTTATCTGATATGTCATTTGCAAGTATCTTCTTCCATTCTGTCGGTCGCCTTTTAGTTTTGCCGATTGTTTCCTTCGCTGTGCAGAAGCTTTTTATTTTGATGAGGTCCCAAAAGTTCATTTTTGCTTTTGTTTCCCTTGCCTGCAGAGATATGTTGAGTAAGAAGTTGCTGTGGCCGAGGTCAAAGAGGTTTTTGCCTGCTTTCTCCTCCAGGATTTTGATGGCTTCCTGTCTTACATTGAGGTCTTTTATCCATTTTGAGTTTATTTTTGTGTCTGGTGTAAGAAAGTGGTCCAGGTTCATTCTTGTGCATGTCGCTGTCCCGTTTTCCCAGCACCACTTGCTGAAGAGACTGTCTTTATTCCATTGGATATTCTTGCCTGCTTTGTCAAAGATGAGTTGGCCATATGATTGTGGGTCCATTTCTGGGTTCTCTATTCTGTTCCATTGATCTGAGTGTCTGTTTTCGTGCCGGTACCATACTATCTTGGTGATTACTGCTTTGTAGTACAGCTTGAAATCCGGAATTGTGATGCCTCCGGCTTTGGTTTTCTTTTTCAAGATTGCTTTGGCTATTCGGGGTCATTTCTGGTTCCATACAAATTTTAGGATTATTTGTTCTAGCTCTGTGAGGAATGCTGGTGTTATTTTGATAGGGATTGCATTGAATAGGTAGATTGCTTTGGGTAGTATTGACATTTTAACAATATTTGTTCTTCCTATCCAGGAGCATGGAATCTTTTTCCATTTTTTTGTGTCTTCTTCAATTACTTTCATAAGCTTTGTATAGTTTTCAGTGTATAGATTTTTCACCTCCTTGGTTAGATTTATTCCTAGGTATTTTATGGTTTTTGGTGCAATTGTAAATGGGATCAATTCCTTGATTTCTCTTTCCGTTGCTTCATTGTTGGTGAATAGGAATGCAACCGATTTCTGTGCATTGATTTTATATTTTGCCACTTTGCTGAATTCATGAATCAGCTCTAGCAGTTTTTTGGTGGAATCTTTTGGGTTTTCCATATAGAGTATCATGTCATCTGCGAAGAGTGAAAGTTTGACCTCCTCCTGGCCAATTTGGATGCCTTTTATTTCTTTGTGTTGTCTGATTGCCGAGGCTAAGACTTCCAATACTATGTTGAATAACAGTGGCGAGAGTGGACATCCCTGTCTTGTTCCTAACCTTAGGGGGAAAGCTCTGTTTTTCCCTATTGTGGATGATATTAGTGTTGGGTTTTTCATATATGGCTTTTATGATGTTGAGGTATGATCCTTCTATCCCAACTTTCTTCAGGGTTTTTATCAAGAAAGGATGCTGTATTTTGTTAAGTGCTTTCTCTGCATCTATTGAGAGGATCATATGGTTCTTGTCCTTTCTTTTACTGATGTGATGAATCACATTGATTATTTTGTGAATATTGAACCAGCCCTGCATCCCAGATATAAATCCCACTGGGTTGTGGTGAATAATTTTTTTAATGTATTATTGGATCCAGTTGGCAAATATCTTGTGGAGGATTTTTGCATCCAAGTTCATCAGGGAAATTGGTCTCCTTTTCAGTGGGGTCTCTGTCTGGTTTTGGAATCAAGGTAACGCTGGCTTTAAGAAAGATTTTGGAAGTTTTCCTCCCATTTCTATTTTTTGGAACAGCTTCAAGAGAATAGGTATTCTTCCTTAAATGTTTGGTGGCATTCCCCTGGAAAGCCATCTGGCCCTGGACTCCTGTTTTTTGGGAGATTTTTGATTACTAATTTGATTTCTTTACTGGTTATGGGTCGGTTCAAAGTTTCTATTTCTTCCTGTCTCAGTTTTGGTAGTGTATATGTTTCTAGGAATTTGTCCATTTCTTCCATATTGCCCATTTTATTGACATATAATTGCTCATAATATTCTCTTATTATTGTTTTTATTTCTGCTGTGTTGGTTGTGATCTCTCCTGTTTCATTCTTGATTTTATTTATTTGGGTCCTTTCCTTTTTCTTTTTGATCAAACTGGCTAGTGGCTTATCAATTTTGTTAATTCTTTCAAAGAACAAGCTTCTGGTTTCATTGATCTGTTCTACTGTTTTGTTTTGTTTGGTTTGGTTTTGATAGCATTAATTTCTGCCCTAATCTTTATTATTTCCTGTCTTCTGCTGGTTTTGGGTTTTATTTGCTGTTCTTTTTCCAGCTCTTTAAGGCATAAGGTTAGGTTGTATATCTGAGACCTTTCTTCCTTCTTTAGGAAGGCCTGGATTGCTATATACTTTCCTCTTATGACTGCCTTTCCTGCATCCCAGAGAGTTTGGGTTGTGGTGTTATCATTTTCATTGGCTTCCATGAACTTTTTAATTTCCTCTTTAACTTCTTGGTTAGACCATTCATTCTTTAGTAGGATGATCTTTTAATCTCCAAGTATTTGTTACCTTTCCAAATTTTTTCTTGTGGTTGATTTCAAGGTTCATAGCATTGTGGTTGGAAAATATGCATGGTATGATCTTGATCTTTTTGTACTTCTTGAGGGCTGATATGTGTCTCAGAATGTTCCATGTGCACTGGAGAAGAATGTATATTCCGCTGCTTTAGCATGAAATGTTCTGAATATATCTGTTAAGTCCATCTGGTCCAGTGTGTCATTCAAAGCCATTGTTTCCTTGTTCATTTTTTGATTAGATGATCTGTCCATTGTTGCAAGTGGGGTGTTGGAAGTCCCCTACTATTATGGTATTATTATCAATGAGTTTCTTTATGTTTGTGATAAATTGATTTATATATCTGGGTGTTGTCACATTTGGAGCATGTTTACAATTGTTAGGTCTTCTTGGTGGATAGACCCCTTGATTATGATATAATGCCCTTCTGCATCTCTTGATACAGTCTTTATTTTAATGTCTAGATTGTCTGATATAAGTATGGCTACTCTGGCTTTCTTTTGTTGACCATTAGCATAATAGATGGTTCTCCATCCCCTTACTTTCAATCTGAAGGTGTCTTTAGGTCTAAAGTGGGTCTCTTGTAAACAGCATATAGATGGATCTTGTTTTCTTATCCATTCTGTGACTCTATGTCTTGATTGGAGCATTTAGTTCATTGATGTTTAGAGTGAGTACTGAAAGATATGAATTTATTGCCATTATGTTGCTTGTAGAGTTGGAGTTTCTGGTGGTGTTCTCTGGTCCTTTCTAGTCTTTGTTGCTTTTGGTCTTTATTGATTTGTTTTTTGTTGTTTTGTTTTTGTTTACGTTTTTTCATTTTTTCCTCCCCTCAGATAGTCCCCCTTAAAATTTCTTTCAGGGCTGGTTTAACGGTCACAAACTCCTTTAATTTTTGTTTGTTTGGGAAACTTTTTATCTCTCCTTCTATTTTGAATGACAGCCCTGGTGGATAAAGAATTCTTAGCTGCATATTTTCTGATTCAGTACATTAAATATATCCTGCCACTCCTTTCTGGCCTGCCAAGTTTCTGTGGATAGGTCTGCTGCAAACCTGATCTGTCTTCCCTTGTAGGTTAAGGACTTTTTTTCCCCTTGCTGCTTTCATGATTCTCTCCTTGCCTGAGTATTTTGTGAATTTGACTATGATATGCCTTGTTGGTGGTCGGTTTTTGTGGAATCTAATGGGAGTCCTCTGTGCTTCCTGGATTTTGATGTCTGTGTCTTTCCCCAGGTTAGGAAAGTTTTCTGCTATGATTTGCTCACATAACCCTTCTACCCCTATCTCTCTCTCTTCCTCTTCTGGGACCCCTATGATTCCGATGTTGTTCCTTTTTAATGAGTCACTGATTTCTCTAATTCTTAAATCGTGCTCTTTTGCCTTAATCTCCCTCTGCTTTATATTATTCTCCATAACTTTGTCCTCTATATCATTGATTCTCTGTTCTGTGTCATCCATTTTTGCGGCCATGGCATCCATTCGAGATTGCAGCTCAGTTATAGCATTTTTTATTTCATCCTGACCAGCTCTCACTTCTTTTATCTCCACAGAAAGGAATTCTAATCTATTTTTGACTCCAGCTAGTACTCTTATTATCATGATTCTAAATTCCGGTTCAGACATCTTGCTTGTATCTGTGTTGGTTAAGTCCCTGGCTGTCGTTTCTTCCTGCTCTTTCTTTTGGGGTGAATTTTTCGTTTGTCATTTTGAAGGGAGAAAAGTAATTAATGAGGGAAAAAATTAAAATTAAAAAAATATTAAAATTAAAAAATTGAAAACAAACACACACACACACACAAAATCGAATAAATGATGCTAGATCCTAGGTGTGTTTTGTTCTGGGTGTTGAAAGGGGCTTGATAGATTAGAGACAAAAGGGGAAAGAAAAAGGAAAAGAAAAGGAAATTATTTGAAGCTTTGAAAAAATGAATACACTGAAGTAGACTAAAATGAAATGATGGAAGTAAAATAGAATTTGAAAAAATTTATACACAAAAGTAAAAAATAGAGTAGAAAAAATTAAAGAAAAATATTTTTTAAAAACATTGGAAGTAAAAATGGATTTTTTCCCTTTCTGTATTCAAGAGAAAGAAAAGAAATGAAAAAGAGAAAAAAGAAAAAAAAAAGAAAGAAAATAGATGGACCGGTGAACAGACTGAAATATGACTGAAATTACTTCGTTTTCCGCTAGAAGTCAAACTATGAAGTGTTTTATAGCCCATAAACTAAGCGGGTGGAGAGACTTGTGTTCCTCAAGAGCGAGGTTGGCCCAGTTGGGCGGGGCTTAGTGTAATGGCTCCGCTCTCCACTAGATGGCGCTGCTTAGCTTCCTGGGGTGGGTTGTTGTGGCGCTTGTAGGTGCCTCTGCGCATGCGCGGGGGACCAGTGACAATGGCGTCACCCGGCTACCCAGTCTCTAGTATTGGAACTCTGTTGTCCCCGACCAGCAGTCGCGCACCCGTCCTTTGTCTTCGGCTTCCGTCCACTCCCCGCTTTTCCGCTGTCTGTGACCAAGCCCCAGGCAGTGCCTCCCTCCTGAGTTTTCTCTCTGATGTGGCTGTTTTTCCCAACCCCTTACTTCTGGGGGATCGCGCCTTTGACCCCTCCCGCCCCTCTGCAGCCGGTCTCATGGAGTGATGGCTGAATGCCGGCCGCACTCAGGAACGTTCGCCCGACCGTGCTGCTGCCGGTGCCCAGAGACTGCGGCTGCGTGCTGGGCCGCCCCCGAAAAAGTTCACGGATCGTGTGGCAGCCGCGTTTCAGGGATTGTGGCAAATCCCAACATGCAGACGTCTAGCCCCGGGCTTCACCACCAGCGACCTCGTTCCAGCGCCAGCGAATGTGGTTGGTCTCCCGGGTCCACTGGGGCCTTTGCCTGTCCGGGGGTCGCACAGCCTCTACCAGATGTCCGCCCAGCGGGGGAACCACCTCTCCCCATGTGGCCTGAAGAACCCGGGACCCCACTCTGCTCCTGGGGATTCGCCCTTCCCACCAGAGCACCGCCAGGTATCGAGCTGTGGACTTTCAGACTCTGCGCGTCCCCTGTTTACAGTCTTAATGGAATTTAAACCCTCTCCTTTCTCCTTTCTCCCTTTTTAGTTCAGTCCCTGCGGCTGTTTCGTTTTCCACTTTCTCTCCGGCTGCTTTGCAGGGGGGTGCTTTTCTCATATTCTACCCACCCCCCCATCTCCGTCCTCTCTCCCCACACAAAAGCACCTCCCTGCCCTCCGCAGCTTCCTCCCCCAGTTCACCCCTCTGCGTCGTGTACCTGCTGAGTTCTGTGGTTCAGGTTGTGCAGATTGTTGTGTTAATCCTCAGATCCGTTTTCTAGGTGTGCAGGATAGTTTAGTGTTGGTCCGGCTGTATTTCGTGGATGTGAGACACACAGGAAACTTCCATGCTGGTCTGCCATCTTGGCTCCTCCTGAGGCTAGGTCTTTCTGATTCCTAGACACCGACTGGTTGATCACCACTGTTTTCCTGGTGACGCGAGAAGGTTCTGTGACTCTCTATGTTGAGGAAGAAACACAGTGAGGAAATTGAGTAGTGAAATTCAGGTCCTAGACATTTGGGAGGCTGGCTCCTTTCCAACCAATAAACCAAGGAGAGTTAACTGACTGTTTTCACTCCCAGTTAAACACTGTTTTAAGGAGTGAAGAGGCCAGATTATGATCCCTCCTGCCCCCCTATCTGCCGGTCTAATTTCTTAGTCCAGTGTTCTACTTAAGGAGCAGGAAGGCTCTATATAGGATTGTTCCATTGCTGTTAGATAAATGTTGCCATCTAGTCAGGCTACTATGACACCATTTTCATGTTTCATAGGCCATGTGAGGGCAGGACAACGTCTGAATTGCTTATCACTTTATTCCCAGCGCTTAGAGCCCTCAGTGAGTACTCACTGAACGAATGAACCAGTGGAACTCATGGATAAATCCTTTTTGAAGAAAAATAGATTAATGTTGACTTTTACCACTTTTCTCAGATTTTTAGTCCATAAGCAGGCATTAGCAGTGGGCTTCAAGAGGAGCAAGCTTCACATTGTTTCTAGATAATTGATGTAGACTCTTAAAAATGTCCATGAGTGTAAGTCTCTGTTTCCAGTATATTTCTCTTGGATGAGAGCAGAGAATAATATGGTATTTCTTTAAACAGAAAACAGGATACTCAGTATGGTTTGGGAGTACATTCACTCATCATTAAATAACACTGACACATTCCTACACGTGGAAAGGAGTTGCCCGTTGAATTCTCTTTGGGTCCTTCTGTCTGGGTTGGGGAGCAAGGCTTACTTGATGCTAGTATAGTGTTTATCATCACTTTCTCATGTGTTAACCTCCCCACCTAACAAAGCAAGAACAAACTTCAGGCTCAGATCCTTCAGCAGCTAAGTCTAGGTAGAATTTAATAGCATTTTTTTATGTTTATATTGTGGTATATTCAAGGTGGTTATCTACTTAAGGTAAATGATTCTTGGTGTTTTACATTTATGGTTTTCATATAACATTTCCATTTAAATAAATTCAGCTAAGTAAAAATAAAAGGAAAGCTGATTGAAAGAAAAGTATTTCCTATCGTTATGACCGTTGTTACACAGATATGGCAAAAATTGTGTATGAGATACAGAAACGGCTAGAGTTTGGGGAATAGTGTCATGACTGTTAAGAAGAAGGATGCAAGCAGTTTGAATCCTGAATTTACGCCTCGCTGGTAGGGTGGACTTCGGCACGTTGTTTAGCTTTTCCAAACCTTGGTTCTCCCCCAGATAGACGTGGGGATAGGACCTACATGATAGTTTAGCTTTTCCAAACCTTGGTTCTCCCCTAGATAAACATGGGGATAGACGTGGGGAAAAGACCTACGTGATAGTTTGTTTGTTACGCAACTGTAATGAGACAGTGTTTAGAACGCGTGGCTTATTACCTGGCCGTGTAGGAAGCACTCAAAACATGGCTGCCATTTCCTGTTACCGTGATGTCTTGTTTCTCTGTGCGTTGATACTATGATTAAATGAGCTGTGGGCCAACCCCGGGGATAACAGGGGACTGAAAAATAAGCCTTTTCTTATTCCCCAAACGGTCTGACTTCATTAGATCCACCCTGGAGCGGCCTGAATAGACAACAGCTCCTGCCAGTTAATTATCGTCAGATGGGTCAGCAGCCGACCCGCTCTTCTCAAACTATTGTTTTTGGCAGATGCTCCTCAGCATTTTCCTGGTTTATAAGTAACGATTTCATACGAGAAGTCACTTCCTTTAGTTTCTCTGGTGTGGATTTCCCAAATGGTTGGTTTGGGCGGGTTCTCCGAGAAGTTGCACGGCTGTAGCTACAGGTTTTATTAGGACTTCATTTTGGCGGAGGAGGGCACCTGGTGATGCCTGCCTAGACATTTTCAGGCCATAAAGATTTGGGGAATGCTGGAGGCTGTCGGGTCTTGACTATCTAGTTTGTGTCGGGGGCAGATTCAAGACAGGTTTCTGGGGAAAGTCTGGGAATTCTGGCCATGGAAACCGATTGTCATAGAATCTTCTTGTTGCTGCCGTCTCATTGTTTTCCTCTCGGCCCCTCTGCTATTTGGAGAATGAAGTCCAATCCCAAGCATTGTAGAGAAACCAATGGGGATGAGAGATAATTTTAAAGTACTATCAATAAGCGGGGGGAGGGGGGGGTGCCTGGGGGGCGTCTCAGTCGGTTAAGTGTCCCACTTCAGTTCGGGTCATGATCTCACGGTCTGTGGGTTCGAGCCCCGTTTCGGGCGCTCCACTGTCAGCATGGAGCCCTCTTCGGATCCTCTGTTTCCCTTTCTCTGTACCCCTTTCCCACTTGTGCTCTCTCTCTCAAAAACAGATCAAAATTAAAAAAATAATGAAGTGCTGTTAACAAGGAAAGTATCCGAGTGGAGAAGCTTGGAGGAAGGGAAGGAGGTGGTGCTTCCGAGAGGATCCCTGGATCTTGGGGGCCCACTTATCACCCCTGTGGGTGACAAGAGGAGGACAGAGTCAGAGTATGGCTCGGTGGTTGGATAGGTCTCATTGGGGGAGAAGAATCCCCTCCCAGGAGTGTCTGACACTGGATCCATCAGCATATAGTCCTCTGACTACCATGGTAGGAACCCAGAATGGCTTTGGTTAAACACGAGAACAGTTCATTTTCCCTCTAAGCCTGGGGCTGGTGTGACGGTGCCACGGTGTCTGTCCCCGGACACCTTCTTCCCTGTTGCTCCTTCATGCCTGGGACGACTTCCTTGTCTGCCTGGCTCAAAATAGCTTACCACTGTGTCTACACTTCCGCTAAGTGGGGAGACATAAATGGAGAGCCGCAGGCAGAGCTTTCTGTGTCAAGGGCATGACCTAGAATTTGAAGACGTCACTTCTGCTCACAGCCCGTAACAAATGTTGACCAAGCACCTCGGTTCCAGGCACCGTGAATAAGGAATACTGGATTTCTCTGTCCAGTGTAGCGGGCCAGGTAGCGTTTTTCAGGGGTGTGATCACAAGTCCTTGCCAGTGAATATTCATCACATTTTGAACAAAAAAATGACATGTATTCATGGAGAATTGAGTACAGAAGTGACAGCAAGAGTTAGGGCGGACAAGGTCCTCCCCTCACGGAACATAGAGGCTCCTGACAATCAGCAATGAGCAAGAAAATGAGCAGACTGAAAAAGTGACTACAAATTGTGGCAAGCATCTTGAAAGAAACAAAATCTAAATGTCTCTATAGAAAATAACCAGAAAGCAAAACAACAAGTGTCGGCCAGGACGTGGAGGAAAAGGAACCCTCGGGCCATGCCGGTGGGAATCCAAGCTTGCACAGACCCTGTGGAAAGCAGTATGGAGCTTCCTCAAAAAGTTCAAATACCCTCTGACCCAGCAATCGCACCACTGGGTATTTGCCTAAAAAATACAAGATTGCCGATGCAACGTGTGACACGCACCCCTATGTTTACAGCAGCATTATTGACAAGAGCCGAATTACGGAAACAGCCCAAGTGTCCGCTGATTGAAGAATGGACACAGAAGATGTGCTCTGTGTGTCCACTGGACTCTTCCTCAGCCGTAAATAAGGATGAAACCTTGCCATTTGCAACAACATGATGGAGGTAGAGAGTAGTGCGCTAAGGCAAGTCAGTCAGCCAGAGAAAGACGAGTACCGTGTGATTGCGCTCATATGGGGAATGGAAGAAACAAAACAGATGAACAAAGGAAAAAGGAGAGAGCGAGAGTGAGAGAAACCAAGAAACAGAGTCGTACCTATAGAGGACACACGGACGGTCACCAGACGGGAGGTGGGCGACATGGGTGATGGGGATGCGGGAGGGCACTTGTGATGAGCTCTGGGTGATGCATGGAATTGTTGAATCACTATGTTGTATGCCTGAAACGAACAGAACACTGTAAACTATACTGGAATTAAAGTTAAGGAAAAAAAAAAGAACAAGAAAGCATATCCTTTTTTTGTGTCAAGGGCACAAAAAATTTTTGTTAATTTTTTTTAGTGTTTATTGATTTTTGACACAGAGAGAGAGAGACAGAGCATGAGCGGGGGAGGGGCAGAGAGAGAGGGAGACACAGAATCCCAAGCAGGCTCCAGGCTGTCAGCACAGAGCCCGATGTGGGGCTCGAACTCACGAAACATGAGATCATGACCCGAACTGAAGTCGGATGCTCAACCAACATCCACCCAGGCGCCCCAAAAGCATATCCTTTTTGATGGATGGCAGCTGAGACCATCCGAGAAAGTGTCATTCTAAAGCTGATCCCTGGGAAGGAGCGAGTCAGGCGAAATGCGGGGGCCAGGAACCACATGAAGCAAGGAATAAGTAAATCCCAGAGTGGTGGAGGCTTATACGGCAGTGAAGAATGAAAGAGCCACCGACACGTGCAACAATGTGGATGCGTCTTAGAAGCAAACAGGGGAGGGATAAAAACAAGTTACCGAAGACTACACACCCTAGGGTGCTGTTTTTATAAAGCTCAGACACGAGCAAGGCTGAGTCTCGTATCATTTAGAGATGCCTCCGTGCGTGATGCAACGAAATACAAAAAAGATAGGAGAGTGACAAACGCAACATTCAGAATAACGTGTACCTGAGAGGGGGAGAGAAAATAATGGGCATATTCAAGGTAATGTTCTGTTTTAAATTTAGGTGGCAGATTCATGGATGCTGGTTTTGTTATGCTTCCTAAATTATATATGCGTTGAATGTATTTTAACATATCCAACACCGTCTACTACAGCACATGTTAAAAACAAAGAGGAGGGCTGGGGGCGCTTAACTGAGCCTGGGTGGCTCAGTCAGTTAAGCGACTGACTTGGGCTCCGGTCATGAGCTCACAGTTGTGAGTTCGGTCCCGCTCTGTGCTGACAGCGCGGAGCCTGGAACCTGCTTCGGATTCTGAGGCTCCCTCTCTCTCCGCCCCTCCCCCACTACGTTCTCTCTCAAAAAAAAAAATAAAATAAAATAAAAAACGTTAAAAAAATTAAAAATAAGTAAATAAAAAGAGGAGGGGCACTTAAATCAGTCGTCTGCGGAATCCCATCGGACAGGTGTAAAGTGACGAGTAGCCTGCTGACTTGGGCTCAGGGCATGACCTCGTGCTTTGTGGGTTCGAGCCCCGTGTCAGGCTCTGTGCCTTGACCCTGCTTCAGATCCTGTGTCTCGCTCTGTCTCTCTCTCTCTCTGCCCCTCCCCGGCTAGCGCTCTGTCTCTCTCTCAGAATAAATAAACATTGGGGCGCCTGGGTGGCGCAGTCGGTTAAGCGTCCGACTTCAGCCAGGTCACGATCTCGCGGTCCGTGAGTTCGAGCCCCGCGTCGGGCTCTGGGCTGATGGCTCGGAGCCTGGAGCCTGTTTCCGATTCTGTGTCTCCCTCTCTCTCTGCCCCTCCCCCGTTCATGCTCTGTCTCTCTCTGTCCCAAAAATAAATAAACTTTGAAAAAAAAATTTAAAAAAAAAGAATAAATAAACATTAAAAAAACAAACAAAAACCCTTAAAATGAAGAGTGGGTCCGCCCTTCTGCGATGAACTGCCACATGCTTTCCCTGCCGACAGGAGGCGCCACCACCCAGCCCCACTTGCCGGCCTAAGGCACCCGGAACTGCCTATTTTTCTTGAGAAGTCTGACACCTGCATCTTTACAAGCAATATCGCAGTATTTCAATGTTGGCAAGACCCCACATTTTTAAAACCTCTGTGGACAGACACTGCCTTTCGGGGGGCGGGGGGGAGGGGGAGCGGGTTACTGAGCCTCTGAAATAGGGTGCCCGGAGGTGAGCACCGATTTAGTGTCCCCTTGCGAAGAAAAGTGCCCCCATTTCTTGCCACCATGCCCCCACCCAAGGCAGGCAGGGAGGAAACGCATCCTCTCTGCTTCCCCTGAGCGTGCTATTTCCAACCTGTCGCGCCACTCGCCTGTCTCACCTGCGAGCTTTCACCTCTAAGTTTGGAACGCGTGAAGTTGGCGTGAGCGCAGTGGAGACGTGAGCTCGGGGAGAAGGGCCTCGCCTCCAGCAGTCTCCACTGCCGCCTTCCGGCCCAGCTTTGCCGGGAGTGTGCGGAACCCGCAGCTCTCCCAAAAGGCCGGTGGTTGGAAAGGCCTCCGCTGAGCTCGGATCACTGCAGAAGGAGATCTGTTTTATGTCGCACACGGTTGGGACCCAGTGCTTTCTTCCGGGGATGAATATATTCGTGTTTTTCTTTAGGAAAGGAGGGTTTCACCTGTGAGGCATGAATTCTCCTAACGCCCACGCACGACACTCTTTGCTGATTGTTTTCTCGTTGACACGGGGGGGGGGTCTCTCAAAGGGTGGGCAGTTCCCCCCCTCCCCCCACCCCGGGGACATTTGGCAATGTCTGGAGATGTTTTTGGTTGTCACAACTGGAGTCGGGGGCTTCTTTCACCTGCTGGGTGGAGGTCACGGAGGCTGGTGAACATCCTACAATGAACAGGCCAGTCTTCCCATCCCCAGCACCCCAACAAAGAATTATCCAGCCCCAAACATCACCTGTCAGTAGTGCTGAGGCTGAGAAACGTTGCTCCCTTTTATATAGCCCCCTCCAAAAACCAAAGGTGAATAAAGCCACAGGCTGGGCCGTTCCCTGTGAATTATGAAAGGTGTATGTTTTGGGGGGCGGGGCGTGGTGAGGGGTGTAACCAACATGAATTTACAAGGCATGCCCTTTAGCTAGAGCTGGGATTTGTGGCCACTATTTTGGTTTTTATTAAAGCGTAATGCTCACAAGCAGAAGAGGGGATTTGTTATTCTAAAGACAGCTGCACACCAAAGCATGCTATTGTATAATCTGGCATTTTCCCCACCAGGGAGCTATGGTGCATTACTCACGAGTGACAGAACCAACGAGCTTCATCTCCCAAGGGGCTCGTGCATCCGTTTAAAGGGAGCAAGCGCCGTGCAGATCCGCCCCCGCCCCGCCCCCACACAGAGAGCAGGGTGGAGGTGAGCGTCTTTGCCGTCCTGGCAAGGATGATCCGGCCCCTGATTCCATGCCCACCCACAGCCCCAGAATAAAAGATTGGAGTCTACTCATGCTCTAGAAGCAGGACCACAGGATGGGAGGCAGGGGCTTGGACTTAATTCTAGGCTCCATCGTGATAAATTTCATTAGGGGTGTCCCAGCTCTCTCTGTGCCTCTGAGGCTAAGATCTTGGGCTTGGGGGTGGTCAGGCGTTGGGTCAAACGCGGGTCCAGCACCGATGGCTTTTCTTCCTGGGTCCTGACTTCTCTCAGCGCCTTGGTTTTCTCATCTACGAAGTGGGGAGAGTCATGCTCATCTCAGAGGGTCCCCCTGAGGGTAAAGGAGAAGGATTATAAAGCGTTTAGCACTTGCCAGGCACGTGGCAAGGATACAATAAATGTTCGCTACCCACATACCATTCTAGTGGCCAAATATCACACGAAGTCAACGTGTCTTCCACGTACCTCACAAAACAGTGGTGAAGTGGATGGAGATCATGGTTGGAAAAGCACGAGGAAAAGTTTCTGATGCTGTATCAATGAAACGGATATCAGTACAAGGTAATGAAATCAATGTAAGCATCAGTGGCAATAGTTACAGTGTTCATTGCACTGATCCCGAGAAAACAGAGCAATGCTTACCACCACGATTCGTAACTGGTTAAGATGTGGAAGGAAGTTAGCGTTGCTTTAATTTAAACGTTCCATTTTACGAACAAGGAAGAAGCTGTCGTTAGTGGCACAATTTCCATTCACTGTAGCCTGGTGCTCTTTTCCTGTCAACCCCACGGTTGACACCGGAATTTGGCAACCCCGTTAGAGCCTGTCTGTATCTAATAGAACATCCCTAACATAAGCCTCAGTTTCTTCATCTCTAAAATGGGCGTGATTATAAAACCTAACCTCCAGGCCATAGTGAGGAATGAGATCATGTAGGTAAGGTGTCTGGCACATGAAAAGTCCTCCAGAAACGGTGTTCATCATTGTCCCTTTTAGCGATAATAATCGAGACGCTGCATGTATGAGCACTTCTCCCAGGACCTGCCTTAAGTGGGGGGCCGATATATGTTCACTGATATGTTGCTAAAAAGAGTGTCTTAGTGACCTGAGAAGCATTGAGAAGGGGACTCGGATGCTCTCGAAGAACTCACCAGCATTCTGTCTGGTTTCTGCACATCACCGGGAAGCTCCAGGACAGGCTAGTGGCATTCTTATAGTAGCCTCAGAAACAAGGAAGGGGGTGTGGCTGATCTAGAATTCCGATGGGGTAGCATTCGACAAACCAAAGGCCTTGATGTTCGTTGTGGTTTGGTTTTCAGGTTTTGTAAGCTTTTAGGGTGAGCAGGGGAGCTCAGTGCACATGTTCAGATGGCCCTAAAATAGGGGTTCAACTTTGGTCTACATCAGCATCACCTGGAGGGCTCAAGAAAACGCAAGTGGCTGCTGCTAACCCACTCACTGGATCTGGGGGTGGAGCCCTATATTTTGCATTTCTAGCAAGATCCCAGGCGATGCTCCTACTGATGGTCCAGAGGCCACACTTCAGAATCACTGTCTTAGAGCAACGTTTCCCAGAACTGTTGAGATACGGGGCTCCATCACATTATAGGATGTTCAGCAGCCTTTGTTTGCAACGTGCAGTTGCAACGACCAGACGTTGCCTGATGTCCTCTGGGGCGTGTGCGTGTGTGTGTGTGTGTGCGCGTGTGTGTGTGAAATGACCCCTGTTGGGGACTTCTCCTCTAGAGTAGATGGCCTAGAATCCAATCTAGTGTACTGGTGCTAGGATCACAGTCCTATTGCCGTGTTCTCCAAGCCTTAGCTTCTTCGTCTGCATAGTGGGTACAAGAACGCAGACTTCAGAAGCTCCAACGAAGCGTTAGAAGGATGCCGTAGGGCTACAGCCTTTAGCACCGTGCCTGGGACACAGCGAACAGTTCATACATGTTAGTTAGCCCTCCAGGGCTTATCGACTAAGTGAAATGTTTTTTGCCCATCAAAAAATTCTCACCTAGGAAGTATCTTCTTGGGGAGAGTTTGAAGACTCCTATCTAGGGCCAAGTGACTTTGAGAAAACTATCTGAAAAAAATGTACATTCAGGTAAAGGACTCCAAACAACTAGGTCCCATTTAGAGTTCTGAACCAATGTCCAGAACGCTTGTCCGGAACTAATGTCCAGAACGGTTACCTGGGCGAAAGCCCCCAGTCCTCAGCTCAGAAGTGACTGGCTTCCAAAGCCTATGCCAGCTTTAGGAGCCCACTTCCAATTTGTTTAGCTAAGATTGGTACGAGAAGGGTCTCTCTCTCCTTTTTTTTACCATTTAAAACAATGATCTCATCACTCACATTTTTTTTTCCAACTTTGTTCTGGAAGTGAACTTTGGAATCAGGAAGACTGCTGCATTATGAGTTCCCAAACAGCTGCTGTTAAAGAGTGATATATGCTGGTACACACAGGGGATCATGGATTTTTCTTTGGCTGTCAGCTCTCGAAATTACCCAGCAATCCCAAAATGAATTTCCACTAATCTGACAGTTTTGCCTCTCTTGAACATGATGTACTATATATTCAGTGGTCAGCAGGGACCATTTAATTGCAGTTAAGCCTGTACAGTTCATTGTGGCATTCAAAATAGAGCAGTATGTAATGTGGTTCAACTTTCTGACTCTCCAGGCCCAGATGGGTGGGTGGGGCTCAATGGTTTTTGGAAACTTTCTACCTGGGAGCATTTATACTGAATTGAGTTTTACTGGCTAGCAGCTTTAATTCATTCACTTTCAAGATTTAGAAGTATTTGAATTAAAATTGAAATAAAATTCTCGTAGAAGGTAGAAGGGACTGGAATATCCAATAAAAGTGACATTGTGTTAAAGATGGGAAAAAAGGGAAAATACAATGCTATAATACATATCACTTTTTGGATACTTACGGTATGCCTGGTGGTTTTCAGGTACTATCTCATTTTATTCTTTTTTTTAAAGTTTATTTATTTATTTTGAGAGAGAGAGTGAGGGATTGGGGAAGGGGCAGAGAGAGAGGGAGAGGGAGAATCCCAAGCAGGCTGTTAACGTTAACAGCGCGGAGCCTGACATGGGGCTAGATCTCAGGAACTGTGAGTCAAACTCAAGAGTTGGATGCTTAACCAACTGAGTCACCCAGGAGCCCCTCTCATTTTATTCTTAATGGTTTCCAAAGAGGCAGGGACATTTTTTTTTTGCCCCCATTTTACAGATGTAGAGAGTGAGGCTGAGAGAAGTTAAGTGACTTCCCAAGATCTGTGGGGGGTTTTGGGCATGGCCAAGACTTGAGCCCAGGTCTGTCTGGTAACCATCTATATTCTCTGGCACTAAGCTGAACTGCCCTAAAGATTCTAGACATTGTTGAGTTTAAACTGCTATTTTACAGGTGGGTTAAGTGAGGTCCAGACACATAGAAGTGACTTGCTCAGAATTAAGTCACCCCAGACTCAGAAAAGTCACATAAGTCTTGTTATTAATAACGATGTAGTGTAGTTCTGGGGCACCTGGCTGGCTCCGTCAGCATGGCTCCGTCATGACCTCCGTCATGATCTCGAGGTCATGAGTTTGAGGCCCACACTGGACGTAGAGATCACTTAAAAAAATAATGTAGTGATTTGCGGCTTATAAAATGCTGTTGCGTCTATTCTCAACATATTTACTCTGGGGTTTCGAATGTTGTGTGAACGGGTAACTCAAAAACAATTTCGGTCGGTGACTTTTTTTCATAGTGGAGTCTCAGAATATATACCGCCAGGGAGGTGCAAAAATGCCAGTGTAAGGTGCCTGTGAGCCCCTGAAAGGTAAAGACCTAACTGGATCAATATTCGGCAAATACTATTGAGCTTCTAATACCTGCTGGGCATCATTCCAGGCACTGCAAATAGAGCCCTGAATAAAAACAGTCAACAGTTCCCGGCTCCCAGAGAGCTTACATTCTGAGGGCAGAGGCAGGTGTTTAAGTAGATAAAGACACAAAATAGATAGTATGCCAGATACTAAGTGGGGAGCAGGAAGATACAGCTGGGGATAGGAAAAGGGAGCTCTGGGGGAAGAGATGGAGTAAGCTCATATGTAGAGATTGTGACATTTGAGCAAAGACAGAAAAGGTATTGAGAAACAAGCTTTTCGACTCTCCGGGGAAAAGCATTACAGGCAGAGGGAACAGTGAATGTGAAATCTCTGGGCAGTAGATACGTGGTATGTTGTGTTTAAAGAAACAGCCATGGGGCGCCTGGGTGGCTCAGTGGGTTAAGCGTCCAACTGGCTTGGGTCATGATCTCGTGGTTCACAAGTTTGAGCCCCTTGGGCTCTGTGCTGACAGCTCAGAGCCTGGAGCCTGCTTCAGATTCTGTGTCTCCCTCTCTCTGGCCCTCCCCTGCTCATGCTCTGTCTGTCTGTCTGTCTCTCTCAAAAATAAGTAAGCATTAAAAAATTGAAAAAAAAAAAGGAAAAGAATATTTGTTGTTATTGTTCTCTTAGTATATATATTTTTTAAAAATTGAGGCGTAATTGATATTCAGTTATTTTGTAGTCCCACCAGCCGTGTAGTGTGTGAGTCCATTAACAACACTTAGTTTGGCCAGCTTGATAATTTTAGATATTTAAACAGTATGTACTTCTTTGAAATTTTAATTTCTGGTCCCTAATGACCAGCACAACTTTTCACATGTTGATTTGCAATCCTTCCGTAGGTCTTCTTGGTGAAGCAGTTCTTGAAATCGTTTGCCCACTTTTTGTGTTGGTCTGCCTTCTGATGATTGCATTTTGGGTATTCTTCATGGACTCTGGATACAAGCCTTTCATCGGGTACATGATTTCCAAGTATTTCTTTTCTGTCAAAAGCTTGTCTTTTTATTCTCCTCATAGCATCTTGCTTAATTTTGATCAAGGCCAATTTATCATTCCCCCCCCCCCCCCGACCCCCGGTATGGATTTGGTGTGGAACCTAGGAAATCTTTGCCTTTGATTATTTTAAAAATTGACTTTCTCATCAAGTGAAAGAAAATACCCTCTCAAGTTCCTTGAAGGATATTCGTGTTACTTAGGCCACCAGGTTATTGATCAACAAGCAACCATTTGTAATGATCTGTTGGTTAAGGAATAACCATGGTACTTTCACAATCCTTAACCTTCTTCCAGGACCTTGTCACTTTTCTACAAGCGGATCCAGAAGCTTCGGCCAACAGGGGAGAGGGGCCGCTGGGCGTGGTAGGAAGTGGCCCCAATGACAGGACCCCTGGGTTTTCTCCTCTGCCATTGATCAGACGCTCAACTCGGGGCCATTTGCATCCCCGAGGTATTAGGTTTTTTCAGCATTAGGTTTTCCAATTACAAAAATATGGAGTTGTGCTAGGTGTTTCCGTGTCGCCTTCTGTTCCTAGCACTATGGAAATAGGCCATTGACAGTTAAGTTAAAGGCCCTCTACGGGGCCAGGACTGGAGTCAGGCAAGAGATGTGTCTAAGGCACACAACTGAAGGCGATGTGCACTCTCAGGGTGTGTGAGCTAATGTTGCGTTTGGACACCGTGAGGTGGGGCATTGGCCTGAGCCTGAGAACGAGGCCTTCTTACATTTCATGCCCTCCATCCCTCCTCTTGCCCCACCACTCTCTTGGTCATGACCGTCAATGAGGGAAGTGGGTGAGGCCCAAATGCGGACAGTACAGTGCTTCCCACACTCGAGTGCGCCTTCAACTACCCTGGAGATGTTGTTCGTGCTGATCCAGAATGGGGGCCCGAGATTGTGCCTTTCTAGCAAGTTCCCGTGGGTCACGCTTTGAGCAGCAAGACATTAGAATATACCGACTTTGTCCAAAGGAGCAACTCAACTCCATCCATGTCCGTGTGGGAATTCAGTCCCAAAGTGCACAAGTGTCTAAATTGGTCAAGGGAGGAACCAGAAATTTGTGATTAATTTGAAGTCTCTTTATCCTTTTGTAAAAATTTATTTTGAGAGAGACAGGGAGAGAGGTGGGGGAGGGAGGGAGGCAAAGAGAGAAAGACAAAGAGAAGAGAGAGAGAGAATCCCAAGCAGGGTCCACACTGACGGCGTGGGGCTCAATCTCATGAACTGTGAGATCATGACCTGAGCCCAAGTAAGAGTCAAACACACGCTTGACCAGCTGAGCCACCCAGGTGCCCCAGAAGTCTCTTTATTCTTAAACACTGGACAACTTACTTTCACTCTGACAAAATTTGTGGGGTGAAATGAAGCCATCTGAGAGTCAATTTTGTCCCATGTAAAAACCAGTTTGTCACATTAGCTATAAAATCAAGTTTCAGGAATTCCCCCCGAAAGTTTGGACAGAGAAAATGGGCAAAATAATAGCCAACTCTCCGAAAGAAACGTAACCACAAAGTCAACACCCTAGCACCTCCCGCCAAAATGTTGCCCCCAAAACAACGACGTCAGAGGAAACGTTAAACTTGGTTTTGTTTCCCAGGGCATCCATCCTTGTACTGACATGAAGTGTATTTTCACTGGTAACTTCTGGCATGTCACCGCCCCCCCCCCCACCCCATGTCTCAGTCCCCTACGTGTCCAACGCCCTCTGGAATGAATAGCTCTTTTGCCTGTCAGCCTAGCGTCCCCCTGTTCTTCGGGGGAATCCATTTCCCCCCATTTGCAATTTGTGGGATTCTACAGGACTCATTCATCTTCCTACATCCATGGCTGCAGTGTGGACCATGACCCGGGCCTGGCCAGTGGGAGTGTCCTACCACCTCAGCTCCAGTGGCTCAGGAACAAGCACACAACCCCGGGCAGGAAGAATTCCCTTTCCTGCCTAGTAGGAGTTACTGAGAAAGGAGAAGCTCTTCCCACTGGAACTGATAAACTGTCAACAGTAATACATGCCTGAGTACTTACCGTCTGCCAGGCACTGCTTGAAGGACGCACTATTATGTGAATAGTTTCACATACAACAGCCTTCAGTCTTTACGACAACCCTGTCTTGTATGTACTCATATTTGTCCCCATTTCGCGGATGGAAACACTGAGGCCCCGGGAGGTAAAGGAATATGCGTGAGGTCACGCGGCTTGCAAATGGTAGAGCTGGGATCTGAAATTTGTCAGCTGCCGAGCTGAACTCTTGGAGACTATGTTACATTGCCTGGTGGTCAGGAACTGCCAGGGGTCATTTTTGTAAACTTCCAGGGTGAGCTTCGGTGAGAGTGAAACCATCAGAGAAGGAAACAGAACTGAGAGATGTGGTGGAGAGTCAGGGTCCCAACAATATAATCCGAAGCCCTGGATTTTACCAGATTTACCCATTGGACATGCCAGCTGTAGGAGCCAAATTACTCTCCTTTTGGTTTAAATGAGTTCAATTGGAGTATTTCCATCTGTTTTGGTTTTTTGTGTCAGAAAGATTTCTGGTTCCTACGCAGTAACCGTGGGCAAAGCACTTTTGTCTTGGGCTCAGTTTTCTTATTTATTCATTTATTTATTTATTTAATTAATTAATTTATTTATTTATTTAATTTTATTTATTTTTTTTAATTTTTTTTTCAACGTTTATTTATTTTTGGGACAGAGAGAGACAGAGCATGAACGGGGGAGGGGCAGAGAGAGAGGGAGACACAGAATCGGAAGCAGGCTCCAGGCTCTGAGCCGTCAGCCCAGAGCCCGACGCGGGGCTCGAACCCACGGACCGCGAGATCGTGACCTGGCTGAAGTCGGACGCTTAACCGACTGCGCCACCCAGGCGCCCCAACTTTTTGTTTTTTAACGTTTGTTTATTTTTGAGGGAGAGAGACACACACACAGAGCACGAGCGGGGTTGGGGCAGAGAGAGAGGGAGACACAGAATCGGAAGCAGGCTCCAGGCTCTGAGCCGTCAGCCCAGAGCCCGACGTGGGGCTCGAACTCACGGACCGCGAGATCGTGACCTGGCTGAAGTCAGACGCTCAACCGACTGCGCCACCCAGGCGCCCCTCAGTTTTCTTATTTATAAGATGAGGGGTTCATCAGCATTTTTTGGCTTGATGTTGTCTGTAACACTCTCCCAGCCTTCATCAACCTCAGCTAAGTTTTTGTTTCCATATCATTTAAGGAAGGAAGCCAGAATATAATGGGCTCTTTCCATCCAAGTTCAAAACCTGGGTGGTTGTACTTATCTTGTGCATTTTCTGTCTCTCACTACCATGTAAACTCCACGAGGGGAGGCAATTTTGTCTGGTTTTCTTACCGCTCTACCCTCAGTATCTTGAACTCTGTCTGATTCAGAGTGTGAGCTCAACCCACACACGCACATATTCCAATGTATAGACAACTGCATACATGTATGTAGTTAAATGAATAAGTAAATTCTTGTTCATTGGTTTGGGCACAATTTTCAGTCCCTAGTCCTTACTCTAGTGGGCAAGTGGTTAGGGAGAGATAGCATCTGTTTCTATCTGCATCATGATTTTCTCCTCGGTTTTTGGCTTCGTGAACAGAAGGAATGGATGAAGTATGTTGAATATTCTTTGAATAAAGCACAAGCTTTTAATGCTTCCTAAAGCCTGTGACATTTTATTACTTCTAAACTCACAGTAAACAGTTAAGTTCTTATGATGGATGGATTTCCAGTTTGAAATGATATAAGATATGAGAGGGCTATTAACTCCCTTCCTATTTTACTTATGTTTCAATATCTTAGTAGAGCTATTATATGAAATTGATCCCCTGGCTTTAGAAAATGGGGGTGCTGCTGACAGTGCCACATGCTGTTATAGAATATGTTCTAGAATGACATCTAGCCCAAGCTTCTCTCTTGTTAATAAACCCAGGTTTCATTTGAGCGGCAACGTGCTCAGACCCAGGGAATAATAATGTTTACAACAGCTGTCACTGAGGTAGCTCTTACTGTGTCCCAGGCATGTTCTAAGCCAGTAACGTGGATGTACTCATTTACTATTTGAAGGCAATGGATTGGGATTAGAATCAGCCAAATGTGCTATTGCTGTCCCCTGCCTTCATGCAGCTACGAGTGACCACAGGGTTCCCCTCTAACCAGCAACAGGCAGTAGAGTGGAGAGTGAATTCTGTGACCTTGGGTAATTTCCTTAAAGTTGCAGTGGCAAAGTTGGTTTTGTTTTGTTTTGTTTTACTCTCTGAAATGGGGATGATGGTGATACCTACCTCACGGGGTTGTTAGGAGTCGATGAGCTAATACATGTGATATACTCGGAAAAATGCCAAGACTGGTGGTTCCCGACCGAGGCAAGTCTGCCCTCCGGGAGACATGTGGCAAATATCTGCAGATGTTCTTGATTGTCACCTGGGGTGGGGGTGAAGGGCAGGTGCTACGGGCATCTAGCGGGTAGAGACCAGAGATGCTGCTAAGCGTTATACAATGTACAGGACAGATTCCCCCCATTCCCCAACAAAGTATGATAGGGCCCAAATAGCACAAAACTGAGGATATAGGAAAAGCATTTCTTACTGATAACCAGGAAAGACAGCATCCTCTCTTAAGATCATGGCATGGTTTTGGTGTTTCAACCCCATTAAAGGAAACCAACCCATTGGTTAATTCACTTTAAAGGGCTCTGCTTATCCTCAAAATACACCAAAATCAAAGTTTTGTATGTGGCAAATGTGTTCCAGTATTTAAGTGCTTATGCTCAATGATCTAACTAAAGTAGAAATCTCATACTGTTTTTTTGGAAATGCTTGGCAACTATCGAACTTATCCTGGTGTGAACTTTAGGAGGTTATGCTAATAAAAAATGACTCATTTGTTTCACACATGTTTGTTGAATGCCTATATGGACCCGAATAAGGCTAGGGTAAAACAGAGGGGAAAAAAAGGAGCTGAGTCTAATTCCCTGTCTTCCTGGAACCTACAGCCTGGAAGGAAATAGGGCCGTGAAATGTTAATTACCAGGATGTCCTGTAGAAGCGCAGAGGTGTACGTGACATTTAGCAGGAGTCTAAGCTGTTTGGGGAACAGGAAGAGACTTTCCCCGAGGAAGGGAGGTCAGCATGGAGATATGAAAAGGCAGTGGTGTACCATGACCACATGCAGCCTCGAGAGTCCAACGGCTAAGTTTCGAGCCCTTCTATTACGCACTCCCAGCTGCACGATCTTGAGTAATTAATTGCCAAAGGGTTCAGACGTGAACTCATAATAAGCTTCAAATATCCTAAGGCTTGAATAAGCATCAGCTCTTGCAATGATTAAACGTTAGCTAAGGGGCAGAGGGAAAACAGGGGGTGTGCAGAAAATTATTGATGATTTGGCAAAACTTGTTCCTAATTTATCTCTGGCATGTCGCACGACTCTGGAAACTGGGAAGCGTCACTATGGCTAAAGTTAGAAACAACCCGGATGTCTAGCAACTGGTGAATGGAGACACTGTGGTATATCCACACAGTGGAATATTATTTGGCAGTAAAAAGGAAGTAAGTCCTGATGCATGCTAGGACTTGGTCGAATCTCAAAAACATCATGCAAAGCGAAAGAAGTCAGCCACGAGGGGCTACATGTTGTATGATTTCATTTATATGCAATATCCAAAAAAGCAAATTAAAAAAAAGGCAGAAAGTAGGTTAGCAATTGCCTAGGATAGGGGGAGGGAGTAGAGGTGAACTGTACGTGCGCGTGAGGGATCTTTCTGGGGTGATGAACATTCTGTCACTGGATTATGGTGATAGTTGCACCGTTTGGTAAATTTACTAAAAATCATTGAAGTGGGTAAATTTTATGTAATAAACATTGTCAGTAAACTTATTTTTAAAAAGATGCTTTGTGTCTGAGTTAAATGATCTTTCGAGCTCCTAAATTCTTCCTGCAGGAAGTTTAATCATGCCTTTGAAATATTTGCTTCCTAAAGACACTGAGTCTCTGGCAAAGTCAACTGGAATGTTAGCACTTTCGCTAAACTGGGAAGTAGCCTTGATGAATTTACCAGGTACCCCTGGTGTTTGAAGGGAGGATTCAACATTTTGTAAGATCTACTCCAAGATCAGTGACATCTTCCCATTATATAAACTTTGGATAGCATTACCTCATCTACCTACAGAAGTCCCCTCTTTCTGTGAGATATTCTTACAAGGATTGTCCAAACAGAAATCCGTATTGCTGTATTTTGTCTTTCGTGCAGCCGAATTTGAAGACATTGGCTGTTAGGTTGCTTGAGGCCCCCAAAATATAGATCCGTGTGAAAATTTCCTTTGGGCGTGAAAACATTTTACTTGTGATGCATTTGTACGGTTTTTCCTATGATGAAGTATGAGACATAGAGTAAAGTATGTTTTCTTTTTGTCTTTGCCATGAGGATAGACAAAGTCAAAATTGATGGTCAGTGGAGCAATAGCTCTGATGTATGGTGATGTCTGTCTTAATGCTATTTTACCTGGTTTTCTCCCCTCATGATTCTATATATAATCGTCCCATTTATATTAAGCCTAGTTTAGTAAGATTGCTTACATGTCAGGCAGAGAATGGATTACAGATGAAAATAATGAATACATAATTATGTACATTAAACATTATTCTTTTGTGCTTTCGAAACTAACCAACGCGGGCAGTACCATTTATCGTTGCTGTGTGCACGCACGCACGTGCATGCGTGTATGTGCTTGATGTATAAATACACTGATATAGATGAGACCGTGAATTCTCAGCTGAAAAATATGAGCATATAGCGAAAACGTGTGGCTAGATTTAAATCTTTAGAAACCGGTCTTTAGAAAGGAAACGTTAATGCTAGGTAAATTTTGCCAGGAAGACGCAGGCGGGTATTTCTTCTGTTATAAACCTTAAGCATTATAAGAGACTCAAATTTTAGATTACTTTAAGATACTTGTAGTTGGGGTTACAGGATTCAGAAACAATTGTTTCATTTAGAATTATTTCTCATGACCTCGACATAACTTCAAGGGCATCTAATACCTAAGGAATCGGATCAAAGATGCCACTCGAAATTTCAAAATACAATCCTAAGATATTCGTCTGTAGCCTTCTGGCAGCAGATGAACAGGTTGCGGTTCTGTCTTTGAAAATCAGTCTTGCCATCCCACAAAGAACGGTGTGAAATTGAACTTGCAATTAAAAAATAAGCTTTCGTTGCTCCCCCCCCCCCCCCCATAAACCACCCTCCGCAACCAAACCGAGGGTCATCAAGAAACAGAAGGAAGAGAATGCCGTAAGATTTCAAAGATGCCTGGTAGGAATATTTCTTAATTGAGCCGTGCTTTCGAGCCGCATGGAAGTGTTCTTATTAAAAATTAAATAAGAACAGCAGAGAAGAACACGGATGGGCTCCGCGAGATTAGAGCTCCGTGAGATTTACTTAAAAGGCTTTCATTAGGCGCTGGGGGCTCTGTGGCACATTCAAACTGCACCTATACGGTGTATGTGTGCTCTGGCTTTTTGCCCCCTTTCCTGAGAAATACGAAACATCGGTGCTCAAAATGAGAAGAGGAAAAGGATATTTCCACAGTGTTTTCTGAAGTACGGTCTATATTTTCCAGATTGCTAGGTGATTAGTCCTTTCATTCTTTTCTTCCCTCCCTCTGTTTCTTCCCTCCCTCCTTCTTCCCGCCCTTGTCCGTGGAGGTTCGTACCCGTCCCGTCTGTGATTTTATTCTTGATTTTGTTATTATTTTTTTTTTAAGTCAATTTCCTGTCTTGGATGAATGGAGGAAAGGTTTCAGCAGTGCTTCTCAGACTTTAACGTGCACAGGGACCACCTGGGAGCTCTGTGAAATGCGGATTTTGATTCAGCAGGTCTGGCGTGGGGCCTGAGATACCGCATTTCTAATAAGCTCCCAGGTGACACCACTGTTGCTGGTCTGTGGCCCACGGGAGAGTAGCAAAGGGCTGCAGTGGTCCATCAGGTAGATGAATCACGTTCCTTTACATCCTTTAGTGTAAGACAGACTAGGTAATTAGAGAACTGACTTTTGGATTCAAGTTGGCGTGGCTGAGTGATTTGGGGCAAGTTACTAAACGACTCTGGTCATATATGTCCTCAAATGTACAATGTACCGACCGCTTCATGGTTTTATCATTTAGGGAGATTGAAGGAAGTGTGCAAAGCACTTTGCTCTCCATAAAGCACCAAGAACGTTCTAGATCCTTTTGGTCGCTCTAAGCATCACTGTATGATTGCACTCAGTGCTCACCAGGGCTCACCTGCCCACTGCTTCTCTTTGCCCTTTAACCCCTTCCCAGACACCTTTCAGGTCTCCGGTGGCATCCCCTAAAAACATCAGGAAGCCTGGCGTCGCCCAGTTTTATGCTGTCCTCTAAGCGTCATGTGCTCTTCCTCCCAGGGGCATTCGCCCTTGCATCTTACCTTGCAATATCTGCCAAAGGACCTTGTGACTTTGTCCCCAAATGAAAGGCATCTCGGCACCAGCAGACACACCAGGAGAAATTCCAGCAGGATTCTCTCGGGGTCCCCAGAGTTACATAAGACAGCGTTTCCCGCTCGTGAGTCCCTGCAAGTCAGGCTGCCTGCCCATCCACGTGCCCCCTGTGTTATCTTTTACTTCACCTTGGTCTCTAACCCTGTCCTGAATCACGGAAATCTATTGTAAAAGGAAATAGAAATGGCAACAGGTATAAAAGGTACGCACCGATACAAAATATATCTAGCTAATGAAATTTTTAACGTTTATTTATTTTTGAGACAGAGAGAGACAGAGCATGAACAGGGGAGGAGCAGAGAGAGAGGGAGACACAGAATCGGAAGCAGGCTCCAGGCTCTGGGCTGTCAGCACAGAGCCCGACGCGGGGCTCGAGCTCACGGACCGCGAGATCATGACCTGAGCCGAAGTCGGATGCTTAACCGACCAAGCCACCCAGGCACACCTAGCTAATGAAATGTTTAAAATGTGCACCTGCGTCTCATCTAAAATAATGCTGTGTACAAGAGGGGACCATACTAGCATTTGGACAACAAAGGCAAAACATACCTCACTCCAAGAAATTCCTCTTAGCATTTTTCAGTGAACGGGAGGCCAAAATATGTGAAACACTTCAGGGGCTGTGGAAGTGACCAGCCCGGAAGATTGGGGTGGGGTTGTCTCTTCTCAGAAGGGTAGCCAGCATGCCCCACACCGTCCCGTGTCCCCAGTGCTTAGTGCTTGGCGCAAAATAGCTGCTCAGTTAACACAGGATAAAGGAATGGAAACATAGAAGAAATACGTGAATAATGCCATCTTCCCCATTCGATGAGGTGGTTTTGAAAACAGATTTCCTTCGAGCTTCTTTTTAGAACAAAAACAGTTTTCAGTTGTCATATATCAAATTCTTTTGTCCATTTTGAAACACCACATTTTTGAAAGAGCTGCATCTAATCTCCCCGTGATCACAGAGCTTGAGTCTGCACAAAGGACAAGAGAATTGAGGCTCTGCTTAGGCTGTTAGTGGAATTTATACAGGCGGAGACAATTAAGCGTACATCCTATATATATTTGCCGTAATGTCAGTACTAGGTGCCTTTTGTTCGTATTTAATTGTTGTAGAGCCTGCTTGACTAAAGTACTGCGAGGAAGGTGTCAGTTACATAAAATCAAAGGACTTGAATCCTGGCATCCTAAGAGCTGTCTAATTTCAGACCATTGAAACTCACATGATATTGTTAATTCCTATCATATCTCAGAAATGGATTTTTCTAGATCCAACTGGATCACAGGCGAAGGCCATATGCATATATGTACATAAATGTGCACACACAAACACATACACACATATACACATTGCTGTTTATCATACCAGAATATTCCGGTTTGCAACAAATATGCAGAATACCAAGCTGTGAGTTACTGAGTATTCCAAATTCTAAGTATTGTAATCCTTTTCTTGGTATAACTGACATAATTATTGTTTTCAATGAAATCAGAGATTTTCTTTATGCAATCTATTTTTAAGAAAGATAGATACGAGCAAGCTTACAGCACACACACCTATCATATAATTATATTCTTTCTGAATCTTTATACTCTGTGCTATGATTTCCTTTCTGTCTTATTGGGGGTTTCATCCAGCAATTGAATGACTGGAGGAAAAGAAATAGAAAATTTTTGTCATAAACATCGGTGTGGTTGGATCATATCTACCTTAGATACAAGTAGGATTTTTTTTTTATGCTTTACATCCTGCTTTTTCAGGCCCTCCCTCTCTCCCCAGATCTATAGGTTATAGATATTCAGCTGTGGTTCCTATAAGTTGTTTTGTTTAGAAACATGAGATGCTTAGAGAGGACACCTATGAGTGTGTGTGTGTGTGTGTGTGTGTGTGTGTGTGTGTGTTTTCTGCCCTGTCACCTGCTTTCAGTAAGACAGCCCCAGAATCTCATTGAATGAATCACAGCTCCCAGTTCAAGTATTTAGACGTGATGGGCCTCAATTAGGGACATCCGAAAATACGGGATACCCGGTGAAATCTGCATTTCAGATAAACGGCACATAATTTTTTAGTACAGCTGTCTCCCAAATACTGCGTGGGACATATTATATTAAAAACAATTCATTGTGTATATGAAATTCACATCTCACTGGGCAGCCTGTGTTTTTATTTGCTAAATCAGGCAACCCTAACCCCGACCATCAGCATCGGGCCTGGGCGCTAACTGGTCTAAGCTAGAGCAGCATTTCCTATGACGATTGAGGACCAAGACTGAGACTTCTGTTGGCTGCCTGTGGGAGAGACATGCTTTCGTTCCTCTAGAGTTGAGGCTGAGATGATTATCTGGAGGAATGGCTACAGCGTCACTGAGCCCTGATAGGATGTCCAACATGGAGGGACGGCCCAGAATGGTAATGATGACTAGGCATTTGCTCTAAATACAACATGCTAGCTCATTATTCTGTCTGTTGTTTCCTGCTTGACTACCAAGGTGAAGGGTAGGGTTGGCTGTGTTAAGTTGAACCACTGTGGTTTTCTGGCTCAACCTAGCGGTTTTCTCCCACAACCAGGTGTGATGGGTAAGTGGTGACATCAGAGTCCCAGGCTCCTTTGCTTTTGCTTGTCTGCAATGCCTCAGCATGTGGCTTTCATCTTCATGGTTGAGGTGGCTCCTACCCCTCCCGGCATCCCTTTATTATGTCAGGACGGGGGGGGGGGGAATATCAATTGGCTTCCTCCCACGTGGGGCAAGAAACTACCTTTTACAGCTTGGTATTCGTTGCAGTTATTGTCCCACTTTAGCAATGAAGCACCCAGAGCACAGAGGAGGTAGGTAACTCATTCAGGGTTACCCAGTTCGGTGTGTTAGTCATGGCTTTCCAGAGAAACAGAACCAACAGGAAGTGTATTTTTAAGGAATTAGCCCAAGAGATTGTGGGGCTGAGTCTGAAACAGAGCAGGCTGGCAGACCCAGGGAAGAGGTGATGCTGTAGCTGGAGTCCGATGGCCACCTGAAGGGAGAATCCCCTCTGCCTCGGGTGACTTCAGTCTTCTTTCTTAAGGTCTTCAACTGATTGGGTGAGGCCCATCCACAGATGGAGAGTAGTCAGCTTTACTCAGTCTACTGCTTTAAATGTTAAGCATACCTAAAAGATACCTTCACAGGGACCTTAAAATTTTTTTTTAATGTTTATTATTTTAGAGAGAGAGAGAGAGAGAGAGAGAGCATGAATGGGGGAGGGGCAGAGAGAGAGGAAGACACAGAATCCAAAGCAGGCTCCAGGCTCTGAGCTGCCAGCACAGAGCCCGACGTGGGGCTCGAACTCACAAACCGCGACACCATAACCCGAGCTGAAGTTGGATGCTTAAACGACTGAGCCACCCGGGAGCCCCACAGTGACATTTATTTAAACTGGCGTTTGACCAGATACCTGGGTATTGTGGCCTCGTCAAGGTGACACCTGCGTAAACCATCACAGTCAGTCCTAGTGAAACTGGGATCGAATCCTAGCGATGTCACTGCAGCCCAGACACTTTACCTCGGCTACCATTAGCTCACTCGGCCTTTTTGAAGAGAAAATATTACACGGAGGCCAAGTAATTGTCATCTTTCATTGGAAACCTGAATAGCAGATTTTTAGTCACTGTCTACATGAGTCACTTGATTTTACTTTTTATTTTAAAATAAAACACGTACTCAAAACCACACGTAAGAATTATATAGCATAATGCAATAATGTAAGCTAAACACATTTATAATAAACAACCACTCAGCTCATGAAATAAAACTCTGCTGGTCACCCCAGAAGCCCATACATATATTGTATCCCAGTTCAAATTCCCTCTCTCTGACCCACAGTAACTATGATCTTGAACAGGGATCGGCCTGCACCTGTTTTGTAAATAAAGTTTTATTAGAACACAGTCATGCCCATTCATTTACTTTCTATCTTTGGCTGCTTTTGCGTCATAAAGGCACTGTTGAAGGGTGGCAACAGAGGCTGTCCGGCCCTCAATGCCTAAAAAATATTTACTGCAGGAACACTTGCTGATTCCTAATCTTGGCTTTCACAGTGGTAATCTCCTTGAGTTTTTATATTATTTTTATCACTCAAGTGTTTATCCCTAGGCCTTGCCTCTTTTTGTGTTGGTGCCATAATGTCTTTTAAGTTTCTTTGAATCTACGGGTTCCCTCTCTATTTCTTTATTTTCACTGCAGTTTATTCGTGGAGGACCCAGGCCATTTAACCTGTAGTTTCCCACAGTCCGGATTTTGTGATTGCATCTTCTTGGTGCAGCTGAGAATGTTCCTGTGTCCACTGTATTTCCTGCAAATGGACATTTAAATCTAGAGACTTGGTCAGATTTGGGTCTGGCGTCTCTGCGAGGCTTTTGGTGGGCGGTGTGTCCATTCATCAGGAGGCATGAAATGTGTGATCATCGTCTTTCCTTTAGTGTCACAGCTGTTGACACAGCCTAAAGAATGATGCTTACATCGGATTTTTCACTGTGGCTTATAAAATGCTGATTTGTTTACATACATACATACATATATAATGTATATATGCATATATATAACTTATTTTATTTGTATGTATATATATGTATGTATATGTATATATATAATTTTATTTATATGTCTATATATTTTAATATATATATATTAAATATAAATATATATATAAAACTTGAAAAACTTTTAAAAAGAGATACTTTGTCTCATCTTCCACTTGAGTTCCTAGAAGCTACTGCAAGTTTATATAGAAAAGGCAGATGAATGTGCCGTTCTTCTTTTCTATCAGTTTTTGGCATAGTAAATAGGTTCTCCATCACCCTCCCTTTAGTTAGGAGACCATTTAGTTTTATTATTAGTATTACTATTATATTACTACTAATGTCATTATGTCACAATGAGGGATATGATGGGTTTCAATCCTTTGCAATTATCTTAATGAAGCTCAAATTATTCCTTTTTTGCCAGTGGGAGACTTTTCCAGTCGGGTCTTGAGTCCTTCTGACGTGACCCTGATAGGTCTTTCACTTTCTGGCGTAAGAGGTTCTCAACTCACCTACATTTTCTGCTCCAGATCTGGAAGAAGGCTTCCTTCTTTCCTCCATACCCCCTACTCCCCGCCCCAGCTCTCTAAAAGTGGTACTTCAAGACCACAACCTGTGTGCTAGGGATGCTCCTTCTATTTGGCTGGTCGTTGGTCTTAGGTGTTCACAGAATAAAGAACCAAGAAGAAGATAAAATACCATATGAGTTTCTACTGATACTTCCAATTCAGATTCAGCACTACAGGATTTTGCTGAACCTCTTCTATGTTATATCTGCGTTTCCTCTTCCTTGTGGAGAATTTTGGTTCTCAAAGATGTAGGGGATGATGAAATGATAATATCTCATAATTACTCATTTCCTTATGTCCGATTACACAACAATCTTGGAATAACGGTACTAAACCACTATAACCAATATGATTCCTTAAAACTGTTAAAATTATTTTTCACATGTTTTCCCCACTTAATATCCCCACCCATTTTGTATTATTATTATATTGTATCCCGAGGGTCTGAGCACAGGTTCTCTGCGTACTACATTCCACCCCTTAACCCTCCTTTATCGTCAAACCTACAGGGAATTGTATGTTTCATATCCCCATCCAGTCCTCTTGTAGATGCCTCTAGTCATTTTGATTGTCTGAAGCTCATTTTCTGCTAGATTTTTCAAGTAGCACTAAGGGTTTCTTCTATTCTCACATCCATCAGACACCCCATTTCTCTCCTCTGCCTCTTCCCTACCGAGTCCGATCCACTCAGGACTGTGGCTCTTGTCCCCACACAGGGAAGCACTGGAACTCTGTGGTTTGTAGAGGTTCTGATTTTTGCCCCGAGTTCCTGCATGATGCTAGTTTGTGCCCTTCCTATGTGGAAGTCAGTTTTGCTAGATATAAAATCCTTAGCTTACATTTTCTTTCCTTAAAGTATCTTAAATATGGTACTTCATTTTCTTCTGGCATTAAGTGTTACTGTCAAAAAATCTGATGACAGTGATTTTCTGTCCTTTGTAAATAACTTTCCTTTTTTGCTTAAAATGTTCTAACGATATTCCTTTTGCTTGAAAGCCCGACAGATTTTATTTGAATATATCTTGGAGATTTTCAGTTCGCTATTTCTCAGGTGCATGGTGCACCTCTTCAATAATTAGTTTCAAATATCTATGGTGTTTAAATTTAGGAAGCTTTTCTTATATATTTTGGAATTTGTTTTGTTTATTGCATTGGTTTTCTCCTTCAGGGATCCCCTTTCCCATTCCTTTTTTTTTTTTTAATCTTCTCTGCTTGTCTTTAATATTTGTCCTCTCTTTTAAACATTTTATCTCCTTTTGTTTCTTTTTAATTTTTAAAAATTTCTTTTTCAGCCTTTTGTTTGTCTTAAGGCATTATATATTGTGCTAAATTTTGTGCTCATTGTTCTAATCTTACATATTTTTATATCTTGGTTTTCATTTTCTAAAATGCTATTTTTTATTTATAAGTATTGTTTGTGTTCTTTTACCTCATTTCTGAGTTATCTACTTCGGATTTGTGCTGTGTTGGGTTTTTTTCCCCCTCAGATACTGTATAATTTTATTGTATAGTGTAGCAGGCTGTGGTTTGATCTGTTTTGCGGGCATTTCTTTCTGGTATTCTCACATCTCTGTAAGAACGTTACTGGTTCTTGGTTCTCCTTTTTTCCCTCTTGTAATGTTGCAAGGGATCTGACCTCCATACTTTTCTGTTGTCACGTTTATATGAAATTAATTGTCCTGAACTTTGAGAAGGAAATGTGGTTTGGGATAGTTTTTCCAATCCCACAGAGCCTCCCCGTCTGTGTTTTTAGGTACATTGTAAGTATGGTGGCTTCAAGCTCCCTCCTTCCCCCACACTCACTCTTATCTGAACCTTCAGTTTTGAACCTCTTCCCAGTAGACTCTCCTTGAGGTGGGGCCCAATCCTGGAAGGGGATTTTGGCTGGTTGCCATTGAGGGTTCATGTGGCCTGGGTAACCTCCCTCTCTGAGCTCACACTGGCCTCTGGCACTCACTGGCTCTCAGAGGGATCGTGGCATTCCCGGTTTTGCCTGCTGCCCCACACTGGCCCACTGTGCTTTCCAGTGAGCTCCTGTTGGCTCTCTAGAGTTTCTCCTGTTCTGAGGTCTGGGGACACCACATTTCTTTCCTCTGCTTCTTCTCTGCAGAGTCTGACCCGCCAAAGACTCAGGGCTCTTGTCCCCACCCTCCTACTTGAAATTTGGGGTTTCTAAAATGCCTTGTTACCTGCTTTTGTTGTATATGTTGTTCATGGTTTTGCTATTTGGGTAATTTCTTTTCTTTTTCCTTTTCTTTCTCTTTCTTTCTTTCTTTCTTTCTTTCTTTCTTTCTTTCTTTCTTTCATCTTTCTTTCTTTCCCAGTTGACCAACTCTGATACGTGATTTCTATAGTCTGATTCATTTTTATTTTTAATTAAAAATTTTTTAAAGTTTATTTCTTTTTGAGAGAGAGAGAGAGAGAGAGAGAGAGAGAGAGAGAGAGAGAGTATGAGTTGGGGAGGGGCAGAGAGAGAGGGAGACACAGAATCTGAAACAGGCTCCAGGCTCTGAGATGTCAGCACAGAGCCCGACACAGAGCTGGAACCCATGAACTGTGAGGTCATGACCTGAGCCGAAGTCACTTAACTGACTGAGCCACCCAGGTGCCCCTCTATTTACTTTTATGTAAAGCTTTCAAGAGATCAAAATACTATGTTGTTATACTACCATTATTTTCCCCCAATTTCTCCAGTAGTAGAGATCTGTGGTGTGTAACAAGTTACCACGAATGTGGCTTAAAAGAACACCTGTGCCTTATCTCACAGGTCTGTAAGTCAAAAGTCTGGATGGGCTCAACTGGGTTCTTTGATTAGGGTTTTACAAGATTGGAATCTAGGTGTGCCCTGGGCTGGGGTCTTATTCTGGAGCCCTGGGTGGGGGGGGCGGGGGGAGAATCCTCTTAAGAGCTGATTCAGGTAGGTGACAGAATTCAGTTTCTTGGGGTTTTAGGACTGGTTGTAGTGCCTTCTTGCTGGCTGTCAGCCAGAGGTCACCCTGAGTCCCAGGTTCTCTCTCTGGTCCTCTCTTTGCTTCCTCCGTCAGTGTACAGATATAGTAGAATAGTATTCAGCCATGAAAAGAAGGAAATCTTGTCATTTGCAGCATGGATGAACGTGTAGGATATTACGCTAAATGAAGGAAGCCAGTCCCCGGACAGATACGGCATTGTTGCACTTACATGAGGTATCTGAAGTAGTCGAAGTCACGACAAAGTGGAGGTTACAATAGTGATTGCCAGAAGCTGGGGGCTGGGGGGAGTGAGGAGTTGTTATTCCGTGGACATAAAGTTCCAGTCCTGCTGGATGAGGAAGTTCTGGAGATCTGCCGTACAAGGCTGTGCCTGGAGATAACAGCACAGTATTGTTAAAAGGGTAGATCTCCCGTTAAGTGTTTTTTACAAATAGAAAAAAAAAAAAAACAGAGGGACACAGGGAATTCTAGGAGGTATTAGATATGTCTATCATTGATGATTGATTGTGGTGATGGAATTGTGGGTGTTTGCTTATGTTCAAACGTATCAAATTGTACACATGAATTTGTGCAGTTCTTTGTATATTGATTATAACTCAGTATAGTTGTTTTTTTTTTTTAAAAAACTCAGTAAGTGTGCTTTGAAATACTGACTTCCCATTCCATTCTCAGCCATAGAAAACTCTCATATAATTAGATTAAGTCTCCTTCTTAAGATTGACTGAGGATTAGCCTTAATGACACCTGCAAAATTCTTTTGCCACGTAAGTGGACATTACCACAGGAGCAACACCAGGTCACGGGGACTTAGAATTCTGCCAACCACATCCTCACTCACTTATTTGCAACCCTAACAGTCTATTGAGCTCCTACTGTGTTCTAGCCCTCGGGACACAGAAGTGAACAAGACAGGCATGATTCTGGCCCCAAGAGTAGAAAATTAATACCTAACGTGTAATGAAGGGATGGGTGGGTAGATAGATGTATAAGGTCTAAATGCACATCCAGAGAAAAGCAATGGAATACTGAGACTCAATATTATTGAGTACATTTTAAAGGTCCATGTATCATCTTGAACGGAAATGTTGCTCAACTTCTGATGAGGAGCCTAATACATCAATATCTCTGTTATCGTTGACTGATGACCTCGCATAATAAAAGATCTTGACTTGCGTGTATGTTAACAATTAATGGAATGTGTAATGCTTCTCACGAAGTATATGGAAGGTAATAAAGAGGTGTAAATGAGAATTACACGGGTTAGTTGGTGGCATTAATGGTTCTTTTGTTCTGCTAGAGCAGCAGTATCTTATTCAGGAGACAGGGTTGCAGTCCTCGTTGCCAAAATGACTTAAACATGCCAATTCAACTGTGATTGGTTCTTTAAGGGCATTCACCACTCCAGAGACCCCCCACTCAAGTGTCCTGAGCACACTTTCTACTTCTGACCCCCTCCTTTTCTGACCCTTTCAGGGCTTTCGCGCCGGGGAGACCCATGTCCATTGTCAGAGTGTGGTTCCACTCCTACAATTATTTGTATGCTTTCGTGATGGCTCTTTATTTCCCAGAAGGTTTCTAATCCTGTATCCGGCCCCTAATGAAATAGAATCAAAGTGATCAGTTTTACAATAGACGCCGCTACACATGGGACCCTATTTATTTATTCAGAAATATCTGTCATAATGATTGAATGAGAAGCTAATATTCAGAGCTGGGAAAAGCAATACTGTATATTAGGAAGAATCAGCATTTGTTAGCATAAGTAAGACTCTGAGTCTTGATTGTAAGTGTCAGTGTGTTAAAAAACATTGACTAAGCCCAGTGTGAAATTACAAGTTGTAATGCAAATATATTTGGGGAAATGCAAACACAGTTATCTATGCATTGATTCATTCACTCAACAGCAATTTATTGAGTGCCTAGCGCGTGTCAAGTGCCTTCCTAGGTTCAGGGGATGTAGTAGGGAAACATGCGGAAAATCACATTGCCCTTTGAGAGCTTATATTCTAGCAGAGGGAATCAGAAAATGCACAAAATAAATAAAGACATCATTCCATGATCATTTGTTGATGGACAGGAATGACTTTCATGTTAACAAGGAAGTCTGGTTGAAACAAACTTAGAGGGTGGTAACAGAGATACAAAGAGATTTGCACTGTTTGCACATGTATTCGTTCTTCTGTGGAGGTTGATAAGAATTGTTTCATGTTGGTTGCAGCCATCGCGTGGCTGAATGTATTCACACTGGTGCATGGTGAATGCTTACTGAATGCGTAAATATTACTGAGCTGAATTTTAATTCAGAATAATATCATTGAGGTTTACAAATTCAGAATAATATCATCGAGGTTTACAAATATTTTTGAATTAGGTACCTATGATTTTACCCTTGGTTTAGTGAACAATGGTGTCAGCAGTACTAATAATAACTGCTACAATTTGAATCTTCAGATCTTGGCTTCATTTCACCTGTTTAGAGGAGTTTCCTTGACCATTCGAACTCAAGCATATCGACTGTTACCTAATCCTGCATCCTTTTGGTCGCCTTAACATTTACTTTTTTCAATGCATACACACCCTGTTATTTTGATGTATAATTGCTGATTATCTCTTTTTCCTTGCTAGACTGTAGACCCCAGGGAGGGAGGGATTAAGTCTATGTTATCGATGTATAGCTTTCATGACGACTAGCACATTGTAGTCCTTCAAGAATGTTTAATGAATGAATGAAACCTATTCACTTTCTTTCCTCTTCCCTGTTCTCCCTTCTTTGCACCCTCCCTTCCTTCCTTGTATTTTCTTCTCTCTGTTTACTAATTGTTTTCTCTAAATGCAAACATTTATAGAACTAACAGTAACTAACGGAACACCTGGTTCATTGATTGAGAGTTTATAGCATACAAGACACCATGGAAGTAGAATAATGGTAATGCTAAGACATGAAGAAAACTAATTTTTATCGACTACCTTATCAGTATCTCTGCCGCACCCCTGCTCATGCAGGGACCTTATCAGGCCCCTTGCCAGGCTCTTTGCACACATTATTCTAAATCCTTATTGTATCCATGCACAATAGACATTCTTCTGTCCACTCGACAGGGAAGGCTCTGAGATTTTGATAGAGTGCCCAAGATCATATAGGTAAAGCCCAGTAAAGGTAGAATTAAGATGTAGAAAAATCTCTCTGAATCATAGCCTGTGTTTCTCAACTACTCTTTGTGGGTTTTTTTAATGTTTATTTATGTTTGAGAGAGAGAGGTAGAGAGGGAGACAGAGAATCCCAGCCATGGGATTACCGATGTGGGGCTTGAATTCACAAACCTTGCGACCATGACCTGAGCCGAAATCAAGAGTCAGACGCTTAACCGACTGAGCCACCCAAGCACCCCCTTCAACTACTCGTTCCTAGCAGTTTTAAAGAACTGAGGATGTGAGTATCAGCTGGCATGCTTGGATAAACAGGAGTGTTGAGGTATACAATAACATTGCTCCTGTGAGTCATGCTGTGCACATTTTTAATTAAAAAAAGTGTTAAATTTATTCTTTAGAAAGAGGGAGAGAAAGCATGAGCAGGGGTGGGGCAGAGAGAGGGAGAGAGAGAATCCCAAGCAGGCTCCACATTGTAAGTGCCTGATGAGGGGCTCGACCTCATGAACCATGAGATCAGGACCTGAGCTAAAATCAAGAGTTGGACACTTAACCAGCTGAGCCACCCAGGCATCCGATACTGTGGGACATTTTTAATATAACCTTAAAAATAACATCATCTAGCCACTGGAATCCCCCAATCTTCAAATTTAGAGAGCTAAATGTTCTCACGGGGGTTAGAGAATGGCACTTTTGGGCTCCCGCTGAATACAAAAGTCGTGACAACTACCTCCCTCTTCAGGTCACTGGAGACTGCATTTTTACTCTCCATATCTCCTTCCCTTTTCTCCTGGCAACAGGGGTGTTACATTTGGGGAAACTCTCCCCTCCTGGTACAGGCTATTCCCTCACTCCAGGGGCAGAGCATATGCACCAGGCCTAAGCTGACTGTGACATTGCATTCTCATAGCCACAAGGATGAGTTCAAGTCCAGGGTGAGCTGAGCTGGCCCAATCACAGTAAATCCTGAGGTCATTGTGGGTATCACAAGAAAAGAGACTCTTCACTCTTCTAGATTTTTCCATGGGGAGATTGGATCTGAAGGTGCCGGGGAGAGCCAAAGGCTTCTGACCCCAAAAGGTGAGCCGAGAGTTGGGGAGAATGTGATTCTTATTTACATCGTTTAAGCTCTGGGTCAGGTGTGCCTGAATTCTTTTTTGACTCAAGGCATTCTGAGTTGGGCTTTCTGTCATCTACATCTGGGATCCAATCGATTAGTCAAAGTGGGATGACATCAGGGCCATGCCTGCCAATGCTAAGGTGACAAATAACCTTGAAAATTCAGTGGCTTAATAACAAAAAAGGTGTCTTTCTCATGTCACAGTCTGTTGGGGGTTGAGTGAGTCGCCTACATGGCTGTTCCCCAAATATCGATTCAAGGTCTGGGCTGCTTCCATGTTTCAGCTATGCATCTGGAACACACATCCTCTGAGGGCACCATTGCAAGGAAAGAGAGAGCAGTAGAGGGCGGATGGTTCATTTTAAAGTGCCAGACCTCAACGCAGGTTCCATCATTTCCAGGAGAATCCACTGGCCTTAGCGCAGTCCCATGGCCCCAAGCTAACTGCAGAAGAGGCTGGGGTGTGTCAAGGATCACGCCGGTACCCGGTGAACAATCTCACCTTCCACCACAGACACTTTCTTGAGAACTTCAGTGGTTTCCGGGTTTCACAGTCTCGAGTCAGAATAAAGGCTATGTATAAAAACTCACTTTAAAAAAAAAAAAAGGCGGGGGGGGGGGCGCCTGGGTGGCTCAGTCGGTTAAGCGTCCGACTTCAGCTCAGGTCATGATCTCGCGGATCGTGGGGTCGAGCCCTGCGTCGGGCTCTGTGCTGACAGCTCGGAGCCTGGAGCCTGCTTCGGATTCTGCGTCTCCCTCTCTCTCTGCCACTCCCCAACTCACACTCTGTCTCTCTCTCTCTCCCAAAAATAAATAAACATTAAAAAAAATGAAAGAAAAAAAAGACAAACTCACAGATCCACCTAGAGATGCTCCTGAGAGAAAATCTGGGAATCTCCTATCTTCTCTGACGGTCAGGAGGCTCCGTGATGTCACCTAGAGGGTTTCCCTTCTGATGTAGCAGGTGTGTGACCTGCTCATCATTCATTGTCCCATTTCTGCCACACACAGAGCTGCTGTCTGGGTCTCCTACTGGAGGGTGAATTTAGCCCTGCACCCAACTACTTCCTTTTATGGACAGGGGCCTGGAGACTTCCGGTATTCTTCCATATTAATTAGGTTCACTTTTTCTCTGTTTATGTTCTGATTTCATGGGCTGCTCATCTGCTGGTCTCTGTTTTCTTTCCTCCCTCCTTCCCTCTTTCCTGTCTTTCTCTGCCTTCCTTCCTTCCTTCTTTCCTTCCTTCCCTCTTTCCTGTCTTTCTCTGCCTTCTTTCTTTCCTTCCTTCCTTCCTTCCTTCCTTCCTTCCTTCCCTCCCTCCCTCCCTCCCCCCCCTCCCCCCCTCCCTCCCTCCTTCCTTCCTTCCTTCCTTCCTTCCTTCCTTCCTTCCTTCCTTCCTTCCTTCCCATACACTGTTTTAAATTGTCAACTATTTCCACAAATATAGCTAATTGCAAGATGATGGTATTTTCCCCCTTTCTTGCCCTCCTACTCTCTTGACCCGTACCAGTAACCTACATACACTGGGGCTATGAACTGTATTCTAGGCCTGTATCCTGGGGGAAATTGCAAATTCCCTCCTGTGCCCCCAGCTCTTTGTCCACAACACTCTCTTGAAGTCCTTCCCTCTGACTTTGTTTGAGCTGGATGCCTGCAACCCTATAACCCTGTAACCCTTATCTCCTCCCTGCATTCTATTTAGAGGTATCTAACAGCAATTGACTGGGGTTTTATTAGTTCTTTGGGTACATTTTCCATTTCTCAAGGATCTCTCATCAGGGGTTCTTTGCCAGTAATTACCTTAGCTCTGAAGACTTGAAGGAGCTTCCTCTCAGTGTTGAGTGATGGGATTTCTTAATATGACTGCTTTTTATTTTTGGAGGGGAAAAATTAAATTAAATGTGCTGTTCCATACTAGGCTTATTTAGTCTGCAAAGACATTGGAATAATTCTGTTAAAATGAGCAGCCTTCTCGATCATTCTGTCCAGTCACACAAAAATGAAAAGGCTGCCGTGTATTTATCATTTCCCTGAGGGTATTTGCACAAAAAGGGTCATAAATGCACTGAAAGGACAGATATAATAACAAAGGCCAGTGGCATTGGGGTTGGCCATTCTCTGGAGTTTTACCTTCAGCAGGGGTCAGCAAACAAGGGCCTGTGGGCCAAATGCAGCCTGCTGCCTCTTTCTGTAAATAAAGTTTTATTGGAACACAACCTCACTTTACATATTTTATATACATTTTTGTATACAATGGTTTACATATTTTTTTATAGCTGCTTTTGTGCTGTAATAGCAGAATTTGGCAGTTGCAACAGAGACTGTATATGCCCCCAACATCTAAAATATTTATTGTCTGGTCCTTTACAGAACAAGTCTACCAATCCAATGAACAACGTTGACGAACAGATACATTATTTTTGGTAAGCATTGTAGAATTTCCGTACATCTAGTTGTTTGCCATGGAAACACAGCTTACCTGTATCATTTTACCATTTGTTCTCCGGCTTAACTGTGAAGGTCACATACAAGAGAAAGCTTTGTTTACAAAGTTAGAGACCCTTTCCTACTCTTCTACTCATATCTCTTCTCAGTTTAAAAACAAAACAAAACACAATCAATCCCGGGAGAACTAAAGAACAAATGATTCTTCTCTGTACCGCATCTTGTCCCCCATTTCTGGTCCTCCACGAGACCACAAATTCTCACACCCAAGTGGGACGTTACTAGGGCCGACGTAGAGGACGTAGCTTATTTTAATTTACTTAAAGTGATTTTCCCTCAACCGAAAGATGCTAGAGTAATTCTTCAGGCTAAAACCTCTTTAGCCTCCGATATCTGGCACTCAGCAATCAGCCTAACAATCATGCTGAAAACTTACCACTTCACGACTATTTATGTCAAAAACAGGGATGCTTTAAGTGAAGATCAGTTTCACAATTAGGTAATTGGTGTGCGTGACTTTCGTCTACTGTTTCATTTTGGAAATTGACTTGAATGAGAAAAAAAAAAATGAACCCTTTCTTTCTTTCCTTGATGGCAAATACTGGGAGATTTCCTTGATGCCCAAGTTATTTGTAGTGTGAGATTAAGAGAATTCAGGGGCCTTGAGCTCACCTGTGAGAAATTACATGGCGAGATATATATGATTCTTCATTAGCAGGCGTGAGAAGTAATATCACATGAAAAACAATTCCCTTTTCTTTCCATCGCTTAAAGGAGCCAAAACTAATGTTAAGAGTGTGGAATTCCCTTCCTGGGCCATGACCAATAAATAATAGTAACAAGAATAGCGATGGCTGATATTTGTCGAGCACTTACTACGTGCCTGACTGTGCTCATGGTTTACATACCTCATCCATTAACTATTCCCTACAGCTTTTTAAGGCGGCTGATATTTATTCCCATCTTACAGATGCGGAAATGGCAAATTTGAAACTGAAACCCAAGTCTGTCTGACAGTAGCTCAGGGATTTTTAACTGGAGGTGATTTTGCACCTCCCTCCCCTCCAGGGCGCACTTTGCAATGTCTGGAGAGATTTTTGGTCACAGCTGGTTGGGGATGGGCTCCAAGCATCTAGTGAGTGGAGACCAGGGATGCCTACATCCTATGTTGCACAAGATAGCCCCCCCGATGTAGGATAATCCAGCCCCCAATGTTGATAGTGTCAAGATCAAGTGAATTGTTCTGGAGTTTGCACAATTAATAGAGTCTTCTAAGTCTCTAGATTTAGAGGATGTCACCAGGGTTTCCAGCTTTCTTAATCCCAGGGGAGCGGTTTGTGACTACCTCCTTCCATCCATGTTTCCTGAATTACCTTCTTCTTTCTCTTAGAAAAAGTCTTGGGGGGCACCTGGGTGGCTCAGTCGGTTAAGCATCCAACGTCAGCTCAGGTCATGATCTCACAGTTTGTGGGTTTGAGCCCCGCATCGGGCTCTGTGCTGCCAGCTCAGAGCCTGGAGCCTGCTTTGGATGCTGTGTCCCCCACTCTCTCTGCCTCTCCCCACTCACGCTCTGTCTCTCTCAAAAATAAACGTTAAAAGGGGCGCCTGGGTGGCGCAGTCGGTTAAGCGTCCGACTTCAGCCAGGTCACGATCTCGCGGTCCGTGAGTTCGAGCCCCGCATCGGGCTCTGGGCTGATGGCTCAGAGCCTGGAGCCTGTTTCCGATTCTGTGTCTCCCTCTCTCTCTGCCCCTCCCCCGTTCATGCTCTGTCTCTCTCTGTCCCAAAAATAAATAAACGTTGAAAAAAAAAATTAAAAAAAAAAATAAACGTTAAAAAATAAAAAAAATAAAAAAAAAAAAGAAAAAAGTCTTGGAAAATAAGTGAGATTTTCCCAGTAGCCACCAGTTCCTTGTTCCACATACAGTTGATTAGAACTCTCTCATCCTTCCTCCCCATGAGTTTCCAGGGTCCCATTTACAGACTTTCAGCATGGCAAACGCAGGCAACTACCTTTGGAGAACAGAAATACCACTGCTGTGATTCAGTCAGCCATGCTCCTTTGTCCTTCTGTTATTTTGTGTTAAATGTCTTAACCTGTCAGTGAAATGCCTGCTTGAGTAGGTGAAGACACATGGCAAGAAATGAGAAGCCAGAGGCCAGTTCTCCCCAAACCTAATTCACGGTTCTGACATGCAGCACAGCCGGGCTATGTTGATGGCTCTCTTTTCACCAGGGTTTACCTTCCTCTGGCCTCAGTTCTGTTCTCCACAATCCACCCTCAAATCTCACATCGTGTGAGCACCGAATTTATCCAGGGCCATGGCAACCTTTCCTTAGTGGGCTTCTCTGAGCTGCTCCTTCCGTGGGGCTTAGTTCCAAATCTCTGATCTCAAGCCAGATTAGAGTTTCAGAGCTAATGATCAACAGCGCATCAAGCGTCTTTCATATTCCATATCCGATTTTCTACTCAAAGCTGGCGGTTTTTATAGGAAAGAGGCTTCCAGGAAAGAAGCCGTTAAAAAGCAGAGTTGTTGTTGTTGTTGTTGTTGAAGTGTATCTCTGCAACTTCCAACTCCTTTACTTACCTAGTCATGAGGCAACTTGATGTTTCCCTCAGTTCTTACAAGTGCATTTGGCGGTGCCTCCACAGCAGATCCGCAGAGAGCGCCATGTTGTGGGTATGACGCCATGGCGGCCATTGTGGGGAGGTTTCTGCAGAAACATAAGGAAAGTCTTTGCCCTTGGGGGTTTTGCACTGTGCTTGAGGAAATGGGATATAGGCACCCACAGGGAAGGTGAGATAACTAAACAAGAGGTAAACGATACTGGAAAGCAATAATCCAAGAAGTGGCAAGCAGTATATACACATTTTTTTTTTTTTAAAGATATGGCCCATTGTTCAGGAAGAAGAAAATTTGCTCTGGTCTTCAAGAGTGTTTTGATGTCTCCAGGCAGAAGATGGGGTTTGAGGGAGAAAACACACGCTATGGGGAAATTAGAAAAAGAAAAGTCGGTATATGTCAAATGCCAAAGGGAAAATATGAAGGCGGGTTCAAGGTGCCGTGTGCTGGCCAGCTACAGCGCAGGGACCACCAAGGAGTGGGTAGAGGTAAGCCTACAGGGGTAGCAGGGGCCAGGCCTCAGGGAACCTAAAATCTCATTCCATCGTGATGGAATTGGAGCTTTATCCCATAGACAATGGGAAGTCTTGAAGCTTGCATCCAAATTAAAACCACTTCTTGAATACCTTCGCTTCCACTCATGGCCCCCATCTAATCCCCATTCCAAAAAGCGGAGACAGACTTATTCTTCTGAAACAAAAATCCAACCCTGTCATTCCTTCCTTCTGCCACATGGTTTCCTGTGACACTTAAATAAAATCCACATTCCACACCGCAGCTTCCATGGTCTTGTGTGATCTGGCCCCACCTCATTTTAGGCATCTGTGCCCCCAGATTACAATGTCCCAGCCACACTGTCCTGCTTGATCCCATAACTCTTATTTCTACCAAGGAACCCTCTACTTGCTAAGCCTCTGGCTTGGACCTTCCCTCCTCTGGATTTGTCTGTGGCCAATTCCTTCTCCACATTTCCCCTCCTTGAAGTGTTGTGGTTTGATTCTGGTATATTTTTCACAGCTCTCAATACTGTCTAAAATTACCATATATATTATATATATATTTATATATATTGTTTATGTAATATGTAACTATGTAATTTAATTAGTCAATTAATTAATTTGCTTCTCCACTAGGAACTCTGTCTTGATTATCCTAGTATATTCGCTCATCCTAATGCTTAGTATGGTGCGTGGCATAAGTAAGTTACAATAAATATTTGTTGAGGGGATGAATGGATGGGGTAGAGATCGACATAGAAAGATGAATTATGGAATAACATTAATTCATGCATCCCATATTTATCAAGGTATTCTTTGCTAGTGGCTGAGGATACAGTGCTAAAGAAAAGAGATATTCCCTGCCACCATGGCGCCTCCAGGTAAGGGGGCCATCATTTAGCAAATGACGTCAAATGCGGCGAATGCTATAGGAGAAAAGACGCAGGTGGCTAAGACAATGTACAACAAGGGAAGCTCTTCTAGACCATGGAGTGTGGAAGACTTCTCTGAGGACCACATTCTGAGCAGTTTGGTGAGGAAGGAGGTGGGCTAAGAGAAGGCTACTCCAGGCAAAAGGAATAGCATGTGTGGGGCAGCAGGATAAGACACCATGGATGTACCCCAAGAACCAAAAAGTGGCCAGGATTCCAGCTTCTGGCAGGGTTCCAGGGTGGAGAAAGCAATGTCATGAAGTCATAGAGGCCATCAGTCACCAAGTTCTGAAGGAAGCCATGAAAAGGACTTTAGATTTTACCCAGAGTATTAAAAAGCCATTGAAGAGGCTTGTGATCAGATCTGAGTTTTCCGCAGACCTCTTTGGCCTTTGTGTGGCTTGTGGACACCAAAGGGAGTGACGTGCAGGGTGATGAGTTGGCGGGTAGCTGCAGTTGCCCAGGTGAGAAATTAGTAAGGTAGTGGTGGTAGAAGAAAATACTCATATTTGGGAGATATTTGGAGGTAGACATTTTCTCCATAATTATCTGGATGCGTGAGGTGAGAGATAGAAGACCAGAGGTCTTGTCTTTCGGCCTCAGTTTATGGTTCCTAGGAAACAGATGGACAGGTAGTGTCATTGGCTAAGATTGGCACTTTCCTGGAAAGAAGGTTAGTTCAATTTGGGATATGTTGAATCAAGATACCCCGAGAGAGGCACCTGGGTGGCTCAGTCGGTTAAGTGTCCGACTTTGGCTCAGGTCAGGATCTCGCGGTTCGTGGGTTCGAGCCCCGCGTCGGGCTCTGTGCTGACAGCTCGGAGCCTGGAGCCTGCTTCGGATTCTCCATCTCCCTGTCTCTCTGCTCCTCCCCCGCTCACACTCTGTCTCTGTCTCTCTCTCTCTCTCGCAAAAATAAATAAACATAAAAAAATTAAAAAAAAAGATACCTCGAGACGCTTGATTTCCCATTTACGGAGATGTTGAATTGGAAATAATAATCAAGGAATGGCATAATGGTGGTCAGCTCCAAGGGGCAGCAACAAGAATGGCAAACAAAAGATGTAAGGTTTTTTTCTTCCCCGTGTGCTTGTAAATAACCCTCTCTCTCCATCCCCACCCCCCTCAAAGGCCTCGCTGCAATTCTAGATATTAAACATGCGAATAAAATCCCAATCTTGAGTAGGCAACGGGAGGAAAGAAGGAATTTCTGAAAAAAGCCTGATTCACTGTTCATGTTTGCGCCAAATTACTGTATTTAAAGGGACAAAATATGATTTTCCAAATTATGAAGAACACCTTAAGTGTCCTTTTAAAACCGTAATAGATTCTCTCCTGCAAAGAACATTTTTGCACTGCAGAAATTAGTATAAATGTTGCTCTATTTTATGGCATAGGGAGACGAGGAAATGTGGCTACCAGCTTTTTATTAAACTCTGGACAAATTGGGGAGGATGTTTCCTGCTATTTGAAAGAAATGACTGATCTTGTTTTGATTTGGAAACGTTGAGGAGGTCGCGGAAGGAGAGCTGTAGAAACAGCTTAACACAGCTCTGGGGTGCATTTGGCAGGAAGTTTAGTGTGGGTTTTTTTCATGGGGAAATTAGGGGAAAAGGTGACTTTTATTGCTGAAATTAATTTTATTGCCGCACTAACTAACCCTCTTCCTCCTTCCTCCTTGCTATCACACAGAGATAAAAAGGTGACGAGAAATGCCTTTTCAGACACCATGGCTTCTCGTAGTGGTTGGAGATTCTGGTAGCCAAACGTTAGGTTTGTAAATATAGCCCAGAAAACTGCAAAGCTCCAAACAGATACATAAAGAATGAGGAATCTGATTAAGAAATGAGCATTTATATTTTTACTGGGTTTTACTTTTAACATAAAACATCTTGAAAAAAGTTTTATGATTTAGCATTTATGAATGACTAGATTTTAAGAGAATTGTAATATTTTTTTAGGGTATTTCAGCTCTATGAGTTATTTCTTGTAGATTCAGATAATGACATTATAAATCTTTCTGGGGAGGCAATTACTAAGGCAGAAATAGCCTATTCCCCATTGGCTCTTAGGTTCAGCTTACTGACATATTACAAGCAGGCTTACCGTGGTCATTAAAAACTGATCTGGGATTTATTGTACCTCTTTAAACTCTCAGTACTTTGAAAAGTATTGAACAGAAAGGAATACAAAGTGAAGTTACAAAGAAGGCCAGCAAGGCAATCAGGAGAAAAGCAGATTTAATTTATCCACCCCAAACCACCACAAGTATCATGAAAATGGAGCATGAGGTTTTTAACAGAGGCAAGGACACGCTTGCTAAGTATGGATTTTCATCTGAAACCGTTTCCAATATAATGTGAGAATTGAGACTTAAAGAGACGTTGGTGTAAGATACCACACAAAAGGTAAAGTGGGTTTTTTTAACCTTACGGAGAAGGGCCCCACCTGGAGCCGTGGAGCATCACGGAAGGAGAACAATCATCTCTGGCCAGCAAGGCATCCGATGCTCCCACGACAAGGGCCACTTACGTGTGGGTGGAAATAAACAAGAGCTTTCGCGTAGACATCTGGATTCCCTCATTATCTTACTCACTCCGAGTCACTGGTCTCGACTCTGCTTCTCCCCAGATGATATCGGAATACCTTTTCTGGGAAAAGCTTGCCCAGCAATGTTCTAAGCAGATGTGTTCTATCAGCACAAAGACGTGGAGGTGAGGGAAATCACAGTTGGAGACAAGGCCGAGCAAGGAGAAAGACTTTGTGAAGAAATGCGTTTAGGCTCGACCCTTCATCCACAGAAATCAAGGCGAGGCAGTTATGGAGAGGGCACCAATGAGTTCCTTCTTCCCAGAGGTGCTTGTTGAACTCTGTGGACCCCTTCCCTCTTTTGAATGCAAATCCAGAGACAACCTGAAAATGCTTTTATCACCTTGCACAAGGCACAAGTGGAAAGTGTTGGGTTTGTTTATTTTACCATTTGAGATTTTCTTAATGTTACCGTCCGGTGACATGTTCATTACCTTTAAGGCAAAACACTTCACTAAAAATAAAACAAGAACACCCACCACACCTCCCTACTGTTCTGTTTGTCTAAAACCCTGTTTTCTTCCCATTCCTCAGCTCTCAACTCAGATGCCACTGCCTCGGCGAGTCCTTTCCAGACCTTATACTCGCGTTCCATCCCAGTCACCTTTCTGTTTCTTTACAGAGCTGGGCAACTTTTTCTGTAACGGGTCACACAGCAAATAGTTTAGGCTTTGTGGAGCACGTAGCGTATGTCTTAACTAGTCAGCACTCCACGGTGGCACAAAAGCAGCACAGATGATGCATAAACCGTGTTCTAATAAAACTTTATTTACCGGAACAGTCTGCGGGCCATTGTTTGCCAACCCCTGCTTTCAGAGAAACTAAAGTCTGAAGTTTTTGTGTGCGTTTATTTGTTTTCCAGATTTTTATGTTTCCCTCCATTAGAATTTGGGATTCCTGAGGCCGGTGGTGTAATCTACTGAGGTCGTCACTATCTCCTGAGCACAGAAAGGCTAGTACATATTAGGTGTTCAATAAATACCTGCTGAATAAATCAACCAAATGTCTCTGTTAAGTGGTGGTTGTGCTACTGTACTCTCTTGTTGTGAATTACAAAGCAAATCCATACTTTCTTTGAAAATAACTTAATTTTTAAAAATTAAGATCTTTGGTTTATTTGTAAAACAAAATGTTGGCATTAACATACCCTGAATTAATTTGGGGTTTGCCTTACGGTTTGGTTCAAACCTTTAATTCAGATTTCCCTCCGATCAGATTGAATCAGATTTGAAAGCTTCAATCCATAACACATTGTTTCATGGATTTCATGCAAATATTATAGCCCATGGAAATTTAAAGCTCCATAGCTCATGGAACTTTATTCATATAAAGGGTGTGAGTTCTGGTTGGCTCACTTACTAAAGAGTTCCGTTTCTTTTCTTTTTTTTTTTTTTAATGCTTGTTTATTTTTGAGAGAGAGACAGAGACAGAGAGAAAGAGTGGGCACGAGCAGGGGAAGGGCAGAGAGAGAAGGGGAGAGAATCTGAAGCAGACTTTACACTGAGAGCCCGATGCGGGGCTCAAACTCACAAACCCTGGGATCATGACCTGAGCCAAAGTCAGACGCTTAACCAACCGAGCCACTGCCCCTAAAGAGTTCCATTTCATTGTTGTCTGCATACCAGGTCAGCCTTATGTCCTTCTGTCCTTGTGTTCAACCGTAGGTCCTAACATAGCCTATCAGATGAAATGGTTCTGTTTTCTGACAGTTTGAGATATTAAAATTCTTCCCACAGTTTCAGACGTATTCTTTTTTTTTTTTTTTTTTTTATGTATTTTTGAGAGAGAGAAAAACAGAGACAGGGACAGAGTGTGAGCCGGGAAGGGGGAGAGAGGGAGAGACCAGAATCTGAAGCAGGCTCCAGGCTCTGAGCGGTCAGCACAGAGCCCGATGCAAGGCTCAAACTCACAAACCGTGAGATCACGACCTGAGCCGAAGTCAGACACTTAACCGACCGGGCCACCCAGGTGCCCCTCAGACGTATTCTTTATTCCTAATCCTGGTACATCCGGAACTCTTATTGTGTGGTTTTCCAGTTAGACTTCCCGTGTATGTGTAGTGATTATGGAAGACAGGCGGAGTTGTCTGAAGGGGTATCATTCCAGTGGAATTAATTTGCAAAGCTCCTTGACTGGAAATCTTCATGGAAATGTAACTATTTGTACTAATTATGTTATTTCCATGTGTGAGCTGGTTTAGAAACCAGCATTTGACATTTTTTTCAGAGCGGGTTTACCGGACTCTTCTTCTAGGTGTCACTGAAGAGTTTTGGATTTGGCAGAAATCACATGAGATATAGCGAGATACCTCCCTTTTCTTTGATTCGGTTCACCACTAAGAAAAGTAGCTTCACTAGAATGGGAGGAGAGAATTTTGCTGCCCTCTAAGACTCATTTCCTTTTTTAAAAATATTTTTTCCTGGGGCGCCTGGGTGGCTCAGTCGGTTAAGTGTCCAACTTCGGCTCAAGTCATGATCTCGCGGTTCGTGAGTTCAAGCCCCACGTCGGGCTCTGTGCTGACAGCTCGGAGCCTGGAGCCTGCTTCAGATTCTGTGTCTCCCTCTCTCTCTCTGACCTTCCCCCGTTCATGCTCTGTCTCTCTCTGTCTCAAAAATAAATAAACGTTAAAAAAAATAAAAATATTTTTTCTAATGTTTATTTACTTATTTTGATAGAGTGTGCATGAGTAGGGGAGGCAGAGAGAGAGAGAGAGAGAGAGAGAGAGGGAGGGAGAGAGAGAATCCTGAGCAGGTTCTGGACTGTCATCTGACTGCCTGATGGGGGCTCGAACTCATGAACTGAGGTCATGACCTGAGCCAAAATCAAGAGTTAGACGTTTAAGTGACTGAGCCACCCAGATGCTCCAAGACTCGCTTCTAATTGAGGAAGGGTTCTTGTGGATCTGAGCTCTCCTAGACAGCCCTCTAAGCCAGTAGCATGCTCGTTGATTTGCACTTGAACAATAGTAAGATTTTGTTATTGTTGCTAAGTATTGTATTCATTTATTTTTTATTGACTTCAGACATTTGGAAAGTCACTGGTCGGTCATAATGAAGAATGAGGGGATGTCAACAATGTGAGCTCAGTCTAGGTATGAGTGTAGCAGTCATGTGTTGACTTTTATTTTCCTACCATCCCATTGCATGGTTAGGCTGGGAGTAGGGTTGGCCTCTCTTTCCTCATGCTAGGTATTCCTCTAAGCCTTTAATTATGATTGTCCACTCTGTGACATGTGACCCAGATTGGGCCTCTCATAATAGGGGACTCGTTATCTGCGTCACTCTGCTTGTCCAGGCATGATGTTAACTAGTTGAGCTGCTGAGAGTCTTTTCTGGAAATGGCAAGTAGACATTGAAGAGAAGAAGTCTGCTTTCCATGGGGGTCTCTGAGCTTCAAGCCAGGGATCCTGGGGAGGAAGGGGTGTGGGGTCATGTCCTCTGCCATCCAAGCAAAGCTAAGTAGGGCTAAAATGGAGAAGAAGAGGGAGCCCAGATACCATCATTTGAACTTCTGGACCAGCTGTACCCGAAATTAACTCTGCCCCTGGACTTCCCAACTAGATGAGTCAATCAGTCCTCCCCTTTTTAACTCAGTCCTTTGATTTGGGTTTTCTGCCATTTACAACCAAAAGAATCCTGGCTAATATGGCTATTTCCTACATTCTTTTTTTTTTTCTTTTAACGTTTTTTATTTATTACTGAGAGACAGAGCGTGAACAGGGGAGGAGCAGAGAGAGAGGGAGACACAGAATCGGAAGCAGGCTCCAGGCTCTGAGCTGTCAGCGCAGAGCTTGACATGGGACCCGAACTCAGACTGCGAGCTCATGACCTGAGCCTAAGTCAGACACTAAGCCACCCAGGCGCCCCAATAGTGTATTCTAAATAACACTTCTTCTCGTACAAACCCCTTTGGATATTACACACTTGAGTTTTAGTAGACAGCTGTTTTGTTTTACCTGCTCAATATTCTTTCCCTTTTGACAGTAGAATCCCTCTGTCCAGTGGAGAACCCATCCCATCTGGTTTGGGTAGAGTTTATACCGTTCATCCAACCTTTACCCCTGCACCAAAACCTCCAGAAGTGAATATCCTGCACAAACTGGTCAGAATATCCATTCTCTGGCCACAGTGATTGTTTTAGAGATGGACACATGATCCAGGTTTGGCCAGTAAGAGTTCTCACAAGGATTTTTGTCAGAGCTCAAGGAAAAGATGTTCTCTCTTTCTCTCTTTTTTTCAATGTTCATTTTTGAGACAGAGGTAGACAGACAGAGTGTGAGCTGGGGAGGGGCAGAGAGAGAGGGAGACAGAATCCGAAGCAGGCTCCAGGCTCTGAGCTGTCAGCACAGAGCCCGACGTGGGGCTTGAACTCACAAACCATGAGATCATGACCTGAGCCGAAGTCGGACGCTTAACCGACTGAGCCACCCAGGCGCCCCAGTTTTTCCTACATTCTTAACTTTAACCTGCTCCTCTAACCAACAGCTCTGTGATATAAAGTTTTACTCTAGCAAATATCTTTTAAGCAATTTAAGCTTAAATGAATATTCTGACATTTTATTCTACTACATATTCATTGTTGGGGATCTGTATAAAATGTAAAAACTGTTTAATTGCTCATAAGAACCTAGTATTTCTATAAAACAGGTTCTTAATTAGAGAGATACATCAGACTCTTCTTGAGTTACTGATTCATTTGATTTGTTTGGACTAGACCAGGTGTGTGCTTAAAACAACAAAAACCGCCCAGATATGCCTGGTTGAAAACCACAGCTCTATAGGTTTGATGACTTATTTATTAATAGCATTTTTATTAATTCCTGGATTTGGACCCTACAGATTATTTTGATTGAAGTCTCTTTTGCTAGCCAAAAGTCTCAAGGAGAACTCAGCTTGGGTCTTGTGCCTATTGAAAAATATTCTTTGTGGCCAGAGGGGAAGAAAATTCTATTTACTGTGACCTGGGCCACCCATCTTTGAAACAAAGAGAACCGTACCCCCCACCTCCCGCCCCGCTGCCACCATATGAATTGAGTACCATCTATTTGTAGGGTGAAGACAGCTGTCCCCAAAGAACAGGATTTTGGTGAAATAAAGTAATATAACACAGGAATAGCCAAATGGAAGCCATGCATTGGTCAGGTGTGGGGGAAGGAGGACGGAGATTCCATGCCTTCTCCGGACACTCGACCTTCCCAGCATCTCCATGTTTCCCAACCTTCAGTTAGGGTTTTTGTGGAGGCTTCATTATGTATGTGAGATTGATTAAATCATTGAGATTGAACTCAATCTCCAGCCCCTCTCCCCTCCCCTGAAGGTTGGAGGATGGGACAAAAAGTTTCAACCCTCTAAACTAGGGCTGGTTCCCCTGGCAACTGGTGCCCCCATCCTTAAGGGTTTTCCAAAAGTCACCTCATCAACATAAACTCAGGTGTGGTTGGAAGGGGCTTGTTATGAATAACAAAAGATTCTCTTTCACCTTTATAACTACTCTTATCACTTATGAAATTCCAAGGATTTAACAGCTGTGGGCCAGGAGCAAGGACAAAGACCTAGTAATGTTGGCTCAAAACCTGGACTTGGCTAATCACACTCATCTCAGACCTTTGAGCCCAAACTCTTGCAAAGAGGAACAGTGTAGACCCTTGGCTGCATTAGCCAGTGAGGTAGAGAATCTTACTTGAGATCATTTTTGGGTTCTCAGGTAAGGCAGACCTGTCTTCCACTCGTTGAAATAATTTTGGTTTTGTCATTAGTATAATCACTGACAAATTAGCAGGAATCCGATGGCTCATGGCCTCTACCTTTCAGGAATTATTCTTTAGACATAGGGAGGTAGGATACTCTGCTTCTCTATGAAGTTCATCCCTTAACTTTACGTCACTGCTGTGGAGCTGACAGATACTTTCATCTAGCTTTTGTTAGTTGTTTGTTTAATTTGGTTTCTGTTTGTTTGGTGCTACTGATTTTGCATATGTATGAACTATCATACATTCTTCCCGAATCGTTTTATTTCACGGAATGCTTCACTATTTTGGAAAGAGTAAGTTTCATCAAAGTTGACTGAAATATACTTTTTTTTGGTAAAACTCATCCAATTTCTCATTCATGTGCATTATAAATTTGGAACGATATTGCATTATGGAGTGGAGGAATGCCACGCCCCCACTCATCCCGCAACCAATAGATTTCATCATCAACTTTTTATACAGGGAGACGGCAAAGGCCACTGGTCCCATGGGGGTCCTAAGAGTGAGTGCATCGGGGAAGGATGCGGTGCATTTGCAGAACTTGTTTTGTTCTCTGCCTCACCTACGCCCCCCTTCTCTCTTCTCTCTCTCCCTACGGTGGAGATTTCTTCCTTGGACTCACCCTTTGAGCATTCTGAATGCTTCTGTCCCGAGATGCTGCCTTTCTTGTGGCCACAAGCCAGTGGAGAAAGACCTGATAGGCATTCTGCCCCCATCCCTTGAATTTACATTCTCTCATCCCCTACACTATTCCATTGTACATATATAACCAGGCTGCCTCATGACATGGGGAAATTCTGCAGTGAAGGCAGACACAGCAGTGAGAGTAAATAGATTCGCAACTCAGGTCATGGTCTTTGGTCTTAATATGATTCTTGTTGATTGTTCGTTGAAGAGAAAAACAAATGGAGAGCCTCCAAGTCACTACCGCAGCTCTTAGTATGTCAGCATCCGAAATCACATTTTCGGAGTTAGCGGATTCTTCATTTATTTCACAAATATTCATTCACGGCCACTTGCCCGGCGCATTTCGTCTGACGGCACTTTGTGCAAGAATGGCGGCCTCCTTGCCCTCGCGGAGCTTGTAATCTAGCCGAGGAGACAGAGCAAAAACTGATGAGCACAGAGCATCAGTGAAAGGCTTGTGAACCGTGCTCACTGCTCGGGATGCCGAGAGAGAACATTGGCAGAGGGTGGGGCGTGCTCAGGGAAAGCCTGTTAGGGGATGTGACCTTGACACTGACACCCCTCCATGGGGTAAGGAAGAGCAAAGTATTGTGGGCAACAGAAGAACGCGTCCAAGGCAGCCGTCCAAACGACAGCCAGAATAAAGCGAAAATTCCCCGAGCATATCATTCAGCAGCAATTGCAATCACATGCTGCTGATTGGCTCAAAAGAAAGTGGCAAGAGGTCTGGAAACTCGTCCTGACCATGCCTTCCCGGTGCCAGGTTGTGTGCATGTGCGTTTGCTCAAGCAGCGCTGTTTTTCCACTTCCTCATTTTCCTAATGCCATCACGAAGCTGCCTCACCTGATGCCAGTCTCTAAATGAGGCAGCAGCTCCGGATCCAGGGAAACAAAGGGGAAGGTTGCCATAGTAACAGAGGCCAAGGAGAACCGCTCCTCCTCCCGCTCACCAGAGTCCCTCTCTCCAGGGAAGGCTGTGGAGACGCCCCTCGGCCACCACGGTCTTCCCAGCGGTGGCGCCGGCAGGGTCTTGCCCCAGCACTCAGCTCGTTTGCCAACGACATGCCTTACAGCAGCTCAGGAAGGTTACCCAGTCCTCAGTTGCCAAGCAGTTGCCAGTTCGATGTTTCTAGAGTGGATCTATTCCTTTGGAATCGTTTCCTCATTGCTGCTGCCCCTTTCTCTCCCCGTCAGTCTCCGTGCACATAAAAGATGCAGCACCCTGTAGCTGAGACACAGTACCCCGCCTCCACGTACCAGGCAAAATCATAGTGTCCCCTTGCCGTACGGTGGTATGAGTCGTTGACCAAAGTTCTATGATATATCGCTGTTCCCACCGCGGGGAAGAGTGATTTCTTGAAATATTCATCATGTTCTGATCAATTTGAACAGATCATGGTATCTGTAAAAAGATAATACTTGACAGCAAATGAATTGAAGCCGTTTTAATTGGACTGAAGTTCCCTTGTGAGAGTTTAATGTTTTTTTAATTGACATTTCCAGGAGTCTATCCCAGCGAAGTGGGGGTCTCCTGATGAAACGCCAGCCTCACCCACTTTTGCCTGCTCAGGAATGACTCCTATTTCCAAACGAAACCAAAGTCTGACTTCACACAGTTTTTCCATTCTAGTGCTTGGTCCTCTTGGATGCTTCTCTGAACTTTTAGAGACTACTTCCTGGTCCATCATTGCTTATGTTTTCAGTTGTCTTTGGAGATGCAGGAAAGAGACATGCGTTAAGAGCATAGAGTTTGGAGTCTTGGAACTGGGTTCTGAGGCGAGTTCTATCACTGTCTGGGGTCAGAGGTTGGCCAAGTTCCTTACCTTCTTTTTATTTTTAATTTTTTTAATGTTAATTTTTTTTGACAGAGAGAGAGAGAGAGAGGGGGAGAGGGCATGCACAAGCAGGAGAGGGGCAGAGAGAGAGGGAGACACAGAATCCAAAGCAGGCTCCAGGCTCTGAGCTGTCAGCATAGAGCCTGACGTGGGGCTCAAACTCACGAACTGTGAGATCATGACCTGGGTTGAAGTCGGCCGCTTAACCGACAGGGCCACCCAGGTGCCCCAAGCTATTTATTTTCTGAGCAGCCTCAGTTGTGCATCTGTAGAATGGGTATACTAATGGGATCTATTTCCCAGGGTTATTTATGGAGAGGGTTAAATGGGTCAGCGTGTCTCAAGGGTTTAGTGCAAGGCCAAGCATAAATAAATAGTATTTCATGTAATAATAAGTAAATAATGTTTATCACCAAGACGGTGACAGACGGGACGATGGTGGTGAGAGTGCCCACCTCATCTGTGCACGGCACTGTGGGCTCCCCGAGGACAGCAGTCAGCCCCTCTTTCTTCAAATTGCACGTGGCGATGTTAAAAGATGATTAGTATTAAAAAAAATAAAAAATAAATAAAAGATGATTAGTATTAAAAAAATAAAAAAAAGATGATTAGTATTTATCATAACAAATGCTGAAACATTATTTAATTAAACTAACTCCATTAATGAAGGAGTTTATTTCTTCTTCATCCCAATTGTTAACAGTAGCCCACCCCCCTCCCCCCACCAAGTTCAACTTTGGCTCTGATAGGAATTTTAAGAAAAAGTGCAATAATTTATTTTGTGGGGCCACGCTCCAGTGTCCTCTTACGCTTCATCTGGCAAAGTGCTTTTTTATTTCTCGCTGCCACCAATACCAGAACTTCTGCTGCTGGAAACAGATGAGGACTCTCCACTCCACGTGGAACTTGCTTTGTGACAGTCGCTAATCCTGCTTGGCTCAGCAGTTTGGAATGGTGGATCCCATAGAGAGCGTTCTTCAGCAAGGAGCGAAAAGCGACGTGTGAATGTATAGAAAATACTCTCAAGGTAGTGTCTTAGCCTTTGGAAATGCTTCAAATTGTTACCTGGGAGATCTTAACTACAGGGAATTCTTCAGAAGTGTTCTGTCCTCAGCCGTGACACTGGTAAGGACTCTAACTGGGTAGGAAGCTGTCCTGTGGAAGGAGAGGTGGTTCTCAAGTAGGCATCAGGTGGCACAGACAGTTTGGTCCATGACAGATGCCCATTTCCCTGACAAGGGTTCAAAGACCCCTAGAGATGCGAGACCATATCCTCTGCGTGGGAATGTTCCTAGGCTTAAGGTACTGCCCTTATAAATAAAATTCTCTTTGTAGGAAGGGGATGGATCCGTGTGTCTAGGCAGTTGAGGGAATCACAACGGATGCCTTAAATATATTGCTCGAGTTGATTTTACAGAGTGGAAGAACGATGTTTTCTTGTTCTAATTAAAAACAAATAAGTATATCGTTTAACGTGAAGCTGAAATAATATTAGCCAATGTGTGAATGTTAGCTCAACTTCTGGACACTGCTCTCTGTTTTACTGAATACATATAGGAAAATGCATAGGTCTTAACTGTACTGCTCAGTGAGTCTGACAGATGTGTACGTCCGTGTAACAAACACCCCGAATAGACCAGAATTTAGCAAACTGCAATCCCGCGGCCAAATCTAGCCGGTGGAGTGTTTTTGTGTGGCCTCTCAGTTAAGAAGGGATTTTTACATTTTTAAAGGATTATTTTAAAAAGAAGAAGAATATGCAATAAAGACTGTATGTAGACCTCAAAGGCTAAAACATTTACTCTCTGGCCCTTTCAGAAAACATTTTCTACCTCCTACCACATACTACCATCACCCTAGAAAGTTCCCTCATGTTCTGGCATGCAGTGGCAAAGACTACTCTGATTTCTATCCCCATAGACTAGTTTGGCTGTCTCTTTTTGCTTTTATTTATTTCTGAGAGAGAGAGAGAGAGAGGGAGAGAGAGAATCCTAAGCAGGCTCCTATTAGCACAGAGCCCGATGCGGGGCTTGAACTCACGAACTGTGAGATTATGACCTAAGCTGAAATCAAGAGTCGGATGCTTAACTGACTGAGACACCCGGGTGCCCTGTGACTGTTTTTTGAAGTTCACAAAAATGGAATCATGTAGCATATGTCCTCTTCAGGGACTGGATTCTTTCATTGAACATAACGGTCTGGAAATATGCTGTGTTCCTTGGTGTATCACTAGTTCATTCCTTTTTAGTGCTAAGTATTATTCCATTATACGACCACAGACCCTGTGTGTCCAATCTTCTGCTGATGGACACTTGAGTTGTCTCTGTGTTGTTTTTCTTTTTTCAGTATGAATAAGCTGCAGTGAACATTCTTGTACAAATCTTTTTATAAACATGGGTTTTCATTTCTTTTGGGTGAAGACCTAGGAGTGGAATTGCTGAATCATAGAGTAGGTGGATTTAGTTCATAAGAAAGCGCTAAATGGTTTTCCACAGCGGTGACAGAGTGCGTGTGACACAGCCGTCAGGAATGTGTGAAAATCCTGGTTGTGTAACCTCACCGGGATTTAGTAGCGCCGGTTGGTAATTTTAGCCATTCTGGTTGAGTGCCAGGCACTGTTTGGAACGCTTTAAACTGATTCGGCTCCCCCACCCCCACCCTTACCAGCTCTGGGAGGTAGATGTTCTTATTTCCCCCCGTTTTACAAATAAGGAAACTGAGGTCACAGGGGTTCAGGAATTGCCTGAGGTCACACAGCTGATGAGGGACCCGATGAGTCTGGCTCTCGAAGCATGTGTATTGAGTTACTATGTTACGCTGTTTTCTAAGCCCCTTGAGATTTATCCTGTCCCCACGATTACTTGAGATTCATTACAGTCCCAGTACCATACAGCACGTGGCCTGTCATAGGCAAAAGGTGCTGTGTATGACAGTGACGAAAGGGACTGCAGGTAGGTGTCCTGCCCGGGTGGTGAGCAGGGCTCAGCTCAGTAAGCAGGCCCAGAATGGAGCACCTGTTTTGTTTTAAGTTTATTTATTTGAGAGAGAGAGAGAGAGAGAGTACAAGGGTCAGAGAGAGAGGGAGAGAGAGAATCCGAAGCAGGCTCTGCACCATCAGCACAAAGCCCGACGCAGGGCTCAAACTCACGAACCGTGAGATGATGCACAGAGCTGAAATCAAGAGTTGGACGTCTGACTGAGTCACCCAGGTGCTCCTACCAGTAACCCTTTTATGAGGGGCTCAATTCATGTTAGTTTAGTTAATACCTTGTGTGGAAATGTCTTCCATTTAGTAAGTTTTATGGAAAATGAGAAGGTTTTTGTTTTTTGTTTTGTAGCTGGTAAGAAGTTCAAAAGGCAGAAATAGAAAATCCCATTTTCTTGTTAGTCAATGATTTTTTGACTATTTGTTTATTTTCATTGAGACGGCATTCCTGTAATACAAAACCAAGCATTTTATTTTTTATGTTTTAAAAATGTTTTAATTTTCATTAAATCCGAGTTAGTTAACATCTAGTGCAACATCGGTTTCAGGAGTAGAATTTAGCGATTCATCACTTCCATCCAACACCCGGTGCTCATCCCAACAAGTGCCCCCCTCCGTGCCCACCCCCCATTTGGCCCATCCTCCCACTCGACACCCCTCCGACAACCCTCAGTTTGTTCAATTTAGTGGCATTTAATACAGTGACAGTGTTGTCGAACCAGCACATTTAATCCTAAAACATTTTTATCACCCTGAAAGGAAACCTGTGCCCCAGGTTAGCAGTACCCCGTGCCCCTTCTCCCTGTCCCCCATACCTCCTTCCTGGCTCTTGGCGACAACTAGTCTGCCTGTGTTTCCACAGGTTTACCTGTTCTGGATGTTTCATATAAATCCTACGATATGTGTGACCTTTGATGTCTGGCTTAACACCTAGCATAATGCTTTCAGTGCTCAGCCAACGTTATAACATGTATCAGCACTTCATTTCTTTTAATGGTTGAATGCTATTCAGTTGTAAGTAAAGACCACAATTTGATTATCCATTCATCAGCTGATGACCCCTTTGGTCGTTTCTACCTTTTGGTTGTGACGAATAGTGCTGCTGGGGACATGAAGGTACCTATATTGTTTGACTGTATCATGTACACGTACAGCTATCTGTTTGTACAGATATTTGAATACTTGTGTTCCATTCTTGTGGCTATATACAAGGTCAGTGCTTTTGAAACTGTGGTCTATGGAGATAAATGAAGATACCCAGTGGTGTTGGTGGGAAGGTCCCAGGAACTCCCAGGTGTGCGAACCACTACGTATTTCCTTTATACAAAATGCAACAGTAGGAAAGTCTCTTTGAGGTTAATATGAAGGCGACATCATTTAAAGCTTGTTTATCCATGTGGGAAAAAAGTGACCAAGAGTTTATTTCAAAGCTCAGTGAAGCCTATAGTAACCTGCTAAATAAAAATGCTCCACTGAGAACCACAGACGCCAGAAGACTGCTCCATACGTTCAGTTTTCCCAAGCTCTGTAGGGCATTCTCTCCTGACGTTCACGCGATGCCCTCGCTGGGGCAAGTACACCTCCTTTCAGTTCAGACTCCCAGCTAACACACGGGATGCGCCGTTCAAGTTGAATTGCAGAGAGGCAGCAAGCGGCTTTTCAGAGAAGTGCGTCCAAAATATCGCATTGTTTGTTGTTTCCCAAACAGTCAAATTGAACTGGGCCTTCTGTATGTCTCTTTGCTAAATCCGGCAGCCCTATTTTGGTCGCACGGAGACAGGGCGTCCTCGCGGCCGTGAATCGTAGAAGATACTCTATCAGCAGAGATGCTTTGCCCACTCATTCTCCTCTGAGAGAACCATTTCCCTTTCTATATAAATAATGTAAAAATTTGGAGATAAAGTATGTGGAGCGTCAGGAAGGTGAAATGGAGCCTTTGCCACGTAAAGTGCTTTCTCTCTCTGGCCCGAGTTCATTAGCAAAATCTAGTGATTCAAATTACTCAGCTAACCTCTTCCGCCGCTGTAGGATTATAAATCAAGTAGGTGGCTACTACCTGAAGGAGGTGTAGGGTCTTTGCGGGAGGTCCTCCTCAAGCTAAGAGGGGCCGGAGATTTCCTATTACTGTGTCACGCGTAAATGGTGATGCGTGCCCTCTCACCTACAGCATATTATGTCTATGCGATCCACTCTTGGAAAGGAAAGGAACAAAATAGGAATATATTCACTGCTTTGCCTCCCAGAGGAATAAATAAGATGGCGGGGATCTCTGTGCAAACGGCTGGTGCTCTGTGGTCCTCCTAACACTGCCAGGTAGAGGCAGACTCAGTTGGAAACAGAAAAAAATATATATATATTAAAGGTATTTATCTGTCTGTCTTTCTTCCTTTATTTTTGTCTGTCTCTGTGCCTTTATTTTGTGTGAAATTTTGAGAGATGAATTCTATTTTCTATTAATTTAATGGCTGTCATATTGCATTACATCATGCAGCTTGGATCACAACAATGAGGTGTTAAGGTTTAAATTAATAATATTGCAACACATCACTTGATAAAGCAGTGTGCTTAATCCCATCTAGGCGGCTCAGGTAGCCTGACTTTTGCCCAGCGCCTTGAGTCTGCAGATTGCAGTGGAATTGCCCAAGTTCAATTGCAAACAACCTATAATTGTGAGCTGAGTACTTGAGCTTCATGGTAGCAAACATTAATTTAATGTGCTGGTGAGATTTAACAAGGTTTTATATATATAAAATAGTCGGGGAGGGCAAGGAAAAGGGACGCTGAGGTTTCTGAGTGGCATTTTCAGGTCTGGGAGTACATCCCACAGATACCTGTTCTGTGTAGAGTCGCCTCGCAGGCAGAGTTAGCTAAAGCCACCGGGAAAATGGGAGCGGGGGGGGGGGTGGGGTGGGTGGGAGGGGGTGCAGTTAAGAGAAGATCCTTTGAGGAGACTATAGATCTGGTGAGCTATTGAGAAAGCATACCCTTGGACATCGCCTCAAGAACCCCTCCCGCCCCCATTCCCCCCCCAAAAAAACCCCAACTGCAGCATGACGATGTTGTATCCACGTTTGGAAGAGAATCAAACTGGATGCCCAAGAAGAAGCCGAGTCTAAAGCACATCAAAAAAGTATTCCTTACCCAAAGCAGATTGTTCTCACAGGGCTTTTTTTCATGTGCAGATGCTTTCACTGTGAAAACAAAACACAACACAAAATAACTATTCATTCTAGGAACTGAGAGAGGCATCTTGGAAATCCAAATAATGAGGCAATGGCACCAATAGGGAGGCGCCGCAAAGAACAGGTTCTCTGTCCCCTTCCTTTCCTCGGGCCGGGCCCCCAGGGCTCCCTGGAGCCCCTGCCACCTTCCTCAGGCCGGACGCATTTCCAGCCACTGCCCGCCCACACCCCGTAAACAAACAGGCAGAGGGTTTGTATGTGGCCTTCATTAGGGCGGGTTACCAATCGTCAAATTAGTTTCTGCCGACCTGCCGAGCGCGAATGCAAATCCGCCACCCCCATGGGTGCAGCTTCATTTACAACTATTGATTCGTGTTTGACTGCGAGTTCAAAAAAAGTTGTCTTTGAAGCTTTCCCCCCTCGATGCGTGGCTTCCCGGGTCCAGGTGGCTCCAGGATCCCTGGCAGTCATTTTGATCTTTGTATTCCCGCCGCCGAGGAGGGTCATTCCAGGTAACTTAAAAGCAAGATACAATCAGAAGGGATTTGGGAACGAAGTCTTTGCCTTGTCACATTAATGCGGTCCTATCAAGTGGTAGTTTATCAAGAGCCACCTCACAAGGTTTTAATGAGCATGCTGCCTGTTCTTATACAATACTAATTAATCCCATTTTTTCACACTGCCGTGATTGCTTCATGAAACCCACATTGTTTTATACTCAGTAGCAAAGCGGCTCTCACTGATTAAATCTCCTTGCCTGCAATGGAGCCTGACAACTGAATTATACCTTGCTCAAAATAATAATGGGTATCAGCTAATAAATACGGTTTAACACACACAAAACTATGCAGCCAAAATCACACCACAAAATAGGAGTTTGACTTATAGGCTCAGCAGTGTTTCATTAAACATCTGTATTATAATTCACTGGTTTTCCAACTGATGTAATAACTTAATTGATGAGAACAAAGACAAGCTTATTTATTCACCCAATTGCTTGCTTCTTGACTAACGTTTTTCCTGGGTGTTATTGTGGAAATAAATATGCAATATTCTTTTTATAGAAGTCTAATTTAGGTCCTTTTTTTCCCCTATTGAGAAGTCAGCATCACCATCTAAATCTGACAATTTCTTGCTGCTTCGCGACGGACGCAGTTTGATAAGATGGGTTCTGGGTGTTTGCCCTGATGTCCAGACTGGCTAGCAGAGGTGAGAGGGGAAAGGCTTTCCTGCCCTCGGGGAGGGCAAACTAGCTAGACACTGCCCTCCGTCAGAAGGGTGAGAATGGGCTCCCGCTGAACACACACACACACACACACACACACACACACGCCACACATTTCATCCTGGGCCTTAAATTAACTCCACCAAGGCTGAGATGATTCAGTACAGCTCATCAGTGACATGAACACTCATCTCCAGCTTGTGTCCCCACACCCCAATTTAAGTGGCATCAGGGACAAGTAAATAGAATGACAGAATCATGGGTGGCAGTTTTTTTAAAGGAAATTTTCAACTTAAAACAATTTTTTTTTCATGTTAGTTTATTTTTGAGCGAGAGGGTGTGTGAGCAGGGGAGGGGCAGAAGGAGAGGGAGACACAGAATCGGACGCAGGCTCCAGGCTCTGAGCTGTCAGCACAGAGCCTGACGCGGGGCTCGAACTCACGAACCGTGAGATCATGACCTGAGCCGAAGTCAGACGCTTAACCGACTGAGCCACCCAGGCGCCCCAAGTTTTTTTTTGTATAAGGCGTGTGTTAGCTGGAGATAGAAGTAAAAAAAAAAAAAAAGTGGACACAACTTCATCATTGTTTTAGCTTTGGATTGTGTGTCTTTGAGTACGATCTCTAATAAACATGCAAAGAGAGTAACTCTCCTGTTTCTCTTACAGTGAGGTAGAGATCTTACAGTAGCTTTTTCTTTCAGTTGACGTATCAGGACTCCACCTCCGTGCTCTGCCGAGCCCCCTGATCTTCTCACACTGGTTGCACCATCTTGCAAACTTGCTCAATTTTCTGTCCAACTCAGGCTCTGTGAAAATGGACACTCTCAAATGCTACTTATTGAGAACCTACTGTGTCTCAAGAGCTATCCTAAGCTTGGAGGAGAGCCTGAGAAACAAGAGATGAAGTCCTTGCTTTCACGGAGCTTGTATTTTTCAGGGGAAATAGGCAAGAATCGAGCCAGGAAGCACCTAGGCAGTACAGAAGGTGATACCCAGCATCCCCGAGTACCGTGAGGAAGAATAAGGCAGATGGAGAGATACGTCGTGTGTGTATTTTACTTAGCGGGCAACAAATATTCTCAACAGATGTTGGTTCAGTCCGTGCAAACTTTATTACATGGATCCCACATCCTTGTGCTCTATATCTAGTCTTTCTTCGCGATAAGGTTCAAGAAGAAGGGCCGCTTCCAAGAGATTTTCCCCGAACACACGGTCATTCCTTTGTGTGGGCTTCATCACATGGACGCTGTCATGAACATCTAACTACTGGCTATTTTTCTCTTTCCTCTGACCTCACTGTAAGAGCTCTTCAGTGGAAGACCTTCTCTTGGTCTGTGTCTTTCGAAGTAGTCAGTACAGGACTGAACAATGTCCCAATGTCTGCATCTCCTGCCTCTTACTCAAATCCTGTTTCCATATTTCTAAGATCTACAAGATGTCAGTGCGGATACTGCATTGTTTAGTTTCCATGCCGATCTCTTGTGTCGCCATCTGACAGATGCTAACGCAAAATGTAATGATCCCGACGTGGCAGAATTCCCTCCTACGACCTCATTCGTTCCAGTCACGGGGATGGGATACACTGGCACCCGTTATGACTTGGTATAAGTCACATACCTCTGCCTCTTAGGGCATTCTGTCTCCAAGTCCTGTCACCACGTCTCTTCGTGGATTTCCACCCCCTGCCTTGTTTCGATTCCCTCTACCTCTAAGTTGGCCAGGATCTCATTATTTCTGACCAGACCTAAAAATAATTTCTGATTCTAGCATCTTCTCCCTAAAATGTCGTCTCTATGCTACTCCCTGACACGTTACTTTGAGCAACTCTCTCCCCTGCTTCAGGACTTGTAATGACTATGGAGAAACATGGGCCCAGCAAACTTGATTTTTCTTTTTTTTTTTTTTTTTAAGCCCAGAAGTGTAGATTTACATGTGAAACCTTTGAAAGTTGGAAAGTCAGTCCAAAAAACTTTAAACCTTGTGCAGACCACACAAAAAGCTTGGCTGGACCACTGCTTGGCAGTCTTTGATCTAGGCTTTTGGATGTCTTGTTTTCCTATCTTAGACCCGTTATTCTCGTCCTTGTCTGCACTTAGCCACCTTCTCTAGTGCTCATCTCAAATCATCTAGGAAAATGTTCCCTTCTGTCTGTTTCTCTGCAGCCACTTGACTTGAAATCAGCTGTCTATAATGCCTCTTATGAAAAGGGATCATAATTTATTCCTAATTTTGAGTCACCTGTCCCACTAGACGCAGAAGGAAAGACGTCAGATAGGAGAGGTCAAGGACTTAGGTGTTGAGGTATGGGAGGTCTGGTGTGGGCTTGGCTCTGACATTTACCGTGCCATTATGGCTTCGGGTAGCTTTACCCCCACAAAGCTTCGGTTTCTGTGTTGGTAATTACATCACCATGGTGTCCTATGACATGTGCCACACCTCGTAAAGTTCTCCAAGAAGTCAGTGAGATAACTCCATGTAAATTGACATCCAGAGTGACAAAGAGTAAGCATTCATTCACTATTAGCTGTTGTTCACGTAATTATTGGTGTTACATTTACTACTGAATTTATAACAATAGCTCTTTGTGGTTCGGGTGATCTAGCCATGGCTGAAAATATATGTTATGACCAGAGGATTCACAAACAAGAAAATCCAATCTAATAAATAATGGTTGGACACTTCTGCTATGAAAAGAAGTGCATCTAGTCTCCTGGGTAGCAGAAACACTGTCAGAGTTTGCAACGTAGGTGAAATAGAAGAAACGTAAAAGCTGCTTTTATCATACAGGGAATTATTACTCTTTAAGTTTATTTTTATGAGTAAGAAGTGTAAACACAAAATAGAATGGGACCATAAATTTCCACGCATCTATCACCCGATTTCAACAAACTTCACTTCTTACTCTGTCTTGTTTTATCTGAATTTCCACCCATCTGATTATTTTGGAGAAAATCCCAGGCACATTTCTATTTCATCTGTAAATATTTCAGCATAAATTAATAAAAACAAAGGGGGCTCTTAAAATAGCCATATTACACTTAAAGTAATTAATAATTCCTTTATATTATCATGCATCCAGTCAGTGTTCAATTTGCTTTTAGAATTTACTTGAGTCTGGATTCAAAAATTCATATCGCAATTTCCTGACTTGTCTCTTAACTCTCTTTAAATCTGCAGCTTTCTCCTTTTCTTTTTTTTTCCCCCCTAACATGCATATGGTCATTTATCTTGTGGAGTTTTCCCCGTAGAATTCCTCACAGTCTGGATTTTGCTATTTTCACCAACATAGTATCATACGACACTCTCCTCTGTCCACTGCATTTTCCATAAGTTGATTGATAGATAGAGGCTTGATGTAATCTGGGCTTGCTTTCTTTGTAAAGTGCAGGACCATTCTAGAGGTAAGATCCATTACATGTATCAGGAGACACATGACGTACAGTTGGGTCTATTTTTTTTTTTTTTCCTAATAGAGCAGTCATTGATGACCATTGAAGGGATTCATTTTCTCATTCTTGTAAAATGGAATGTTTTACTCTAAATGAACCTTGAAAAATGTTAAGCCGAAGAAAACTGCCCTATTATTTTTGTATCTATATCTAGAACCCATAGATTTTCCAAGAGCAAATTCATCCCTTCTTTCAAATGTGCAAGGACTTCTGCTAGTACCTTGGCTGGGTGCACAGAAGACCCTATTTCTGCACTGGAAGGAAACCAACCGAAGGGGGAGACGGGGGCCAGTGGGGAAGATGGATGTGAGAGCAAATAATTATGGTCAAAATTACCTGAGGATTCAGAGAAGGATGGAAGTAGAGAAGAAGAAGCGAGTGCCTTTGCCCATGGGAGTCAAGGGCTTACACAGCTGGATCAGGAAGGATAAATCAAGGTTTGGATAAATCAGGAAGGATAAAAAGGTTTGCTAAACAAAGAGATAATAATAGCAGCCCCAACAGCACTAATGTTTAATACTTATCAAGTATTTCCCTAAGCATTTTACCACAAGTGTTCCTTACTACAGCTCCATAATTTACCAGATAAGTTAATTGAGGCACAGAGTGGTTAAGGTTCATGCTCAAGGCCACCTAGCCGACCGGAGACAAAGATTCAGGGAAAGATTTTCTATTTCACAGTTTGGCCTAAGGGTTACTGTGAATTTTTCCCTGATAACCACAAGCCATATGATAGGGCATCAGTGATAACCACGAAATAAGAAGTGAGATTGGCAAAGGGATCTGGTCTATTATCGACGAATTAGACGTTGCTGCCCCAAATCACACACTAAACAAGGATTTGGACTTAGATGCACAGCAAGGTTTCAATAATCATGTGAACTATAATTCCTGGATCTTCTGATATCATAACTTGAATTGGTGAAACTAAAGGTGAGCTTTATTAGTGTTCGTCCACTTGCTTAATTCCTAATTTGGGGTTTCCCCATCGTTAGGGGGAAATTCAGATGCACCATGATTGAGGATTTGGATTCTGAGAATGGAGACTTCAAGTTACTACATGCCACAAATACACCTAAGAAGGAGTGGGACGTGAGTGCTTAACCGGTTAGCAAAAACCAAGTCATGAAATAATGGACATGCAAGGTCATTCTGTCCAGTCCTCTGCCTCAAGAAAGCGCAATTTGCCTGAGATCCCTCACACTGTAGAGCTGCACTCATTAATGAGAAAAATACATATTATATTCCTGTTGCCATGAACCCTGGGAAAAAGAGTGTGTTCACCTAAATTTGCACTTAACCAAGTCAAAAATGTTAGAGAAATATGTGACAACATTTGATGAACTTCAGGGAGGCAGCAATAAGCTCATTTTTCCCTACGGATAGTCTTCTCATTTTTCAATTTAGGTATTCAAGTTATCTGTGCACTTAAAAAATCAGACTTCGAAGTCTTAAAGGCAAAAAGAGCTCCCCCCCACCTCCTTAGGTAGTCGGACCTATTAAGAATATCTGCAAGATGTAAAATAGCTACATAGAAATCATCCAAAGCACCCATTTATATTATGATAGTCTTTAATCACAGGAAGTTGCACTCATGTTAGGGAAAAAAAATATCATTTCACTGTTCAGATCTTTTTTCCTTGAGTTTTGTGCATTGATGATAATTAGGATGTGTGAAGTAATGAGCCCAGACATGATGGACAAGACAGAAAGATGATTTATCGTTTGGGGGGCTTTATGCAGGAAAAATATACAGGCAACAGGGAATTAAGTCTCAGGAAGTAATTTATTAGACAAGAAGGGGATCCAGGCCTTTTGCCTTGACAAGGTGCAATTGCCTCCCAAATGATATGGGTTGATTTAGGTATTTTGAGGCTAAAAGATATATATAAAAGGATAGATGTTCACTCCACTCACATCGGCGCCAAGGACAACTTTAGACTTTGTGAATTAGAAAAGGCTGAATCGAGGTTTGGGGAGCTATAGGGATCAGGGGGTAGATTAGGGGAAGGCTAACATGTCTCCGTTTTATTCAGAAGTAGTACAGTGGCCATGATTATTGTGCTGTGTTTGGACGGATCACGCAGTAAGTGTCCATATAAACAGTAGAATGAATTTTGTGTGATGTTCCTCTCTTGTTTTCTCATCATTAGATCTGACTACCTTTCAGTTTACAGGTGAATGCCTATGCTCCAGTCAGAGAACGTAGTTGGGAATAATGGATGGAAAGTGTTCTCAGCAACCAAAGTGTGCATTTCCAACCCCCTTTTCCTCCCTTTGCACGTCACCAAAGCACTTTGTCCTTTTTACTTACCATGTCCGTGTGAACTTGAAAATAATCAAAAGGACTCCCATTCATGCTTTCTGAGGACAAGAGGAAAGAAAGACATTAGTTTCATAATTAAGTAGACTCCCCCTTGCTTCAGTACCTGTGGCCCCAGTGGACGACATTTGGCGACATCTTCAACTCTATTTTACTTATCGTTACTTATTTTACTCTATCTTTACTTACCACCGTCCCGTAAGATATTCATCACGAGGTCTTATAAACCCTCATACCAAAGCATATTCTAGAGCTTCCTCTTCTTTCCCTGTTCATTGCCCCCGTCCGCATGGAACCTCTGACTGAGCTCTGCTTTCCCCCCTTGCTGCTCTGCAATCTACACACTGTATAGCAGCCACAACTGTGGCATCTTGTCAAGTGTTGCCTAGATCAGGTGTAAACCAGATCACATCAACCCTCTACTCCTGATGCTTCAACTGCTTCCTGTTCCAATTCAGTAAAATCCAAACTCCTTTCGGTGGCCTCCAAGAGGTCAGAAGCTCTACTCTCCTTCCACCTGTCGAAACTCCTCCCAACTGTCGTCCCCCTCTCGCTCTGTCTGTTCTAGCCACTTTGTTTCAGTTCTGTCCTTCCAACACCAAGCTTCTTTCTGCCTTGAGAACATCACCTTCCTGAGCACTCTTTCCATGGCTGTTTTCATGTCTCCATTCTTGTTCCAGCCCTGCTATGAGAGGCCTATCCTGACTCATCAATCTAAAATTTCCCCTCATCCCATTAATCTGATGTTGTCACATGATCTTAGCTTTTTGAAGGCAGGTCTTTGGATATCTGTGGCACCCCAGAGTTGGAAATAATGCCCGTTACATGGCAGGGTGTGTAATATGTGTAAGGAAAGTATAAATCTCAGTTATCCTGGAAAATCATCATTCTCAGCCTATTCCAAGACATTGCGGTATGTTAGAAGGAGTATAGGGATATTCAGACCTGAATTTGATTCTAAACTCTGCCACTTGGTTGCCACATACTATTTTGTTTGAACCCTATGACAGATTCCAAATGGCCTCAGATTATTTGCCACACCTTACATTAAGAGACAGAATAAAAATCCCTGTCCAGATTAAGTCTGGCCTTGGCCATGTGATGTTCTCTGGTTAGTGGAACATCACTGTTCGTTGTGATGGGTTGGGCAAGCTGAGGCTTGATAAGCACCAGCCCGTTGGGACTTGCCCTGTTGGAGTTCTGCCCTGAGACCACCATACTACAAGAAAGCCATCTGGCTTATACAAGCAAACACAAGGAGGTGAACCAAGATTCTCTAGCTGATAGTCAGAAGCACCTGCTGGACATTTGAGTAGAACTATTTTGAACAGTACAATAGACCTTCCCATCTAGTTGATTGCAGTTGTATGAATGCCAGATAAAACCACCAGAGAAACTACAGCAACGTACCAAATTGTAAAAACATCACAGTGTTGTTTTAGCCACTCCTTTTTGGGGTGGTTGGTTTTCCAGGATTCTTGGGAGACCAAATGAAATAATGAAATTAATGTCCAGTGCATTGTAAGTTCATAACAGGAATTCAATCCTTCGTAGTTCCCTGGCATTTTCCTTGCTCTGAACTTGACTGCTGTAATTTTTTTTTTTTTTTAGTTAAGAATCTGAGTGTGCCTTCTGTGCTAATATGACCATGTAGACTACAAAATACGTCTGAGTATTGATCCTATCATACATAAGAGAAGTAGGAATTTTGATCAAATGGACTCATTTCATGACTATTTCTTTTTTTTTTTTTTTTTTAATTTTTTTTTTTCAACGTTTATTTATTTTTGGGACAGAGAGAGACAGAGCATGAACGGGGGAGGGGCAGAGAGAGAGGGAGACACAGAATCGGAAACAGGCTCCAGGCTCTGAGCCATCAGCCCAGAGCCCGACGCGGGGCTCGAACTCACGGACCGCGAGATCGTGACCTGGCTGAAGTCGGACGCTTAACCGACTGCGCCACCCAGGCGCCCCATTTCATGACTATTTCTTAGGACGATTAGGGTAGGCTATTGAAGCATTGAGGCAGGTTAGGAATACATGTAATATAAAATAACAGTTTTTAAGCACCCACTGTGTGTCTAGAATCATTCTACAGTAGTGTGTATATATTGCCTTGTGTATGTTTGACATCAACTGTATTTTGCAGAAGAGAAAACTGAGGTTCTTTTAAGTGAAATAATTTCTCCATGATCTCACAGCTAGTAAAGGGTAAAGCTGGGACTTCAACCCTGGTCTGCCTGACTCCAGATACACTGTGAAAGTCAGTCTTCAGTAGGAAGTGAAAATCCCAGTGGGAGAATGGGGGCAGCCTCTGGCACAGGGGTTAAGATGTTGAGAAGACATAACCAGCGTAGATGGTATTTGTCTCAGAACCAATAACCAGCGTGGCAATTGTGAATATGATGGGAGTTCAAATAGGGTCACTTTAGGCCAGATTGTTCAGAAATATAAGACTTTCTAGAGGAAGGAGGGCTAAGCAGGGGGAGGGAGGGGGCTCCATGACCTACCATCTCTAATAACCAGCATATATTGTGAGTTTAGACGCCATGCTAAGACTGTTATATGCACCCCTTGTCTAATCCTTACAGCAACTCTGTGAGGTAGGAATGGATTGTGATTCCATTTTCAGATGAGGATATCAGGGCTTACAAAGGATAAGTTACTTAGCTGAGAGTATACAACCAATTTTTGGCAGACCTGGTATGTAGATGCCGGTGATGTTGACTGTAGCATTATGGTGCAGGATCACCAAGGAGAGTGCTGCTGTCTCCAGAAGACAAAAGATGTTTAGGGGAATTGGAACAGCACTGGGCAGAAGAAAGAGTGGAGTGTGTGTGTGTGTGTGTGTGTGTGTGTGTGTGTGTGTACTGTTTGTGTATACCTACTTCTGCGTATGGGTATAAGACTAGAAATCAGTAATGGATACGGTGGAGAAATAACAGTAGACCAATGCTGGGAGGGGATAATAAACCTAAGCTTAGATTCCTATAATGGGACAGCTTTGAGTATGTAAAAGACTTGCAGTGAGTTTTGTTTTTGCTTATCCAATATCCATTTCCTGTTCTTTTGGGATAGCACTCTTTTTGGCCTCTCGAGAACCATGTTTTGTCTCCTCTTTGCGTCTGCAGCCTGGTTGGGATTTAGGCGGAGATCCATGCCCCAGCCAATCAGAGCCCTGGTTGATCGGGTGATAGACATAGCTGTTGGTTGATAAACAGGCCCATCAAACCAATCAAACCAAGTCGTGTGGGGCTCTTTCTGTTGTAATTAAACAGGATGAGACATAGGATGTGACAGCATATGGAACCTGGGAGTGAAGCCAGCTTGGAGAAAAGCTGTGTTGAGGGATGGCAAGAATCATGATTTGAGGACTCCACTCCAGCTCAGATCCAGCCAGAGCTACACGAGTGCTGGGGGTGGGCTTCCCAGTTATGTAAGCCAGTAAGGCCCACGAATAATGAAGCCAGTTCAAGTTAAGGGTTTGTGTTACTGGCCACAGGAAATAAGTAAATCTTGATGTGAGATTCTTAAATTTTAAGTTAATTAATGTACTTTCACAAATACACCGAAACTCCCTCATAAATCCAGTTCAAAGAAGCCTCATACAACACATAGTCGAGGAGCAAAGCGAACCTAAAATCACCAGCTTTGATGTCAGCATAGCTGAGTTCTAGCCTTGGTTCTACTCCTTTATTTAAGGAGGCACTCATTGATTTAGTCATTTAATAAACCTTGTGTATGCTTTTTGTATGCTAGGACCTCGTTCCACTTGAGCACGTGATGTGTGAACACTGAGATTGATTTGGAGGAAGCCCTTTCAATTCTCTGTGCCACCGTTTCTTCCTTTGTAAAATGAAAATAATGGTTGTGATCACCTCATCACGGATGAATGAATGAATTAATGATATTTTGAGTCATACTTTGCCTTTCAGAGACATAAGATCATCTGGGGAAAGGTATCTACTTTGAAGGGGATGATTGGGACACAAAGGTACGTGTGTCCAGGAGTGCAAACCCTTTCCTGCCTGCAAGGGCCTAGCTCTGAACGCTGAAGGTCATTTCCAAGTGCGCAGTCTTGGTTAGGATACAGAAAAGTCTGCTCCTAGCACAGATTCAAAATTACAGTGGCTTAATCAAAGCGGTAACTGGCCTCTCTCTCTCATGGAACATTCCAGAAGACCATGCAGGGTCTCTGTGTTGATTCAAAGGTATCAGGGATGTGGCTCTTTTTATCTCACTGCTCTGGCACATCAAGTGTAGCTTTCTTTTATGCGGCATAGATTTCACCCTTGTGGTCAAAGATGGCTTATGATCGTTCCTATGCTCCTGCCGTCAAGAAGGGAGCAGGAAGAGGGAACCCGCCTTTCCTATTATGGGCACCACATAGAGTTTGGAGACTTTCATTCTGCTCTTGTCTCATTGACTCAAACCTAGTTATATGATTACCCTCGGGTGCAAGGGATCCTGGGCAATGTAGTCTTTACCTGGGTGGCCTTGTCAAACAAAAACTACTCTCGCTATTGAAGAAGGGTAAAGTAAGTACTGGGGACGCCCGGCTTCCTCTGCCACATCTATTATTTTGTACCGGAAGGAAGTAACCACACATGCATTAGCTCCAACTCTGTTCTGGGTTCTGGGTTCCAGCCATTCCTTGGGTAGCCAAGTGGGCGCACTTCCATCTGGCCTGTGCTGTAAATCGACTTCCTTTGCAAAGAGCATTTCATGCATGTGAAGCACAGGAAGCCAGGACCACTGGCCTCTCCTGACTGTGCGCGCGCGTGCCCGAAGTCATTCTTTGGCGGAAGGCTACCTTTTTGTGAGTAACAGACCCACTTCTACTTTATATTAGCTTCTGCCTATTTCATAATTTTTTAGAGGAAACTCTCCTCTCATGCAGGAAAATCTAATTATGCAGTGACAGCAGTTGGCTGACTCGGGCACAACACAACATGTCAATTTTCAGTTGCTTACACGGTCTCACAGAAACTGTTAGAAATTGTTTTGAAATCTGGCATACATTTCAGTCGTGTTAATTCCTACAACTGTGCCAAATTTGATGAAATTTGGCTCCTCCATACTGCAGGGAAGGTGGGGGATTGGGAAAGGCGAGTTTTCTTTCTTTCTTTTTTTTCTTTCCTGGCAGTGACATCATCTCCTCATCCTCCCCTTATGATGAACAGTGTCCTCAAACAAGCCACGAGGTAATATAACTTTATATTTACAAGACTGTGTGACAATATTACTGCAAGACACTGGAGCTGTATGAAACGATTAAAGAAATACAGATGGCATAATGTTTTTTTTTCCCCCTTCCAACAGATTTGTGCCAGATGTGTGAATATTGATAATTTCTCTGGGGCTCAACTCAAGGCACAATGTAGGTTTCTGTTTGATGGGGGGATGAGAGAGTGAAAATCCATCCCAGCGATGGTATTTACAGGAAATGTTTTGCCTCTTCTTCCAAATCTGTCAAGGCAGAACCAGAAATCCCAAATTTCCAAATGAGCCTCTGAGTCACCCTTTGTTCTGGACCCAATTTTTATCTCCCCAGTAATTGACAGACTGGAAAATTCATTTGTGAAAAACATGTGGTAGGATTCTAAAAGCAGAGCCTCTCAACTAGCTAAGCCTGTCTTTGTGCATCAATTTAGAGCATGAGTGATACCAAAATTTCGGAAAGCATCTTAGAAATGTATCTATTTTATTATATCTTCTCTTTATTAACTTAGTAATAAAAATGCTTTAACGGAATAATGATTTTCAGCATTTGCAATGGGAAAACTTGAAAAAAAATATTTCCACAGCTCTTCTATTGTTCTTTTTATGATTTTATAATGACTGAACCTGTTTTAAAATATGATTCTGGGACCTAGAAAGTTTCAGTAAAGTTCAATCTCTTACTCTAACTTTGACTTTTTAATATCAGAGAGAATTCTTGAAAAGATTTAAAAAGAAAAGAATATTTATCATTCCGAGAAAGATTCAGTTTGGATCAAATAATTAAGCAAGTTGATTTCAAAATCAGTGTAACATTTTTTTCAATTTATACCTTGGATCTTCTGTGAAGTATTTCCAATAACTTGAAATAGAGAAAGACATCCTAGATGGGGGAAGAAAAAGAAGTTGAGAAATAAAGAAGACAGGGGAAAGGACAGAGTAGGTCAAGAATCAGAAAATGAGAATGGAGATTGCTCAGGACTTGGGGAATACCTATTTGCTATGGTTGAAACTTAAATTTGACTTTGAACTTCTTGGAAGCCACAGCATAGGCGGAGGCATGATCACTTACATAATTTTCTTTATCAGAAAAGAGGGACTGGATCACTGTCTTTGGGGATAAAAATTTATTTCTAACACTAGCTTATGCTGCTGGGTCTCAAGTGTGGGGGATACTGTTTCCCAGGGACATTTGGCAATGTGTGGTTGTCTGTCACACCAAGAGGATGCTACTGGCTTCTAGTGGACAGAGGCCAGGAATGCTGTCAACCATCCTTTAATGCACAAGCTGGCCCCCTATGACAAAGAATTATCTGGCCCCAGAGTTCAACAAGCGAAGGTTGAGAAACCCTGGGTCATAAGATCAATTTTGTATATGGATGTTCATAAATGTTCTCTATGAGATTCCCACAACACAGGGATTTGGAACAAGGCAGATCTGGGTTGAAATCCACGTTCCGCCACTTACCAGCTGTGTAATTTTTGGCAAGTTAGTTAACCTCTCTAAGTCTCAGCGTCCTGGAGATAATTATATAAATCCTACAGGGTTGTTAGAAGGATTAGCAGGAATAATGTTTATAGAACATGTAACACGGTGCTTGGCACATTGTGAAAGCTCAGTGAATGTTAGACTTTAAAACGGGTAAAGAGGGTAGCAATAAAGTGTTATTATCTAAAGTGGTGATGGCTGGGAGGGGTTTGGGATGGAGTTCTGTTGTGAGCTGTTTAATCTAGTGATAGACTTAAGAACGCCTAGAAATGTCCATGAAATGCACATAATGACCTGCCATAAACCCCACCAGTGTGACAGTGTAAGGTTCAACTCCTTAAAGGGCTATTATTGGGAGCTATTGATTGAGAGTTGTGCTGAATTTTCTAGAAATCAAACAAGCTGGTGGTAGAACGACGTATTAAATACCTATCCGCTTGGTGCCTTTGCCAGGCGCCATGATGTTCACACAGATAGTCTTGGTAGACTCATGATCGACTACAAACAACACAGAGCCAAGCTGGGTTCCACCTTTTGGAAACATGTGCAAGGGTCACTACTTCACAATTTAGGAGATCTCTTTTGAACACAACAACAGCAAAGAAATCTAGAACTCCGAAGCACACACACAAAATCAACAGTTTTGCTATTTTAACTTCTAGTAGATCACTTTATTAGTTGGGATATCACTAGCTGTTAAAACCAACTTCAAAATTTCTGTGGCTTAGGGCAGAAGCGCATTACAATTTTTTTTAATGTTTATTTATTTTTAAGAGACAGAGTGCGAGCCGGGGAGGGACAGAGAGAGAGAAGGAGACACAGAATCCTAAGTAGGCTCCAGGCTCCGAGCTGTCAGCACAGAGCCCAATGCGGGGCTTGAACTCAGGAAGTGCAGGATCATGACCTGAGCCGAAGTCGGACGCTTAACCCGCTGGGTTACCCAGGCACCCCCAGCAGTGGATTTTTATGCTTGCAGCAGACTAATGTTAGCATTCCTGGTCAGCATGCGGATTACTTTATTCCAGGAAGTAGTTTGGGATCCAGGGTTCCTTCTGGCTTACGGCTCTATCATTCACTGCCTCAGGGGCCTCAGTTTCTAGCGAGAAAAAAAAAAAAAAAGACAACAGAGAAGACATATGGGCCACAAAAAACCCCTCTCTGGATGTGACTCACGTCACATCTGCTCACATTTCCTTGGCTAGAGCGTGTCATCTAGCCATTCCTGGATGCCAGTGGAGGAAACAGAGCCCTGGTGGGCCAGACAGCACCGCACAGCAAGAAAGAGCAACTTTTAGTAGACGGTATGCCCTCTGCCTCCACCACCAGATACTAGCGTGGTTTTGTTAATCAGCTTCTGCTTGGCAAAGCGTTTCTATTTTGAAAGCAGGGATAAAATGCCCACGTCTAGAAACCCATCTAGAAGACGCGGTTCAGCCCTTTTCTTTTCGGCAGTAGGAAAAATGTAAAAAGCGGACATGTGACAAGTTTGATAGACTGGTAAAACTCTGAGAAGGCCATTATTCAAATATTTATGGCTCCTCTTAGCTAATGGATTCAAATTTATAATGCTGCACTTGTCAACAAGATAATTTTGCAAAAACATTAAAGGCTGAGCAGTTTGGTCCCTTCTAACCCTGAGGCCTCTCCTCGCCACGGCAAATGAGCAGCTGTTCTCAATGAAAATGGAACACCGTGCGCATTGTGTGCTCCTGCATGCAGTGTAGACCCACAGCACATCTGTGGGGGCAGCGCTTCAGGGAGGAAGCTGGCATGTCGGGAGATGTCTGGGAGTAGGCTAAGTATCATTTTATCCAAAGAAGAAAGAAAGGCGACCCGGTGTTGCCACAAACACCTTGGACCAGAACTAGATTATTAAAATCTACGTTGGACGGTAAACCACAATTCGTGACACATGGCATTGTCATCTTATCCACCAGGGCATCCAGGTCAATAGTAAAGAATGTACGACACAATGTTTGGTTATTAATATGATAACAAAATATACCATATTCTAGGTAGCGATCATCGCAAAGTGACAAAGAAGAAAGTTAAATAGTGTTGGGTGGGGGGGGGGGGGAATAAACCTCGGAGAGCGAGCACGTATGTTTGGGAATGCTTTATATTTGGCTTAAATACAATGGACTGAGTCAATAGAATTAGATAAAGTTGTGTCAGTGCGCGTCATATTTTGAAATGCAGGACTTTAAAGGGGAAGAGGCTATCGCTGTGGTGCTCTGATAGGAGAAGCTAAGGTGGGCTCACTAAGAAGAACCACTGAGGTTGTGTTCAGAGAACACAATAGAATTGTTATGTGTTTGTGTGTCTGGAGGGGCAGTGGCCTCAAGGACGTTCTAGGAAAGACGCTGATGCTTGGATTTGCATGTCCGTGTGGGAATGGAAAGCGAGGCTTCATGATCTTGTGGTGGGCAGGAGACTGAAATGAGCCTCCTGCATTAAGTTGGAAGCCACCCATCAGTGACAAGTCAACTTAAGAAACTACCCTACCTTCCAAGGGTAGGGTTAAGGAAACTTTTTATTTACCCAGTGTCATAGGTAGATTGAGTCATCCGTGAGAAATCTGAATCCCAAGGCTGCATTGTGCATGGATATGGAGTCCCTGGTCACACAGTCTGTTAAATACGTGACACAGAAACTAGAAATTAACATCTGAATTGATCAAAGCTGTTAGGTCCCAACAGAGCCCCATGGATATCCACTCGCAGGGAGACATCCAAGAACTAAAGAGCCTTGTGCACTCACTTCCAAGTGGGTTCAGAGTCAGAAATTCCAAAGAACACAAAGATGTGAACCACCATGAGGTCAACACACAAAAAGTGACAGAATTTGTTCCCGATAACTACAGATAACAGAACAATCTAAGTGATTTTTAAATAATACGTTAAAATATTCAAAATGATAAAGCCACATATATAATTTATAATGAGAGGTTGTGAAAGAAGAATGAAGCTGGTTGGAAAGAAAAGAACTAACAGAAACTCTAGACATTATACATGGCCATATATAGTCATTGCGTAAGCGATCTAATGCTGTGTTATAAGTTGCTCCAAAATGTAGTGGCTTAAAAAAATAAACATTTATTATTATCCCATGGTCTTGTGGGTCAGGAGCTTGTAGACGGCTCAGCTGAGAGGTTTCAGCCCAGAGCCTCTCGTGAACTTACAGTCAGGGAGTAGGTGGGGGTCAGTCGTGGAAGGAGGGTCACTCCCACGGCTGGTTCTGGTTGGTTCTGGTTGCTCGTCGGAGACCTCGGCTCCTCCTCCATGGGCCTCTCCATAAGCTGCCTGAGCATCCTCACCATACAGGGACCCGTTTCCCCCAGGGTGACGATCCAAATGAGCCAGCGCTCTGGGAGCCATGCCTGTTACGACTCAGCCGGCTTCCGAGGTCACCCGCCATCGCTTCCTCCACTTTGTGCCCACTGGAAACGAATCTCTACAAATCTCCGTCTGGCCCTCATTCCAGCTGAGGAGATCAGGCTCCATCTTTCGAAGCAATGAATTTCATTTTATGTGTGTAGAAATAAAAAGGGCTTGGCGGTGGTTATCCCTTAGTGAAGGGTTAAATGTGATTTTTTTTTTTTTTGCTCTTCTCTGTTTTTTCCAAAATTTCTATAATAAAAATATTTTCACTTTTATAGTGAGAGATAAAATATGTATACAAAGAAGGACACTGTCTGTTAGGAGCTTGATATTTTGGGGCACTTACTCTGTACCAGGCAGTGTTCTCAGTGCTTTAAGATATTAGTTCATTTACCTGCCACCACAGTAACTCTATGAGTAGGTACTATTCTTATCCCTATTTTTAGAGGGGAAAATAAAGCACCATTGGTAAACATGTCTTGGAAAGACCCACGTTTCTTTCCACATCTGGAGTCCTGTGCATAAAATCTTTGTCGTGCACAAAGATTTATTAAGCGCCTCACAGAATTCAATGGAGTGTATAGCATTTCATGATGTCACCTAATCCTGCTTTTTGTTTTTATAAGGCTTCTTCCTGTCTTCTTTGTGGAATAAAGGTGTATGATTGGGATGATATTAATTACCATTGACCCAACGTGAAGATGTCTTAGAATTGTCCAAAAGACAACTGAGAAAGCTTTCCATGTTTATAAGGGCTCCGTGAGTAGAGCCAATCTTTCAGGGATTAAATATATTGCCATTCACAAAAGGATTGGTATTTATTTCTCTAAACAGACAGAATAATTAAAAAACAACAGTACTGCATTAGATAGGAACTCCTTTTTTCTCTTGCTACGTTGACTACAAAATGGAACATCCTTGTTCTCCTGTTCTCCCAGTTTAGCACAAATGCCACTTAATTGGCATCCAATTCTCACCTGAGGAGTTGACAGGAAAAGGAGACAAATCATCTATTCATTCGACATACACTTCCTAAACTTCTACCGTATTCCTGGCACCACGCTAGGCACAGAATATTCTGGGGAAGTAAGAAAAATGTGGTCCCTTTCCTCATGGAATTTATAGTTAGGCAAAATATTGATAGAGATTGTTAATCGGAGATACTACGTGTGAATGAATAATCAGGACAATCCTCAGCTATACAGGCAATCCAGAACATACCAGATATTTGTATCTGAGAGTAGGAAGAATGTTATCTGACCTGTGATTAAGCTGGAGTACACAAGATGAAGCTTGGGGAGGAGAATTCCACCGTCTTCTGTTATTTTGTTTGTATTTTAATAAGTACATCTTCATTGTGCCCTTTCTTTCACGAAGAGTAGGAAACATTTTTACTCGTATGTGGAAATCTTCTATTTTACCGCTAAGAGGGGGTATTCAAATATTACCTATGGTATAATCTAAACTGTGCAAAAGGCTGCATAGACGAAGACCATCAAGAAACACACCAAAATATTTAAAATTACCATTTTGGGGTGAGAGTGTTTGTGTCATGATTTCAGAATGTTCTTCCTCGCAGGTTTCCGTGTTTCAAAAAAATTATTTTAAACAATTATTTGATTCACGGATGCCAGATCATATACTTGTGGTTCTATTTGGATAAAAGCCTGTCAGTCTGAGAATGTGTGCGTGTTCCACGGATGGTTTGCTGTGTCCATCCGTGATTCCAGGGCAGATGAGAGCAGAATTAATGGCAATTGAACACGGCACCAGCTCATAATATGACATAGAAGGTGGGCGAACCGAAAGGTGATGGCTAAGGGGCGAGAGAGGGTGGGGAGACCGGAGGAGCATGGTTCAGTGTTTGACATATTGAAAGACCATTATGTGAGTTCAGACAGTGGTCATGATATGGAGAGAAGTTTGGATCGGAAGCTTGATAAATAAGTAATGGCCACCGAGGGTTTAGACAGTTTCATATTTAAAGAGATATTTATGAACTATTGCAGGACTCGGAGCTGATCTCTACTTCTCTCTTCCCTTCTCATTACAGCCAAAGGGAAGAAATGAGGTCTAAAGAAAAATGCAGACACCCTTAGAACCACGTACGACCTGTTCATTAAAAGTGAATGTAAGAGTTAGCACAAGTTGATCCGGAAAAGTTCATTTTTATCTCTGCCTCCAATAACTGCTTCAGATGAGTGTCCTGAACGGGTGCAGCTAAATGTAATGCACCCTGTCGCAGACTGCTTTTGATACAGGATTGTGTTAAGCATTTTGATGAGGATCGTACACACCCAAGCGCCAAACCCGGCTCTGTTTCGAGATTCCAAATTTCTGAAGGAGACGCGGGGGTAAATGCAGAATTCTGCCATTACCGTATTTGCGTGTTTTGTTTTGCTTTGTTTATTTTTAAATCAAGGCTTGTTGGCAGCCACCCTGAGGATTATCACAGTGTTCAACTAGTCAGTCCCAGCCTTTCTGCCTTATCTAGGACCCCCCAGGGTGCGATCTGCAAACCTACATGAGGATCTGGGAGCGTGAATACAGGCATACATGTGTAGGCACCTTCGTGTGTATGCAAAATGAGATTATATCGCATAAATGTAAGCGCATAAACCTATTGCGAGTATAAAGCCAGAGAGAACGGGTCTCAGTTTCCCTACCCACAAAATGCAAATCGTCATTCCTTCCACGTTGGATTATTGGCAGGACTATGTAAGACAGGATGTGTAAATAATTTAGGATGTTGTAACCATTCGATATGTAAAATGCTTTTTCGGTTGACTTTGTAGAGATATGCATCAATCTGAATAATTGTTAATGGTTATGAAACTAGTAGTAAGATCCACGTTTTAAGTTTCTTCCATTCTACCTGCATTCAAAAACCAGCGTATTGCCTACGATATTCATAGTGATTTCTCCAAACCCAGTAGATTGCCCATGACTATTTATATTGATTTCTCTCCCCACATTTTCTTAAGCCCATTCTATAGAATGAGAATTCTCTCTCCCATTTACCTGACATAAGATTCAGATTCCGTGTTGGGGAAGGTAAGGAGAGTCCAGAAGGAAGATGACTCTCTTTTTTTGATCTGACAACCTTTCTTTATTCCTTGAGGAGGGGAGAATTTGCCTAACACAGGTGTGCGAACATCCATCTCTGCCCCAGCCTATCACAGTGCGTGCCTGTAATCCCTCTTCCCAGGCGTTCGAGACACTTGTATGTCATGATCAGTTATCTGCAGACAGGTGTCTTAGGAAAGTGCCTTGGCCTGAAATTGTCTGTTCCATCATCCTGTCCATGGAATAGTACACAAAAAGATTGTTGAAGGGGCACACACACTTTTCTTTAAGTAAATTAGGTTTTCTTTGAAAGGTGTTCTCAGTCTTCCCCATGACAGGTGTGAGTCCCAGAAAACACAAAGTCCTCCGAGATGAGTGAGTTCTTTCAATGATAAATATGGGTCAGGTCACCCTCTGCGCATCTTCTGGGCCACCTGTGCATGCGATTTCCCCGGGTTCAAGTATGACAGAAGGAGAAGAGCAGTAACCTCACGCCAGCTCAGCCACGTTGGTACCGTGGGGCTAAGGATTGGGTGGTCCCGCAGTGGGAGAACCGGGATGTCTTTCTCTCAATGACAGTTGAAAGGCAGATAATTTTATCTGCAGAATCGAATAATGGTAAGATATGACCTGAGTCCCTGGAACGATTTCCAGGCCAAATCAACTTCCAGTGGTAGTTAACTACAAGCTTTCAATCTACTTCCAATACCGGTTCAGTATATGCAGTTGTGTAGGAGGCCTCACTTCCAACATGAGAAGGTCTTATTAGGGGCTCAGATGCTATTCTGGGTCCCAGATATCCACTTTAGACAGGAACTCCAACATTTATGTTAGCATCGCATGAAAAAATATACTTGCTGTGTGCATGTGAGTGGTTTGGAGACCATGAGCTCAAGCTTATTTTCTAAAAGGAAGGAAAAAGAAGTTCTTGGGAGGAAGGCTGTGACCTAGGACAGAAGCACGCAGAGTCAGGCCAGGGTAAAATAGTGAACAAAGAAGGTTTCACTGTAAGTAAGTGAAAGGGGTAAGAAGGGATTAATGCGTAGGCGTAGGATATGTGTACGAAGAATAAGAGGTATCGGGGTGCCTGGGTGGCTCGGTCGGTTGGGCGTCCGACTTCAACTCGGATCATGATCTCGTGGTTCATGAGTTCGAGCCCCGCGTCGGGCTCTGTGCTGATAGCTTGGAGCCTGGAGCCTGCTTCTGATTCTGTGTCTCCCTTTCTCTCTGTGCCACAGATTTGGCTAAGGACTTACACACCTGATCTTGTTTGATGATCCCCAAACCCCATGACAGAAGCTGTGCAGGGCAGTAGTGGGAACACAAGATCTAAGGAAGCTTGAGTTCACATCCTGATGTCACAGCCTACTAGCTGCATCATCCTGAACAATTTGGTAACGCCCTCACTTTTTGATCCTGAGAATGATGGCTGCACCTCAAAGATAGCATGAGATTATACGAAATGAGGTTTGTAGAGCACATCTCTTGTCACAGGGGACCTTCTCAGGGACCTGTCACTATGGCAGTTGTACAGGTGAGCTCGGGTGGTCGTGTCCTTGTTCAAGACCACGTAGCTAGTAAGTGGCAGAGCTGGGACTTGAACTCACATCTGGGCTGTGTCAAATCCTGTATGTGCGGCCGTGCATCACTAGGGTCTGATGGTAGACAAGAGAGGTGTGGTCAGTTCTTTGCTTCTGTAACTTAGGACTGGCCAGTCTGAATGTGAATATGCTCATCCATGGAGAAGCGACCTCCCTTCCCCATGCCCTCCACGTTCACGTGCCCTGCATGTCCACAGGGCAGTGGACAAGGCTGATTCTGAACTTTAAAGCCTAAGTTATCCTTATTGGTGGTCATATAACAAATCCCTTTGTCTTTGACATCAGAGCTGGGTTAATTGGCAGACTCTGCCAGGCACAACTGGACTCATGAGATTCTACAATGTGAGGAATGAAAACAGCCACACTTGTTGTATTAGTTCTGGTCAATTACTCGAGGCCTCATAAACACGTGTAAGTAGAAACTTTATTGTATCCCTCATGCAGTCTTCGCTGCCCTCCTGCTCTGTCTCCCATGCCCATATGGCTTCTCCCGGAGTCCCAGGAGCTGTATTCATTCAAAAGTCAGTTGGAGGGGCGCCTGGGTGGCGCAGTCGGTTGAGCGTCCGACTTCAGCCAGGTCACGATCTCGCGGTCCGTGAGTTCGAGCCCCGCGTCAGGCTCTGGGTGGATGGCTCGGAGCCTGGAGCCTGTTTCCGATTCTGTGTCTCCCTCTCTCCCTGCCCCTCCCCCGTTCATGCTCTGTCTCTCTCTGTCCCAAAAATAAATAAAAATGTAAAAAAATAAAAAATAAAAAAATAAAAAAAAAAAGAAAAAGTCAGTTGGAGAGGGAAATGGTGGGTTGGGAAGTCTGGAAACCTACCTCAGGTCCCAGCTGCTGCTGTTTCTGGTGCATCCACATGGTGTTACCGTTGAACACTGGTCGCATGCAGCCTACGTGGTTTTGCCGACTGCAGGAAGGCCTTTTGGCTGCTTGAGATCTTAGCTTTGATCAGAATGATATCCTAACCTTAGAATCCAAGGGTTTAGCCCTCTTGGGTTTCAAGTGTTTGCTCCACGATTTCTGTAAAGTATCCCCACTGTGTCGGAATGATAGGATCCAAGGCCTCTCCAGCCTTGATCCCATGGTATGCCCCGGATGTCTCTCCATCAGACTTTTGGGGACTCATGTTGACTCTGGGTCACCAGCCAGGATGACCTTCTCTCTCAGTGAGCCCCCACTTTGGGGCCAATCAAGAGATCACAAACAAGAATGTCTCAGTGAGAGTATTTACCCAAAGAAAACTAACTTGAAAAGATATATGCACCCTTATGTTTATTGAAGAATTATTTACAATAGTCCAGATATGGAAGTAACCTAAGTGCCCATTGATAGACAGATAGATAAGGAAGATGTGATCGATATATATAATGGAATATTATGCCACCATAAAAAGGATGAGATCTTGCCTTTTGCCACAACCTGGGTGGACCTAGAGTGTATTGTGGTACATGAGACAAGTAGGTGGCTCAGTCGGTTAAGTGTCTGACTTTGGCTCAGGTAATGATCTCATGGCTCGTGGGTTCAAGCTTTGTTTTGGGCTCTGTGCTGACAGCTGGGAGCCTGGAGCCTGCTTCGGATTCTGTGTCTCCCTCTCTCTCTGCCCCTTCCCTGCTAGCGCTCTGTCTTTCTCTCTCTCTCTCTCTCTCTCTCTCTCTCAAAAATAAGTAAACATTAAAAAAATAAAAAAAAAGAAACAAGTCATACTGAGAAAGACAAATACTCTATGATCTCCCTCAGACATGGAATGTAAAAAACAAAACAAATGAATAAACAAACAAAAATCAGAATCAGACCTGGAAATGCAGAGAGCAAACTGATGGCTGCCAGAGGGAAGGGGGCTTGGGGGACAGGCAAAAAGGGGAGAGGGAGATACAGGCTTCCAGTTATGGCATAAATGAGTCACGGGAATGAAAGGTGTGGTGTAGAGAACATAGTCAATGTTATCGCAACAGCGTTGTATGGCGACAGATGGAGGCTACGCTTACAGGGAGCACAGCTTAAGTAGAGAGAAGTTGAATCGCTAGATGGTACACCTGAAACTAATGTAACATGTGCGTTGACTATACTCAAAGAAAAAACATTAATAAATTTTAATAAAAAGAAGATCTCAGTGAATCAGAGGGTCTAAAAACAGTGAGTCACCAAAGGAAAGGGGTCAGGAAATTTCTTTGCGTCAGATACCTTTTTCCTTGTGTAAATTTCCCACACGTTCTTGAGAAACCAGCGCTGACGGCAAAGGGCACTGGGAGCGGCCGCCCCGCACAGTCCCATCGCATCTTTTCCCCTGGGCCAGGGACTGTCTGCTGGGCTGTAGCCTCTGGTAACTCTTCCCAGAGTAAAGAAACTCTGCAAGTTTCCTTCTGCATCTTCTTAGACACCCATACCGGTAGCCTCCGGGGTGGGGAAAGAAATCAAGGCATCACGACACTGTCATCCCTCGACATGATTGTTCACCTTTTCCAAACTGGAAGTCAAGGTCCAGGATGTAGCAAGTGGGACTTAATTGTTCCGAGAGCGGGCCGGCACAGCCCTAAGCAAGGACGCCTGCTTGTCATGCAGGTGTGACCTGCGCACTGAGAGCTTCTCCGGGAAGGAATAGTGACGTTGTGCCTTTTCTCCCAAAGCCGTCCAGGAGGCTGTACTAACAACTCCTTGCTGACGAGGCGTAACTAACCTGACAGTGGATTGTGAAATGTTGAACCAGTTATTCCAATAACATTTATAGTAGTCTTTTTTTTTTTTAACAAAGAGCAATGTTTGTTTATTTTTGAGAGAGAGAGAGAGAGAGAGAGAGCACAAGCAAGACAGGGCAGAAAGAGAGGGGGACAGAGGATCCCAAGTGGGCTCTGTGCTGACAGCAGCGAGCCCAATGTGGGGCTTGAACCCACGAACTGTGAGATCATGACCTGAGCCGAAGTTGGACTCAACCGACTGAGCCACCCAGGTGCCCCTGTAGTGGTCTTTCTTCTCATGCTGCTTTTAGTCTAGACACTGAACAACAACAAAGGGAAAGTACAACATGCCGTGTGTGAAAGGCGGAAGTATAGCTCTAGCAGAGAATGAGGGGAGTGTGGGTTAGAGTAATCTGGGCCGTCTTCACTCAGGATGGGGCCTTGAAGCTGAAGATACAGAAGGGACCAGGTAGGCCAGTGATTCTTCGCTGAGGGTGACTTTGTCTCCTTGGGGACCCTGGACAACGTCTGGAGCCATTTTGGGTTGGCACGTTGAGGAGATGGGGAGGTTACTACTAGCATTTCATGGATGGAGCCCAGGGACACTGTTGACCCTCCTCCAACGAACAGCACAGACCCTGCAGTAGAGAATTCTCTGGCTCCAGATGTCAATAGTGCTGTGACTGAGTCATAGGCTCACAGCTGGGAGGTATACTCCAGCCACGTCACAAGAGTACAATATCGGCCAAGAAATAACTGGAGGAAAACACCCTCAGAAGCAGCACCATTTGTTCAAATGGACGATCCTGGGGTTGAGCGGAGGCGGTGACGTCTGGGAAGATGGAGGTTGTGTTTGGAGAGCAGCCGAAGCCACACTGGATAAAGGGAGAGAGTCCACTGCTTGTGCCCTGAGGGGTCAGGTGGTAAGGACAGGGAAGAATGAGACAGGTGTCAGCCTGAGGAGGCAGTGGTGGGAACGCTGGAGAGGGCCACCATAGTCATGGCCAACAGGGTCGCTAAACATCCTAAGTTTTGCAGAAAAGCCAGCGTCCTGAAATGTTACATCTTGGGCAATGATTTATTTTAATGATGTCTAACACTGTGCGATGCAAGAAAAAACGCAGGGGAGAGTTTGGTGTGTAGAGCTTCTGTTTGCGACATCTGGGTCAAAGATACGTGGGACTGAGGTGTTTGGACAATATGCTTTTGCTACATTCTGTGACGGCAAAGGGCAGATCGCCCAGCTCATCCTCGACTGTAGGTCTTGAATGTGCCACATTTTTAAGTCAAGAAGGTTCTCGCTTTCCACCGTACCCCCTTTGCTCTGTCTTTCTCTGCACCTTCCAAACCCAACAGTCAAGATCCAATGCCCCATTGCCAAGACTCACTTAAACAAGATGGAAAGAAAAGACAAAAATTCTCCTTAATCCTGGTTGATATGTGACTTTGCTTAGCACTTTGAATACTATTAAGTGTTTGAATTTCTTCCTGTGTCTTTTTCACCGAGATGACTGTCTTTCTGTTTCGCTGACAGCCTCTGCAGGACCAAATTGACAGCTCTTTAAAGGCGGCTGACGAAAAGCAGCATTAATTAAGTCATTGCCGGACTGTAATTGTGTTAAGAAGTAAAAATCTAATATGAGAAAAGGTTAGTGAGTCCTCTCTTGTGTCAGATTTTCTACTCCCTATGAATATTAATGTCCTTAATGAAGACAATCTTTGCCTCATCAAGTCGTTGTTCTGCATTCAGGTGCCAAATCCCGGTGCCATTGATTTGTTTTTAAAGAACAAATATGTCAGGAGAGAGTGACTGTCCTGTTTCTTATCAACATCATAGAGGATGCTTTTGTATTCCTGGAAAGAGTTTATAGATTTTGTGTGCATGTACAAGCTCTTGCCAAGGGGAGGGGGAGATCATGATGCGCGGGCAAGGTAAATGAGTTACAGTAATTTAATATTAGTGTTGCGTTTGATTGCATTAGCTCCTTTTCTGTGTGTGTGAGCAATATTCATATATTAGCAGGGTTACAATCAGCAGTTTTAATGATAAAATAGGAATTCTCTCCAGCAAAGGAGAGGCCTGCGATGTAAGCATTGAAATGAGCTCCGTGAGAGAGTCTGATCCTCCTTTGCTGACGCCCCCCTTCCTGATGGAGTAGATAATGATGATACTGATGAAGGATGGTTCTTAAGTAGGTTGGGGGCCCTGAGGAATGCAGCTGTACCGAGGAGTGCTGTGTGCCTTTCTCCTCTCCCTTTCTTTCTCTCCTATTTTTTACTCCCACCTCCTCTAATTAAAGATGAAATCTCTTTTCTCTTGGCCAATAAGTGGAATAAGCTTCCCCCCTCCAACCCCGTCCTTTGGCATCACTTGGGTTTCTCTGCTCTAGAAAGTCCAGGGTATCCTGCTCCTGCCAATAAAGTCAGCACTGTCTATTTTTTTCTGGTGACAGTCTGATTGAGTCCGTGCATTGAGTCACGTACCTCAGTGATTAGAACCTGTTAACAACATTGGGTTGGGCTGGCAGTAATCGGGAAACTCCAAAAGAGTAAACTGCCTTGTGAGAGGTGGTGCTTTCTACATGTAAGTCCAGGTCAACACGGTTGTTCTGTGAGGGGCAATGACTCCGTGGTCCCTTCGACTTCTGCTCGTCATCTCCAATATGGTTCTTGTCCTCATGGGCCAAGATGGTTGTTGGAACTCTGGCTGTCATGCTCACTTTCAGGATAGTAAACGGGCAGCCTCACATTGCCCAAGAGGGAAGGGGGCCCAAATTTACTGTGATCACATATGTGCTAGGCAGTTCTCCTATATTATTTAATTTTCATGTCATTATATGATGTATCACTGCCTATATTAGTTTTCTATTGCTACATAAAAAATTAACACAAACTCTGTAGTTTAAAACAACACACATTTATTATCTCACAGTTCCGTGGGTCAGGAGTCAGAGTTTGGACTGGCTGGGTCTTGTGCTCAGGGTCTCAGCAGGCTGAAATCACGTGTTGGTGGAGGCTGTGACTCTCATCCAAGTCCCCGGGTCATCCAAGCCCACTGGTTGTTGGTATAGTTGATTTCCTTGCGGTTGTATGACTGATGCTCCCCTTTTCTTGCTAGCTGTCACCCGGAGACTACTGTCTCTGTCGTCTAGAAGTCACCCGGAGTTCCTTTCCACATGGCTCCCAGAGGCAGTTCACAACATGGCGGTTTGCTTACTTGTGGGCCAGTAGGAACTCATCCCTCTGAAGCTTCATCCTCTTGTGAAGCCTCCTCTGGTTAGGTCAGGCCCCCCCGCCCAGGATAATCTCCATCTGATTAACTCCAAGTCAGCTGATTAGTGACCTAATTATAGGAGTGAAATCCCATCATGTTTACAGGTTCATTCATAGTCCAGGAAACGGAATGATACAGGGTAGGTAACACCAACAGGTAGGAATCTTGGGGGTCATCTTAGGGTCCTGCTGACCATACTTCACCTCTTCTACAAATATGGACATTGAGGCTTATAACGACTAAGAAACTTGTCAAAGTTTGTGAAGTGGGCTAGGATTGTATCTACGTCTCCAAATCCCATGATGATTTTTTTCCAGATAATGTAATACCAACTTATTGTCAATATACATAGAGTGGTTGGCCATGCCCTTGGTTTTGCACAATGTCCTTGAACCAAGTGTCTGTCAGGTGTAACGTAGTCATTAATTCATTGAAGAAGTGTTCATTGAGAATCTTCTGTTGGCCAACCACTAACATGGAGAGACTTTGACATGAGGCAGTATAGAAATGTGGTGAAAAGGGGCTGAGCCTCTCTTAAGCTAGAAGGCCAAAGGCCAGGGTTTGAATTGTAACTCAGTCACATAGTAAGTTTATAACCCTCTGCAATTCGCTTAACCTCAGTTTACTAATCTGTAAAGTGAGGATGATAATAATAGGACTTAGTTCATAGAATTGTTGAGAAATAAAACGCTCAATCAATATTTGTCATGAAATATTTGTGTCCGTGTTGCCTGGTTTTGATGGCAGACTTTTGGAAGTAAGGAGTGAAGACAGGAATCTATTTTGCCGTACCATTATACCTCCCATCAAATACCAAGACTTATCAAAAATTAATTCTTCCTACAGACTTGATAGCACATTTCTGCCATGAGGCAGATTTTCCCCATCTTCCCAAACACACTTGGGCATTCAGAATAGAGGGGGAAAAATGCACATTTCACTAGTTCTCTCCAAACACAGTGCAGACTGCTAAGCTGTTTCTTCAGAGGGGGAGAATCGAATTGGCTCCAGATTCCTTCTCGGCTGCCAGACCGTGGGAAGTGAGAGAGAATGTCAAAGCTGGCAGTTGACAAACAATAAGATTGTTCCAAAATGAGGAGGATTGGCCTAAGCAGTATCCTTCACAAATGTTTTTCTCAGCTTTTAATGAAGGAAGAGAAGGGGGAAAAATCCACAAACCCTACCAAGATATTCTGGAGCACGGGGGTCACAATTTGCAAACGTTTTAAGCACAGCAAGGTACCAACTTTGAGTGTATAGGAGGCAAAAACGTTTACATATGCAAGGAATACATGTAATTAAAGAACTGTCCTTCTAAACAGAAATGAACAATGTGAATATTATCAGTCCCCTTTGATCCCATCCCCATCCTCCTTCCCTCCAAAGAAACCACCGTTAACGAGTTTGAAATATGGCCTTTGACCATTTTTTGTTTTTAAATCAATTATGTCTATGTTATATTCCCTGAGAAAATACATAGAATTGGTTATTTTTACACAAGACACACAGAATCGCCTGAAGTTCCTTTTACTTTTATAAAAAGTATCACAATGCACAAACCATTCTGCAACTTGCTTGTTTTGTTCAACTAACTGTCTTTCACAGATCTCCCCCCACGTCGATACATATTGATCTTGCTCATTCCTTTTAAACTGCTAAATATCCTACATTTAATTTGTCTATTCCCCTGTTGACGGTTCAGTTTGTTTCTAACTTTCCAGAATCTATTTGGAAACACATGGCAACTGTGGCTGGCCTGTCATTCTTCACTTTGGTCATATGATTTCAGGGTATTGCCTCTTAAAGGTTTTCTGTTTCTGTTTTTTTTTTTTTATTGTTTGTTTGTTTTTGTTTTTGTTTTTTATAAATGATACCGGTTGATAGAAGGTTCCTTTGTTTCTTGCAATATTATATACTAACAATAAGTCGGGCAGTGTGTTAGGTTTTGTAGATATCACATCAAGTGTGAGAGTCTCCCCCTGCCCAAAAGCAACTCAAGTAATAAATTCTATGAGACATGTGTGTGTACAAGTTAATCTGTGGCACATAGTAGGACAGTGGAGATGACAAGTTAGAGAGTGTTCCTTGGAAGAGGATTGTCAGTTTGATTTCAACTCTTAGGAACCATCCTTCAAAATATAACAGGTCCTTCCTGGGAACCTTGGTAAAGACAGTCTGTAGCAGGGAATGTGATCTTGGATGATGATTTTGACTTTCCTGTAGATATCACTAAGGGTATCCATTGGACTATTATTTAAGACGGTGAATGGAGAGACAAGAAGAACAGGGAGAAGAATGAGCTATGAATTATGTTGACCTAGGATGTGTCTTAGAAGTTAAAAAAAATAATATGAATGATGTATATATGTGTGCGTGTGTTATAGGGGAAAATATGCTGTTTCTGCTTACTCTGATGACACTAAAAGCTAGGTTTCTAGTATTTGGGGATTTAAACTGCAATTTTTATGATTATGATTAATTGGGGATTTTCAGCCCCCAATTTCCTGTCTTAACCCTCGGGCCTCCCTTTTTGTCTGCCACATTCTGAGGCTGCTATGTAAGTTTCTCGGCATTAATGACCTTCTAGGTCTCATATTGCGAGCTCTGTATTTTTCTCTGACAGTCAGTAGACCCTGCCCTTTCAACAGCCAGAGGAATGGTCAAGTCCAGGTCCTGGCTAGAGAGCAGGGGTGATCAAAACACCTTCAGTGTAGGGGTTCCTTCACCATGATTGTTTCTCCCCTGTGTGCTCAAATAAAATTATTTCCTACATGAGAGAGCATCACTATGGTTCTGTTTGGAAAATCCCTTCCTGATTTTGAAAGGGCTTCAGTGATTTCTTACATTTGTGAACTCTTTTAAAGAGAAAACAAAAGGAAAGGAAAGGAAAAGAAAAGAAAAGAAGAGAAAAGAAAAGAAAAGAAAAGAAAAAGAGAAAGCATGTTTTCACAGGAGAAATTAGAGAAAATATATTCCATGGGGATTTTGTTTTGTTAACTGTGGCTAAACAGAATGGAAGTCAAATCCAGACAGGTCTCTCTAACTATAGGTTTTTGACCTTTCTTTTTTTATGTTCTGGAAAGTTAGTTCAAAGTAAATTATTTGTCTCTCAGAAGGGGTACTAGGTATTGGAAAAGTCATACATCAAAACGTAAATATGTACATCTTACGCACACAAGTGAGAAAGTCAGGATGGGTAGGAATTTGTTTTTGAAATAGAAGTTATATTATGTATTAAATTGACTATGGGGTTCCCCTGACTCACAGTTAGATTTTGATTGGAACTGCTTGTAGATGGATGAGTAGCAAAATAATATTTGAATAAGTGCCCATTTACATAAAACATACACACAGTCTTTAAGAATAACAGTGAAATGTATTATAAGTCAAGGAATTTTTTTAAATTTCCCTTTTTAAATTTTTTTTTTCAACGTTTATTTATTTTTGGGACAGAGAGAGACAGAGCATGAACGGGGGAGGGGCAGAGAGAGAGGGAGACACAGAATTGGAAACAGGCTCCAGGCTCTGAGCCATCAGCCCAGAGCCGGACGCGGGGCTCGAACTCACAGACCGCGAGATCGTGACCTGGCTGAAGTCGGACGCTTAACCAACTGCGCCACCCAGGCGCCCCTAAATTTCCCTTTTTAAATGTAAAGTGAAGGCTTTCATTTCCAGAAGGATAGAGTATATGTAATTTTCCCTATTCCAAGTAAAGAGCCTGGGTATTGTATATATAACCAAATTAAGAAGACACTCAGAGTTGAAGAGAAGAAACAAAGAGAAGGAGACAGAGCAGCACGGGGCTCTGGGCTCAAGGACCATGTGGTGGTGATTTCCCTGGGGCTTCGTTTTACATCCTACAACCCACACTGGGAGCCAAAGAAGCTAGAAACCCAGCAACACCAACAGGTGCACAGAAAAGTGCCCCAACAAAAACCTGTTCTCTCTAGCCCACGGATAAAAAAAAAAAGGGCAGCCTAAGAAGACAGAAAACGCTTAAATAGCCAGAGAAAGAAATGTGGCTCCAACCTCACTCCCACCGGGAAAGGCTAATGGGAAGCTGATCCTTCCCTTTTAGGAGGCTGTAACGAGGTGCCCCAGGACTCCCACCTGATTCGTATCAGAGGACACACCAGGGAGAGACAGGACGACCACCACCGCCCCCCAGTATCAGTCCCTCCCCTCGCCCTGTGGTGTCATCAGAGGCCAGTGGGGAGCTAGAAATCCCCTCATCCAGAAGGAATGAAGGATCTTAGCCCTCCTGTGCTGGTGTCATCAGAGGCTGAATGGGGAGTCTGGACCTCTCCCTGGAGGCAGAAAAGAAGTGGCCACATGAGGAATCCTTGGAATGTTGAGAACATGGGAACATTCTCTAGTCGAGGGCATCAATGCCGGTGTCAATGTCAATTGTGACACTGTGCCACAGTTTGGCAAGATGTGCCCATTAGGGGAGACTGGGTTAAGGGTGCACGGGAGCTCTCTGAATTACTTCTTACAACTGCACGGGAGTCCGCAATTACCTCAAAATAAAAGTGCCAAATGAAAATAAAATGGAATACGCGGTCTTCTGGTCGTCATCGGATACCTAGTTTCGCATTCATCTGTTTTTCACAAAGACATTTAGTCTTCAACGTTTTTTTTTTTTAATTTTTTTTTATTTTTGGGACAGAGAGAGACAGAGCATGAACGGGGGAGGGGCAGAGAGAGAGGGAGACACAGAATCGGAAACAGGCTCCAGGCTCCGAGCCATCAGCCCAGAGCCCGACGCGGGGCTCGAACCCACGGACCGCGAGATCGTGACCTGGCTGAAGTAGGACGCTCAACCGACTGCGCCACCCAGGCGCCCCTCACAAAGACATTTAGCGAGGACTGAGTAGGCATCAGGCGGTGAGGATCCTAAAATGTGTGTTTCCATTCCTGCCCTCAAGGATTTATTAATCTCTTGAGGAGAAACCAATCTGTAAAACAATAAAAAGGAAAAAAAAAGTCCTTAAAAATAGAAATGGATTATTTGGAGGCTCCATGTTTTATCATCCTAATCAACTGGCTAAGGGTCCAATGGCACACACACACACACAAAACGGACTTTATGAAATACATTAGGACTTTCCTAAAGTTCCTACTTTGAACAATTCAAGAAATGTGCTCCAGCAAGAAGTAACAACCCACCAGTCGTAGGGCGAAACCTGTGCACACGATGGGTAACTGGGACGTATTGCTGTCTTACACAGCTACTCCTTAAAATCACCATAAGCATCATCAACTTCTTGCATCTTGAAATGGTTTAAATACCCTGTTTTCAAGGTTGTAGTCTACACTGGCTCATCACGTGAAGTACCACTTCTGTTTCTCTTTGTTCTGACCCCAACTGTTAAGGTCATTCACTTGACATCCTGAGCATTGCCCCATTCCCACCAATGCCAGGCCACAAAGGGCAGCCCCTGCAGTGGAGGCGAGATGGTGAAACCTCCCCGGTGCAATTCCTACGTGAGATCAGGTCAGCAAAAGGAATCCGCAAAAGCCACTCCAAGGCCAAGTCCATCCACCCTGCTCTCCTGCTTGTTTTCTCTGCCTACTGCTTCAGTGTTTCCACATCCGCACAGCAAACCCTGCCTTGGAAGCTGACTCTCTCTCCTCTCATGTGTGAACTATTTTCACTGTGGCTTTCGAGATGGTGTTGTTGCCAGATTTAATGTAATGTAGACCAATGTTTCCCAAATTCAGTTTTGCACATTGGTGACAGTCGGTGACAAAGTTTTTGCAGATCTTCAATGAAATAAAGGAAATAAGAAAAACATCGCACACATTTTGTGAGCCAAATGTATTCGGTTTAAAAGGGTGGTCCTTTATGGACATACCGTTTTTCCTATTTTGGGGGTGATTAAAATGATCTATCTTCTGTGCAAAGGTGTTTGTGTTGATGATGGTTACATTTTACTTTTTCATGATCTTAGCATGCAAGAGAAAAAGTTGCCCCCCCCCCATGATGGTCCAGACCTCCCTTCTCTGCAATTTATCTGTGGTTGAAAACAAGTAGCAAAAAATATTGGACGCTATGAATATGCAGTTTTTTTTTTTAAATTTTTTTTTTCAACGTTTATTTATTTTTGGGACAGAGAGAGACAGAGCATGAACGGGGGAGGGGCAGAGAGAGAAGGAGACACAGAATGGGAAACAGGCTCCAGGCTCTGAGCCGAATATGCAGTTTTTTAAAGACAAGCAAATATGACAATAGAGCACAGCTTTCCAGAGTTCCGTGGCAAACGAGGACTTGCTCACATACCTGCCCCACCTTGGAAACTCATAGAGCACATTTGCATTTTATAGGCTCTGAAAAGTACAGCTGTAAAGATTCTTAACATTGTATACTACTGCATTTGCTTAATTCATTCAACCATAGTATTCTTCTATTTTCTCTACACAATACAGATTGTTTCACGGTGTACATTTTGGGAAATGCTGCTGTAAGTGACATATGATACGTTCGAGTGGAGAAAATGGCTGGACTAAGAAATTTGGGTAAGATTAGTTGGGCAGATGTTTCTGAGAGCGATGCATTTGGAGAAAACGTGTTTGAAAGTAAAAAGAGACTTGGCCTGGCTGCAGGAAGAGGCCAAAGAAAAAGATAAAATGAATCTATACTTGCAGCTGCAAAGCAAAACTGCCCACATGTTCCAGGTAGCCAACCTGAGTGTGTGAAATAGGCAAGGATCCATACTGGGGGGTGGTGGGGAGTGTGGCAAACTGCTGAGCACACGCCATGCTGTTGACCTCCCGTGGATTGTCAGCATTCAAGGAGGTGGGTGTGGTATCTTTTATATTTTGAAGAGAAGCCAGCAATCTAAATCTTTTTTCATGAGAAGTTTCCATTTATTTATTTAGTTAGTTAGTTAGTTAGAGCAAGAGTGAGGGAGAGGGGCAAAGGGAGGGAGAGAGAGAATCCCAAGCAGGTTCCACACTTAGCAGGAAGCCTGATGCAGGGCTCAATCCCACGACCCTGGGATCATGACCTGAGCCAAACTCAAGAGTTGGATGCTTAACCGACTGAGCCACCCAGGTGCCCTGAGAAGCTTCTCTTTTTTAAAAAGTTGATGATTCACAGCTAAAACCAAGATATGAGTGAAATATATGCCTATGTATATGTGTTTTTGTATATGTATATGCTGTATACATATGTACAATATATATTTATAGGTTGCTGGGTTACAAGCTATGATTGCTTCTTCATTAGGAGATCATTGCAGAAATTATTTGATATATAATAATGAAGTGTACCATATCAAAAATTCTACTGATTTTGGGAATATACAACATCCTAAACAACCATGAATGTTTAGGCTCATTGTCCTATTAGACCAAGATGGCCCGGTCTGAATTTTCCTTCCCCAGGAGGTCATATTAATGCTGTTTGCTTTTTTTGTTGGAAAAACAAAACAAAACAAAAGCAGAATCCACCTAGATACCACTCTCTCCACTTCCCTGTTCCTCTCTTCCCTTCTGGGCTCACCTCCTGGGTCGTCCCTGTGCGCATCTTCTGGGCTCACCTCCTGGGTCGTCCCTGTGTGCAGCTGTCCTTGGTGTTGGAGCTTGTGGAGCACTAGCTGCAGGCCGGCAGGTAGATTTAGTTCAGGTTTTATGAGAAGCAGAGAGAGAATTTAAGGATTTCTTATCATGCCTGATCTAGGAGCCGCGAAGGGAATCACAGCACTCCAATTGCATTTATCCACGAGAGTCTTTAAAACAACCGCCACAACACCGCCTCATCTCCAAAGAGGACATGCGACTCTCCGTCTCAGATTAAATTTAACAATTAAAAAACATTTATGCCCCTAGTAGAGAAAATTATTCTCCATAAAGTTTTTGTGAATTACCAACATTGTCATTTAAAAAGCATTTAAAAAAAAATTTTTTTTTTCAACATTTATTTATTTTTGGGACAGAGAGAGACAGAGCATGAACGGGGGAGGGGCAGAGAGAGAGGGAGACACAGAATCGGAAACAGGCTCCAGGCTCCGAGCCATCAGCCCAGAGCCCGACGCGGGGCTCGAACTCACGGACCGCGAGATCGTGACCTGGCTGAAGTCGGACGCTTAACCGACTGCGCCACCCAGGCGCCCCTAAAAAGCATTTTTTTAAGTGTATTTATTCTGAGAGAGAGAGAGTGTGTGAGTGTGTGTGTGAGCAGGGGAGGGACAGAGAGAGAGGGAGAGGGAGAATCCCAAGCAGGTTTCGCACCGATAGAGCCTGATGCAGGGCTTGAACTCAGGAACCTGCGAGATCATGACCTGAGTTGAGATCAAGATTCAGACGCTTAACTGATTGAGCCACCCGGGCACGCCCCAACATTGTCATTTTTAACTAGCACCCACGCCCCACCTAGGTGAATGTGAAAGCACACAGGTGGCTTGAATTGAAAAGCTGAACATCGAACATTGAATATTACGGCTCTCTGCGCGTGCATTTTTGAGAAGATTTGCTATCAAAGTCTAAAAGTTCCCATAGAAAGAGGAGGACACTTTCAATGGATGCCAGTACTTCTCAGCTGAGGCTGATTTTACTCACTCCATCCCCCCGTAACCCTCTGGGGCCATTTGGCATTGTCTGGAGACGTCATTGTCAAATCCGGAGGACGGGAGCTACCGTCATCCAGTGGGAAGAGACCAGGGGGGATGCTGGTTTGAATTTACATCGTGCACAGGGTGCGTTACCTGCAAAGCTGGCGAAGAGGGCGACTTCCTTGCACCTCATCCTCGCCAGCTCGGCTGACATTCTACGGAACTGCTGCCGCGTCAGCCTGGAACCCGTCTCGGTGGGAGCACCTTGCAGGAAATTCATCGGGGGAAATAAAACGCGTGGCTCTTGTCTGAGCCACTGGCTCGTTACTGTTTCTCTGGACACGTGGGAGCCAGCGATGTTCTCCCGAAGGAAAGCCGTGTGCTCTGAAGCTATCATTTCAAGAGATTTCATTTCAAATAGAGTTCTGAAAAAATTCATGCGGGTACAGAACTGTCCTGCGTTTATTGCCTGTCCCGCTATTTTCTGGGATCTGCTGGTGAGATACAACTAGGGGGGAAGGAAGCGGCAAGGCAGGCAGAATGTGGTGCTTACCCTCTTGGGTCTTATGATCTAGACCAGGGATCGGTACACTTTGCTGTAAGTGCCTGATTGTGAATCCTTTAGATTGGGGGGCCATCTGGGTTCTGTCACAACTACTCGACTGTGCAGTTGGAGCATGTGTGTGATGTAGATGACACATAAAAACATGGATGTGTCTGTGTCCCAATAACCCTTATTTACCGAAACAGGCCACCGTCCCACTCTCTGGTCTACATTAGTGGGATAGACATTATTCTGATAAGTACTTGATGACTCATATTTTTTCCATCTGTCTTCTATTCCCGTGTTTTTTGTTTTGTTTTGTTTTGCATGAGAATTCCTTTGTTCTATTCAGATCTCAGTGTAAAAGTCACCTTCTCAAAGAACCCCCCTTCGTGATCAAAAATTGTCCGTCTATTGGTTTTCCGTCACTTCATCCTGCATTTTGAGCTTCACGGTAACTATAAATCAAATCATCTTGTTTATATATTTGTTTTCTGTTTTTTCTTGCCTTGCAGAAAAACAGGCATCTGATCTGTCTTTACATCTCTCTCCCAACCTGGTAGAACAGTGCCTGGCACCTAGCAGGTCACACACACACACACACACACACACACACACGCACGAGAGCCCGCGGGCGCGCAAAGCCAATAAAGGAAACTTACAAGAACGTACTTAGTGGTGAGATTTAAACAAGTTGGCGGGTGGTGGTGGGGGGGGGGGGCTGGGGATCTAATTTGAGACGTGGTTACTCTGTCACTGAAGTAACAAGTACTAGTAGGTCACACTAATTGATGAATGTCCTGTGCCAGGCAGTATTCTAACCATTTGTGTGTATTAACAATTTTATGAAGAATTAATATTATCACCCAATTTATAGACGAGAAAAGAACTTGGGAGATTAGTAATCTGAGTGAGGTTACTAATAAAATCTGGGATGGACACCCAGGGAGTGTAATTCTTGCTCCTTAACATTGTAAGAGGATGTTTCCACTGTATTTTCCACATCAAAAAAAAAAAAAATATTACAAATTAAAACAATTTAAGGAGCACCTGAGTGGCTCAGTCAGTTAAGCATCGGACTTCAGCTCTGGTCATGATCTCGTAGTTTGTGAGTTCGAGTCCCACGTCAGGCTCTGCGCTGACAGCTCAGAGCCTAGATGGAGCCTGCTTCAGGTTCTGTGTCTCCCTCTCTCTCTGCCCCTCCCTTGCCCATGCTCTGTCTCTTTCAAAAATAAAATATAAAAACATTTAAAAATTTTTTAAGTTTTTTAAAAAAATTTTAAGAATAAAACAAAAAGCAAGAACCTGACTTTACTAAAAAAATTGATTTGTTTGGTTTCATGACTCCAGTACATCTGAGAAAAGAACCTAGTAAAACTAGCAAAATCTCAATATGTGAATTCCACCCCACCCCCACCCCCACCCCCAGCTCTGAGATCGCTTTGGGGAAGTTAGGACCCTGAGTCTGTACATGCCGAGGGGAAAGTGGGTGCCGTGGGCTTCACGCTGCGGGGGAGGGAGTGCTGACACCCTTCTGCGTGGGGCTGGTTTGCAGCAGAGGCGAGGGCTCCCCGCCTGGCAGGACACTGGGGACTCCTTCACGTGAGGATCGGACCCACCCGGTGCGAACGCGGCTTTACCTGGCAGCATGACAAAGGCGTCGTATATTTGTTGCCAAGAAATCGTCATTGCCAATTACACGTATGCAAAACAAGACCTCGTCTCTGACTTAAAGAGCTCTCAAGCCCGGAAAGGGGTGAAAAGGGCTGTCTCAAGGTACAGCAAGGGGTTTGCAAGATGGGGGAGGAGATTCAGAGCTAACGGGGCTGATGCACCTATTAGCAACTGTAGCAGAGAGGGGCTAGACCATGACTTTGCAAGAGGCACATGGCATTAGGAGATGATCCTGCAGGACCGGAATGCCCCTGCTGAGGTGCCATCTGGATGAGCCTTGGGGGACCTAAAGTAGTCTTGGTGTTCATAATAACCACTGGGCACTCACTTGGACACCATCCTAAGGATTTTACATGTATGGTGTCACTGTGTCCTCACAACCAACCTACTATTATTATCCCCATTTTCTAGATGAGGAAACTGAGGTATATAGGGGTTCAACAATTTTTTCCCAAAGTCACATGGGAGAGTCGTGAATGGAACTCAGGCAGATCGGCCTCCCCGTTCCAGGCTCATAACTGCCTTTGCTAGTACAGCCCCAACCTGGCTTCCTGCTCATTTTGCAGATGGAGAAAACAAGGCTTGGAGAAGGACAGTCGCTTCTCTGAGATTTTAACCTGAATCTGAGCCCTTATCTTTCTGGTAGAGAAGCCCCATGGTCCTATCATTACCCTAGGACAGTAGCTACGGACCCACTTTATAAGGTATCTCTCTCTGTGACATCCAAATTACCTCTCTGGGGAGACGCGATGGAAACTGGTCTGGGTTGGTTGGCCTTGGGAAGGAGAGGCGTGCGGGTAGACCTTGTGGGATAAGTCCGACAAGGCTTCGAGTCTGCACTCAGATATGGACAAGGAGTGGGTGGGTGCCTTGTATCTTGGAAATGATGTTTTGCAGAGATGAAGGAGGCGAGTGGAATGGCTTGGAGAATGAAGGCAATTTTATCAGTATTGTTACCCATCATAAATAATTTCAAGCAGGCATTTGCCTCCCCAGAACCAGCTAGTAACTTCTGGGAGGCTGTCCTTCTTCCGGTCACAGGTCATACACAGTATTTCAAGTCTGAGGGCATAATATTTGATCACAAACCCTGACCTCTAGTCTTGAAGACATATGCTCTGAATTTTAAAAGGCTTCTTCCGGAAATATTTAAAGCTAACCATTTCATTAAATGAGTCCCAGATATCCAGACAGTGTGACTGGATGTAAATAATATGGAATTATTTATGAGGATGACTTGTTCTGAGAAGATTACTGTACTAAAGAGATGGAAATCCCACCTTTTCTCCCCATTCACTCACTGGGATTAGAGCCGATATATTTCAGATGTAGCCAAGAGAGATAAAAGGTAAAGTAGATTTGGGGACACAGCTACCCCGTGGTCCACACGGACTGGGTGATGGAACTTGTAGTTGCTTTTCCATGGGATCCAGCCTTTGCTTAGGCAGCAGAACATTCTCCTCTCATGACGAATTTTTGGATTTGAACTGAGCGGGCTCATCTTGCGTAGCTCAGAATTCTTTTATTTGGGGCTGCTTAATTCTTGTTTCTTTTCTTTTCTTTTCTTTTCTTTTCTTTTCTTTTCTTTTCTTTTCTTTTCTTTTCTTTTCTCTTTTCTCTTTTATTCTTCTTTTCTTTCCTTTTCTTTTCTTTTCTCTTCTTTTCTTTTCTTTTCCTTTTTTCTTTTCTCTTTTATTCTTCTTTTCTTTTCTTTTATTCTTCTTTTCTTTTCTTTTCTTTTCTTTTCTTTTCTTTTCTTTTCTTTTCTTTTTTCTTTTCTTTCTTTCATCTCTACACCCAACTTGGGACTCGAACTCACAACCCCAAGATCAAGAGTTTCATGCTCCACTGACTGAGACAGCCAGGTGTCCCTGGGCTGCTTAATTCTTACCATTTATTTGGGTGGAATTTTTAAGCATGTAAGCTTAAATAGTACTTACAGGGATTAAGATAGAATCCATTTTGTTTTCCAAACCAAGAACCCCCTTTTGTCTTACCTTGAAACTGAAAGCTTTGATCAATAGTGCTTCACACTGATGTTGGAATTGACATTCTCATATGTATTTACTGGCTTTCCAGGCCTTAGAAGATCTGGCCCCAAAAGCTACCTCTCTAGCTTCATCTCATCTTTCTCTCTTGTTCTCTCTGGGTTCCAGTCACATGACCTTCTTCCATTTCTTTGAAATTGAAATTTCTTTCTGCAGATTCTAGTTTTGGGGGCTGGAATATCCTGATCTGATCCCCAATCATCTCTCCGGCAATCGCTTAATGTTACTTCCTCCAGGAAGACCACCCTGACATCTTCCTCTTCCCCCCAAACTGGGTCATGTTCTCCTGTTATATATTATCACTGCACTAGTTTCTTGTCTTCTATAGCAGAACTTACATCAATTAAAACTAAGTGTGGGTAGTTGTGTTATTTTTTATGATCATGTAGTTTCCTAATGGGCTACAAACTCCCTATAAGCAAGTTATCTATGGTCTCTCAGGGTCTACGACAGTGCTTAGCATGTTGTAGTTGCTCAATAAATAAAAGAATGAACGAGTGAACAATGAATGAGTAAATGAGTATTTGGCTAATTGCCCACGAATTATGATTTGGGAATGTTACAGAAAGGCAACTCAAGGTCTTCAGAACCCAAACTCTGAATTCTGATACTTCATTCTGAAGCTTACATAAAATTTCGACATTATTTTATGCAAGCATATCTTCTATCATTTTTCTCAGTCTTAAAAAAATGAGTTGAATCAAATGATCTGAAACCTATTGAGATTCTCCTCTATTGAATAAAATCTATTCATTAAAGGCATAATATGCCATTAAAAATCAGAAAAAAATTAATTACGGCAACATTACCCAAAGTGTGATTTGTAGAGGGCTAGTTTTGTCGGAGTGTCACATGATTAAGGGCAACTGGGAAATTAACAACAAAAAAAATTAAATTTTGCTTGTTTTGGTGAAGGACTTCTGGAGCCTTCAATATGCTAATGTGCATCAATGAAAGCCGATGAGGGTTTAAAATGAACTGTTTTCCAAACATGTTTGACCACTGAGAATCACCTGGTCATAGACCATGTTTCATAAATGGTGATGGGCATACAGAGAGGCAAGCCGCTGTTTCGCGTTATATGAACTGCCCTCCTCCCCTACTTCCCCCCTACTTTGGGAGAAGGAATTGCATTGATTTTTTTTTTTTTTTTGAGAAATGACTTCTCCCCCAGACCAAATTTTAGGAACACTGCTCTCTTCCTTGCATTGACAAGCAGCTCCCAGTTAAGCACCAGCTCTGTTTTACAGCTTGAACATCAATGACTCATTAGAATGGAAACCTCGAGTTCCCATTGTCCTATCCCACAGTGAACTCTCATTGGGAGTGGGGAAGGGCAGTGAGCTTAGGGATATTTAAGAAGTGAAATTAGTGCTTTAAACCACACTGTGGATGGGGAAATAGAAGCAAGGAGAAGCAATATTCCTATCTGGGAAAGTAATTAGACTTGGAAATATAGCCTCAAAAATGGACAATGGAGAAAAACTTACAGGAATTAGCTTCCAGCAGGAGACAAATAATTCAGAAGATCAAATTGAGAGATTTTGTTAGCATGGGTTCTGATTAAAAAAAAAAAAACAAATAACTTCAACATCATTCATGCCTGAAACCCAAAAGAATATGGGCTCCACCCATATGTGCTTGTCAACCCCCTTGTCAATAATATTTAATATTTGTTCCATTTAATGACCGTAGGGTGTGACTCATGAATTTGATGGTAAACAGGGTAGTTTTGTAGCCCCGGGTGGTTTTCACCATCTAAGCAGAAAGGGGGGATATTTAGGGTATAAAAAGGACATGAATTTTATAATAAAAATAGCATGAGAGTTTTGTGGATGGGGCTTAAATATCTCTGTGGAATACAAAGTTAAACAGATTACCATATGTTCCCTTCAGGAGCATTTGTGAAATGAAGACCAAATGTGTTTTATAGAATGATGTTCTTCATAATGCAGATAGCCACTGATTTGAAGCTGAAGCTAGAATAAATATGATACCTTTTGAGTGCTATTCACAGACACTAGTGACCTATCAATTTCCCTATCTCGGGAAAAGGGAACCAGAGGATGACAGCTCCCTCCCAGAAGAGTGGTTGATATACGTTAAGTGGCTACGTCTCTGCTTCTGATTATTAATTGTGGCTAATATAGAGCAAGCAGATGTCCCCAGACTAGGCAGACGCTTCTTGGAACAGGGAGGTCTTTAGGCATGGCGGAAAGACGCTCCCGGTCTGGGTTTTTGGCTGTACCTTGAGGCCAAACAAGCTTGAGCTTCAGAGACTCTCACATTTCAGGACCTGGGAGGGGTCCTTCTAATGTGTTGTCATGGCGATACGTATCTATAACATCTGTGCAAGTAAAATGTTTGGGGCAGAATCGGTTAAGATGCTGCCTTTTTCCTCTCCAACTTCGCCTCAGCCATACTTAACCTTAGAGTTGAGTGGCATCAGAATGACAATTGGTATTTTAAGGTCTAGTAATAGGAAATGTGCTTGGAGGACAGATTTCCTTGGGGGTTGGTATATTTTTGTGCTCCTCCAGTCAGTCAAGATCCTGCTAGTATCCTGGTTTGGAGTGGCTTCTAGAAACACCCCTACACCTAGTGTGTCAATGAACCCAATGCTGTGGTGGGAAGGCACAAAGCCAATGGCAGCCCTCTGATGTGAAGATAGCCTAAGGTGTCTGTACCGCCAATGGTCAGTAGAAGACAAACATGGTTAGGAAGGTAATGAGTTGAACGCTAGTCTGTGGAAAATTCTTCTGAGCATCAGATATGTATACTAGTAAGTGGAGAATATGATACTCATCAATGGTCTACTTGGAAGTTCTGTTCTCTCAGGAGAATAGTCACTCTTGCAGCAGACACAATTATAAACGCACCATCCTGGGCGTAGTTCCATTGTTGGCTCTTGGTTTTGGCTCAGGTCATGATCTCAGTTTGTGGGCTCAAGCCCGTGTCGGTGCGGAGGCTGTTTGGGATTCTTTCTCTCCTTCTCTCTCTGCCCCTCCCCAGCTCGTGCTCTCTCTTTCCCAAAATAAATTTTAAAAAATAAAGAAAAAACTAATTGCACCATACATTATTTTTTTGTTTTTTAAGGGAAATTAAAAGAAACTATCATAATGCCACTGCTTAAATTCCTTACTAATATGACACAGAATACCAGCAGAAATGAGAGACAGTAAAATATGGAATACACCATAAAATAAGGACATCAGTGACAAACTGGTAACTGAGGGTTGTTCATTCAAAGAGTGTTTAGGGTTAGTCATTCCATGAAAAACTTGGAATATCCCTGACATCCTACAGCTTACGTAGGAAAGAAACTGACGGAGGCTTTCCCCAAGCTGAGAACTATTCTAAAAATGTATGTGACATTGCCTCTGAGATATAAAACTCCCATAAACATTTATAAACTACCAATAATAGAAGAGGTTTTGATCAACCATGCTGGGGAAGGATGACGTTATTTTCCTATTTCCTCTATAGAAAGATATTTTATAAAATCTCTGTCAGGACAAGACAAAGAACATGACACACAAAAAAATGTAGGAAAAAATCTTTTAGAGATGTCAGGCAGCTACTAAAATATTGAGTTATTTTTCCAGATTTTGGCTCTTTAACATTTATAATTCGGCAGCCTGTATTTCCTCATTCCAAATAAAGTTACTTTCTCGTCTAATCTTGTATCAGTAATTTGGAATTCTTTTTTTAAAGGACGATCCAAATGGAAGAAGTTTTAACATCAACAAAACCACATGATGCTGAATACTTCATCCGCATTGGCCTCAGTTTCCTCACCTGTAAAATGGGCGCTAATGACACCAGGTGAGTGGCTGTAAAGGGAACATGGAGAGCCGAAGGCACTGGAAAGGGCTTACATAACAAAATTCACGGACCCAGAGTCTGTGAAAACTGGGAACAAGACCGAAGGTGCCAGGTCGCCCCCTGTCCTCCTGGCTCAACACCAGTGAAGAACTTGCTGTGACATCCGTATGGTTCCTCTGGCATTAGCTCACCACAGGGTCCCATCCCCAGGGTCTTAGTGGCCTGTCCTCGAAGAGGCGGGGGGACAATTCTTTGCTAGTTGTCTGCAGGTTCACCTTTCCTCATCCTTGCTCCACCTTGCATTTTTCTGATAAACAGAAGGTGGGAAAGAGGCAGGTGCTACCTTCCTCCTGCCTCTGCGGTTTCTTCTGGAAGGCACGGTCAGGGAAGGTTGCCGTTTGCAGGCGCGTCTTAAAAGCAGTCCCCTTATCCGGATGCTGGTTTCGCGGATGTCAGAGGCGGACGGCAGAGCATCTCCGCTGTCGCCACCGCGGACGCGGCAGGGGTGGCTCCCGAGCTGGCCGTGGTGAAGCAGCTTCTTAATCCTGAGTCAAGAAGTGGATTTGAAGCCGGTAGTTCTGGTGGCAGCTTCCTGATTCTCCATACTCCTGACGTTCGCAGGCCAGTCCCGCAGTACCTTTTCAGGACTCATTCCTAGAAGGTGACCCTCCGCTCCTCCATCGAGTGTTAAGTGCCTCAGTGCGTTAATATTTTGGGCTTCCAAATCTGGACTGACACAGGATGATGTGCAGACAGTTCCTTATTATTATTTTTTTAATGTTTATTTATTTATTTTTTTTAATTTTTTTTTCAACTTTTATTTATTTTTGGGACAGAGAGAGACAGAGCATGAACGGGGGAGGGGCAGAGAGAGAGGGAGACACAGAATCGGAAACAGGCTCCAGGCTCTGAGCCATCCGCCCAGAGCCCGACGCGGGGCTCGAACTCCCGGACTGCGAGATCGTGACCTGGCTGAAGTTGGACGCTTAACCGACTGCGCCACCCAGGCGCCCCTAATGTTTATTTTTGAGAGAGACGGAGACAGAGCATGAGCAGCGGAGGGGCAGAGAGAAAGGGAGACACAGAATCCGAAGCGGGCTCCAGGCTCTGAGCTGTCAGCACAGAGCCGGATACGGGGCTCGAACCCAAGAACTGCTCAACCGACTGAGCCACCCAGGGGCCCCGACGTGCAGACAGTTCTAATGCAGCCTACAGAGCTCTCCCCTCCTGTAGGGCAAAGTGGAGAGAATCAGAAAGGTACATCTCTCCGAATATGGCCTGGAAGTGACAGGGGACTGCTGACGGGGCCTTGCGTTGTGCTGAGGAGAGGCAATTTTAACTCTCCTGTTCAAGACTGAATAGGGACACATTGCTGTATATCCATATAGACAGGTAACAGTGACCGGGGACCAGAAACCCGGTCTCTGGAATTAACGTTTCAACCTCAAGGAGAGGGAGGAGGTGAGAGCCTGAATCAATTAAGTTCCTTTCACCTGGTGGAAAAAGCCCGGACAACGAAATAAAGTGTAGAGCTCGAAAAGTAAATGTTGCTCTCGCGAGCATAGGCATTGCCATCAACCCCACTATAGGATTCAAGTCACCGTATGTTGAGTGTTAACACGTGCCAGTTACCGTGTTTTCCGTGGCTTAAGTTCGATCATTCCACCTCTCACGGAGACCCGATAAGGGGGGGCTGATATCGTTTCCATTTAACACCTGGGGAAGGGAGCCATAACTCAGGTACGCGGTGATGCACAGCTATTAAGGGGCCTAGATAGAATTCAGACTTAGGATTTGCATAAAGAGCTGTAGGGGGAACATATGAGGTGCAGGAGAAGTATGAGAAGAAGATTTAGAAAGGGAAGGGGAGTTGGTTGATTCTTGAAAAGTCATGGGCGATATGATCCTGGTGCATGGGGAAGGATGCTCCACTCTCTAAGAGAATCATTAAGTGAGAAGAGACACGTGTTTTTCTGAGTGGGCATGGGTGGCCCTCGGGTCCTATCCCCTGGGCCGTGACGGCTGCCATGAGGATCCCTCTGTTCCCATCCCCTCCCACGCGGGTGCAAGCACGATCGTCCAGGAGCAAATGGGTCGGCCTCACATCCGCCTGTTTAGTTGGACGTCGGAGCTCAGAGGGAGGGCCCTCAGACACTAGTGCAGACACATGGGGCATTTTCCCCTTTCGTGAGCCACAAGTAGATGTAGTTGGAGAACTTGGCCTCCACGTGGAGGTCTGGGGTGACTCTTGCACTACTGTGGCTGCGGAAAGGCCAGACACAGAACAAAGGTGACTCGGGGTCCCTTGCGGCATCTTTCCCGGTTCAGAGTCATGCTCAGGAAAGGCACTTGGCTCGGCGGTTAGTTATTCCTTCCTGTGACCCCTTAGCCCGTGCTTCACTCGCTGACCCACATGTTTGCTCATTTGCTCCCTTCTGCCTTCCCTGCCAGAGTCTGAGCAGCACCGCATGTAAGACCGCAGGCTACACCTGGATTTGAACCCTGGTTCAAACACTTATCGGTGATACGACCCTGGGCAAAGATTGCCCCTCTCTACGGCTCAGTTTCCTTATCCTCACCTGTAAAACGGGACAGTTTTTACTCAGAGGGCTATTATGAAGAGTCCCTGAGTTTAATACAGGTCAAATGCTGAAACCACCACCTGGAACAGGGGCTCCTGGGTGGTCAACCAGTTAAGCGTCTGACTTCAGCTCAGGTCATGATCTTGCAGTTTGTGGGTTCAAGCCCTGCATCGGGCTCGCTGCTGTCAGTGCGGAGCCTGCTTTAGACTCTCTGTCTCCTTCTCTCTCTGCCTACCCCCTACTCACACGTGCACACACACACTCTCCCTCTCTCTTTCAAAAATAAGTAAACACTTAAACAACAACAATAAAACACTACCTGGAGCATAGTAAACGCTCATGAAATCTTAGGGTTTTTTTTTTCCCCATTCATTTTCAAACCATATGCTCCCAACCTCACACATTTATGTACCATTTTCATGATTTTTGCCATATCCTACACCTGTAATACCACTGTATTTGCTTAATACTTTTATTTAACTTAAATTGTTCTAAGCAATAGTATCAATGATATAAGGGATTTAATGTGCAGGTTAATTTTTTTTTGGTCACATCTCTTTCTTTGTCCCTTAGCAACTACAATTGAAACGTCAGTTTACGTATCCCTAAACATTATCTTGTGTACCACCAGCGGGGTAGGCAATAACTCCACTTTAGGAAATACTTGTGTGAATAACTGTTTTTTCGTGTTGAGTTATTTTATTAACTCACCAATTTACTAATTCCTCTAGTTGTTCATTCAAGGACTCCCTGCGTCATTAATGCCGGGAATTGTTTTTTTTTTTTTTAACAGCCATGTACCTAGTATCTCCTGTGCTGGACCCTGAAGGGACTCAGATATGCCCCAGGTAAGTCCTTGAGTGTGGGGAGCTTGCAGTCTGGTGAGGGAGGGAGGCAGCCATGCGCATAAGCAATTGCAGCACACAGAGTTACAAGCCTCTGAGAGAGGTGTGCGGAGAAGGGATGGGGGCCCCAGGGGAGTCAAGGCTCCTGCAGTCAGATGATTCTCCAAGGACACAAGCTCAGCCTCCCCACTCCTGGTAAAACAACAGTGGTCATGATGCAATAGTTGCTGGTTGTTGTTAAGTGCTGTGAACATCAACAAGGAAGGACTTCAGTGCGGGCTTAGACAACACAGAAAATGGAAGCAGGAAGGATTCTGGTTAAAACGAAGATGCTTCAGCCAGTCCTCCCTCCCTCCCCCCTCTCTTGCTCCCTCCCTCTCTCCCTCCCATACATATTTATTGAGCACCTACTATGTGCATAAGCCAGAGAACATAGTCTCTGCCATCATGGAATTTATTTATTTATTTTTTTTTTTTTCCATCATGGAATTTAAAAATCTCCCATGGGGACCAGATATTATGGCACAAACAATCATACAGAGGACAATCCTAATCGTGACAGTGGTCAGGGAGAACACAGAGTTATGAGAACATCTAGAAAACTCCAAGTAGACTAGGGAGTTAAAAGTGTCAACTCTGAGAGCTCTGTGAAATGTAAGGGAAGGAAGATCGACAGAACAAGGAGGAATTAGCCGAGGGGTTCTGGGTAGAGGCAGCTCAGCATGTAGGATGGCTGGAGACGGAATGAGACCCATGGTTTTTTCTTTGCTGGATGTTAGTGAAAGACCTTGAAGGAGGAAAGCAGGATATGAGGCTGGGGGCACAGGGCACAGGATGTTTAAGATCACCTGGGACATCGTAGGCACTGTATTGCCCACCACTGTCCTCAGTGTAAGGAAAAAAGTACCAAGATTCTAGACAAGGGAGCTCCCGGCTCGATTTTCACTGGGAAATTCTCAGTCTCAACTGTGGGGTGGAGAATGCATTGGCCAGGGAGTGCACTTGAGCTGCGTTCTCAAGTCAAGGGTAGGAAAAGTGAAAACGAAGGTCCTCAAGGTGATGGAGCAGAGTAGAAAAAAATTCCCAACAGGTTCCCTAAATGAATTAATTGCCAGGGCGATCCCCCGGAGACCCAGTGGGGCCCGGGACATGATGGAAACCAATGTCATGGCTATATCGAAAGTTGCCTTCGAACTCCATACTGTGGGAAGAGCACGGGCTTTGGCGCAAAGCAGATGGAGGTTCATACCCTGCCTCCATGTCTTTGGCTGTTTGACCTCAACCTGCCAAGCCCCCATTTCATCATGAACAGGATGGACACAATAACAGCACTGCCCTCATAGAGCCATTGTAAGGCTTAGACAAAGAACACACCAAATTTCTGGCACATAGTAGGTGATCAGTGAAGCAGAATATATCGGTAGTGCCGTGTCACATTCTGTTTTCTGTAGATGCTGAAGGGAACCGAGGTTTCATTTTGGGTTTACCAGGAATTCTGGAGAAGCAGCCACACTGTAAAAATATTCTTTCTGATATGCTGCACATTATAGTAAATGGCATTATTCATGGATGTGTCAAAGCCATAAAATAGGAGATTTTGAGGCGATCACAGCTGTGAATGATTAATATTTTCATCCCAAGATGCCAGGGAGGTAGCAAGGCTATGTTAATTATTACATGCCTGAGCCTCGTACTGTGGGCTTCCTCCCCAAGTGCCTGTTAATTTGCTCATGTGCTGTGCAGTGAATAGGAGTAGGGAACTGTCCCCTCAGAAAGCACAGCGGATCTCTGGCAGTCCTCATGTCCCCCGTAACTGCTTTATACTTCTGCGGGAGGGAAGAAAAAATCCCCAAATCTGATAACAATGATGGGTTTTAAGCAGCAATGCTAAAGAAATGCTTTATCAAAGATGGCTTTAAGCTTTCTTTTTGTTTCCTTTTTATTTACCTTTTCCTTAATTTTCTCTTGAAAATTTTAGGTGCACTGAAATCAAAAATACCTCCTATGCAAATACCGTCATCTCTTAAATTGTTTGCCGTAGGTGTTAAATTTTAAATTTCTTGAGTCATCTCCCTATCACTATTTAAAATGTATTTGTACGTATAGACACTGTGTCCTTTTGTATTTTTGACTCAAGAAGGGCAGCTCTATCGCCCTGTAAATATTTGTTTAGCCTTCGGTGTGGTGTCTCTTTATTCGGAGGATGTTGGTTTCTTATCTTTACCTCTAAAACCCCTCTTAAAACTACAGGTAGATTTTTAAAAATTAAAAAAAAAAAGAAAAGCAAAAGCAAAGACCGAGAGCTATGCCCTCATCGCCAACGGGAATGCGTGAATTTCTCTAAATCCCAATGTGTTCTTCTACACCGAACCAATCCCTCCTGCAATTTCCGTAAATCTCTCTATTCATATGATTTCACTAGGATCCGTCTCTGTTGAAAAATCTCGTTGAGGCTGCCTGGCCGTCTGGAAGGGGAAGATCTATTAATTTCATCATTTGTATGAATCATGTCTAAATGATCTCAGCAGAGAAAATGTGTTAGCCATTTAAATCTCATCATTACATATTATATAATAATTACTGCTAATTCTAGTTTGGATGGGCCACAGTTTTGGCTTTCTGTCCCCTTTTTCAAAGTGGAGGATAGGGTGACCTCACCGAATGTAGCCCCTCCAGACTGAACGCCTTCCCTTGCCTTCCTCATTATGGACTTAATAGCCACATTCAACATCAAGCGTCTGGCCAACTTAAAGTCTGTTTTGTGCTCGTAATTAGTATTCATTTTGTGAACGTGGAGTTCACCCTCAGCACACAACGGAGCCTCATGTTAATCACTGCTGTGTCTTCCTCGCTTTGCTTCTGATCCGTCCGCATCGTGAGCCTCGTCCCATACCTCATGTGTTGCCCTTACCAGCCACACGGGCACCTCCACACCGCACGGTGTCAGAATTAGAAACTTTGGGCAGATCTGTAATCACGCCGTTCTCATCAACTCTGTGCGTGTTATTCATTTCATTTCCACATTCGAACCGTTAATATGCCTTAATTTCTCTCACTTTGTGAATATTTAATTCCTCCCTTTTCAACATCATTTTTAGGTTGTGTGAATCATTTTCAAAGCCTTTGCTCTTCTCCGCACACTATCATCTGCATATTTTATGAAATGGCACGGTTGAGTCTCGGAGGGCTCTTGATAAAAATGGAACTGGCAACCTGCTCATTAGCTGTTTACCTGGAGCTGTGTGAATCCCCGATAATGGCACGCTCCCATTTGGATTCGAATTAGGATGCTCTGACAAATAACAACCAGAAGCCTTCTCGGGGACGTCGCCTGCCTTCCAGTGCCCTCCTCTCCTCATTTGCGGAGAGTTTCTGGGAAGCTGGCTTTGGGGGGCTGTCCCAGGGAATGTTCCACCCTGACTTCAGAGGCAGCTTAATTTTTGAAGTGGAAACACAAAAGCTTTAGCAAATTAGCACCTCCAAGGAGAGTGAGATTCCCCAGAAAGGACACATTCTAAAGGTCAGGTTATTTGACCTTCTGGAGTTTTGCAGATGCCAGAAGTCAGTTCTCTGCTTTAACCGGGTGGCCAAGGGCCCCACGTTGTCTGGGGCTGGGGTTTCCTGGGGCGAGGGTCCTGTGGCTTTGAAAGCAGGAGAGTTCCAGGCAAATGAGGATGGCTTGGTCACCCTCATGACCAACTCCATGACCTGTGTGGTGCTCCCGGCCTTGAAAGTAGCTAAGATGGTCAAGGTACCGTAGAGCTGAGCTTCCTGGCTTTGCACACCAAGAAGTCGAGGGAAAGGCACAGCACACAGACCTGTGGTCCGTGAGCTTAGCTTGAACACTCAAACTATTTTTATGAGCTGATAACCTGCATTTAAAAATCAGGAGATTCAGGGGCACCTGGGGGGCTCAGTCAGCTAAGCACCCGACTCTTGATTTGGGCTCTGGTCATGATCTCACAGTTCATGAGATTGAACCCCGCATCTGGCTCTGGGCTGACAGCGCAGAGCCTGCTTGGGATTCTCTCTCCCTCTCTCTCTGCCCCTCCCCTGCTCATGCTCACACTCTCTTTCAAAATAAACAAATAAAAAAAAAATAAAAATCAGGAGATTCACATAGAAACATTCAGGATTTTCACTTCCCTTGAAAAGCCGAAGACATGGCTGTCCTGTGTCCGCATTCTTTACGGGAACGATCGGTCAGCTGGAGCTGGACGTTGACTGTCCCTTTAGGTGGGGTACCTGCTTTCCAGTTTTATCATCCTCCCCGGCTGGCTCCATTAAGTCTGTGCAGCAATCCCGTCTCAGTTTGCAGTTGACCGTGTAACCCCGCGTAAAACTGAGTGTTTTGGCAGGAGATTCAGGCCTGCGTTCTGTTGTCTCTGAGCTGTCTGACTTTGGGCAAGATAAGTAAACACACTGGGCCTCAGTTTCCCCATCTGTAACTCGAGGATAATAAAGTGTACTGGTATAGTATGTTGTAAATATTAAGTTGAAGAAAATATGCCCACTGAGAAAATGCAAAGACACAGTTTAGCGGTGGCCCAGTCCAAGTAAGTGTTTATGAAAAGCATTTGTCCTTTTGCTTTGTACTGTATTATCATTCGTTTTACGGAAAAATAAACCGGAACCCAGAATTGCCTGGTGAGTTACTTAGAATATAAATAGAAACCGTGTGGCTGAAAACAATAAGAGGGGGATATTACTGGCATTGAGAGAAGTTGTTTTATAATGTCGGTAGGAACTAAACATTGAGGTGCACCCACGCAGCTCCAGGTGACTACCTATGCGATTACTGATACCGCTGACCGTGACAGGGGAAACAGAACATTCCGTTCTCCACGTACAGGTAATCTTGTGTTCCTCCCCGCATTAGCAAATCCTCTAACACCTTTATGAGTTCAGCAAACCTATACTTTTTAAACAAACTGAATGTCTTTGTAGTAGAATCTGTTTCCTGAAGATTTTCTCCTGTTGAAATGGTTTTATCCTATAGTAGCCTTGTGACGCTGGGGCTTTTATCACTAGGCAAAAATGATACGCTATTAATACCTTGGATTTACATAGCGTTTTTCTTCCGAACAGTTCAAAGGTACTAGATGGTTCTCAAAGAAATGGTATTTGACATTAGTGAAGAAGATGTTAGATGACAGGAAATAATTGTCTATCTTATTAAGTGTTTCCTCCCCCCCTCCCCCTTTTAAAACAGACTTGTAACACCACAGGCTCAGAGCTTTCCTAAGGAGATAATTTGGGAAGCTCTGTGGTTTGCTGGAAAGTATTTTTGATTCTGAGTTATTAGGACCTGGGCTTGAAACTCTGGTTGGTTCCTGGAGCTGTCTGGGCTTGGCACCCACAAAAATAAGCAGATTTTTGAAGAGAGTTAAATAAAGGGACTATTTACAAAACTGTGGGCAGGTATAGAGAAGCCACCAGGATAGAGGGAGACCCAAGGAATACTCACGGAGAGGCCCTTTTGTGACCCTTGTGCCTCAGAGGAAGAGGAAGGAGAGGTGGGTAGACTCAAGAGACCAAGGGCCATGTGGAGATGACCACTTTATCTCAAGAGGGTTCTGCTCCACACAGGGAGGGAGCTAAAGGGAAATACACTGAGATCACTCTCTCTTTTTTCCCCTCTAATTTATTGGTGGTGTTCCCTATTGGCCAAATCCAACCAGAAGCTTTGGGAAGAAGAACCCTTGATAGTAGTGTATACTGCTTAGCCTCCCAAGACACTGCAAATGAGGGGCTGGTATAGAAGGAACCAGAAAGGGACAGCATAATCAGCTATGATTCTGAGTCAGTCTTTTTATCATGTCCAAATTTCCTTCTTGGCAAGCTGAAGCTACGTGTGTAATACCTACCTCCAAGTGTTATTTGAGGACAAAGTGACGTAACACGCACACTCTCCTGGCAAGTAATGGGTCCTCACTTGAAGGATGAAATAGACCGGTGTTTTGCATATGGCCATTTCATCTATGAGGCAACACAAGCTGAGGGCTGGGGGGCTAAAAGTTTTCTGATACTCAATGAAAATATTTGAGCCCTGAAAATACAAATCATGGCTTTAAAATATAAAATGTAACTCAATAACAATAGATAAATCCTGTATCAATTTTAGATGAAGCATAATAATGTTATGCATTATTCAGCTTTGTCAATGAATCAAGCTGTAACCAACTCTTATTTAGCTCTATATAAGCTTATTTAAAGTGGGATGTGTTCAATACGTCTATCTAGGACTCACTGAGTTCTCGATTGATCTGTTTCACATACTGGTTTTCCTGGGGAAGATTATATTTTAAGAGGTTTACGTTTATGATCATCTCAGTGTTTTGACTGAGTAGTCGAATAACAGAGCAAGAAGGGACACTGGAGAACATGGAGACTAGGCAGAAGTAAAACAACAACAACGACAATAACAACAGCTGGTGACCCAAAGGGCATACTCAGCCCCATGATCCTTTTACATAGAAATTATGTCTTTCAAAATTCTAAATAAAATTTATTTTAAAAGAAAACGATTAAAAACTTCTAGAAAACATTTTTTTTTACCTCTTAATTCCTCAGAAATTACGATGCATTTTGAACGATGTCATCTGAGACTTGATGAATGCAGGGTAACCCACATTTAAACATGACGTTTTGCATAGAAGCTGGGATTTCCAGTTTCTATCTAAAGGTTGGAAGGTCCTCAATCTGGTTCTAGGTATCCCACACCAATGGCAATTGTAGTGAAACAGAATAGCTCTGAGCTGTTGAGAGGACCAAGGCTCTCAGATCAGGCCTGTCCTTTCTCACGTCTTCTTTGTTCATTGGAGTTGGAGGAACCTAGTCTGGTGGCTCCAGACTTGGGGTTCCTGAACCTGTAGAAGACCTATAGGGAGGCATGGAGAGGCATGGACCCATTTTAATATTCTACAGTATTAGTGTACATCTTACCCAGAATAAAGCAACAGATCAAGTTGTTGGTTCACTTGAGTATAATAATAACGGTTGCCTCCTAATCAGGTTCTTATTGGCAGGTGATGAGCAAATAGCAATAATAATAATAATAATAATAATAAAAATAAAATAATAATAATAAATAAGGGGTTGGGGTGGTTGGTCTGATACATAGTAAATGCAGTGCAATTGATAAGTGTGAATTTCTTGGGATGGAAGAGAAAGGGGAGAGAGGAAGGGAGTCCTCGGCAGTGGAAACTTTAAGGAAATGTCACTCCAGAGATGTTTAGTGACCTGTCCAAAAAATCACATGCCTAGTCAGGAAGTGGCAGGCCTCTTGGCTCTCAGTCCCATATCCTTTGCTTTCAAACTGCATTCTAACTTGGCAGTCAAACTTATGGAAAAACCATATTCAAACTGCCTAAGCAAATCCTCTCTAACAAACTGACTTTCAGAGAGAAGATTCTCCTGCTTTTGTCCAGCTACATGCCAGCAAGGGTTTGAACAAAAATAGCTACGCTATATGGTTTATGTGCAATATTCCTCATACATATTAGGGAACATTAGGGTTTTGTACCAGGACTATTATTTCTCATTTAAGATACTTTGTATATTATATTTTACTTTATGTATGATAATATATATGGTATTTTAGAGATAATAGATCACTCGTGTCTTAATTTCCACATCTGCGAATTTGGGATTATAATAAATTATTCTGTGATGGCGACTAGAGATATACACATAATATATGTGAATATTTTTTAACTCCTTAAGTGAGAGGCACATTATAAATGCGAGCCATTCTTCAATATTACTCTTGAAAAAAAATAGCCCATGTAATCTTGCAAATAAAAGATAATTCTGCAGAAAATGTCTCTGTGTCACCTTTCTAGTGTTAAGCACTTCAAGTGAAGAAGCTTCTGGGCCTCTGCTTGTATGACTGTTCACAATCTAATTGATCTCACTGTCTGAATTGTCCTTTCTTAATTTCACCGCATTACTCATTTACTGCGCTCGCTGTTGAGATATCTGCGAGAGGTAGCAGGGCTCCCCCCAACCTTAGTCAATTAGACAAGCTATTGTTTCTGATTAAGACATCACATCCCAGAGAATAATAGCAATTCGAGTTGGAACAGAGACCCTGTGGGTCATGCTGTCCACTCCCCTGCCAGCTCAGGAGAATGTTTCACATTACATTGTAGTTTTGCGTGGTTTTCCTGATGTTGGTTTTAAAAAAATCCAAGCACTCATCAGTGTTAATTACAGCCCTGTCCTGCATCCCTGCCATGACTTAATCTTACTACAGTGCGTTGCTGATTCTCATGAATTGGCACTGAATGATGGCTTCTTGATATCATCTCATCAAAGGACAGGGACATGGGACATTTTCTTTTGAGCAGAGAAAGCAACTGTTGTCGTTTTACTTGCTTTCGTTTTTGTCAGGAGTTGGAAGTGAATTTTATCCAAATATATTCACCTGCCAGAGTTTCTGAGCTTCAAAATGCTTAGAACGTGGTAGGTCAATTTTTCATTAACTATTCTTTTTTAAATCAGGTATCTCCATTATTAGAAGGGTTAAGCTCTCCATGTAGAGAACGGTGTCCATAAGAAAGAAGCTCAAATTTCTTAGAAACTTCTTTGAATCAGTTCTTCCTTTGCATGGGGTTCAGTAGAATGGCCTCAGTGGGGGAAAATGACCTTGAGTATGGTTAATATAAGAAGAGGTGTTGGGGCGCCTGGGTGGTTCAGCCAGTTAAGTGTCCGACTTTGGCTCAGGTCATGATCTCATGGTTTGTGAGTTCGAGCCCCGCATCAGGCTCTGTGCTGACAGCTCAGAGCCTGGAGCCTGCTTCGGATTCTGTGTCTCCCTCTCTCTCTGTTTGTGCTCTGTCTCTCTCTCTTTCTCAAAAATAAATAAACATTAAAAAATTTAAAAAATATATAAGAAGAGGTGATTTGTTATTATTATTATTATTATTATTATGCATTTTGAGCCCTTACTCTATGCTAACCACTTTGCAAAGTGCTTTACATGCATTATCTCATTTAATCCTCACTGCTACCTGGGGCCAAGGACCATTATTTTTTTTTTTCAACGTTTTTTTTATTTATTTTTGGGACAGAGAGAGACAGAGCATGAACGGGGGAGGGGCAGAGAGAGAGGGAGACACAGAATCGGAAACAGGCTCCAGGCTCTGAGCCATCAGCCCAGAGCCTGACGCGGAGCTCGAACTCACAGACTGTGAGATCGTGACCTGGCTGAAGTCGGACGCTTAACCGACTGCGCCACCCAGGCGCCCCAGAGGACCATTATTATACTCAAAGGAAAAAGAAGCCAGAGAAGTTATAAAACCTGCCAAGGTCACTATGCTAGTACATTATGAAGCTAAGATAATAATGATAATGATAATTATATTGACATAATATTTAATAATTATAGTTCATATTTGATAGTAGTGATAATAATAATTGGAAGCCTTTTCTTTCCACCTCCAAGGTGGCACTTTGAATGGAACACAGGGCCGGGGTCATTTTTTTTTGAGCTTGAGAATTTCCAAACCTGTTACAGCATCCTAAGGACTGGGATATTTATTGTATGCCACCGTTTTCAATTAAATATTGTATTTGTTGACATTATCTCATGTAGATCTACCTCAAGTGATTTAGCAAATACGTATTTTGAATATCATCCCTAATTTGGTTTTTTTTTTTTTTTGGTCATTTTACAAGTAATGCAAGCGTATGATTTGTTTAAAACATTTTTTAAATCTTTTTAATGTTCATTTGTTTTTGAGAGAGGGAGAGAGAACAGGGGAGGAACAGAGAGAGAGAGGGAGACACAGAATCCGAAGCAGGCTCCAGGCTCCTAGCTGTCAGCACAGAGCCCAACACGGGGCTCGAACCCATGAACTGTGAGATCATGACCTGAGACAAAGCTGGATGCTTAACCAGCTGAGCCACTGAGGTGCTCCCATATTATGTGTTTTAAATTAAAAACATTACAGGAGGGAATAAAATGATAAAATGGCCCCCTTCCCCTGCCAGTCTTGAGCATCTGTTCCAACTCCTAGATATATCACCTGCCAACAGTTCCGTTGGCCTTCTTTCAGAAAGGTATTATAGGGGCATCTGGGTGGCTTAGTCAGTTGAGCATCCGACTCTTGATCTCAGCTCAGGTCTTGATCTCAGAGTTGTGAATTCAGGCTCCGCCTTGGGCTCTGTGTTAGGTGTGAAACCTACTTAAAAAAAAAGGTATTAGAAATACTTCAGTCACTTAAGTTTCATATGTTTTTTTAAATGTTTATTTATTTTGAGAGAGAGACACAGTGCATGTAGGGTGGGCAGAGAGAGTAGGGGGCGGGCGGAGGATCTGAAGCGGGCTCTGTGCTGATAGCAGAGAGCCTCATATGGGGTTCTAATTCACTACCTGTGAAATCATGACCTGAGCTGAAGTCGGTTGCTTAACCAACTGAGCCACCCAGGTGCCCCCACCCAGGTGCCCTCCTATGTCCTTTTAACCCGAACGAGATGACACTATGCATATTGTGCTATGCTATTTTTCTATCTTAATACATAATAACAATAATGCATAGTGTGTCTAATATTCAGTAGATATTTTTCTAAGCCCTTTATACGTATTAACTCATTTAATCTTCATGATGACTCTATGAGATATGCATATTCCTATCCCTGTTCTGCACAGGAGAAAACAGGCACATAGAGGTTAAAGTAATTGCTCAAGAACATACGTTATTAAAGGGATGAAGCTGGAATTTGATTATACTTCGGATATCTTTCAATTTCAGGAATAATGAATCTTACGCCTTTTAACTTTTGTATAATATTTCACCATTCACTATATCAGAGTCCCCTACAATGAACATTGGGGCTACCTGCTTTTTTTTTTCTATTTTAAACACTGTTGCAGTAATCATCTTTAGGCACACACAGCTTTGTGGACATGGGCAAGCTAACATTTCTAATTCAGATTCCTAGAACAGAATCCCTTGGTCAAAGTCATGTGCATTTAAGACAGAGAAAAAGCCAAATTCTCCTTTAGAGAAGTGATTCCCATTTCCCTCCCATTGTGGAAAACTCTGACAACTTCGTTCTCTTCTTAAAAACTTCCATTTTCAGAGGCTGCAGGATTGAGCATATTTTCCTTAACTTAGCTTCACCCCAACTTCCCAGACTCATTCTTTTAGAAACGCTGATGTTTTCTAGCTACTCTGACCTTCTTTCTGCTCCCTGACTGGGCCGTGTTCTTCTGTGCCCCTTTCCCTGAGTACCCGCTACTCCCTCTGCCTGGAATTCACTTCCGACCACCTTCAGTGGATACATTCTTACTTAGGTTTCATGACCCAACTCAAATACCTTCCCTCTGTTCACTGACAGACAGACCTGGTCATTCCTTTCATTAGCTCTTGGCAACCTGCATTGTAGCAGGTTCAACATGTTGACAGTCACATAATCTATGCTGCAGAAACGTAGACTTGTCTTCCTACAACTAAAATAAAATTTTAACTCAAGTGCCTTGATTTCCACCAATGGCTGAAAACTCTTAATCTCATCACCTCTGTCACCACCAAAATAATTTCCAGTAATGTCTAAGATTCTCTACCTATCCTCCTCCTTCCTGGGTTTTATAATTTTTGAAGCATTGCTGTTGACGAGACAGTCATCCTGGCATCGAAGAAGAAACTGTCCAGGGCTCATACCATCCTCTGGCTCTGCTGGTCTCCACTACTAATAGGTTATTTCATCTGGTGTTTGGGGATCGTGTTCTGGAATCTCCTTCTCATAGCTAGCATTTCTGCATTCTTTGTCCATTCTCTACATCTTAGCGTATACCCTGTGCTCCTTGGGAGCCCAGGAACTCTTGGCTGGTTTCCTCATTACCATGCTGGCACAATCGGTGCTCTATGACACTGTCCTTGGAACTCTGCATCTGGACACATGTCTCAGCCCTTGCTAATAGACTGCATGGGCGCCATATTGGTTTTGCTGGTCCCATGTTTTTGTAGTAGTGTGTTGAATGGGAGAGAACCTTTTCTAAGTGGCTTACAGGCTGACTGGGCTATGCCAGAGGAAGTGACTTACAAGTACTCATGACCCAGGATTTTCCAAACCTATCTGAGAATTTGTCCGACACCCGACTTCTCCCACTAAAGGTTGTTCTTTATGAGGGGACAAAGGCCGGGGCTGCTTCTTAGATACTGTTCTCCAAGACTCTTCTCTCACCCAGTGTAATTTTTTAAAGAAAATTTCTTTACCAGGTGATAATAAGACTACAACGTCATCATATATCTGCCCCTCTTGTTTGCTTTCCTTATGAAACAGCATTTCCACAGTCTTTTAAGCTCTTCCATTGGTATTTGGAATTCTGATAAAACCACTTCTTTTCCTCTGAACCAAGCCTGGTTCTTGAAAATCAAGAGCACTTAGGCTTTCACCGTATTATTTGTTTGACAAGTTCAATTAATTGAAAATTGGCTTTAAAAAAAAATCTGTATCTGTATCTACCTTCCCCTCAAAGGTGTTAGTGAGGGTTATAGCAATGTGGTAAAGGGTATTGGAAATCTACGTATTTTAATACCAACCTTTTACCCATCGCAGGACCTGCAATGTGTTATAGTATTTTCTACACCGATTGCCATCCTTTGTTTTCCCTTCATGCCTTACCTGTGAGCTCCTCCAGGAACACTTCTCCCAACACTTCAGCAGCAGCCCTCCTGGAGACACATGTAAGTGCTCAGTGTATCAATAAGCAAATATTTATTGAGCATCGCTTCGGGCAAGACACTGGGCTAGCCATCGAGGATCAGCATCAATCAAAACAGGGTCACGACTTTCACGAAGCTTACGTGCTGGCGAGGGGGGTTAATATTTAATAAGTCATCAGCACAGTTTATTAATTACAACTGTGATCATTGTTTTTATTCTCTGCTTCTATTTCGTGTTGTGAAGGCAGACCATGGGATTTCCCTTTTACTTTCTGAGGAAGGGACCCTTGAGTTGAGATGTGAAAACGCATCAAAGGGAAGCAGGCAAGCTATGGTCAAATAGAATGGAGAAGGGAAACATTGAATTAAGAAACAGGGCAGACGTCTCCCTGGGGAGGAAGGACCTCAGCTTGTCCAAAGCTCAAAGGGAAGGCCCACTGGACTGCAGGACGAAGAGGAAGAGCGGCACGATGACAGGATGGAGCCCGAGCAAGCATTTTAATGCTTACTGAATAAATGAACGGATGAATGAGCTCAGCACAGTCAGAGGCTTTGACTTCTGCTCTAGACTGAAAAGCTGCACGGAGTCTGTAGTTATATGATATTGACTAGCACAGCTATTCATGGTGTAATCACAAAACAAACCAGAGACTGGACCAAAGGCAGAAGTGTTGGAAGTCTCCAGCACCTTCATTACAAACGTCAGCTGGTTGCCTCTCATCTACAGCAACGTCTTTAGAGCTAAACGGACTCAGAGCATTTCCCCTCAAGCCTTCTGCTTGGTGGTTTCAGTTGGGTGAAGAAGCACTTGAGAAGTAAATCATTCAACACCCTGTGTCCAGTGGCAAATGGTGGCAAGGTGTCTGTTGAGAGAATGGAATATTTACCGGAGCCCCAGATGGGCAGAGGTTGACAAGCACTCTGATCTGTCCTCATCAGCGAGAGTCAGAACAGAAGAAAGGTCCAGGCCAATCAGGCATCCTCCACGGATGGAGAACCAGGATAAACGTGGGCAGAATTGACTCAGGGTGAGTAGGTGCCAGGATGAAAGGCAAAACTCCAGGAGGATCAATGCAGTGACCACCGCTTTGAGTCAGTAACCTAGAGATGTCAAGGGAAATATGGCAGATACCCTGTGGGGGTCTGGTTTGTGGCAAGTAGCCAGTTGGAGCAAGGATTTTGCCCTCACTGTATTATCTGATAGCTCTAATAAAAGTCAGATGGGAGAGCTAATCAGATCGTTCCTTGGCCTGGACCCTTTTAAATCAAAGAGAGGTCTATTTTGGCTCTCCATGTTAAGTAGACCCAGAGACCTGACATTTTGTGTTTATTTGAAATGATAAACTTAATCATGAGCGAAATGTTAAGAGATGACAGAACTGGCCACAGTAAGGTCACATCGTGTCCCTGCCAAACATAATACAAGCTCTCGCCTTCACCGGGTTGCCAATCTCTGCCACAGGGGGACCAAGCTGCTTGCAAATGGGGACTGGAGTCTGTCTATGTGATAATTAATCCATGGCACTCCGGAAAGACTGCCAAATCTGCCATATGGTAGTTTTATGACCTGGACTGCTGTTATCTCTGGAGAAAGCTAACATCATAATCTCATTTACTTCTTATCTGTGATTTGAACTTGTACTTTACGGGGTAAAATGGAAGCACAGTGATGAGGCCCAGGATTCCAGAGCCCTGAGATGTGCCCACTGAGCTTCTATCGCAAAAGTGTGCGGGAAAAGCCATGAAACTCTGACCTGGGCACCTGCAAGTGTCCTGAACTCACACAGCTTAAGTCCCGTGAAGGTCTCCGATAGATGTTTTATAAGGATTCTATCATACATGTGATAGAAACGCCTGACTTAAAAAAGGAAGAGGGACTGCCTTCCAGAAACATCATGAGGTAGAATCACATCTCCCCCCTCTTGTGTTTCTTTGGAATGTGCAGACCAGGTGTTCAGGATCAATTTTTTACCATGGTAACATCTGGTTTGGGTGATGGAGTCACCTGTAGGATTTCCAGAGGGGGCATTTGGACTTTGGTGAAGTCTAAAAAGAGTTTTACTGAGAGGTAACTTTGAAAGTAATTCGTAACTGTTAAAACTGAAAACGGCACATTGTAATAGTTACTGGGGCTCCACCATGGAAAAGAAAGTCTGTGTGTTTTTCCCAAATCCATGAGCTCTGTCTGTGGCCACATCCTTGTCTCTCCCACTCAAGGAGTTACATTATAAAAGATGAAGCTAGGGGCCTGGGTGGCTCAGTCGGTTAAGCATCTGGCTCTTAGTTTCAGCTCAGGTCATGATCTCACGGTTCGTGGGTTCAAGCCCCCTGCGTCGTCGGGCTCTGGGCTGACAGCTGGGAGCCTGGAGCCTGCTTCGGATTCTGTGTCTCCCTCTCTCTCTGCCCCTCCCCTGCTTGTGCCCTGTCTCACTCTCAGAATAAATAAATAAACATGAAAAAAATTAAAAAAAAAAAAAGATGAAGCTGGTGCAGATCTCAGGCCATATATTCAAATTTGCAAGAAGAAACATAGTATCTCTGATGCTCTTGGAGTCAACTTAGTTTCTACTATGAACCTCGGTGTGGAGACGGCTCCTCGGCTCATAGCATCGCATCGCTTTCCTAACATCTAATCTTCCCTTACTTCCTTTGATACAAGTATCCAAAATCATTCAGGTTGTGAGCCCAGCGAAGAGGCAGCATCTCCCAACCATACTGGATCCCAGCAGGGGCCGTGTAACACCTGGTGGCCAATGAGCCGAAAGCGCAGGTCTGTATGTGGAAGATGAAAATGGAACATCTAACTCTTCTTTGCTTTTCTCCTGCTTCCTGGCCTTCCGCCCCCCCCCCCCTTTGGAATGTTGATGCAATGGCTGGAGCTCCAGCATATTTATTATATGCTGTGTATTTTGAGAACCATTTTGAGAACAAGAAACAGGAGAATGTGGAGGGTCATAGACTGTGAGTATATGTATACACATGCACATGCATACAAATATATATACCTTTATATACACACGTACGTATATTTACATATACATACATCTCATGATGATGATGATAATGATGTTAGAGACATAGATACATAGCTGTTTTAATTCTCTTCTTATTTCCTCTAAGCTCTTTTTTTCCACATGTAAACTGAGGTCAAATTGATATACAGTGAAATGCACAGATCTTAAGGGTACGAGCCCATGCTCTTGTCTAACATATGCCCTGAGGTAACCCCACAGTCAAGACAGAGAAGATCTCCATGGCTTTAGGTGATTTTCTCATGCTTTTTTATTTTATTTTATTTTTATGTTTATTTTAAATTTATTTTAATTTTAATTTTTTTTTTTTTTTTTGGCATGATACTTTAAAGGAGTGGTTCAGAAGCCTTAAAACCGCATGTATGCCTGCAGCCTTTGGGATGGGCTCTGTCCCATTATGGATAGGGACTCTGGGCGTGTCTGGGAAAGGAGGTCCGGGAATCACAGCTCACAGGAGGTTCTCAGACCCCTGGCCTTTCTCCCGTTGATCTTCTGTGTGGTCACTCTTATCAAGAAAGCACGTCAGGATGTTTTCTGCAGAAATATTCTGATTATGTGAACTAGATCACGTGGCCTGCGATAAATCACCCTCTCTGTCCCCTGGTATTTTGAAAGCTGATGAAGCTGCTGGCTCTTGGCTCCTTACTTTGTATGCAAATGATGAATTATAGATGGGAAATAGGAAAAAGAAGGTTTTCCCTGGTTTGTCGGTTTGAAGCAAAGTGGCTTAGAGAAAGAACACGGTTCCTCTCGACTATTTATTGTGACATTGCTTAGAAACATTCAAACTCCAAAGCCTCCAAGCCTCCAGGGACATTGTTAGCCTTCTGCAGGAATTATTAAAATGTACAGAAATGTAGGCACCACACTTTATAATAATTAATCAGGGTCTGTTGATTAATAAAGCTCATTTTTTAGTCTCGATGATTCCAAGTATCATACAAAGGACAGTGTCCTTGTCATTTTGATTAAGAAACCAGACTTTGCAGTGGAGAGAAGTACAGGAATAGTTGTGCTTCTGCCGTCTCCCCATAAAATAAATATTGAATGAGAATATTAACTCGTTAACCTTGACAACAATTTGTAATTTTCATAAGGGGGAAAAACTCGCATATTCAGCAAATAAATCGCTGCGGGGATTTCAGGAAAACAAATTGGAGAGAATGAAGAATGCTACCATATGAATTCTGTCATTTTTATGGGCCAGGGTGATTAATTTGTTTGCTTAGGTCCCTCAATTAAGGCCACAAATAGTGTAAGGTGTCGAGAGCAAGTTAACCGTGAGGTCTGGTATGGAACCGTCAACTCCGCGTAAGAAAAGAAAGGTCATTTGGGAGAAGTGAGCAACTTGGCCCCCAACCCGGAGTCTTAATACCCTACCACAACCATGTTACCTGGGGTTAGCTGCTGAAGCTGTAATTTTACTCTATTAATAGTTTAAAGCTTGTTTTCACAGATAACCCCTTTCGCTGGGCAACTACACGGGAAAATCATTAGGTGGAATTAGCAGTACCAGTCGCGGCTTTTCCAGGGTTATCTAATTATTTTGAACTCAATTTAACTAGGAATAGAGATAAAATAAATAACCCATGAGCTATTTACCTCGCTGGTTAGAAGGCTTCTTTCGTCCATTAAAAAGAAAGAAAGAAAGAAAGAAAGAAAGAAAGAAAGAAAGAAAGAAAGAAAGAAAGAAAGAAAGAAAAAAAAAAGAAAGGTAAGAAAAGAAATCAAAAGCATTTGAGGCTAACATCAAAGCCCTGTTTTCTTAACTTTGCACTTATCCTGGGGACCCAAGATACATATCTTCCCTCCTCTGACCTTTCACACTCTTACCCCTGAGGATGTCATTTGTTGAGATATTTGTCATTATGCATGTGTTAAGCATACCGTTTTCTCCCACCTAGCCTGGCTTAAAACTTACCGCCTGGTGACTTTGGATAATCCACATTTTTGTTTGCAAGGTTTATTTGTTGTTCTTGCTGCCTCCTCTGCCGTCCCCTCTGGAGAGGATCGAGGATTTAATATGGTTGTTTTCAAATTTACTTGAACATTGACTCTTTGAAGGAGAGGTACGAATTAGTATGTTTGTGGTACGGTGGAGGGGAAAATTGTGCGAAGTGTATTTTATATTTTGCTCAGAACAAAGTCAGTGAGAGGCAGAGAAAACAATCCTTTGAGTCAATGGGAAGATCAGAGCATTTCTGCAGAACCTTGCTGTAAGGTCCTTCTTGGCTTTGCCACTTTCCAGTGACAAGATATTGGTCAAATCCCTTTATCTCATAGAGCCTATTTCCTGTTTTGTAAAACGAGGCTAATGATATTGCTTACATTATGGGGTTGACGTTAGGATTAAATGGAACACTTATAAAGTGCTCATCACAATATCTGGCACATAGTTAAGAACTGAAAAAATGTTAGCATTGATAACAATGATGAAGGTGGATGTGTTTGCAGGTTGACAATGACAGAAGATTAAAAGAGCAGGAATTGGATATTTAATGGAGTTAGTCTCCAGGGAAATAGGCGAGGAACAAGAACAGAGGTGAGGAAACTGGCTTGGGATTATGGGAGGCATAATGAAAGAGAGTGGTGGTGGAAGTCGGTATGTGTAAGTTTGGAAATGAAAGAGAAGAAAGATGAACGAGTCCACGCGTTAGAATCTTCTCTCCAATTACGCGTTATTCAGAAGAACAATGTCAATGCTGAATGGGGAGACAGTTAAAGAGCCGGTGAAAGATAAGAAATCTGCATGGTGAAGAATGAGAGAGGCTGCTGACCTAGAGTACTGGATGGCAGACTAGGGAAAGCTTTTGATCCCACTCACACACCAGTGAATGAATGTGTGTTAGAGACATTTCCACAAGGAAGCCTTTAAAGGAAGGGCCACGGAAGCCGGTCGTTGGACAGATTGGCTCCATGCTGAGATTAAAGACCTGATCTTGGACAAAGGATAATAATAATAATAAAAAGGTTGATGGTCAACTGCATTATTATCTGCTGCAGAAAGCCATGTGATTTTGGTGCACGGTAGGTGCTCAATAAATATTTGTTGGATATTGACTCTTAACTGCCTTCAGGTATCTCAGGGTTTGGGTTCAACAATGGTTTTATCCAGTGTTGTTACTGATATTTAAGAGCAAACAATATGAGCAAAAAAAAAAGTAGTTTTGGCCCAAAGTGTAATACGAATATTCATGAGTCTTGCTGATATAAATGATTGAATAAACAAATGAATGGGAAAGACTAGACAAATATCCCATGTGAGAGAACTCCAGATAATTTATGTAGATCCTATGCTTTCAAGGAGAGGGGCCATAACTCCCCTCTTCTCAGATGTAGGGCTGCATAGTGACTTCCTTCCAAAGAGCACAGTATAGAAAATGGAGGGTCCCTTTGTATTGGAAACACCTCACCAACACTACCTGAGCCAGGTGATCTAGGTTAATATTAATGGTGATACGTTGTGTTGATAAGTTGTGTGATGTACTATTATGTGATGAAAATGGCACTTTTTGGTCTTCCTCCCAAAAATCTCCGACGCTAGTCTAATCATGAGAAAAACATCAGACAAATCCTCACTGGGGAACATTCTACAAAATACTTGAGCGGTGTTCCTCAAAACTGTCTGGTTGTCAAAAATATGGTAAGTGACTGATTATCCCAGCCAGGAGGAGCCCAAGGAGACATGATGGCTAAGTGTTATGTGACATCTTGGGTTAGCTCCTGGAACAGAAAAAGGACATTAGGTAAAAGCTAAGGAAAACTGAATAATAGTATTGACGTTAGTTAATAATAGTGTATTGCTATTGGTTTATTCATCGTGAAAAATGCACTGTTCTAATGTCAGGTGTTCAACTGGGTGTGGGGTAGACAGGACCTCTATACTGTTGTTGCAATTGTTCTGTAAATATAAAACCATTTTAAAATAAAATAGATTTTTTTTTAAGGCAAACAACAGTTCATCTTTATAGAGAGTGATGCATGAGGAGTGAGGCTGGGGATTAAAAGAAACGTTATCTGGTTGGCATATGGGAAGGAAAGCGTCCAGCTCCAAAAAGGAGATCAGAAATGTTAGTGTTTAGAGGGCACCTGGGTGGTTCAGTCAGTTGAGTGTCTGATTTTGTCTCAGGTCATGATCCCATGGTTTGAGTTTGGGTCCTGCAGCAGATTCTGTGCTGACAGTGAGGAGCCTGCCTGGGATTCTCTCTCCCTTTCCCCACTCGTTCTCTCTCTCTCTCTCTCTCTCTGTCCCTGTCTCTCTGTCTCTCTCAATAAACAAATAAATAAATAAGCTTAAAAATAAAAAAAGAATTGTCACTGCTTCACTGCAGTAGACCCTGACAATCTGCTTCCTATTGCTGAAACAAAGGTACACGTTGGGGAGATTCTCAAACAAAGAGAAGTGTACCCACCACCTTGAACAACTCTACGGCTGTTCAACAGGTACTTCTACAAGCCCTCTTCCTTTCCTCTCTCCTCTTCCCCTGAGGCGATTTACTTCAATTCCCTTTGAAAATAACACTTAACTTCTGTGCCTCAGAAAATAGCACTTAACACGTGCCAGTTTGGTGACAATGTGCCATTGGGTTGGACAATGGGGAGCTCTTAAAACAGCATCCAGCACAAAACTGCATTGGAAATGTGAGTTTTCCCGGTTCCTACTTTTCCCCTTAGTTTAAATAATATTTAAAATGGATCATCCTCTAATTGTTAAAAAATTTAGGGATTGTCAACTTGTTTGGATCAAGATATGAAGCTCTCAAGGGAACGTCCTTGTACATAAGTATTTGCTTCTCTGATAACTTCTTTTGGATAAATGACCAGAAGTGGGATTATTAGAAAGTCAAAGGATCTGAACGATTTTAAGCCTCTTGAAGCATATTGCAAAATTGCTTTCAGATAAAGAATAAACCACGCTATACTCTCATGGGTAATATAAAACGCTGTCCTTCAATGGTGCAAATATATTTTCCCCTTTATACTATAGACTCTTTTTTATGTTGAAAGAATCCCCTCGGTTTTGCGGTGGAGGCTGCCTTCCCCTATAGCTGCTGAAATGGTCGTGTTTATGTCTCCATGTTGCTTTGAAGCCAAGGTGTTGTGTCAGCTCTTGTACTGAGATGCCCAGACCTGCCCAATATTAGAATGGGAGCAGAAGCAAAATGCTGCAGGGACATCCTCCCAGTAGCTGTCGGGTTCTGAGCCTCAGAGCAGGTTCTTAGAGGAACACTGGCAGGGAGCTGAGACAGCACTCAATGTCATGGAGTATTGACAGGCCACATGGCAGCACCTAGTGCTGGGGGCTACTTGTGTATGTCGCCTGAGGCCATGTGGCTGGCCACTAGTCCTGGACTTCATTCCCGGCTTTCCCAGAAATGCTGTGAGTGACCCAATAACATTATGACAAATTACCGTCTTGCTAAAATCAGTTGAAATAGGCCACTGCTACATGCAAGGAAGGCCCCTATGGTTATAAATATATCATCTCAGCACCCCTCCACAGCAACGCGTATTGACATAGTTTTCATCTCTGTTCATCTGCCGGGTAAAAATCTGATACTCCTTGGTTTTAAAGATCACTGTTGGGGTGCCTGGGTGGCTCAGTAGGTTAAGTGTCCCACTTTGGCTCAGGTTGTGGTCTTGTGGTTTGTGAGTTCGAGCCCCGCGTTGGGCTCTGTGCTGACAGCTCGGAGCCTGGACCCTGCTTCAGATTCTGTGTGTGTCTCTCTCTCTGCCCCAACCCCATTCACGCTCTGTCTGCCTCTCTCAAGAATAAGTAAACATTGAAAAAAAATTTAAAGATCACTACCGAGTTTAAGAACCTTTTTACATGTTTCCTTGTCAACTGGCTTTTATGCTCTGCTTTTCCCCCCCATAGAACATGCTCCACCTTCCTCATAGAAAATGAAGTTGGAGAATCTTAAAGGAAGAGCACACAACATGGTCGATCATGGCTCTTTGACAGGGACTGTTACGTTTCTTTCTTCCACGTCTCTGAATTTTCTTTTTCTTTTCTTAATCGTTATAATAGGTACTATTTCTTGTCTATTTTCTATGAGCTAACAAATTTTCCAAGGGCTTTCCATGCATTATTTCGTTTAATCCTTCAAAAATCCCCTGAGAGAGATAATATCACTGTCCCCATTTCATGGATGAGAAAACTAAACCAGAGAGGGGTTATTAACTCATCTATGGTCACCAACTGGCAAGAAGACTATAACCCACAAAGCCTAATTACAGAGATGGAAACCTTTTCCACTTCACTAGGCTCTATGTTATTTCTCTGTTGATTAAAAATCACCAACTATCATAAAACCCTAAGAAGAACGGACGTATGAGGAGATCATCAAAATTACTAACAAATCATTACTACAACCTGTCTGTTGTGGGGGGTTCCTGTTTTAACATATCTATTGGCAGAGGATTTCAGGTTCTGCATTTTAGTTGAAATTCAAGGTTTTCTGAAGATCGATGGGATCTGCAACTTTCTATATGAATCCTTGCAATAGCTTATTAAAATGAGGCAGTGGGGAAAATGCTGGGGGAGGTAGTCATTCATTTACGGCAGGTTTCATTGACTAATACCAGCGAAGGTTTCTGTTCTGCTTTTGTTTCTCAAAGTGCTAATAGCAAGATTCTGTCCCTGCAATCCTATTACTGGTGGCAATGGAATATAATCAGGCAGTACCTGCAGGATAAGTCAAAAGATTAAATTAAGTTGGGATTTGAATCCCCACTAAACACAGAATCAAACAAAGATTAGATTTCTGGACCTCAGTCTCAGAATGGCTTTCAAGGGCTTCTCTTAAACAACAACAAAAACATCATTATTCACTTTGACCACTGGCATGTTAAAAGGAAATGCAGACAAAGAGAGATGAGGGAGAGAAGGGACTGCCACAGGATGGAGTCCTGTTCTTTATTCCCTAAGTACCTTCCAACTTCACAGAGCTTGTTCATTTCCTGACCGACCGGAGAAGTCCCATGTCGAATTCACATTTGACGCCACGAAGGAATCCAAGTGGAAGAATGTGTATTTCCAAAACTAGAATCCTGAAAATCTCACCTGAATCCATCGTCCTGCTTCTGGATACAAAGCCAGATTAGCACAAGACTCATCTGGGTTTGGAAAAGCTACTAGGAAGAAATTCTGGAAAAGCTGTAATGTAGGTAAGTACGGGCACTAAAGACGTGAAAACGCAAAAAAAACCTACCAAAAACCAAAACCAAACAAATAAAAAACTGGAGGGGAGTGCAGGGGAAGGTTTTTCCTTCCTTGACTTCTCCATTGTCCATTTTCTGTTTTTGCTGAAGGTAGACTTCCTGTTCCTAACTGTGCTACATGATCACCTTTTTTAAGCAGATCAAATTATACGAAATCAATGATTTCGTATCATTAACAATGATTCTTGACAATGGAATTTTTTCCGTGCCCCTGCATTTCTCTTTGATGCACTTCCATCAAGAGCCACTTCCTGAAGACAACCTGACTCCAAATTACCTTTTACAGTTCTTCTAGAGATTTCACTCCTCTTATGGTCTTTTTCATAAAGAAACAAAGGTTTAACCGCTTTCTGGGATTAGAGAGCAAGGAAACCATACCACAGTGAAGGTGCCAGTTTGTGCCTCAGAATATACACAAATCCCTGCACGTCAATAATCTTCAGAACCACATTTTAATCTGACAATGCCAAAATTCTACCTATTACATTAAATACAGAACTCAATAATATCAATTATTGTAAGAATAACTAAAATTTATTGATTTCTTATCACATGTTGGGCATCTCCTCAGAACTTTGTATACGTGAGCTCATTTAATTCTTTTTTTTTAACGTTTTATTTATTTTTGAGAGAGAGAGAGAGACAGAGAGACAGAGACAGAGTACGATTAGGGGAGGGGCGGAGAGAGAGGGAGACAGAATCCATGAAGCAGGCTCCGGGCCCTGAGCTGTCAGCACACAGCCCGACGTGGGGCCTGAACCCGTGAACCACGAGATCATGATCTGAGCCGAAGTTGGACACTTAACCTACTGAGGCACCGAGGTGCCCCAAAGAGCTCATTTAATTCTAATAACAATGTTATAAAGCAAGTACGATGATTAGATGAGGCCTTGGGAACTGATATGGAGAGGTCACTTACCCAAATTCACAGAGCTGGCAAGCAGAGGACTTGGGGTTCAAACCCAATGGTTGGAAACCAGATCTCATGCCCCTCATGATAATACAGGACTTCCTCTGCAAAGGATACTAAAAACCAACTTAGAGTATATTTTTTTTTTCATTTTCTGCCCTTGTACATTATTTACAATTTAAAACGGTTTCCTTCCTTGGCCATCGATGTTTGCATCTGCCCATTGTAGTGGCCATTAATGCTTTCTGCCTGCCCAGAATCATAACTACTGCTGTTCTGTATTTGGGATGCCATACCTCTGCCTTTGATTACAGAGCTAGAGGGATAGCCAACCAAACTTCTCTAGCATGCCTCGGCCAGCAGATAGGCATGTGACCCAAGCTAAACCAAATGGTTTCATTCCCTTGTGATTTGAATCTGGAAAAAAATGACTCCAATATTGGTTTAACTGGCACTGCCCTTCAGGGCATCAGTCTCTTCTCTGCAGGTGTATGGAGCAGTCCCCTTTCCTATACTTTCTGAGACCAGGTTCTCCAGCTTGCCTTTTGATTTTGTGGCCCATTATCTAAGCTCTTCCATTAAATTTGCTCTCTTTCTCTCTCTCTGGCTTAACATAGCCAAGTGGATTTCTGTTGTTATCAGCCAAAGAATCTTAACAAGAATCTTAACGGATATACCTATCGAGACAGACAAATGTTAAAGAGAAAAGAACATTTCCCCACAGGAATCCTTTTCATGTATTCCCCAAATTAAATACAATGGCAAAGAATTATTTATGGAGTGCTTGTTGTATGCAGGCACCATGCAAAGTGCTTTATGTGCATTCTTTACCCATGAGGAAACTGGCTTACAGAAGTCAAATGCAACAAAAGGAAATGGTGTTTGAAGACCTCAAAACAAGCCAAGCCTTATTTCCGGAGCCTCAGCCCTATGTAGAGTTTTAGGAATGGGGGCAGAGGGGTCACTGATGTTTGACTCAAAATGAAGATCAAAAATGAGCAATGGTATGGGGAACCTGGGTGGTTCAGTCCGTTAGGCATCTGACTCTTGCTTTTGGCTCACATCATGATCTCAAGGTTTGTGATCGAGCCTCGCATGGGACTTTGCACTGGCAGTGCTGAACCTGCTTGGGATTCTCTCTCTCCATCTCTCTCTGCCCCTCCCCACCCCGTGCACTCTCTTTCTCTCTCTTTTGAACATAAATAAACGTTAAAAAAAGTGAGCAACTGTATAACATTTGTAATTTACCAAGGGCTTTCCTGTAAAGGCTTTCTTTTGCCCCATGAGACTGCCCTGTGGGTAGGTAGCATGCCCCCCCTGCCAGGAGCACTCCACAACCCCTCCCCTCCGTCCTTGCTTCAGTCCTCCCCACCTCAGTCCTCCCCGCTTCAGTCCTCCCACAGCACTCAGGTCTCCATACACACATCACCTTCTAAGAGAGGCTATCCTGACAAACTGCTGGAAGTGGTCACCCCTCTACAGACACTCACAATCCCCTTCACTTTCCTCCTGGCTCTTATAATGGCCAGAAATTATATTCCCGTGGCTTCTTGTGCATTATGTCCCCCCATTAGAATGCAAATCCCCACGACTATCTTGTTCGCCTCAGTATTTTCAGCACATTATAACTGTTCCTGACACAGAGCAGACACTTACTAACATTTGTTTAATATATAAATAAAAGAACACATTTTTATTATTTTATGCTTCCTCTCCCTTTATAGTTCTGGGACTGCTGGCTATGTAGTGGTGATTCAGTTACTTCACCTTAGTGAGCTTCTGGTTTTCATCTGTTAAATGGGGACAGTAAGAATACCTCCTGCTGGAGCTGTTGTTTGACTTCTACACGAAGTGATACATAGAAAGCCTGTGGCATTGTGTCTAGTTGCCGTAAGAGTTCAGTGGGAAGGGGATGGGGGCAGATACTACTCTTTACCATCCCCTGTTGAACATATTACGTTTGGCTCCTAAGTATAAAATGCAAAACTGTATTATCATGGGTAGAAAAGATTTTTTTTAATATTAGAAATTTAAAGCAGATTCAGAAACTAGGAAGTGAAATATATAAAATCTGATTTTTAATATCTTGTACTGATGTGAATTTGCTGTGTTGGGACTCCTTGGTCCCAAGTTTGGTTTCACATCAGATGAACTGAAACACAAGAGTCTATGTTTATTACTAAGATCTCCAGGGCTAATCTGCCAGGGCGTGGTCCAATGGCTCAAAGATATTGGCACGATGTGTGTCTCTCCATCTCTCAGATTTGCTTCTCTCTGGGTTGGTTTCACACTCAAGGAGACCATTCCCTGACATGGCTGTCCCCTATGACATCAGACCTCTAGCCTATCAGCTGAAAGCCCTGATGAAGCGAGAACACATCTCCCTCTGAATTTCTAGCAAAAGTCTGAGAATTGTGTCTCCTTGACCTAACTTGGGTCACATGATCATCTACAAACTAATCGTGGCAGCCAAGGGGATAGATGTCTCCAACTGGCCATTGGGTTATGTGTCCAAGCTTAGAGTCAAGGGTGGAGGCAACCATTCAGACTAAGCTTGGAGAAGGAATGGCCCCCTAAAGGAGATCTGGGTGCTGTTACCAGAAGGGAAAAATGGAAGACTGGCACAGTCAATAGACAGCTACCCCATTTGTTTGGGCAGCACTAAATGACGGCTCTGAAGATGATGGTTCTGATGATAAAAGAGAAGAAAGTGTTATCTGGAGTGATCTGACAGCTTATGCAAGATTCCTCATCGAGAAGTAGAGTGACTAATAATCCCAGTTTGCCTAGGATTTTCACTGCTAAAACAGGAATTCCCTGGCAAACTGAGATGAGTTAGCAACCCTATCCAGAAAATGCTAGTAGGAATCATGCCTCAAACTCTGCTTGACATTCTCTTTCCTTCTTCCTCTGATGCTCATGCCACAGTCACCCACCAAGCTTTTCCTGAGCACTGGCTGGGCAGTGGGGATTCACAGAGTCTCTTCTGCCAAAGACCATAGCAAAAAAGTAAAAGCTTGAATGCAATAGGTCCATCACAACATGCAATTGAATTGCAAAGTGACCTAACCCTGATGAAGGTTATATGTGAGATTGGGCATGAGAACATTTCCAGAGAAAGTCACCTCTGATGTCAGTCTTGAAGGAGAAATAGGATCGAGTTCATGGTTCATGATTTCAAATAAATGGTCTTTCCATTAACCTGGACTGTAAAGTGTGGGTTCCATCAACAGAAGTAAAGAAAGATACTTGGTTCTCCCCAGGATTGACCTTATACTGACGGACAGCTTAACATATGGAATAGGAATGGGCTTGCACACAGATGTGAACATAACCTCATAAGGATGTGTGCGTTCAGCTGAATTTTAGAATACTGGTGTCTGGTTATGTCTGATTTTCCACAAGAAAGATAACAAATGTCTGAAAATTTGAGTCTTATTTGCCTCTTGTTGAGCTTTCCACCTTCCATATAGCTCTGTAGCACCCACACCATAAGGGCTCAGAAGCTCTCCTGCTGCCAAGAACCCCCCACCCCCGCCACCATGGTCTTGGCTTCTATCCTAGAACAGATAAAAAATGGCACTCAAGACAAGCCCCAAATATCAACTTAGCCCTGAAACAAACACATAAACACACACACACACACATTGTGTGTGTGAAGATTATTCTAAACACCTTGCTGTTTCAAAGAGACTGTACGATTTGAGTAGAAAAAAAAAACAAAGCATTTCGTTTCATAAATAGAATTGGTGTGGGAGTTGATTGTTTTCTCTCCTGAGGGATAAACATTTTAATTTAATAACAGTCAGAAAGTACCTAAATGTTCTTGAAGAAAAAATATGGTGTTCCTAAGAGGGCAGAATCTATTCACTTGCCGAATACTCAGAATGAGACATTTCATTGCAGTGTTACTCAAAAGCACCAACCACAATTTTTCAAAGTATTGCATTTTACTAAACAAAACAAAGCGAAACAACACTGGAGTTCTCACCTATTGAGAACTCTTTACATGTGGACAAGTGTAGCGCATACGTTATCTGACTGACTTCCCATGTTGCACTATGAAGCAGGGATCATTCTACTCCCCATTTTGCAGGTGGTTAAACAGGGGCTGAGAAAAGTTAGCCTGCAGGTAAGGGGCAGAGAAGGAATTCAAACTCAGGTCTTTCTGTCTGACTTCAGCACTGTGCTTGTGTTCATCTCTTATACAGCAGATCTGTTTACACCACCTTCCAAAAGAGACATGTTAAGGTAGGACACTGATTTGTAAGATGCGAAAGGACTGAAAAAAGGAATCAAGAGAAGAAAAATGAGTTTGCACAGGATTTATTAAGGGAATGCCACCACAGCTGAGGCAACAGACAGGGAGGTAGCCAGGCCAACGAAATAAAATTCTATGTGTGAAAAAAATAAAAATAAAAGGGTATCTTCACATACATGGAATCAGATCATGTTTGGGGTAGACTGCTTATCTGTTGCCAGACCTTTGTGAAGGGTCTAGTTGACTTTCCATGCATATATATATATGAAATAATACTCAGAAGGGCACAATCAGAGCTGTTTAGGTTACTAAGTTCTTCACTTTGTCTATTAGTCAGTCTGTCCTACCTTCATCTTCTTGGCTCAGAATATCTAGAGATACCCTATTCTAGCCAGTTTTAAGTCAGTCAATAAAGACCTATTCTTTACTACTAATAATACTGTCTAATATTTATAGAGTGCTTATTTTATGCCAGGCTCTCATCTAAGGACTTTGGCTGTGTTAACTAATTAGAAACCTCACAACACCACCACAAGGAAGGTATCTTTATTATTCCTAGTTTTTAGAAAAAGAAATTGTGACACAAAGAGGTTAAGTCACTTACCCAGGGTCCCACAGTTAGTAAGTGTCAAAGCTGGGATTCAAACTCAAGAAGTCTGGCTCCAGAGCCCATGCCCGTAAGCATCATGTCATACTGCCTCTAGAGCAGGCTTCAACATATTTTTTCTATAAAGGACCAGATAGTAAATATTTCAGGCTTTGCAAGCCATATGGTCTCTGTCACAACTTCTCATCTCTGTTGTACGACAACTGCCATTGTCGTGCCAAAGCCGTTATAGGCAATACATAAATGAATGGGCAAGGCTGTGTGCCAATAAAACTTTATTTACAAAAAGAGGCAGCGGTCCAGATTTCGGCCATTGGCTTAGACTACATCACACTGTATATAATGGCTGGGATTCTTGGTCTCTCATGTAGGTCATTACAGCCATAGTTACAGTAAATTTTATCACATGCCTTTGGCTTTTCTACATTTTGTTTCTTCTGCTTGTAACATTCCCCTTTTCTTTGTTAGGTTAATGATAACGTTGATGATGGTGATACTTGCTAATGTTGGCTGAGTGTTTCTATATAGGTCAGGGAGCTGAGGTAAAAGAGGGAATGAAATTTTACCATACATCCAGAGTATGCAAGCAGAGATGAGACTCAAAACCAAAAGTGTTTAATGTCAAAGAACTTCATCCTACTCATTAAGAATAGATCCTTAAAGTGTGATGTATAGACCACTTGCATCAAGATCTTGGGGAGGGGTTACAAATCTGCATCTTAATAAGCTGACTAGGTGATTCTTCAGTGCATTAATGTGGTGAGCACAGCATTAACACTATGGGGTGAACCACTTCTTCTGGGGTGCTCTCTTAGACCCTCAAGTCTGGATGAGGCCTTCTGGGGCTCTCCAATCCCTGTGATTATCCATCCTACTACTGTTCATCCCAGATCATAATTACCTGAACACTTGTCTGTCTCCTTCATTAGTCAGTCATCCTCCAAGGTCATAAATAGCATCAATAGGTCACTATCCTCCAGATAAAGCCCATCATGTCGTTTGACATCTCTGTACATTTTCCGAATGAGTAAATAAAGTAATTAACAATCCTGACTTCATGGGTTGGTTTACAATGATCTTCAGAATTGCATTTTCTATGTTTGGTGGATGATTTGTTTGGTTTCCCCCGGATTCCTTTGTTTTCTTCTCTTTTGCTACAAATCCCCCTGTTAAATTTTCAATGTATTTGAATATATATCAGCTCTCCCATAAACACAGTTTTATTTTTATTTTCAGTGTGCCTCTTGTTGAGTATAACTGAAGAGAGCTAGGAAATATAACTGTCTTTTGGGAAGAATATCTTAAAAGGTGGTATTATTTCTATCTCATTTTATTGATGAGGATTTATTAGTACTTTAATGATCCTAGTGAGGAATTATCTGAGTCCTTACCTTCAAAGAGCTTTTAATTTGGTTGAGGAAGACCCGAACCTCTTTTAACTGGCAAAGAATATATGTAATTCTGTAGTAAATTGCACATGTATACCCATTTGTTTAGCAAATAAGTATTTGTTAAGCACTTAAGCCTTCTAGTTGCCGGTCCACATGTCAGAGATACAGAAGTGAGCAAGACAGTGTCTGTGGAACTTCCATTTTAGCTCCAAGAGACAAGACTGTAAACCAGAAAGACAATACATGAACAGGACAATTGCAGATAGTGGTAAGTGAAGAAATCAAAACAGGGTAACATGATAGTGACTAGGGATGGGGTACTCTGGATAGGGTAGTCAGGAATCTCTGAGGTAAAGCTTGAGGTACAAGAAGGAGCAGGATATATAAAGACTGCTTACAGAACATTCCAGGCTAAGAAAAAAAAAAGGAAGCAAATGCAGGAGCCCTTACGAGCAACAATCTGGGCAGGCTCTAGAACATCTCTAGGACATCTCTAGAACATTGTGGGGGAAGGGAAATAATAGGAAGTGGAAATGGAGGGGTAAGCATGGCCCAGTCCTGCAAGGTGACATGGTAAGGAATTGAGGTTTTGTCCTATGTGTGTTGTGAAGCCATTGATAGGGCTTGATGGGAAATTAACATGGTCTGCTATTTTTTTTTCCTGTCATTCCTCACTGTCCTCCCTGGAAGCAGTTATGTTGCCTTTTTCTAAGCATTCACCAGTCAGAATCTTCCTTTCTATTGTTTCTTTTTCTAAATTTGTATTTCAATTCTAGTTAGTTAACATATAGTGTAATATTGGTTTCAGGAGTAGAACCCAGTGATGCATCACTTACCCACAATACCCAGTGCTCATCACAAGCGCTCTCCTTAGTATCCATCACTCACCTAGCCCATCCCTCACCCACGTCCCTCCATCAACCGTCGGTTTGTTCTGTATTGTTAAGAGTCTCTAATGGTTTGCTTCCCTCTTTTTTTCCCTTCCCCTATGTTCATCTGGTTTATTTCTTAAGTTCCACATATAAGTGAAATCATATGGTATTTGTCTGTCTTTGGCTGACTTGTTTTGCTTAGCACAATACACTCTAGTTCCATCTACTTTGTTGCAAATGGCAAAATTTAATTCTTCATGATGGCTACTATTCCATTGTATACATATGCACCACATCTTCTGTATCCATCCATCAGTCAACGGACCTTTGGGCTCTTTCCATAATTTGACTATTGTTGATAACACTGCTATAAACATCAGGGTGCATGTGCCCCTTCAAGCCAGCATTTTTTGTATCCTTTGGGAAAATACCTGATAGCGCAATTGCTGGGTCATATGGTAGTTCTATTGTTAACTTTTTGAGGAACTTCTATGTTGTTCTCCAGAGTGGCTGCACCATTTTGCATTCCCACCAACAGTGTAAGAGGGTTCCCCTTTCTCCACATCCTTACCACTACCTATTGTTTCCTGAGTTAATTTTAGTTATTCTGACAGGTGTGAGGTGGTACCTCATGGTGGTTTTGATTTGTATTTCCCTGATGATGAGTGATATTGAGCATCTTTCCATGTGTCTGTGGGCCATCTGGGTGTCTTCTTTGGACAAGTGTCTATTCATGTCTTCTGCCCATTTCTTCACTGGATTTTTTTTTTTTGAGTGTTGAGTTTGGTAAGTTCTTTATAGATTTTGGATATTAACCCTTTATCAGAGATGTCATTTACAAATATCTTCTCCCATTCCATAGGCTGCCTGTTAGTTTTGTTGATTGTTTCCTTCACTGTGCAGAAGCTTTTTGTCTTGATAAGGTCCCAACAGTTCATTTTTGCTTTTGTTTCCCTTGCCTCTGAAGATGTGTCTAATAAGAAGTTGCTCTGGCAGAGGACCAAGAGCTTGCTGTCTGCGTTCTCCTTTAGGGTTTTGATGGCTTCCTTTCTCACATTTTGAATTTTTTTTTTTGAACATAACTTTTGATGCTATGAAGAGTGAGTTGTGGAGGGACAAGAGTAAAAGGACAGAAATAAGTTAGGAGGCCAGTGGCAAAAGTCCATGGTGAAATTTTGGCTGGTGGTAGTAGACACGGAGAGGAGTAAACAGATGAGGGATATTTTGTCGGCACAAGATTTGCAGATGGGTGGCTTGTGGGGAATGAGGCCAAGAGACGATTCAGGGATGGCCCACAGTCCTTCAGCTTGGGAAACTGGTTAGATGATGCTGCCATTTACCAAGACATGGGAGCCTGTAGGAGAAACATTTTTGCTGAACACTTAGAAAGTCTTTATGAAGACATGTTAAGATTGAGATGCATACCATCCAGATAGAAAACTCAAATATGTAGCTGGACATATGAATGGAACTCAGTGAAAAAAAAATAAAAACTTGGGATACAATTTGGAAGTCGTAGACCACAGATGATATTTAAAACCATAACACAAGATGAAGCTGCCTAAGGAAACAGTACAGCTAAGGAAGAGTAGACTAGTTGAGAACCACACCATGGAACAAGTCAGCATAGTGAAGTCAGTAGATAATGGAACACTGGCAAAAAAAAAAAAAAAAAGACTGAAAAAGTAAGACAGGAGACAATGGAGATGCCCAGAGGCTGCCACACGAACCATAGGAAGAGAGATTTAGGAGGGTGGATGGGATGAGCATCAACATAGGCAATGCTACTGATGTGTTAAGTAACATGAGATTTGAGTAATAGATCTGAAACATCGTGGGAATTAGCAAAGAAAACCAGCTTTAATCGGGTGATAGGAATGGGAGCCTCTGTGGAAAGTTGAGTTGAGAACACAGAAGGGTAGGTAGGGAGAGGGCTTACAAGAGCCTAACAGCCTGCACAGGAGGTAAGGAAGGAGGGAGCCCTCATAGAACGCTACTGAGAAGTTTTGCTGTGAAGGACAGCAGAGGAGGGAGGGGCCCATTTTGGAGGGTCCCATGGGGAAAAAGCATTTTTGGTTGCCTCTCTTCCACAGGAAGTGGTTAAATCTTTGCAAAATATCTTTCGTTTGAATGCCAAATGTCATACTCTAAAGAGAAATGTTACAGCCCTCAGAAGCCATGATGCTGAAAAGTACTTGAGGCAGTATTTCTAAGGAGTTTGAACTTTCAATTGCCATCAGCTACATAATGTCCTAACTACTGTTCAACTTTCCTGAATTTATATTTTTATGAGAAATGATGCAGCACAGTTTCTACTCTCAGCTAAGTAGACGAGAAGATATTGCCAGTGCCCACCATGTATGCTTATTCATACACATTCCTGATAGCCATGGACGGATATCCCTTAAAACACCCATGAATTAATTCAGATCTTTTAAAAGAAAATAGAAACAAAGGGCTACCCAATTTTGTACATAAATCAGCCCAAAGAATACTCACTTGATGTGCTAAGAGACCCTAATGAGGACAGCAGCCATCTGGCAAACAACCCATTACATTGAAACAAAAATGTCAACACAAGCAAAATATGTGAAGTTGTTGACCATTGACAGCCTGTTGATGGGCATCTATTTAGCTTTCAAAGCAGTCTGGCAGATAGATTAAAAAAATCCATCAGACCTGAAAAGCCTTAACAGGCCAAATTTCCCCGGGGGGCCTTTCTATATGGTACTTATCATTTTCAGAGCAGTGATAGCTCTGATTATCTCAGGCGTCATTAGCCTAAATAGAGTAATGATGCCAATGTGGGGAGTCTTCTTAAACACATAATCTGGGGCAGGCATGTGTGTGCGCGGCTGCGTGGGCATATCACATGGCTTGGGCCCTGCAACTTGTAAGGTTGTGCTAATTTCCTTGGCTTCATTAGAGCCTTGCACTGGATAATTACCTTTCTGCCATCACCGAGCCCCTTCGTGTGATCACGCAGAGGGAACGAGGGACCTCGGTGTCCATTTGGAAGGCACACGCTCATCCTCCAGAATCTTACCCCAGCCTCCATCAGTGGCCACCCTCTGCTAAGGAAGTGATCTTTGTGCACTTTCTTTGCCTAATGAAACAGTTTCCATGTTCACTTGGCTTCCTAATTGGGCCTCGTACCTCTCGGAGAAAAAAAAAATCTGAGTGGCCTCCAGCTTGGCAGAAGCTCAAGTGAGGAAGCCATACAGATGTGGTTTCTGAAGGAGCAATTGATTTGTTTCACACACCACCTACCTTCCTTGAAAATTAAAAAAGCTCACCGACAAAGTGGCAATTGGTCAGGACCTCAGGAGGGCGAAAATACAGAAAAAAAATTAATTTCAAACTGTGAAACTCAGCCAGCGAGAGCTAATAGCCCCATTTCCGACACACAGCATTCACCTTCTGGTAAATGCAACAGAGTCTGGGTGTGTGTCTGTGTACGTTTGCTGATTTTTTTTTTTTAATGGGGGAAATCTGTGAAGGCATATGTCTCTTACCCTGATTCCCGCACTCTTGCTGCATGTACTGAATGTCACCGCCATCTTCCTAAGGGAGGGTTTGCAGAGCCCGTGCCTCATTATTCCTGTAGGTCTACCATGGAGCAAGCAATGGTCGCTCCCACAGTTTTCTCTAATGGCGGAAACATAGCAACTAACCACATCCCCCTAAATGCTGGCTGAATGGCTGGCCCCTAATTTGTATACTTTCGGCAGAGGGTTCCGTGTCTCGTGAAATTTATTGCCGTACTAAAGTCACCTTTTAAATTATGGATCATGATATTGGTATGCTGCTAAAAATGTTCACAGCATTGTAATTTTATGCACTGGCAATAAACATGAAAAATGCATTTTGGGGTTGTTTAACATTAAAAATAATGTTTTGGAAAATAAATTTTAGGAGAAATTTAGTGCTGGGGAAAAGGACCATATTCACAGTCCTGGAGACACAGATCCATAATCCGAGGAGTGCATTGGACAGGGACCAAATTCGCAGCCCAGATGAGTCAACATCCAGGCACCACAAGGACGATTAACTTCACATAGGTTGGATTTAGACGGTGGTGGATCCACGTTTTCCTGTCAACTCTCAGCCATCAAGGGCTCCCCTTTTACTGCTCTCCAAACAATAGCAGGGTTTATTTCCAGAGCTGGCGGTTGATTGCTAGGCAATTGGCAGCATTACAACAAATCACCTTGTTCAGGAACAAAAATGATACAGCACAAGCCGCCTTTCTGAAGAGCGCTTCAACCTGGTCAACGAGGGGCAGCTGTTCATGGAATTAACTTCACCCGAAGAGTTCGTTCAGGGACTGGTGTCACAACCGTGGCCCTTGGCTCTGCCAGTAGATGTGTGTCTCGTTAACGGGGCCAGTGATTCAGGAAGAACAAGTCATTTTGAGAGACATCACTAGTCCATATACATAGGTCTGAATCCCATCATGTGTCTTACGGGCTGTGTGACCTTGGGCAAGTTACCTACCCTTCTGTTCCTCTCTTTCCCCATCTGTAAAATAGGGGTGATGATAGAACATAATCCAAGGGTGGTTTTGAGGATCAAACTAGAAAATACATATAGGAGGATGTGTGTAAGGTACATAGTAAGAAACTGACAATATTGTTGAGGGAGATGTTAATGATGACGGCAATAGAATGAGCCCACCCATACTGCATGATATGAAAACTATGTAAAACAGACAAGAGAAGCAGTAGGAGTCGAGGCTAGAAATAATGAATTTCCTTTCTGTTTCATCCCTCCTTTCTTTACCAGTGAAATTCCATTCATCCTTCAAGCTTAGCCTAACCAGTGCCGGGTGGCCTTCCTTCCCCACCCCCCCTCCTGCAACCTTGCCGAGAAAGAAGGAATTCCTCTCTCATTGACTATTCCCATAGGTTTTTGCCTTAAATTCATTTTATTTTCATTTTACACATTGTAACATATTTAACTGGTTATGTGACTTTCATACCGCACTTCAATGCACCTTACTTATCTGTGTGCGTCCAGCGCACAGTGGGAGCACATGAAGAGTTGGCTTACGGTATGCATGCTCGTTAAATTTGGTGGGAAATAGGTACACCTGGGTGGCTCAGTGGGTAAGCATCCAACTTCGGCTCGGGTGATGATCTCATGGTCCGTGAGTTCGAGCCTCGTGTTGGGCTCTGTGCCGACAGCTCAGAGCCTGGATCCTGCTTCAGATTCTGTGTCTCCCTCTCTCTGCCCCTACCCCCCTCTCAAAATGAATAAAGATTTCAAAAAATCTAAATTTTGCGGGAAACAAATGAGAAAATCAGGAGTGTGTTGAGGGGTATGTGACTTTGGCTAAAATTATTTCTTGGGCCTCCCTGCAAATAAGGGATGGGGTTAGAGTGAACTTCAAATTTAAGACACCTGTAGAATCCACACCGTGGTCTCTCACTACAGTGGAGAAGAATGTTAATAAATGATACCTGTGTGAATAACCTCCTGACGACGGTTGGTTTCTGAGTTCCTATCGGTCTTGGCTATCGTCTCTGTCAGTCTTGGAGGATGGAAGGAAAGTTCACAAACGCTGATATCAACTAATTCTAGAGAAAGAAGGTATGTAGAGATATTCTTGTGGGTTTTTGTTGTTGTTGTTGTTGTTGATGACATGTATCTAAAGAGCCTAAAACATATTCTAAGATCATAGTAGCAGTATTTTTTATTAAATGGCTTAATGACAATATAAAGACATACAAATGATATAAGTGTCATAAAAAGATAATTAAAACCTTGGTGGTGGGGTGTCAGGTGAAGTAAAAAACAATGGATGTGGTAATTAAGTTTGGGGAGCAAATAAACATCGTCTAACATCACACTCCAACGGAGGTCTAACATGATGGTTCTCAAATTTTAGTACAGAGTAGAATTGTCAGTGAAAATTGCTTGGAATGCGATTTTGTTTCAAACTTTATTTTTTGTTTTTGTTTTTAAAGTTTTTTTTTTTTTGAATTTGAGCGTGAGCATGAGTGGGGGAGGGGCAGAGAGTAAGAGGCAGAGAGAATCCCAAGAAGGCTCTTCACTCCCCAATGTGGGGCTCAAACTGAACTCACGAACCATGAGATCATGACCTGAGCCGAAGTCGGATGCTTAACCAACTGAACCCCCAGGGGCCCCTGGAATGTGATTTTTGATGCCCACCCCACAGAGATAGTTTCAGTGAGTCCAGCTGGAGCCCAGGGATCTAAATGGTTGATTTGCACCCTTCAGACGATCCTCATGAAGGAAGGTAGTCTGCAGACCACGCTCCAGGGAAGACTAGTACAAGGTAAGCATTTTGATTATAATAGCAAATTTTGAGCATGTGGTCAAAATGTGTGTTATTTATGAGGCTAATTCATGTTCTACTCTACAATATTACACACCTTACTAAAATTCACAAAATAGAGGTTATACTAGTTTACAAAGATAAATACATTCTTACATTGTTTATATTCCCCAGTGAATCTTCTTGGACATCTCTTGGGGTAAATGCTCCAAACTAGTGCTTTTCAAGTTTTAACGTGCTTATGGTAACATGGAGATCTCGTTCAAATGTAGATTCTGATTCCGTATGTCTGGGATGAGGTTTGAGGTTGTGTTTTTCTAACAAGCTTTCAGGTGATTCCAATGCTACTGGTCTGAGTACCACACATTAAGTATTGAGCGTCCATACAGCAGCAGCTGCTCTATGCCTTCAGGTTTCTATAATTTCTATAATTCTGCCTTGAAGTTTCTATAATTCTGCCTTGAAGTTTCACTGATGTGGAACTAGTGAAAAGCAGCCTAAATAAGCAGTCCCCAGCCCTTCGAGTACTTTTCTAGAAGGGTTCTCTTTCAGCTTAGCTCTTGAATTAACCAGAGAGTAGTCCCTGAAGTCGCATGGAATGGCTTTCCCGGATGCAACAGTGAGCAAGATTATTCTCCCTGATTAAGCCCTTGACAGGAAGCATCTTTGCAGCAAGCATCATGCCAAGTTTTATTAGTAAACTGGCCCTACGAAGTTTTTTCTTACCTACAGAGGCCCTAGCCCAGCAATCCTTCCCACAGAGTGGAATGAACACATTGAAGAATGTGATGCTTGGTGTTCCCAAGAACGATAATTAGACACATTTGCAAATCTGCCCTAATGCACTAATCTGTAGAGATTATGAAGTAGAAACAAAACCTAAATAATTAATTCTTAAAATCATCCTGAGAAAGCTCGGTTCTTCCTGATGCACAGACACTGAAATTAGTGTACCATGACAAGCCCTGTTCAGACAAAACGGGAGTTCATCAATATGCTTATTTAATACACCTGAAACATCTTAGCAGCAATGATTGCAGGAGAGCCTGGCTGGCTCAGTCGGCAGAGCATGCGACTCTTGAGCTCGGGGCCGTGAGTTCGAGCCCCATGATGGGCATAGAAGAGACTAAAAAAGAAAATAAAAAAAGAAAAGATTTCATTACCACATCCTTCCCATTGGAGTGAAATCAGAACTCCAGAATGTGCTGTCTTTTGAGCCCTTCCGCAGCAGGCCACGAACCAAAGTCTCAGAGGATGGTAGTCCAGAAGGTCTGATGGGCACAGAAAATCGACGCCAGAAATCCTCTGAATGTGCGTTAGTAAATCAGGGAAGTGCTGTAATTTTGCATTGGTCACCTGCATGTCACTTAGAAATCAGTCCCAAGAAGCAGCAACATACTTTGAGAACACTGGAAATCAGAGAGTACTAAAGTGATCGTGTTGTCAGTGTTTAGATATTTATGTATTCCCTCCTTTATGTTTCTCATTTAAAGCTGAATGCATTTTCTTATTTATTTATTTTATATACAATTGATCATCAAGTTAGCTAGCATACAGTGTCTATAAACGTGTGCTCTTGGTTTTGGGGGTAGGTTCCCATGATTCATCACTTACATACAACACCCAGTGCTCACCCCAACAGGTGCCCTCCTCAATGCCCATGGGGGGAGGGAAGGGGAAAAAATAGTATGTATTCCTTTAAAAAAGAACCACAAAATATGTGTTAATTTTCCCCACCCAGTTTGAAAGGTGCTGTTCTATGAAGCATGCTGTTTGCCAGAACCCCCAGAGAGGCATACAAAAGCACCTATAGGGAGGCAGCTATTTAAAAAAAAATTGTTATTTAATTTTAAAGTTTAGGTATAATGAACATATACTGGTATGTTAGTTTCAGGTGTGCAATATAGTGATTCAACAGTTCTAAACGTGACTCAGTGCCCATCAAAAGTGCACTGTTAATACACGAGTATTAAATGAGTGACATCAAATAATAATTTGTCTTTCTCTGATGGACTGATTTCACTTAGCACCAAAGCCTCTAGATCCATCCATGTTGTCGCAAATGGCAAGATTTCATTCTCTTTCATGGCGGAGTAATATTTCATTGTGTGTGTGCGCGCGTGTTAGTATACACGCGCACACACACACACACACACTATCTGCCTTATCCATTTGTCTATTGATGGACACTTGGGTTGCTTCCATATATTGGCTATTATAAATATGGCTACAATAAAAATAGGAGTGCATGTATTTTTTTGAATTAGTGTTTTTGTTTTATTTGGATAAATATCCAGTAGTGACATTACTGGATCATATGGTTCTATTTTGAATTTTTTTTGAGGAACCTCCATAATGTTTTCCACAGTGGCTACACCAGCTTGCATTCCCACCAGTAGCACACGGGGTTCCTTTTTCTCCACGTCCTTACCAACACTTGTCGTTTCTTGTCTTTTTGCTAATAGCCATTCTGACAGGTGTGAGGTGGTATCTCATTGTTGTTTTGATTTGCATTTCCCCATGATGAGTGATGTTGAGCATCCTTTCATGTGTCTGTTGGCCATCTGGGTGTCTTCTTTGGAAAAGTTTCTATTCATGTCTTCTGCTTCCTTTTCAAATGGATTATTTGGTTTTTTGGTGTTGAGTTGTATAAGTTTTTTACAGATTTTGAATATTAACGCTTTATCAGATATGTGATTTACAGGTATCTTCTCATTCAGAAGGTTGTCTTTTTTGGTTTTGTTGATGGCTTCCTTCACAGGGCAATGATTTTTATTTTGTTGTAATCCCAATAGTTTAAATTTGCTTTTGTATCCCTTGCTAAAGAAGACACATCTAGAAAGATGTGTCTACAGCTGATGTCAAAGATATTACTGTCTATGTTTTCTTCTAGAAATGTTATGATTTCAGGTCTCACATTTAGGTCTCTGATCCATTTTGAGTTTATTTTTGTGTATGGTGTAAGAAAGTGGTCTAGTTTCTTCTTTCAATTTCATCTTCGTACAGGTAGCCATCCAGTTTTCCCAGCACAATTTGTTGAAGTCACTGTTTTGGGGAGGCAGCCATTTTTGATGTTCAATGACCTAAGCCTAAAACAGCTGGATCACACTGGCAAGTCTCATAGACTTTTTGTAGACTCCCTTCCTTCTGCACAATGGGGGAAAATAATAATTATTGTCCTAAAAGACGAGATTCCAATCCAATTTATTTTAAAGGGTTTAAAGGGCATGCAATAAAATAGTAATTTGTTAGTTTACGTCTAGATTCTGCCTTAGATTTCCCTATATTATTAATATAGAGAAGTATTTCTATTCTCTCTTGTGCCTAGATAGTATTGAGAATGCATTGTCAATCAAAAGGGAAATCGCTTCGTTAGACAAAGTTTCCAATGTCCGTTAGGAAGCACAAATTGAGTTAACTTAGTAAATGTAAGTAAAACGAAGCCCTTGGAAATGGTTGGGGGTGGTGCGAGGGGAGGAAGGCCAAGCAGAAAGATGGTGTATCACAGAACATTTGCCGTCTTACGTTCACAGCCCTTAAGGGCATCAGAAGTACAGCTGGTCCCTGACTAAGCCGAGAGAGCAAAGGTGTCAGTCGCGGTGAGGCTTCGCAGCAGTCTACTTAACCACGTCTGCTTTCACGGGCCGTGGGTCCCCTCTCTAAGCTTTGGACGTAAATATTGGAACATCCACTTGCAAATGAGGTACAGAACTGAGTAGAGGAGCCAGGCCACATTGGAGGAGGCCAGCTGCACGTTGGACAGGAAAGGGCCAAGAAGCATTAGGAAAACTGAAGCAATGGACAGGAAGGTGCTTTCGGGGATTTAACTGCACCTTTTCTATCTCCAGCCGACTTCCGTGATGAAGTAAAGACAACTAAGTAATTTGTGCACCGGCTTTGCCTGACCTGACCCTTAGAATATCTACCCTTCATGGGAGGAATTGGAGCAAGGCGGAAGAATCCACTTCCGTAGCTCCTGAGAAGCAGGCTTACGCCTGTGCCATGGTCTTACACGTGACTTACATTCAAATATTTGGTGATGATATTGTAACTGGGACACAGGATCATTTATGCCTCTAAGACAGTGCTTTTGAAACTTTCTTCTGTTAAACCTCATGATGCTAATAGGTATGTCGCCCCACCTCCACCAACAAAAAAATCCATAATTAAATAAGTTTAGGAACTGTTGCCTTCTATATCTCCATATTAGATATTCCTTGTATCAGCATATCAAAAGATCTGAGAAGTTCTGCCCTAAAGAAACATGTTTAGGCTTTTATTTTTTGTTGAGAATGTCCAAAGTATAAATGGGCACAGAACACCATCATGGAAACTACCAGCCTTGCCTTAGGGGAAACTGGTTTCCCCACTCCCATCCCCCTCCCCTCCACCCCCACCCTCCTTTCTTCCTTTCCCTCAGCAATTTTTTTTGAGGGTTGGGAGAGTCGGCCCTCTAATGTCCATGCTCCCCAACACAGCTTCGACTGGAAAACTGCATTTCGGAAGGATTACTGGACTTGGAGCCTTAATAAATCAGATACGGTGCACCTCAATGTGCTAATAATCATTTTAAGTGTCTTCTTCCACACAGAATTCTGATGGAGAGCTGGGGGGAGACATCAGACCAGACATCCCCAAATATAGAGGAAGTAGAATCTTGTATCTGTCCTAGGTGCCTCCTTCCTTGAACCATAAACAAAAGACAGAACTAGGGTCAGGAGCTGGAGTCTGCAGAAAGAACCAGAAAATGGGCAGTGAGGTAGGATATGATGAGAAGTCCAGTTGTGCCTGGTACTATAAGACACTTGCTTTTATCAGATATTGGCTGCTGATTCTAGGGTAAAGGGAGTGTTGTGTGTGTTTTTTTTTTTTAAATAAGCTTTTTTATTTTAGAATAAAATTAACTTTTTTGGAAAAGTTGTAAAGATAGTACAGAGTGTTCCCATATAGACCCCACACCAGTTTCTCTCCTTACTATCATCTTACATTAGTGTATTTGTCACAATTAATGAACCGTTATTGATACAGTATTGTTAACTACAATACTGTAGTTTTGTTAGTTTATCCAGCTTATTCAGGTTCCCTTGTTTTTTTTTTTGTTTTGTTTTGTTTTGTTTTGTTTTGTTTCGTGTTTTACCTAATGTCCTTCTCTACTCCAGAATCCTAGCTGGGATTCCATGTTACACCTCGTTGCCGTGTCTCCTTCGGTTTCTCTTAGCTGTGACAGTTTCTCAGACTTGGCTTGCTGTCGATAACCCTGGCAGTTTCGAGAAAGACAGGTTGGGTAACTTTGCAGAATGCCCTCCCGTTGAGATTTGTTTAATGTTTTTCTCGGGATGAGACGTGTTTTGTGTGCGGGGGAGGAAGAGCCACGGAGGTGAAGTGCTACATTTATCTCAAGTCAAGGGTATGCACCACCGGCCTGACTTAATGCCACTGATGTTAACCTCGCACCCTTGGCTGAGGTAGTGTTGGCCAGGTTTCTTGGCTCCAAAGTTATTCCCTCCCCACTTTCCATACTGTATTCTTCGGAGAGAAGTTGCTCTGCGTAGCCCATGCCCAAGGAGTGAGGAGCTTTGCTTTACCTCCTTGAGGGCAGAGTATCTATCTACTTAAGTGAGTTGGAGTTGTTCTGCACATGAGGCAGGTTAATTCTTCCCCATGAATGTGTGGATGTGGGTATGTATGTGTATACTAATCCACCCAATCATGTATTTATCAGAATGGATATTATTTTATCCTTGGGGTTATAATCCAATACTACTTTACTCATTTTGTCACTCAAATCATTCCAATTTTGTCAGCGGGCTGGAGCAGGCTCAAGCAGGAGGGATTCCCCATCCCTTGCTGGGACAGGGTTCTGGCAAATCTTTTCTGGAGAGAAAGCCATTGTTATGAAGGACTTCCTGGGCTTGTTTCACAGTGATTGTTGTTCTCCTCCCCCTGCCAGGGCCAGGAGACATCTTGATTTCGTTCTTAGAAGTAAAGCCCATGACAGTGTGGCCTTCCCGCTAAGGCTGGAACCCCAGGATGTCTCACCCTCTATACTCAGCCTCTGGCAAATCATCAAAAGTACCATTTAAGGTTTCCTACCAGTTTGGGGCTCCCACAGCTTTTGCTTGGGGGGTAAGCAGGTCTCGTCTTTGACTCTGCATTTGCCTGTCTCTGCAGATTTTATGGTGGTAGGTTTGTCCTGTGAAGTCAGTTCTCTGATGGGTCCAAAACATTGGTTGGTTTTCAATTTGTCCATTTCTTTCTTGCCATAAGGGTGGGGATGGTGATTTCCAAGCTCTTTACACATTAAAGCTGAAGCTGGAGTCAAGCTGAGTGCTTTTTTTTTTCCCTTTTTTTAAGTACTTGGCTTTGCTAAACATGAAAAAAGATCATGTAAGAGGATATGGGTTTGTCAGAACAAACTCACACTCATTAGCACGGGATAAAGTGCCTTTCCCCGTGCCACCAGAGATGTTGGATCAGTAGCATGTCCTGAAAAACCACAGAAATGACAAGGGAGAGGGCCTATCTCGATACCCATAGCTCTTTCAGAAGAAAATGGATAATCATGTGTCCTGGATGGGTTTTAAATATGCATGAAGGGAGGTGATACAACTTGATGACCTTTTATAGCCCCGCTGATTTATACCTGAGCCTGGCATTTTGGGAAAAGATACCAGCCTCGGGCCAGTCAAGAGGTTGCAGAGAAAAAAAAAAATACCATCTGTAGAGGGGCAAATGCTGCTCATCTGAATTTGCTCTGACTGTTGCATGGGACAGAGTCATATATTTTGGATAAAAGAAGGACTCTAGAAACGTCCCAGAGAAAAAATATTACTTGGTAGTTGGGAAGTGTATGGCATTAAGTGGTGACATCATTTTATTATGGCAACATGATTAGTGAGGTATTTCCAAGGCTCCAGTCCTTTGAAAACTACTTTCCAATTTTTTTTCCCTGTATCCACCTGCCTCTTATACTAGCCGTCCCTCAGTATTTTTGTCTAAGTTTCTTCTACGGCCATTTAAAGTCAAATAAACTTACTTGAATTTGAAGCCATACCTTAAGGGGTTGATGCTCCAGTGATATGGCTGGTTATGCATTTTGTCATCATATAAATGTGTTCCTTTTAAGGTAAATTGCATCCACAAATTTACTGCCTAGATATCATCCAGTGTTGCAACACTGATTCACAATCTAGGAAAACATGAGATTAGTGTTAGAGGATTATTTAGCTGAGAACAGAGGCTCAAGAGAACGGAATACAAGACAAGTTTTGAAGGGTGGTTGTGAAGATGGGGGGAAATAGTGTTGTCAATATTAACATGCTTCCTTGGGGCTTCAATGTGTATCTTGGGGAGAGTTGAGTTGGTTTGTCACTGATTGAAACGGGATCAACATAAGGATATTCACACTACTACAAAGTCATGGGAAAGTCATGAAAGGGGGACATGACTATACCTTTACTTCCCTCATGATTTTACCTAAAGATTGTCATTCAATTGCTTACTGGTACTTGAACACCTGTTAAAAGCCAGAGACCCTCTTCCTGCTACAACAAAGATAGACATGGATGGGAATTGAAAGCATAAGGAGATTTTGGTTAAGAATCTTTGCTCCTTCCTGATCTTGTAAAACTGGGCTCTAGGCTCAGTCGTGTTGTGGGTGGCTGATTCTTCTGATAATGAACACAAGGTACCAATAATCTGCCACTCTCCTTTTTTTTCATTCAATAAATATTTATTGAGCACCTGCCATCTTTTAGATTTTGTAATAGCTGCCAATTCTACAATGGCGTAAAGGACAGATGTGGTGGTTCACACCTTTATGGAGGTTATAGTCTAGCAGGAAAGACATGATAAACAATATCTTCTCTTTCAAGTTGACAGGCTGAGGAAATGCTACAGGCCCTATCTTTCTGCATTAAATTTCTAGAAATGGTAGAAAACTTTTTTTTTTTTTTTTAAGAAAGGGACTATGTAATCTCACTTAAGGATAAGAAATAGTCTGTTCTTGGTACTGGATTTCCATTAGAATGCTCCATGCCCCGAGATGGGAAAGGCAGAGGTGGGAGAGTGAAAGATAATTCACTGGCATGCCAGGCCAGAATGGTTGACTCGTACAGCCCGCCATTTTGAACCAGGCAGCAGCCAGGGAGGTATCTACATGCAGCCGAGAGCAGAAAATGGAGGCACTTGATTCAGAGCAGCAGGGGAAAATATGGGGTGTCTGTGCTCACAAGAGCAGCTGCCCAAATGCTTCCGCTCCCAAGTCTCACCAAAAATAAATCCACAGCTCCACAATCACCACTCAAGGAACGTTCAATCCGCAAGAGAGGGTCAAGCAGAACTCATACCTGAATAAATAGAGGGAATAGAGCAATTTAAGACCTTGCCAGCCAAGAAAACAGAAACAAAACAAAACAAAACAAACATAGCAACCTTGGTAAAGAAAGTGAGGGAAGGTGGGGAAGAATGTTCTAGGTAGAAGAAAGAGCATATACAAAGGGACAGGAGTGAAGGTTTCTCAGAGGAACTGGAAGTCTTGTGTATCTGGAGTAGAAAGCATTAAAGGGTGGGAGAGGGATGATGAAGTGAACTTGGTAGAGAGACGGTAGTTTGTAGATCTTTCCGACCATGCTTACAATTTAGACTTATTCCGGAGGCACCATTATGTCAGGTAAGGACTTCATACAAAGAAAAGGGAATGACCTTGATCGTCCTATGACAACAGATCAGGGGCCAGTGAACATTTTCTGTGAAGGGCCAGACGGAAACACGTTAGGCTTTGTTAGTCTTAAGTTCTCGCCACGACCGTTCAAGTCCGCCATGGCCGCACAAAAGCAGGTGTGGACAACACATAAAAGAATGAGCACGGGCGTGTTCCCAAAACCTGATTTATAAAAAACAGGCTTGATTTGGCCCACAGGCCATAATGGGCTAACCCCTGATATAGACGTAATAAAACCAGAAGGAAAACAAAACAAAAAAAAAAACAAAAAAACAAAACAGAGGAAACCTTCCTAACTCAGTTGCTTTACTTTAGTTAAACTGATGGGACAGAAGGCTTTTTTTTTTTTTTTTTTTTTAACTGAATCTGAAGAGACGAGCATCAAAAAGGTTGGGATTGTGTTTGTAATTTTTCTTTATTTCCTATGCTGACAGGTTGACAACTGGGGAAATCTTACATTCACATTTTAGCCTCATTGTCTCCTGTCACCTGAGTAACCCCTCTCTCGCTGTTGCCAAAATGGCTACTTTCACTACTGGGTCGGACCAGTTATTTCCTAAATGGTCTGTGTTCACCTACACTTCGGATGCTCTGTTCTGAGGTGCGAGGGTGGGAGAAATAACAGTGCCTGGTGCTCATTGTATGCAGCACGTCCATTATGCGAGCAACACGTCAGTCTGTTCAAGTAAAGAGTCCATGACTATGAAGCGACTGTATATCGTGCGTATAACCGCTCCGCCACAGATACTACTCAAATATCTGGCGTTGAGAGTGCTTTTCTGCTTAGCTAAGTGCTTTATCCTAGTTTAAAAATAAGTTACAAAAAGCGTCAACAATATCCTTCAAGTAAATCTTTCCTTGCACACTCCTATCACTACTTCATAGAAAATATTTTGAAATAACTTTTCTCTCTCCCTCTCAAGGTTCATTTTTAAATTACCATGGAGACCTTTGAGTGTTAGGATGATAGTCAGATCTGGGGAAAACTGGCACAGTTAGTTTTAGAGACTGCTTCTGGAAACTTCCCTCATGTCTCCCCGTCCTTCTAGAAAGTATCAAAATGATTATAAAAATACTAATAATGACAGTTAAGATTTACTGAATGTTTACTCAGAGCTTTTCTTGAAATATCTCACCTAATGCTCACCGCAAGGCTATCAGGGAGTTACTATTAAGATCCCTATTTGGGCACCTGGTGGCTCAGTTGGTTGAGCATCTGGCTCTTGGTTTCAGCTCAGGTCATGATCTCACGGTTCATGAGTTTGAGCCCCATGTCAGGGCACTGTCCGTGCAGAGCCTGCTTGGGATTCTCTCTCCCTCCCTCTCAAAATAAATAAATAAACTTAAAAAATAATCCCTGTTTTATGCCTAAAGAAAAGGAGGAATTGGCAAAGCCAGGCATTGGCCCCTGGGTCTCTCAGTCCAAAATTCCTGCCCCGTTCACAGCATGAGCCCTACGCCCCAACTGACACTCTACTAACCTGTCTGCCTCACCCCTCAGGAAAACTTGGTTGTTGATGGGACATTAGATAATGATTACAAAAGAGATAGTTTGTTTCCCTATCGGATCTTTCAGGATCACACACATTTTACATTCAATCAGATGAGGCAGGCTAAAACAGAAGTGAAAAGAAACTGAGAAGAAAATCACAATTTTTGAACATGAGAAACATAGCCTCACAGTGTTCATAGCCTCACAGGTTGAAGCCAGTAGAGCTTGGACCTCAGTCCAGGCTTGCTTGCTTGCTTGCTTTCTCTCTTTCTTTCTTTCTTTAATTAAAAAAAATTTAATGTTTATTTTTGAGAGAGAAAGAGAGAGAGAGAGACGCTGAGTGTGAGTGGGGGAAGGACAGAGAGAGAGGGAGACACAGAATCCAAAGCAGGCTCCGGGCTCTGAGCTGTCAGCACAAAGCCCGATGAGGGCTTCCAAATCATGAACCATGAGATCATGATCCGAGCCAAAGTTGGATGCTTAACTGACTGAGCCACTCAGGCACCCTGGTCCAGGCTTTCTAACACCAGGTAGAATGTTCTTTCCAGATGTCACTGCTCCTAACATAGTTTTCCTCAGGATTGCCCTTTCTGCAGGACATTTGATGCCTTCCCATGATTAAAACACAAATGATTTCCAAATACAGGCATATATACATACAAACCACAAATGACTCCAGAAAGTCCTTGACAGTGAGTCTAATGGTGAGTATCCCTGGGGTAGGAGTTTGGGGCTGTGAGAACCTGATGCCAGACCACACAGCTTATTTATCTGAAGAGCTGACCCTAGTTTGAACAAAATTGAATATACTGTCTGAATATTCAAAGGCAATATATGGAAGATTTTGGTATATATGGAATAATAATATATGATGGGATATATATTCCCTATGGAATTTATTGCTTTTATATAATAAATATGAATCTATATATGTCAAGTCTACCTAAGATTTATTTTTGGAACTCTTTAAAAAGTTATTCCATCACAGTAAGAGGGATGGACAAATTAAAACCACTGATTTATAAATATAATATATTGTATGTATTATATTACATTGTTATTATATCGTATTACATATACAATATACATTACATAGTATAGTATATTAGTTGGGACTATGTTATCCATGTAACAATCCCGTTGTGGTCATCTCACAGAATGGCTGAAACTGCCACCCATAATTTGATTCAGATAAAGAGACTGGTCATGGCACACAGGTGCACCTGTGACACATTATAGAAAGGGTTATTGATCACACAGTGAGGTTTTGGGGGAGAGCAGCAGAGCCTTGCAAGCAGATGGGGGGACCGGCGTAGGATGTTATGGTGATTAGGGGCAGGATTGGGTTTACATGGTTTGGACTTCTTGCCTATGCCCAGTGAGGGAGATCCCAAGCTTTTGTGGGGTAGGGAGAAATGGAGGAGGGCAGAATTGTGGAGCTTCAAAGCTGTCAGTGGCCTAACATCAAAAATAAAGTCAGACTTCTTATTAACAACCCCCTTCTGTGCCCTGTTTAGTTCCTTTATAGTACTAGTCCGAGTTTGTCATCATATGATGTTTCATTCATTGCTTGTTACTTCTCTCTCCACTCAACTCTGATTTCCATGGGACCGTTACTTTGTCAGTTTTATTCATTAGTAGATACCCAGACTGATCAAAATACCTGGCACGTAATAGACGATCAAAAAGAGTCATTGGAGGCCAACAGGAACGTGAAAAGGTGCTCAACATTAGTAATCATTAGGGAAATGCAAATCAAAACCATAATGAGATATTGTCTCACACCCGTTGGAATGGCTATCATCAAAAAGACAAGAAATAACAAGTGTTGATGAGGAATGTGGAGAGAGGGGAACCCTCGGGCACTGTTGGTGGGGATGTAAATTGGTGCAGCCACTATGGAAAACAGTATGGAGGTTCCTCAAAAAATTGAAAATAGAACTACCCTATGGTCCAGCAATCCCCACTTCTGAGTATATAGCCAAAGGAAATGAAAACAGCATATTGAGGAGATATTTGCACTCCCCTGTTTATTGCAGCATTATTCACAAGAGTTGAGGTATGGAAACAACCTGTGTCCTCATTGGATGAGTGGATAAAGAAGCTATGGTGTATATATACCATGGAATGTTATTCAACCATGAGAAAGAAGGAAATCCTGTCATTAGTGACAACGTGGATGAACCTTGAGTGCATTATGCTAAGTGAAATAAGCCAGACAGAGGAAGACAAATACTGGGTGGTATCAGTTATATGTGGAATCTTTAAACAAACAAACAAACACAAAGTCAAACTCCTAGAAATAGAAATAGAGTAGAAAAATGGTTGCCAAAGGCTAAGGGGTAGGGGAAATCAGGGGAGGTTGGTAAAAGGGCACCAACATTCAGCTCTAAGATGACTAAGGTCTGAGGATCTAATGTAAAGCATGGTCACTATAGCTGATAACACTCTTGTTGTGTAATTAAACTTTGTTAAGAGAGTAGAATTTCAGTGTCCTCTCCCACACACCCAAAGATAAGGATGTGAGGTGACGGGTGTGTTAATTCACTAGATGTGGGGAATCCTTCTACAATGTACACATGTACCAAATCTCCGTAATGTACACTTTAAATATCTTACCATTTTTATAGGTCGATCATAGTTCATCAAAGCTAAAATTAAAAACAAACAAAAAAACCACCACAAAAATAGACATTGGATAAATAAAGTTCAGGGCAGCTCTGTGCCAGATGCCGGATACATGGAGATGTCAAGTCATGGTTCTTCATTGGCGTGCCCACATTTGTCAACCGTGAGGTTAAGTAGTTTAGCAACGTTACATTGCCAGGGGACAGAAGGAAGAGAGGTGGGAGTAAAAAGGGCGTGCCAAGTGCTATAAAAGTATAGACGTTCCCTTCCAGTGTGGGGCACAGGAGACCACTTCCGTGTCCCAGGCGCTGAGGTCCTGAAGAGGACGGGAAGCAGAGTGCGGTCCATGTGTGATGGAGTCCTCAGTGAGTGGATTCCAGAAGTGAGTGCGAGTCTACTTTGGCGTCTCTCTATTGGGAAAACAAACCAGCAGACCGACAGACTTCAACAGGAATGTCTGAAACTTTGCAAGAGGAGAAAAGGAGGAAAAGCTTCCCCCACCGTTTCACACAACCTCTTATCAGACACCTTCCACAAATAGCAGGTGTGAAACAGTACAGCAACCCAGAAAAAAAAAAAAAAAAGGAAACTGCTGACAAAAAATCAGATTTTTATGCCAAATTCTATTTTCTAAAAGTGACTGTCATCATTTCTCACTCCCCATTTCAAATCATTTAAAACTGCCCCCCGCGGCAGCATTTCTGGAACTGGTGTTCTCTGGGCTGTTGGTTCCGCCTACATTGTGGGAGGACACAGATTCGTTGGGCAGGTGTGTTTGGGGAACTGTTGTGTGTTCCACCAAATCCTTGAGAGTCCCGACGTGTGCAGTGGTCCAAGCTCTGGGGTTCCCGGGATTTCTGAATCTTCATAACCACTGTACACTGTACACTGAACATTTGGCAAATTCCCAAGGAACTAGTGTGGGCAGAACATGCTTTGAGATACTGGGGTGAAGGATGAAGTCTAGGCCATTGAAGGTAGTCCTTACATGGTTTACTTATCTGGGATCTTCCAGACCCTCCAGCCTCATTATTTGACTGACTTTCCCTTCCTTCCATGAACGTCCTTTGGTAGAAAGCTGCTTATGGATTCCAAGGACACCAGATTCTATCTTATGCCTCTGGCGCTGGAGGCCTCTTCTGCCTTGTGATGATAGAAGTCATGTATGGCTAGCCTTGTGGTCATCCTTTGGCTCATCTGTAAAGTGGAGGGTCAGGTGAACAAATGACCTCTAAAACCTCTTCATCGTCCATCTTTTACCTGTGTTGTGACTTTATTCTCCCCAGTGGTCCCCAAGTATGTTGATTCCTTTCTCTGAGCTTCATTTTTTTTTTATCTGCAAAATGCAGGAAATAACAGAACATACCTCCTAGGATTCTGAAAGAATTAGAGGGAATGAGGAACATGAAGACTGACTAGTATGGTGTTATTAGTATGACTCAATGAAAATTAATAATAAGCTCTATCAACCACTTACAAGAAAATTGTCTCCGCATTATACCTAGGGTTGGTCTTGCTTGAGAATGATACATTCTGTGTGCTCTCTGGCTCCAAAAGCCTTTTACTGATGTAAAAATAACCCTTAAAATGTTCTTAACATGTAGTTCAAAGAATGTTAATGTGCTCTGAAGCCAAATAAAGGGAAGTTCGATTGCTGTAAACTTAATTTTTAAACACCCTAAGTAAATATGCATTTTTACCTGATGGCAGAGAGTCAACTCTCATCAGAATCTTGAAGGGCAGAATGTGACAGGACATACATTATGGCTTCCCAGGAAATTGGCTAGAGGAACTCAAAGCCGTATTAACTGATACAACTTTGAAGATAACTTTTGTATGTAAGAGACTTTAACTTTTCAATATGGTTTTCCTCCATGATTTTAGTTGATGCTCAAAGAGACAGGTGAGGGTTATGGAATAGATGTTGTCCTTCCTTTGGATGTGCCCCGACTAAGTATGACTAAAGCCAAAACCCACTATCTTCCAGGTACAAACAAAACCCTGTCCTTGTCTCCATTCATGACTCTACTATCTGCCCCATGGCACAGCCCATATACTTGAGGTCATTCTCCACTGATCTTTCTTCTCTTCTTCTCACTTTCAAGTCCTCTTGAGTCTGTCTCTAAAATCTCTACCATCCAGGCTCCTAACCTTCTTCCGCAACCTCCTTTTGAGCTCTTCCCCAATCTTGCTTCATGGAAATTCCATCTTGCCAGCTGCTTAGGCCCTGAGCCCTGGCATCAGCCCTGGCCCTCCCCTCTTTCTCCATGCATGTCCATCACCAAACCATGGCAACTCCCCATCTTCAGAGTCTGGACAGAATCTGCCTACTGATCTGCACCTCTGCCACTCCCATCTGGGTCCAAAGCACCCCACTCCAAGCCTAGATTTTTCTTTTCAACAATTTCTTAGTCTGGTCTTCTGATTACTGTTCTTGTCTTCCTACAGAGCCAGATTTCTCGACCTCAACACTATTATTACTTGGGCACAGATAGTCCTTTGTTGTTAGGGGCCGTTCGTGACATTGCAAAATACCTAGCAGCATCCCTGGTCTCTGTCTATGAGAGAACAGTACCACCCTCCCACCCCACCACCACCACTTGGGACACGGAAAACCCTACAGTGGCTTCCCTCACCCCTCAGATCCCACAGTCACTGCATAATCGCCCCAAACTCATTTTCTGCCTTTTTCTGCCTTGCGCATTCATCTTCAGTCACGCTGGCATGTGGGACTTGTTCCTACCTCTGAGATTTTGCGCTTACTGTCTCCTCCGCTGGGAACAATCTTCCAGATATCCGCTTGGCTTGCTCCTTCATGTCCTCAAGGTGGTGCTTCGTGTGGTCTTACGATGCTATATGTTGTATCCAGCAAGATAACCTTTGATAACTTGAGGGTGTGTTCCTCAAATATTGTTAAATAACAAAGGGTAACTTGAAACAAGAGGACACATCATGACCCCCATTTTGCTAAAGGGAGAGCCAAATGTGTATTTATACACATACTGTTACTCATAAATAGAGAAAATACACCAGAAGGGGAGACACAGAAATGTTAACTGTGTTTATCTCTGTGCAGTAGCTACACAAGCAATTTGTTGCGTACTTTTCTTTATTGTACACATTTTCTATTATGAAGGTATTTTATTTTATAATCAAAGAAAAACACTGAACACTATTTTTAAAGGGGAACAGCATCACAATCCTAAATGTCTCTAAGATCCAAGGACCAATTGGGAAAATGTGGAAAAGTGGAGCATGGTAAATTTGGGTGGGTCCTGGCATTAAAACACTGTTCATGAGAATCAAGGGAATATGTTTAGATGCTTTAAGTCGGGGGGGGGGGGGGAGAGGGTACTGAATTAAGTGACCTAGAATGTTCGCATTTATGGGGACCTTGGCAATCATGGAATATGACATCCTCCTCTTTAATAAGGTAGGAGCTCCAGAGAAATCAACTAGCCCAAAGTCACACAGTTAAATAGTGGTGGAGATGAGATTGTTCAATTATTTTTCATCACACATTTATTAGGTTTCCACTATGTACTTGGCACTAGGAGTACAATGGTGAGAGATAAATGTAATCCCCACTCTTGAGCGCAACGTGAAGGAAACACACATGGACATACAAATTCAAATACCGTAGAAAGTGCCATTCAGCATAGAAATCCTTAGCCACATGTGACCATAGAGCACTTGAAACATGGCTGGTCTGAACTGAGTGGTGCCATAAGTCTGAAACACACATGGAATTTACATAAAGGCTGTATAATATCCCACTAACATTTTTATATTGATTGCATGTCGAAATGATAGTACAGTAGTCCCCCCCCTTATCCATGGTTTTGCTTTCTGTGGTTTCTGTTACCCCTAGTCAACTGTGGTCCTGAAGCAGACGATCCCCCTTCTGACTAGCGTCAAAAGGTCAGTGAGCCTGACACTCTGGCACATGCCTACGTCACTTACCTCACTTTGTCTCCTCATGTAGGCATTTTATCATCACAGGAAGGGTGAGTACAGTACAGTAAGATATTGAGAGAGACGGAGAGGGAGAGAGACCACATTCACATAACTTTTACTACAGTATATTATAATTGTTCTCTTTTATGATCGATTATTGTTAATCTCTTTAGTGTGCCTAATTAATGAAATAAACTGTCTCATGGGTATGAAAACATAGTATATAGAGGGTTCAGTGGTATTCATGGTTTCAGGCATCCACTGGGAATCTTGGAAAGTATCCCCCACAGATGAGGGCGGGGGGGAACTACTGTATTTGGGGCATATTTGGTTAAATAAAATATATTATTAAAATCAGGCTTGTCTGTTTCTTTTTACTTTTTTTTAAATAAACATGGCTACTATTAAAAAATTCCAAATTACGTATGTGGCTGGTATCCTATTAGTTTTGGACAGCATTTCATATGCATTATGATGCGTACTTGGTAGGAGGTTAGAAACGTGAGTAGAGGGCTAGGCAGTTCAAGTTCCTTTCTCAGTCTTGGGGACAGAGAAAGGCAAGAGACACATCAACTGTGACCTGGGTAGTCAGCAAGATTCAGGCTGGGAGCAGGCTGAGGGCGTTGGGGGATAGAATTAAAGGAAAACCAAATATTTAGAGAAGGCCATGTTTTGCAAAGTCAGTGGCATGATATAAAAAAATTAAGTAGCATGTTGCGATCCTTTTTTTAAAACCCAGATTTCAGCCTCTAATGGAAGGTATTGACAGCCTCTTAATCCCGGGCCTGGGAATGGATGTGTGGACCTCAGTGAGTTCACCACCACCAGTTCAGTCCTTCTTCCTCCAATATCTTATTACGAGATAAGCTCATTTCAGGGAAGGGTAAATTCTGCCTAGACCCAAGAAAAATAATGACACTGAATTAGCTAGATAGATGGCAATGAGTAATCCGCATGAAATTCTTAAATTTGGGCCGGGAAGGGAGACTCAGCATTGGTTAGAGTGTCTCTGATCATACAATTTATTCTTGGCCAAGAGAATGAATGTGCACTATAAAATATTTCTGGAATAACCTTTTAGTGGAAAACAATAGAAGTTGTAAGACAGATTAAGGTTTAGTGTCGCAAAAGATTATAGTGTGAACAGACTGTCCTCATAGGGTCTGTTTAACTGGTGACAAGCTGGAGGAGGGGAGCTCTGTAAGGATATTTGACATGAAAAATGTGAATTCGCTCTCTGAGTGTTTACTAGCGTTCACAAGTAGCAGGAAATGAGCTGTGAAATGTATTGTCAAACATTCAGTGTTGAAAATATAATGCATTACTTCAAGTTGGGCTTTTGGCTTTCTGAAATCCTCCTTCTCAATTTGTCCACCTCTAGGATAGATGAATTGGCCCTTTCTGGTGTTCTTCCTGAGCTATAATGGTAAACTGCGGCAGAAATTGGGACTTGGTTTTCCAGAAGTCATTTACAGTTCCCTTTTCCCTTGCCTGCCTTGATTACAGAGGTTTGGAAAACTCAAATATTTGCCCCTTGTGGTTGGTGGCGGTGGTCACGTGACTCATTTTTGTCCATTGAGAGTTGGGTATTTGTCTCTAGGGAGAATGTTCCTTCCCAAATGAGAAAACCACAAAGCCCTGCTAAAAGAGGGCCCCATGCCCTTCTGCTTTCCTCTCCTTCTGCCTGATTTCTAGGGGCAGGACTGATATTTGTCTGCTGTCACAGATACGGTGATACAGCTGTGCCGATGCTGAAATACTCCCATGAAGTATTCCCATGAAATACTCCATGTTGGTAAATGGCAACTTATCTAAGTCCCCACATGCCCCTGCCTTGGTCTAGTGCATTGCCCAAGCCCACTGGACCTCCCTATGGTTCCAAAAGGAGAAAGCCTGGGCCAGCAGGGGTCTCCAGACCTGTGCCATTTGTTGAATATTTTGGATGTCACCTCTACCGGAAGGGCAATGGCCACCTTGTAACCATGAGGTCTCAAGCTACACACAAGGACGGGAATAGAATATTCCAAGAAATTGGTTCACATCAATCGGTAAAGTGGCAGCACCAGACAGGACATTATTTTTTCAAATTTTTTATTATGGCAAAATACACATATTTTGGTGAAATTTACCATCTTAACCATTTTAAGTATACAGTTCAGCGGTATGAAATACATTCATGATGTGCAACCATCCACCCAACACCATCCATCTCCAGAGCTCTTTTCATCTGTAAAACAAACGCCGTACTCATGAAACACTAATTTCCCACTTTCCAGCCCCTGGCAACTGCCATTCTACTTCTGTATTTGTGAATTTGGTTACTCTAAGTATCTCATACAGGAGAAATCTATGGTATTTGTCTCTTTGTGACCAGCTTATTTCATTTGGCAAAATGTCCTCAGGTGTCATTGGTGTCATAGCATGTTGCAGAATCTCCTTCCTTTTCAAGGCTGAATAATATTCCATTGCATGGATATACCACATTTTGCTTATCTATTCGTCCATCAGTGGACACTGGGGTTGCTTGGACATGTTAGTATCGTGAGTAATGCCGCCATGAACATGGGTGTACAAACATCTCTCTGAGACTCAATTTTCAATTTTGGGGGGTATACACATACCCAGAAGTGGAATTGCTGGGTCATATGTTAATTCTATTTTGATTTTTTGAGGAACTACCCTTCCTGTGTCCCACAGTGTCTATACCATCCCGAGACTTAATATTACTTGACATAAGCCACTGTGGTATGGCCGTCCCTTCCTCTATTTCTTGCATCTGAAAATATACTGTAGGTTTTGATTCATGGAAACAAAATGTTTCCCACCCCAGCTGCACTCAGACATGCCTGATGTGTGAAAGTTCTCTATAGATTCCTATTGTGGATCTTTTCCTTTGATTTAACTATCCCCTCTTTGGGTCTTCACCTTTAAGATCCGGCTTTCTCTGGTCACGTCTGAAGGTGACCTGGTTGTTCAGATGATAAATATTTATCAGAGGAATAAGTGAGTGAATGAAACCGACCAAAGAGGTCAACTTTAAAGGTAAGGCACACAGAGTTTTCTAATATATGTTTGGTTTTTATACTCCATTTTTGCTCCTTTAATTAGAGACCCTAAAATATTTTATTCCCCTACCCTCCTCTTTTTCTTTCTCCATTACTCTTTTCTTCATTCATTGGCTCATTCATTCATTGACACACTAATGAGGTTAATATTTATGGAGTAGCCCCTCTTTCCTAGGAGCTAGTGTAGGGTCTGAGAATACAGGGCTTCACGAACTGAACAAAGTCCTTACCTCATGTTCTGGCACAGGTACAGGAAGACAAACTTCAGTCAATCGATCTTTGTGTCAGATAGTGATAAGTGCTTTAGAGAAAAAAAAAACTGTTTTAGGAAGTGAAAGGTGTTAGAGCTGCCATTCTGGATGAGATCATTGGAAAAGCCCCTTGGAAGAGGTGATATTTGATCAGAGATTTGAATAAACGAGGACGTAAGTCACACAAGGGCTGGAGGGGACAGCAGTTCAGGCACAGGACCCAAGGTGGGGACTTATCTGGCAACAGAAAAAAGAGACTCGGGGGTGTGGGGGGGAGGGGATGAACTTGGAGAAAGAATCAAAGACTTCCCTCTCTGCTTCCTCTTCCCACCTGTTATCATTCTTGTTACACTATAGAAATTTCTGGCAGGGAATATGCCAGCAGGTTATCTAAGGGATAGACCACACTGCTCACTTTTCTTGTTGTCTAGCTCCTACTCCTGTGTTGGGCTCTTTGGCTTGCTACTGATACTTTCCAGGCTCAAACTCTTGTCCCAACACTGGGCCTTCAGGATAGCTTCAGATGTCCTCTTGTGGGCAGTGGCACTCATCTTTCCCGTGTCTATACTTACCTTGTCACCAACCCTCACCATCTCTCATTGTTTGACAGTGTCCCACTTTGGGATCTATTTTTGGTTTATTAATTAGGATGCAAGCAACAGAAATTGCTCAGTCTATTGGGTGAAATAAAGAGAGGGGTTTATTTATAGTAAGAATATAGGGTGGTTTGTTTGGAGTCTGGATCCTCGTTAAAAACCTACATGTGATCTTTCAGACCTGACCGTAGACACTTAGTTACAAAGGCTTTTTTCTGGCAGACCTCAGAGGAGGAAGCTGCCCTCTGCACTCCAGGTTTGGGGCACAGCCAAGGCATTAGAGTCTCTGAAGGTAGTTGCAATAAAGGATCAGCCCCTGCTGGCCATGCTTTCATGCAGGGCTCTATGGCTAGTGTAGGAGCCTCCCTTTGGAGGTCTCTTTAGTGAAGGACTTCAGCAGAGGCTTTCCAGAGGCACCTCTGCCCAGACCATCTACTCGAGGGAAAGGGGGGCGGTGGGGATCTTGAAGACCTAGTTCTCCAATCTGACTCAGCCCTAGTAATTTCCTACTCACGGGCCATTCCCTATCCCTGTCCATGAAGGTCCATGAAAAGCCAAGTCACAGAGAAAGAAACCATTGGTTCTTGGATGGGGAGAAACCATATTCGTGGAGGGTAAGGTGTCCATGACGTTAGACAAAATTAGCTGTGTCAGTATTTCTAAAAGAGCTGTTAACTGGATTCCAGAAAGATGAATAAACACACTTTGAGAAAATTAGAGCTAGAAGGTTCATTTTTACATTGCCCTCCCAACCAAACTGCAGACAGCACCTGCTCAACAGAACAGGATTGATACGCAGTTTGCACACAGTGTTGAAAGGTGTGAGATTTCCACAATTAGTTCTTCCAATTTCACTTATTTAAGCAGAAGCTTCCTTGCAAGTTGACTACTTCTTTCTCCCATTCTTCTGCATTAAAAAATCAGTTATTCAGGTAGAAATGCTAATATTTTAATAGTCATCACTTTTTTTGGTAAAAATTAAAAAATGACTTGTTAAGTGAGTTTAGCAAAATCCATAGTTAGATTGGATTAGATTAGATAAGATTGCTTGGTTGGGTGGGACTTAGACCAGAAAACCTGAAATTGAAATACCAGAGTTTTAATAATCATCTGTAATGTTTTTCATTGAAATATGAAAACCATTCCACTGGATTGCCCTTGATCGAAACTATACCCATTGCTGACTTTGTATACTGATACAAAGTTTGTATCTGATACTGAGTTTGTATCTGGCAACTGTTGATTCAAATATATGTACGTATGTAACATAGATAATATACATATATATTTTTGGATATAAATGGATATATATACATGGACAAATATGCATATGTATACATATATGTGTGTGTATATATATACGTGTGTGTGTGTGTGTTTCCTATATACCATCTCACATATGCTATGCTATATATGTGTGTATATACATATACACACCAATTATTCATAATTCTATATCTTGAATTCCCAACCTCACAAAGGATTTCTCTTCTGTGAATGGAAATTGTTGACAGCCTCACCTACGTTTTGTTGGTCATCCTTGGTCAGTATTTATAGTTCCACGTCTTAAGTGTCTCACATGTACGAGTGATTTGTGCTTGATGTTAAGGGTGCCTCCATCTCCCAACCACTTCAGGGGTTATGGTGCCCCCCACCCCCTTGCCAAGCAGCTTTCACTCATTGTCCCTGAAAACCGATCTCTTTCCTAAGTCATTGCCTTGCTACTGTGGTAGGTAATTTGGGGATGTGGGGACAACGGGGCAGAGAGCCTTGATGGGATAACACCCCTCCATCTTTCCTTTGTGAAGGCAATACATATTCTTGTTCCCCTGTGGTCTTCCTCTCTGAGGAATTATGAAGCCAGGAATGAAAAATAAATAAGATATAAGCTACTGATAATAATTTGTGTTAGTATAATGCTTTTTGACTCACAGAGCAATTTCCTATGCATGAATTCACTGGATCCTCGCAAAAACTCTGTGATGTAGGCAGAACGGCAATCGTAATTGTTGCATCACAGATGTGTGAGGGAGATTCAGAGAAGCGAGGCAACTTGCCTAAGGTCACACAGCTGGCAAATTGCAGAGCCAGGAAGAGAAACTCACCCTTTTTGAAGCTCCTCATCCAGCAAGTTTTTCATTATACCCTTCACTATGGTTTTTGTGTAAGCAGAAGTCACATCAGTCTTTCCATAATCACCTTAATGGCAAATTTCTTAGCCTAGTAATGCATTCTGAAACCTGATAAAATGGCTTGTCTTCAGGGGGTGTGGACGTTTAGCTTCTAGGAGCTATGTAGCCCTTCCTGCTTTGTGTAGGTCTTAAAAGTCCAGGGTGGGAGAGGAGACACAGTCTGTTCATCATGCTCCCTGTTACAGGGATGCCAGCCCCAAAATGAAGCTGCAAATGAAAAATGAAACATCGGCTTCCATCTCATTCTGATTCTATGAAGATCTGGGTGCGACCCAACTGACCGCATTACTTAGCCACGTTCCCTGCTGCCCCCGCCCCCCGTACAGTACCCATCATCAGGTACTCGTGCCTCTCTTTAGCAGGACCCTGTTTGGATTATTGCAAACGCATTTCCTTCTCTTTCCCAGGGAGGCCACTGGGTGTGAGGGGATGTCTGTATGCAGCTAGCTCCTGGCTTTCCCTGTTTCCAGATTTTTCACATATTTCTTTCCTGCTTAGGCTTAGTGCCAAACATCCAACTTGGGAAAGAGAACTCAGTGTGAAGTTAGGGAGACATGAGAAGGAAGAGCATGAACTAGGAGGCAGGGAGAGCAGAATTCTTTGAGGGCTGCAGTAGTGACCAGTACAATTTTAAACACTTAAAAAAATCCATGTCAACTGGATATCAGAAATGAATTTTAAAAACCTCACCCTGCCCACGGCTGCCAATAGCAAAGAGTCCCTCGGGGCCAAAGCAGTTTAGCCTACAGTGTTCCCTAAGCTAAGAAAATCAAGTGTCTAAATCCATATCTTCACCTTCCCTAAAAATGGCAAGATACGTAAGCCAATTTCTATTTTTGGTCAACCCACCGAAGTCGGCCAAATACGAGCTCCAGTTTTAATGTAACATTTCTCCCGGTAGAAAAGTACTTCTATTGTTACCAGCTTTATCTGAACGTGGTAATGTTAATAATATTGAGAATTACTTGTTTGAGGCCTCTCTCTTCCAAAATAAATTTTGGAAAGTCAGGCTCTATCTAGTATTTTGGGAGAGTAGTCATTAAAATGACTTTCAAAAGTGAAGGGAGCCATGCTTCTTTAGAAAGAAAATTGAAGATGTTAAGATAATACATGTCAACTTCATCCCTTGGTGAGGGTTTTGTGAATCAGCCACTTCCTGGCATTTTCATTATGAAGTAGGGATTGTAAGTCCCTGGCCTCCTGCTTTGCGGAGACTCTTTGATGCAGGAAAATGGTTGGGAATGGACAGGTTTGTGTTGATCCCATTGACAGCTTCATCCCAAACAGGAGTTCACGTGTGCATGGTTGAGATTGGGTTAGGGTTCCCCGTTCCTTTTTCCTTTCTTTTTCTTTTTTTTAAAGTGTGTTTGTTTGTTTATTTATTGAGAGAGCACGCACACATGAGTGCGAGTGGGGGAGGGACAGAGAGAGAGAGAATCCCAAGCAGGCTCTGCACTGTCAGTGCAGAGCCCGAGTTAGGACTGGAACCCACGAACCGCAAGATCATGACCTGAGCCAAAACCAAGAGTCAGACACTTAGCCAACCAACTGAGCCACCCAGGTGCCCCCCCCCCCAGTTCATTTTATAGCCACAAGAGGGAACAATGTAAGGTTTCTTCATTTGTGTGCGAGGCAGACCTGGCTTCTGGTCTTCTGTGGTTTAAATATTTCCTGACCTTCTTGCCTCGTACGCTCACCACCCCTATCAATTCCTTATTTGTCTTTTGTCCTATGTCCTCAAGACCTTGCGCTCTGGTGCGATTAACTCTGATCAGCGAACTGGCGACAGGGTTTTATGAACACTCCCTTCCTCGGCTATCCTGCATGCCCCACCCAGGCACAGGGCAGGTCTCCGCCACATGATTGGAATTCATTTGCCCTGCTCTCATCCATCCAGTGATGGGGACTCTCCAGGTCCAATCTGTGTTGCCCAACTATCAACTCAAGAGGCAGCGCATCATCTCAATTGCTTGTTTGTGAACTGGGGAGCTGCTTGATGACGCCATGTTCGTTGTATTGCAAGTTGCTTCATTTCACAGCATCGACCTCGTGGTAATCATAAAAGTTTGGCAACATGAAGAGAATTATCCCATCAGGAAAAGGAAAGGAATAGCTGTTTTAATCCAATGAATGACTAATGGTGGAAATTTCAAACCAATTCCAGATTTTTTTTTTTTTTTGGCAAATGCCTAGTTGTCTCTGGTTGCAGAATCACTGTTTCTTCCCTCCCTCTTTCCCTGCCTTCTCCCCTTTCCCCTGCTCTTCTGCATCTCCCTGGGGTCCCTCTCCCTCTTTCCTCCCCTGCCTTCCTTCTCCGCTCCCTCTTTTTCTCAAGACTCGCGTCATTTCTGAATCTGTAGCAGGATACTGTTGTCGTTTAAAGAATAAGAGGACTTAGGATTTGAAACTCAAAGCCCCTGGATGATGAATGACCTTGAATGGGTGGTTTAAACTCTCTGAATATCCTTGGGGATTATTCCCAACTCATGGATATGGAGCTAAAACTCAAAGAAGTTGAACAGATTGCTGAATGTGGCCCACTGGGAAGTGGACACGCTAGACTTTGAACACAGCCCTTATGGGACCAGATTCCATCTCTCAGGCAGCATTCTATAATGAAGATGAGGTGAGGGTGATGCATACTAAAGACCTGGACCCTCCACAGACAGTACCTAATCCACATCGGAACCAGGTACCTTCTCCACCATGGTGTGTTTGCAGGTGTGTTTCCAAGCCACCCATCTTGTCCTTCCCATACTTGGTGTTTCCTGAGCCTCTTTATTCCTTCCTGAAAGTCCTCTTGATCGGGTGAATCTGCCGCATGGGCACTGTCCTCAAGGACTGCTGGCAGAGCACAGGAGATGGGGTCCGTGGGACTGTAAGACCACCACTTTGTTTTCACTGTGATGTTTCCACTTTACTCTATGATCTAGTGGGTTTCCTTACAAAATTTTACTCAAAGAAAGCCATCTGCTTCTCATACGGCCCCCACCCCCACCCATGCATATTTGCAAATCATTATCTTTAGTCAGCCCTTCCAAACTACTCAGTACAAATCTGAGGACGTAGAGGTAAGGAGAGGAAGACAGTAGGATTTGAGAAATAGAAGGCATGTCCCATGATGTAGGCAGGGAACTCAAACCAGGGCCTGGCACTGATGCTGGGCAGGAGTGGACAGGCAGAAGCAGGCTGAATAAATTGTCCTCAGTGGCAGGATGGCGATTCCAGAAGGATCTTGATACTAATACCTGTCACCTGCCAGACAGGTTATCATTTTGCTTCTTGGGAAGTGTCTTTCCTCTCTGCTAATCTGGCTGTATCAGTGGGTAACACTTTTTTGTTGTTGTTGTTGTTATTCTTTACACACTGGAATGTGGGTGGTATTTTGACAAAAAAAAAAACACAAAAAAACAAAGCAAAAAACCTCTAAGCTGTGCTGAAATAGTAGTAATTACAACTAAACCATCACTGCAGTGGTCCGTTACCTCACCACCATTGTTCTCCATGCCCTCAGGCCGTCTCGGTTTTGGACAATTGCTTGAGTAGGGCTCTTTGTGGCCCCCACTGAGCTCTCTCACACACTCAGGAGACAAAGTGCTCACATTTTTAACCAACACTTGCTCTTCCTTTGGCAAGCTGAGCTCAATTCTAGGCTCTTACTTACCATGTTAATTTAAACAAGTCAGATTTCCCCCTCTCACATGACAAGAAGTCTGGACCTAGGTGGTTGCTGACCCTGGCTCAGTATTCAAGGATATCTGGGGTTGGGCTCAGAATTTCTGAGATGATCTTCCCTTTACCAGTCTTGATGTGAAGACGGTGGCCACCGCTCTAGGCAGGACACCCTCATTCAAGGCAGCAAGAGGGAGAAGGGCCTCTCCTATTATCAGTGTAAACTGTACTCTGTTCCACTAGATAGTAGGCATCCTTTATACTCCCTTGTTGCAGCTGACAGATTTGCCAAAAGTATATGTATCCCTCGGTGTAGCAAAGCTAAATTTTACACTTTGGTCAACATTTAGCAGCCTATTTATGCCCAGAACATCACTGGAGAACCATTTGTTTATATTGGCGGTGGTATTTCTTATTGTCCAGAAAGTGGAGTGATTATATATATATATATATATATATATATATATATACGCAAAACCAAAATGCACAAACAAAAGACCAGGGAAGGCCAGGCAAGCCTGGGGTTGCATCCTAAGTTTGCAAGTCTTTGCACAAGTGGGCCCCTGTTGACTGCTGTGGTCTCCGTTCCTATGTTCCTGCAGCTCAGTGCTATCTTGCCACACTGACTGCCTCCTGCCCAAGCTCGTTCCTAATGTACAGTCTTTCTTTATGCCTGCATCCCCATTGCCGGGAAGGTGCTTCCCTAGACTAACGTGACTGCCACTCTAGCGTTCATTCTCAACTGAAATGTCACCTCCTCTTGGAAGCCTTCTGTGACTATACCAGCTGTATTTGCCCAGTCCTGACTCTCTCTCAGTTACACTGCTCTGTGTGATCACTTTCCCATGACACTTTCACCCTCTGAAATTGTCTTCCTTATTTGCTCCTTTTCTCTCAGTCATTCCTGGGACCTCAGCTCGATGACCCCGGGGACAGTATCTGTCCTTTTCACCACTTCCCTAGAGCACTTTGACGAACAACTAAGCAGGTGTTGAATACATGAGAAAATGAAAAAAACAGGTGTCATCAGGGAGAAGGCCCGGGTTTTCGGTGATTTCAGGGAGAGCGAACGACTTACTGGAGAACAGAATTTCTTCATGAAAATATGCAATACCCACAAGCCATGAGAATGTGACAGAGGTCTTAGGTTAACCCACTCTTCTATGTGTGCCAGTCAGAACACGCATAATATGATCTCTTTTGCAGATGTGGGTGGTACCAGCCTATTATTTCAGGGTCCTTGATGCAGCCATTTGAGCTGTTCTTGGCAGCTATTTTATGCATTCATGATTTAGGGCAGAATGACAAAGCCATCTATATATAAAGGGGAAAAAAAATCCTCCAATGCTCTTCTGTGTATTGTCTTCCAAGAGAACCTTCAGTTCTCGCTATCTGCCAAATACGAGCCGGTGCCAGAGAGATGGAGAAAGCGAAACCTCAAAAGAAGCAATGGACAGAAAGATCAGGAGAGGTAGCATTTCCTGAGCACGGTGCTGTAGGCACAAGCTTGTGCCCACTTTGCACTTTTTGATGAACGCAACACAGGGCTTTTCATTGAAAATCCAAATGAAATGGCAAGCCATCTTATCTCCAGAGGGGACTGTCTGACAGAGTGATATTTTTCCAATCACTAAACCTTTAAGTATTTGCCACAAGTCAAATGGCCTCCTGACAGTTTTGTTACCTGAACCACTGTCCACTCCAGTCCTTTTCCATGAAGAATGTGTTCTTTGTGCCCCTGCCAATGTGCCAGAAACAAGGTGACATGTCCCCTGCATTGGAGCAACAGCAAAGATTGTTGGCCACCTTGGCAGGCCCGAAGTTATTGTCTATAAACCTAGGAGCTCATTAGCGTTTGGTGTCCTTCCTGTTTTAAAATGATCGTGCCACAGGTGAGTAGCCTTGCGAGTGTCCACAGGTAGTAAGAAGATGAAGCAAAATAACACCGTGTACCTTGATTTCATTTGCCACGTCAAGGCAGAGAGTTCCTAAGGCAAGAGCATTGCTTAGGTAGAAGACCCAGTGGGACACGTGGCCAGGTTGAGACCTATGGCTTTTCTCTCGTCTCCTCAGAGACTAGGAATATATAATTGCCCAGAGGAGAGAAAACAAAAGGAAACAAAAGACAGTCACTCGACTATGGTTGCAAGAACATTCTATTGAAGTTGCCTGATAAATGGGTTCCTAGAATGAGAGCATAAATGATAGAAATGGCAGGTGTGAACACATTTCTTCACAGATCCTCAAACACGAGGTCATACAGATTTGAACTCTAAAAGCTTAAAAAACATATAGTTCTGAGAATGTGATTTTTTAACCCTCCTTCAAAGATCTCCGTGTGTGATTTTATAGCCTAGGGGGAGAAAAAAGGAGACGTTGTTATTTTACCAACTGCAGAGTCTTCTGGTGATTTGATGACGGAAACGAAACGCTATTTGTAGGCTCTCCCCCCTCTCCCCGCCCCCTTAAAAGAGAAAAAAGGATAAAACTCAATTTCCCAATAAGCACCAGTGGAGAAAAAGTGGTGAAGGAGGGGGCAGAACACAGAGAGGCCATTTTATTTTCTTAGCCACCTGTTCTCAGTTCCCATTTTTCTTCCAATAAAAACTCCAGTCAGGTTGTATTTTGATGCCTGTCACTCCACATTCATCAGGTGACAGGACTGTTCTAAACTAATACGTTTAGCTCTGGACGTGTAGCCTGAAGAAGGTGCCAGAACCGGAGAGCTCTTTCTGTTTACGCTGGCACTGGGGCTCAGGACCTCACCTAATGGCACCCCAATTCTGTATGCACCATTTTGCTTGCTTCATTTCATCTGGCAAAGTCAATATAAGAATTAATAATAGCTTTCCAATCTACAAATAAAAGTATGCCACTTTAAATTTTTGGCAGTGAGCTGGCATTTTGTCATTTAATCATTTCACATCATTACACTGCAATATGGAATGTAATGACATGACACTCGTAAATGACAAACACTTGGTCTCTCCTGTACGGGAAGAAATAATGTAATAGGAAGCAAATTATATCCTTAAAGGTTGCCGGAGTTTCACTCCCACAATTTGGGATTAAGATACTGAGCAGATGCAAGGTGAAGAAAAGGAGAATCTCTCCTACAGACGTCCTGGGTGAGACGTAACATGACAAGTGGCTTGTCTCCGTCCAGAAGTGGATGGGACATTCCTAATATTGTCAGCATCCTCTCCTTGCACCGGGTGCCCACACAGCAAGCTGTGCACAGGATGTGTTTTGGGTTTTCAAGGACTAGCTGAAATGGGGACGAGGAAGGAAACTGTGGTTGACAAATGTCACTTTTTCATTTTTACAATTCTGTTGCCATTCGCTAATACTAATCAGCCCCTGCTTAGCAGTTGTCCAAATATCACATTAGGTACTACATGGCTAATGCATGTCCTACAAAATGACCACCCCCAGTTAATACCTCTCATCCTTGGGAAAGTTCCCCCCTTGCAGGGCAGCAAACCAGATTTCTTCTTCCCGTAATATCGGAAAGGCACCTCAACAAAGCTCATGATGTCCTAGCACAAACTTGTTTCTTCCCTAGTGTTCACTCTCTGGACAAATGACCCCAACCTTCCAATACTGTATGCCAAAACCTTAAGAGGCAGCCTGAACCATTTTCTCCCCCTGAATTCCCTCTCTGATCCTCCTAGGGATGAGAGGCAGCATGTCGAACACTGATTCAACAAGGACTTCAACCCACCAGGAGAGATACCAGCTGTAACTGGTCTGCCCCCAGTGGGACCTACTGGTCAAATCCTTCACCTTACCTGTTTGGTTCAGCTTCCAAGTAACACTCCTTCTTCTACCTCTCAGTCTTCAGGAGACCCTCCTGGCCTGAGTTCTTTCCTCTCTAACCTGGACAGCCACCTGAGTTTATTCTCTCCCACCGCATTGCGTACAACCTCCCAATTCATTCTCCAAACTGCAGCGTGAGACCTCTGCACAGGGCAGATATAATCTTTCACTTGGCTGCTCAAAGTTCAGCAATGAGCTTCTGCTGATAGAGTAAAGAGCAGCTGGCTTCATGGGATCTATGCACAGCATGTAAATTTTATCAACATGGCCTCCCGATGCACATCCCGCCCTGTGTTTTCTGTGTTGCAAACCCGCTGCCTTTTGGGTTTTCCCCAGAATCTTTAACTTATCATAATCCCTCTCTATGGGTCACGTCCCACGGTTGTCACTCTCTTAGAACCTTTGAAGCATATAATCTCAGTTTGTAGCTACACATTCAATGATATAATTATTTAGTTAGCGTCATCCTACAGTTAGACACATTCCAAGATGGCAGGGACCATACTTATTTTTGCTCATTATTATATTTCCAGCTTTGCAGAAAACCTGGCCTATAGCTTATCCATTCAGTCAACAAAACCTGGCCTATTGCTTATCCATTCAGTCAACAAATATGAAATATCTGTTAAAGGAATAAATCAGCAGAGGGTCTGAGGTCTTTTCCAGACCATTTGGGCACTACCCTTGCTGTGCAGCTCCACAGTCTTGCTCTTCTGCTGGAAAATGTGATTTGCAAACTAATTTTAAACTGAAAATGGATTCTTCTATCATAAAGAGAGGTCGGAGCCATGACACTAAATCCATCATCCTGTTAAGGAAAGTTTGTGATCATCTCACCTCTAATCTTTGTTATTAAAAACTTCATGCCAGGGTCAAGTGAATTCTATGAAGGCACAGGAGCTGAGGACCCTTTGTGTGTGATGAGGAGAGGAAACTAACCCAAAAAGTATTGCTGAACTCTGAAAATATAAGGCAATTCTCAAAGCAAGTTACTTAGTGGAAAACCTTCACTGAGTCCTTGCCATGTGCATCACAGTGATAATTCAGGATCAGGGGCGATGGTCATTGATGAACAGGTATATGCTTCAAAGGTCCTAAGAGAGTGACAACCACAGACATGACCCATATCCTGATCCCCTGGGGATAACACGTGAGCTGACAACTAAAATAGGTGTCACCTGGATGAAGCAGAGGGAGAGTGTTGCCCCCCAGGGGATATTTGGCAACATCAGAAGACATTTTGGTTGACATGACTGGGTGGGGGGATGCTCCTGGCATCCTAACCCCTCAAAGCTGGGGATGCTGCCAGACATCCTACAAAGCACAAGACAGTCCCCTGAACACAATTATGTGGCCCCAAATGCTAAATCTGCTGAGGCCGAGAAACCCTGGTGTAGAGCATTTGGAAACCTGGCATCTGAGTCCTAATGATTCAGGGAGGAGCTCCTCTGCAGGGAGGCCACAGAAAACACTCTCTGTCAGTATAGACGTGGCCTCTTCCGATCTCCATATAACAGATCTATGAAAAGGCAGGAACCACGGGAAAGGGACATACAAGAAAGAGGCTGGGAGCAGAGAATGCTTTGTAAATATTAACCCAGCTGTAGAGGCCACATGTATCTTTGCATTATGACCTGATAAGGGTTTTGAGAGCTTGCCAACTATACATTCAAGAAAAACACAGAAAAAAAGTGAGCTGATGACATCCCTGATGCAATTTCCTTTTAAGCACAGCCTCATAAATACCGACCATAGAGTCCCACTGAACTTACTGGAAATTTCCCCCAAACCTTGGAAAATAGACAAGCGCAGGTGGTAAGATATTTACTGAAATGAACTGTCTGTGAATGAAAAATATGTGAGCAAAATAGATATTTTATCTGTCATTTTGTTCACAGAAAGAGATCCATTAAGTTTCTCCGTTTCATTCTGTTTCTGTTTGGTCTGAAAGAAGCACTTAAAACTAGGTCTTCATTTTCCTTTTTAAAAAAATCAGTATGGAAAATGAGGGACTCAGTACTCCCCGCCCCCCCCCAAAAAAAAACAGTAATTTTTTTTAAAACCTTGGAAGCAAGTTCTGAAAATACCAAAAGATGTCTCATTGCTGATGCTAATCTTGTAGGTGAAATGAAAAGAGGAAGCAAGTTGCTGGTCAGAGAGAGCTTTAAAGTCCATTGACCCTTTCTAGGCAAGTAGAGTGGGTCACTGTAAACCCGCATTCTTAATAAGCCATAAAGTTCTGCAGTGGATTAATATTAAGAAATAATCTATAAATATTTACTGAGCAATCTTTATCTGCAAAGCACTCTTCCTAACCTAAAGGAGATAAAGAGATGAGTAAATTATGATCTTTGACCTCAAAGAACTCCACTCTATATTTAAAGAAGGAGCAGTTAAACATGGAAAGTTAAATTATAATACTATCAATTCAATTTTTTTAAATCTCCATGCAACTTAAATTGAAATTAAACTTTTAGTCCCTTGGTCACACTGGTCACATTTCAAGTGCTCAGTGCCCACATGTGGCTCCTGGCTACCATATTGGCTCACACAGATGCAGTGACATTTCCATCTTTGCACAGAGTTCTACCGAAGTTCCGTTCTAGAGTGCAACTTTAGTTTTTTCTTAAAAAAATAAAATCTGATGTTTAACCAGTCCTAACAAAGCTTTGATATTGGTCAGACCTGAGTTCAATCTCTGGCTTTGCCATCTGCCTGAGCCATGTCTCTTAACCCATCTAAGCTCCTCTGTGCTCATCTTTAAGAGAGAGAATAGTAGCACTTACCTCCCATCTGTAGCAAGAATTAAATGAGATATTACACACAGAGCATTCGATCACAGGCATGTACTCAATCAAGTATTGCTATTTTTGTTATTGTCAACCTTTTGCACTCACCAGTGTGGCCAAGATAAGCATGACCACCCACCAGTCCTTTCCCTCCCCTACCATTCTCTGTGCCTTGTCAGTGAGGCAGATGATGTGACTGAAATTGCTGTTGGGAGTGAAACATGTCAAGGAGTCACTCTGGACTGAGAGATGCAAAGTCCCTGTGGGATTCCCCACGCTCTCTCGTTCCTTTAGATGGTGAGCAGAAAAGCCACGGGTTAGGTGGCCAGAGTCACAGGGTCGGGATGATTTGTACCCACAGAGTCACACAGCCGGGAGGTGCTCTACCTTCAGGGGACTTTGTATGCATAAGAAATGAACTGTATGGGCTAAGCCACTGAGAGTTAAAGGTGATTGTCTACACTGGAAGAGCTGAACTCATTTGAGGCAATGGGGTCGGTGAAGACCTACCTTCACCTACCAAGTCCTTCTCACTTAGACCTACGGAGTCTGGGTAATATTTTGTTATATTAATTGATGTGCTTTTTATTCGGGGACTTGCCTTTCTATCTTGAGCCAAGCTAGGCGGGGAGGCCGTCACTCCTCAGAGAAATGTGAAAATAGGAGAAATAAAGAGAATAATCTTTTGAGTTTCACAATTCTGGACATTTGAGTATCTGAAAACCTTAGTGTTTATTTATTTTTGAGAGAGAGAGAGAGTGCAAGCGGATGGGGGGTACAGAGAGAGGGGGAGACGTAGAATCTGAAACGGGTCACCCAGGTGCCCCTGAGTATCTGAAAATCTTAATTTAAGATGGCATGAAGTTTATGTGATAACTAGTTCATGGGAAGCATGGCTCAAGAGGCAGGTTACCTCATTCTCTGATTAGTTTTAGACTCCCCCCATCCCAGGCTTGTGATGGGAAAGAGAAGGGCCCGGCAAAAGAATTATGGGTCCCCCAGGAAGAAGTTTGAGTCGCAGTGTTGCTACCTGGAATCTGAGGGACCATTGGCAAATTCCATAAGCTCTCTGAATCTCAGCCTCCTTGGCTGAAAAGCAGAGAGTGAGGGCAGCTCAGAAAATTCTTAAGATGCTAGATGATGTCGGTGTAGACCATCATGCAAATGTTATGATGGAAATGCGTGACAACCACCGGCCAAACGTGCTTATTGAACACCTGAAACGTGGCTCGTGCAACTGAGAACTGAATTTCAGATTTCAGTTAATTCTAATTCAGTTTCGTGGCTGCACACGGCTAGTGGCTACCTTCTTAAGACTGCGCAGGTCTGAGACATCCTGGTGTCTTTGCCCTGTGAATATCTCGGAACGTAGACCCGCGATTATAACTTGATTGAGGAACCCTGAACTGACAACGATTCTTCCAGCCAGCAGCAAAAAGGCTTGATGTAAAAGTTAATTTGTTATTGAAACCTAACATTCCTTTCACACTTGGGTTGTGAATCTTCTGCAGCGCCTTGAGATAGGGACCTGTTTCTTTCTGAGAGCGATCTGGAGCCTGAATAAATTAAACTGCTGGCTGTATTCCTCAGTATCAGGCTTCACACGGGTAACTTCCACATGAGTCAGGAAATCTGTTCATAAGGCCGCCTGACTGGTTGTTAAGGAGGGGTCACTTCTGGAGATAACATATGGCCTCATCGGTCACAGCATGGAGCGATTTGCTCACATCCACCACCAGGTGCCCAGTGGGGTTCTGGCGCCTTGATTTAATTGTTGCCCTCTTCCTGCATCTGAATCCTCCTTCCATTGGCTCACTCCCTGAGACAGACCTGGGGCTGAGAGTATCCGTCTACTAGGCGTCCCTCTTACAGGAAAGGGAGAATGAGACAGTGACAAAGAGAGAGACGCACATGTGCTTATGCTTCTGAGTCCCCCCAACCATTTGATGAAAATGGTTCACACAATGGAGAGGAAGTGTCACCTCTACTCACTGTCACCGTTCAGTGTGTCTGTCTTGACACAGACACATTAGAGCAGGCAGGGAAATGGCCTCCTCCCTCGGAGGCCCCCAATTCCCTGTGTCTCCAGACTGGGCACTCTCTTCCCCTGTCATCAGTCACATGGTTCCCGAGGCCCCGCCCCTTCCAGGAAGTCTTTCGGCAACAGAGGAGCAAAGCAGCAGCCGCCTTCCCCATCCCACACCCCTGTTTGTGTTTATGGCAGATAAGAGCAATTAATTCTCTTATCTACCAAATAAATTAGATCCTTGTATTTGTCTCCATCCATGCTCTTTGAGAGCTCCCAGAGAGAAGGAGTCTATTTGTAAAGTCTCTGTGTGCAGCACTCCATTAGATAAGTGGATCACATCGTCATTTTTCTTACCCCAGCACTCCTGATGGATTATGTCCGTTTACAGTGATACACTCTGATTTCTGATGCCCATCCCTCCACCCTCCCCCTCCCCCAAATAGATAATCTGCAGCTGAACAAAAAAGGCTGTTTTTTTAACATGGTGTTTGTAAAGGTGCATTATAACAAGTAAGGATACGACCCAAGCATGGAAGGCTTAGGGTCATAAATCATTTCCCTGTGCCAGCTCTTTAACCACTTACCCTTTTCTACCAATGAAGAAAGTATATCAGGCTAATTGTATGATATGTAGATTTCTATTTCAATAAAGCTGTGAGAGAGAGAGAGAGAGGAAGAAAAGGAGAGGGAGGGAGGGAGGAAAGAAGAGAGGGAGAGACAAGAAAGAAAGAAAGAGAAAGCAAGAAAGAAAGAAAAGAAAGAAAGGAAAGAAAGGAAAGAAAGAGAAAGAGTAAAAGAAAGAGGGAGGGAGGAAGGAAGGGGTAAAGAAAGAGTTGATCATGTCATGTGTATGAACTTATAAACTCAAATTTATAAAAATTGCAAACTATACAAAATTGACACGGACAATTTGTAAAACTTGAAATGTACAAACTTCAGGATTTTGGTAGCAGTAATGCATTATTTGCCACAGGCTTTATGAATGTGTTATGGTAATATGTCTCAGAAAATAAAGAACTATAACTGAAGAAAATAAATCCCTCCTTCTACATTATAAGATCTTGAGGTCTGAGGTGGATTTTTATAACTCTTTCATCCTCTCAAACCTGGTAAAGTTCATGGTGCGAACATAACTATTTAGTAAATGTCTGTTGAGCTGGTATGAACTCCACTAAGTTGCTAACGTTGTTCCTTGCCTATTGTATGAAACATGATGCATTTGTCTCATTCCAAGAGAGATGGGTACTGTTCCCATTTTAAAGATAAGGAAACTGAGTTGCAGAGAGATTAAGACACCTGTCCTTTGTTTTAAAACTTGTATTTGGGGGACTTGAGATTGATTCCAGTATTAACAACACTCAAATCTATATACTTCCGCTAGCCTCGAAAGCTCCGTGAGAGCTTTGCTCTGAGTTTGCATACAAGTCTTTCTGGGGCTTTCTGGCCCCTAATGCCCATTATAGGTATTTGCGTGTTTAGGGAAGTAAGAGCTTTCAAGAAGAGTCCTGATACCCCACAGAGGGGATTTTGTTGATCCTGTTTTCATCAAAATGAGTTCTGTGTTTACCCAAAGGCTGTCGCCTTTATAGACTGTTGGCCTATAAAAATGAGTGTGTTGACCTCTCAAAGTACTTAATTTTACCTCAGTTACTTGCTCTTTTATTTCTAAGACTCCTTTTATATATTTAATCACCATTTCGATGTGTCAAATGCCCTGGATAAAAAATAATTAATCAGGCAAATGAAGAAAATAAAATTATTTCATCGCTATTGGTGGTAATTAAACGGCTGAGGTCTCACGGCTGCACAATGTGTGTGTGTGGTACGCCTTGCCTCCCTTTTCCTCCCAGGTGTAAATAACTTTATCCGGGGGAAGCTGATTACACAATCAATACATGCTTATTAGTTTTTAAGAAATACAGAAATATATAGAGTAGAAAGATGACGTCTTTGCCCATAAATTCCCCTCCCTGCCCCCATCTGGGGGGGGGAAAAACCAACCAAAAAACTGTGAGCAATTTATGTATATACATGTCCATCTTGGGTTTTCATTCGTATGTACTGTAAGGATATGGAACTAGCATTTTGATAAACTTGGCCTTTTCATCGAAAATGTATCTTGAATATGTTAAATATACCTCCGGCATCATATAGATACAGGCACACACATTTGTACCCATGTGCTTGTGTATATACACATGTGTACATATGTGCATGCAGATGGGTATGTATTTATAAATACATGTGCACACATAGACATACTTGGTTACACGCACATAAACACACCTACACGCACGTATACTTACAGATACCCACATATCCTTAATTGATGGGCATTTAGGTTATTTTTCAATTTTTCTAAGTTGTAAATTTTGCTGCAGTTCTCATCCTATGCGTCTGTCTTTATAACAGTTGTTTGATTGCTCTCTTAGGAAAAGTCCCTGAGAGTAGAATTACAGGGTTGCATTTTATTAATTTTGATATTTAAAAATCAAGTACCTACCTTTATGGAGCGCGGTAGAAAAATAAACCACGAGGGCTTGCTTCAAATATTTAAATTGTAACGTTCCCACATGAAGAGAAAATCAGTTTCCACGCTGGAGATAACATATAGAAAAGGCACAGCATAGGGCCTGGCATATAGGAAGTCCTCAAAAAATGTTAGTTGTAAATACAAATGAGCGATTGACGGAATGTAATGGAACTCCTTGTTCTCTTTATTGCAAATTAACTCTGGGGGAGGGCTCACCAGGCAGCCTGGATCAGTGGAAGCCAGGAGATAAACTGGATCCCATCCATCACAGCCCCACCCCTGCCCAGGAGCTGTTGGTGTCGCTGGACCCCACCCACCCCCAAGCAGATGCATCCATCAAGAGCCATGCAGAGTTTATCTTCAGTGCCAGGGTGGCAGTCACGGGGGGGCAGAGTCTTTGGATGAGAGGCCTTGCGTTTACGTCTGTGTGTGCTGACAGTGGACTGGAAGCTTGGGGTGGCTTTGTCTTGCTTCTCCCAGCAGTCATAAGGAAGATACGCCCAACGTGACACTTTGGACGTAAGGGTATCTGGCACGTGTCATCCAAGGCTATGCTCCAAGAGCTGCCTACCCCGTTATCTCAGATCCAGGGAGAATAGAGTCACCTCTTGCCCCCAGTGAAATAGGAAGGTGTTTATCTCTACAAATCCTTCATCTCCTGTTTCGCTTTCTATCTTTGCCTTCAGCGACGCCGCAACACCCGCAGTGCGCACTCCACACCCTCTGCAGCCCCAGATGCAACAGAACCATGTTCCCTCTGCATGGGATTCTGTAGGGATCAGGCTACTCCAACCAATCAACTGGAGATTGGGTCCTCTGAGAGAGGACTGTAACTTGATGGCTTTGGCCTCATTCTCAATTCCATAAAGGCAGAAACACTGTGGTGGGGCTCACAGAGGGTGCTCCTTAGAAAAGAAGTCCATTTTCTTGGTATCCCTAAAACCCTGTAGTCTGCCTGATATCACGGTCTGTCCCAGCTCCCAGTGGCCTTGGAATGGGAATGTTCCGCGGCCTCTGTGGGACTGAAACGTAGACAGAAAAGTCTCCGATTCACACGTCCTGGTTCCCTGTTGCAATTTCAGAAGCAGTTTATCTCAAACCTTTCCTGGAGTCAAGATATGAAAATAATTTTCATGACAAACCAGGATGGAATCTCAGAGACAGGCACGAGGGTCCTGATCACTGAAATAACGTTTGAGCATCCCCCACACCGTTCTCTCGGTTTTCTCCCTCATGGCTCCGTGGGTGGCTCTCCACGGTGGAACCAGCTGGTGGGTGGGTTGGAGGTGCTTCCTTGTCCTGTTTTCACCGGGACCTTCGGCAACCCACCAGCTTTATTTAGGCCTCCGTGTCTCCTTTCCTACTCCTGTGTGGTCGAGGTGACGGGACAGGGGTGGCTCGAATGAGAGAACAAAAGTGCAGCTGGGTGGCTAATAGAGAATAATTGAGGAGTGTTCACTTTATCATTGTTATTATTAAGATGATGATGAGGGTGATGATCAGGTGCCTCGGAGGCTCAGTCAGTTAAGCATCCCATGATCTTGCAGTTTGTGAGTTCAAGCCCCACACTGGGCTCTCTGCTATCGGCACAGAGCCTGCTTTGGATCCTCAATTCCTCTCTCTTTCTGTCCCTCTCCTGCATGCTCGCTCACTCTCTTGCTCTCTCCAAAGTAAATAAACATTTTTTTTAATAAATATGATGATGATGATGATGATGATGATTACATTACTGGCTTAAAAAACCCAGTAACCCATGCTGGCAAGATGATCTCTTTGACCTATTTCAAGAAAACAATGGTAAGTCAACATCTGGAACATCAGTCTGTGGAGAAGAGTGAGATCCATAAGTGAGCATGGCATGAGGAACAGACTAGATGTTAGGGCATGCTATTTCTCTCCTGGGTCTTTAAAGCAACACTTAATGAAATCTTTCACATGTTTCAGGCACTGTCATGAGTTATTTGCATGCATTTGCCACTGAGTCCCCTCATCGGCCTTATTAAATGGATGAGCACATTATCTCCATCTTACAGATGAGGACAGAGGGGTGAAATACCTGATCCCGGGTCCCTCAATTTGTGGATGGTCTACAGAAACGATGAGGGGCTCTCGCGAGAATGCAGATGTTTGATGTGACGTCACTGCCATGGTTTATGTATTCGTGTCACACGGGTTGTGGGGAGGGCTTTGTGCCCGGCATGGGTACCGACGCCATATTTGCTTTCGGGTCTCCCAGGAAGTTCCGGTTTCTAGAACGAGCAATACCTATCTCACCTCTGCTGCAGAGTTGGGAAGAATGCCCGTCCTGAGCAAATGAATGAATGGGCTTATCTTACTGGGCCCTGATTTCATTCCCAGCTATGTCCCAGAGACAGTGCGTGTGGTTCCCTCCCATCGGTCTTGTAGAATAGCAACATTAAGCAGAGCTGACACTATAGAGACAATAATTGGCATAATATTCACAAGGAGAAAAAGACGGTCATTTCCTCAGGCACCAAAAAAGCATAACCCAGTTCTGAGGTTCCAGAAAATGATGGCTGGAATGGCCCTGAAGTCTGCACCACCATAGCACAAATGCAGCCCCATTGCTCTCCTTTGAGAGCTATAATTCTCCACATGAAAGCAGGAAGAACTCTTAACTATTATTTTAGATGACATCCCCTTTTTAACTTTAAGCAGTGTTCTTTAAACATTTCTAAACTTTCCCAATCCCTCCCCAATACCATGCTATGAATTTGCTTGTCACTGCAAAGCTGTACACAAAGAGAGACACATACAGCAAGCACAAAGATATCAGGAAGTGGTTTTCCTAGCAACAGTAATCATCTGCAAGATCCCAGAACATCCTTTCTATTCATACAGCATTCTGTGTTTTGAATAGTGCTGACAGGTGAAGTAGATTCATAGTATTTAATACAAAAAAATATTGCTAAGGATTGGTACCACACAAAAGCTCAAATATCCATACTATTCACGAGCAGCTGAATTCACTGTTTTTATATCTCTCTGGATTATTTAGGGAGGCACAATTGCAAAAGCAAATATTCACCTGCTTGCCGAATGACTAATCCGGGGTGTATTATGGAAAGTCTGATTCCCTAGACCTCACTCAGGCAACTGGGACACAGCCCTAAATCAAGCCCCGCTCTGTCTATGCAAGCCTGTCTCGTGGATCGTCTCGAATGATAAAGAGACATCCCCCCTGCCGGGTCCCTCAGCAGATGTGTCCAGTTTAAAATAAAAATGAGTCAATACAGTTGACGAAATCATCCCCCCCAAGGAACTCTATCTGGTTATTGCCTTCACTCTATCAGAAACACTCTCATATCACCCCTCCAGTCCTCACAATAGTGATATACAAAGCAAATTCGTTCCTGAAGGTCAAAAAAAGGAAACAAAAAAAAAAAAGTTTAGTTCCATCAGACATCGAGAAAGAGAAAAGAGGCAACAAGAGAGACAGGGAGAGACAGACAGAGAGAAGGCCTGAGATTGAGAGATGGGGAAGAAAAGGAGGAGGAAAAGGGTAAGAGAGTCCCAGCTTCCAAGGAAGACTCTAGGAGAATGGAGAATCATTGCATTCACAAGATTCTAACCTGTATGGAGCTTAATTCCACAAAGAGAGAAAGCATTTAAGCCACACCACCTTATCATGTCTGTGAAATTCACTGGGGTTTTATTACCACCATTATTGTCTTTGTTATAAAAGTCACAGACTGTGAACCTACTGTGTGTATAGACCTGTAGTTGGCCCTGGGGTTGTGAAGAGAGGCTCACTGGGTTTTTAAGTTAGCGACAGTGATGGGGCACGGAGAGAAAGTGCTAAGTGACAACCACAGTGGCATATACTGAGTTTCAATCTTTAGCAATGATCGACTGTCTACCTGTTGGCGTAGAGGGAGGGAGTGGCTATAACACAGGGTAGTTAAGTATATGCTTTAAAATAGCTAGGATTTGGGGCACGTGGGTGGCTCAGTCGGTTGAGTGTCCAACTTTGGCTCAGGTCACGATCTCACGGTTGGTGGGTTCAAGTCCCACGTCAGGCTCTATGCTGACAGCTCAGAACCTGCAGCTTGCTTCAGATTCTGTATCTCCCCCTCTCTCTCTCTGCCCCTACCCCACTTGCGCGCTCTCTCTCTCTCTCAAAAATAAATAAATAAATAAATAAATAAATAAACATTTAAAAAATAAGTAAATAAAATAGCCGGGATTTGAATTCTAGCTGTGGGGTTGAAAGCAAATTTGTAAAATGTGGCAGAATCATGCTTACCTTACAGGGCTGTTAGACAGATTAATTACAACCATGTCCTTAATGCATCAGAAGCACTTGTGGGTAGCTACAGTTCCCAGAAGATACCAGTCAGAGACGTGCACATGAAAATTACAATTGTCTACCAGCTCGCACCCCTAAAATCGCTCAAATGAAAAAGTCCGATAATATCGCATTTTGGAACAGTAGCCACTTTTTCCTGTATTGCTAATGGAAGCATAAATGGTACAAGTGTTTTGAGGAGAATTTGGCTATCTCTGATGCGGTTTAAGATATGCACACTCCATGACCTAGAAATTCTATTCTAGTGTGTATCATTAGGGAAATTCTCAAAAAACGTACCCAAGGAGGCTCTTGCAAAAATGAATATGCTCTGTCTGTAATACTGAGAGGCTAGAAAAACCTAAATGCCTGTGCACAGGGGAATGGATAAACCCAAAGTGGTATATTCATGCAGCAATTAAAGTGAGTGAGCAAGGTTTGTGTTTGTTTAGATTGGGGAATCTTCTGTCCATAAGCAACCCTTTGCCCACAGCAGCTGCTTTAATTTCAGACGTGTTCCAAAGTATTTTGTTCTTCCTCCTCTTCCTCCGGCCAGCAAAGGGACTCGTCAAACAAATCTGTGGACAAATAGAATAAGCCTAAGTCCCAACCGGCCAGTGTCCATCCCTCTGGCAAACTCCAGGGCGACAGAAGGAGAAGGGGGTTAGAGGCTGTGCCCGTCTTGCTGATCCCAGCCATTCAAGCCGGGGACTTCTGGGGGCCACTGAATCTTGGCTCTCTTCTGCTGGGTGGGATAAACGCAAGTAGATATGCTGCTTTGGGATTCTTAGGAAAGTTATTCACATTTCAAAGAACATACGTGTCCCTGGTTTCCCAGTGACTGATGAAAAGAAAGCAAATTCTGTGGTTTATGAAATGCGTACTATTGTTCCCGCTCATGGAGTGTGTTTCTGAGTCCAATGCATGAATGTAGGATTGCCTGACCCATGACCCGTGGGCCCACGGAGGAGCAATCGCAGGACTGTGGAAGGCAAGGGGAGCGAGTCACAGAGCAGCCTGGGTCCCATGCGACATGAGAGGAGGAACAGAGAGGGCACTTCTGTGGGGGGGGGGGGAAAGGAGAGAACCGAATTTGATTTCATTTTACAAGTTCATTGAGTACAAAACCGCATCCCGATTCCGGCGTTGGTAAAGGCCGGTGACACAGAGCGTGAAATCAGACACGACTCTTACCCTTGATAAAGCTCCCGTTCAAAAGGCACGAGTGAGAAGACAGATAATGAAATCAACAATTTCCGGAAGAGCGAGGTGGAAAGGAAGTACTTCATGATAGGAGTGTTCAGAGGACGAACAGCCAACCCAGTGGGTTTGCAGAGAGCGAGCACGGAAGATTGTTTGCAAGAGACAAAAACGGACTTGAGCTGTCAAACACTGGCTGAAAGGCTGCTCAGCCGAGCATACCCAGCATACCGTGGAGTCCCTTTCTTCCTTCCATTTTGCCCTCCAGCAGCTTTTTATTAATTGTTTACTATGTCCTAAGTACTTGCGTACAATGGTGAGCAAAATCACACAGGACTGCCTTTCAGAGCTTCAGGATCCAGTAGAGAATTCAGACACAAATCTGGACTTTCTAATCCAGAGAACACAGATGGAATTCAGCAGGGGGTAGGGAATCTGTGAAGCTGGATAAAATAAATAAATAAATAAATGTTCTCTTTACTTTCAAAACTGTTTACCATTCCTTTCCATTAAGAATTTAAGCAACAATTTGGGGCGTCTGGGTGGCGCAGTCGGTTAAGCGTCCGACTTCAGCCAGGTCACGATCTCGCGGTCCGTGAGTTCGAGCCCCGCGTCGGGCTCTGGGCTGACGGCTCGGAGCCTGGAGCCTGTTTCCGATTCTGTGTCTCCCTCTCTCTCTGCCCCTCCCCCGTTCATGCTCTGTCTCTCTCTGTCCCAAAAATAAATAAAAACATTGAAAAAAAAAAAGAATTTAAGCAACAATCTGATAGAGTTAGCAATCTCTGTGGCTTTGTTCACTTTGCTCCCTAAATTCCATATTTTGTATCTTATTACAATTGTTGCAGATGCTATAAAATATCACTTGTACTTATCACCGCTCAAAGTTACAGTGGTTATTAGACCTTCCACTAGATCTTGTTATTTAATGTCTTAATAAGAAAGCACATCTGTTAGCATGCGGCATTTAAGAAAATATTTTGATAACCAATTATATTGAAATGCAAGTTTCTTTGTGATCTTCTGTATTTTATATCACGCACTTGATAACAGTATTCTGGTTTTCCCAAACTGCCGGAAGGATCCATGGAACAGAAGCGTTAAGAAAATTATTAAGAACTGACTGAATACTAACGCGAGATGACAAAACTGAGAGTCGTGCCAAGTACTGCAGAGGAAAGGTAAACAGCAAAGAGAACCTAGTGAGGGAGGCCAAGGAAGTCTTCCTTGAGTCAGGAAGTGGGAGCCGGGTTATGGAAGAAAAGTAAGTGTTAACTAGAAAAGATGGGGTAAGAGAACATTCTAGGGAGAGGAACCATGTACCAACATGTCTTGAGATGGGCTGGGCTATAGGACCCCAGGGATGCTGGCACAGGACTGAGGGGGCAGGGATGCCGGAACAGGGCTGAGGTTGCAGAAATATTGGCCCAGGGATGCTGGCCCAGGGCAAGTGAGACTCCGATGGTTGTGGAATGTGGCTGAAGCCGCGCGTAGAGGTTTGACAGTCGAAAGCCAGAAAGCAGGGGACTAAGAGACGGGCCAAGACAATGGGGTCACGTGGACGGGGACTGTGGTTGAGGTCAGCTGAAGGCCAGACCCAGGCCAGAGGGAGGAGAGGCTCAGTAGGTCTGCAGGGCTCAGATCACCGCTGGCTTCAATGGTGTGTCATGATGTGGTTTCTCAGGTTTTATCCCGAGAGGGAGAGAAGGCATTGTTCTCTGATGAACCTCCCTTGGGGAGCCCACACTTGATGAGCTGGTGTATCAGGGTTCTCCAGAAAAATATGTGTGTGTATGTACATAAGACATATGCGAGGATATATTCCAAGACCCCCGGTGGATGCCTGAATCCACTGATAGTACCAGACCCTATCCATACTGTATGTTTTCCTATACATACACCCCTGTGTTAAGGCTTGACTTAGAAATCAGGCAGAGTAGGGGCGCCTGGGTGGCTCAGTGGGTCGAGCGTCCGCCTTCAGCTCAGGCCATGATCTTGTGGTGTGTGAGTTCAGACCCTGTGTCGGGCTCTGTGCTGACAGCTCGGAGCCTGGAGTCTGCTTCGGATTCTGTCTCCTCCTTTCTCTGCCCCTCCCCTGCTCATCCTCTGTCTGTCTGTCTCTCTCTCTCTCAATAATAAATAAACGTTAAAAAAATTTTAAAAAAGAAAAGAAATCAGGCACAGTAGCAGATTAACAATAACTAATAATAAACTAGGATAATTATAACAACATGCTGTAAGAAAGTTATGTGAATATAGTCCCTGTCTCTCTCTCTGTCTCTCTGTCTGTCTCTCTCTCTCTCTCTCTTTCTCAAAATATCGTATGGGTACTGTCCTCACCCTTCATCCCCTGATGACATGAGAGGATACAATACCCTAAGGGCTAAGATGAAGTGAGGTGGGTGACACGAGCGTGTGACACTGTATTAAGGTACCACTGATCTTCTGACAAGACAGGAGAAGGGGGATCACCTGGTTCCAGAGCAGGGGTGACCATGAGAAAGTACAACCATGGGTAAGGCGGGTGGCGGTGGGGGGCGGGGGGCGGTATAGAGTAGTATATATACTACTGTATATATTTGTTTCTCAGATTCTATTTGTGGTAGGTATATTCTATAAAGTTGCCACAAACGCTGCATTAGTGACATCGATCCTAGGGGAGATACAGAGTTAGGTTCCTGTGCACCTCTGGTCGCAATAGTTTCATGAACCGATCAATACATAACCTTGTTTTATGTGTGTTTGTGTTTAAAGGCACCTTATTTACAACACATTGTTGATTCATTAACACCGAAATCACGGCCGAGAGCACTATAATTCACGCTCAAACAAAGGTTATTTAACATGCACAATTTCTCCGCAAGCCCCCCTCACAGCCTTTTTGCTCTTGGGAACAACCAGACAGCATTTCGGCTCTATGCTTGGGGGTCATTTTAAACAGCGAAGCCGCCTACAGAACGCACAATGCATGTAAAAAGCGTGGCACTGAATAGATTGCCAAAGGACGCTTATTTCCAGCACGAGGGAAGTATGAAACAAGAAGGCGGAACACCGCCTTGTTGGACCTCAGCTGGGGACGCGTGCATCAGGGGACTCCAGTCTCTTGCCATCTGTGCATGTCGCGATTGACTGAAAGCAGCATGAGTGTTAAGTTTGAGGTCACAAACACATTTCAGGAAGTAGGCAAACTTGTAAATATTGAACCCACGAATAATGAGCTTCAAGTGTACTTCTATGATTTCTTTCGAGGAATGAGCTCCCGTGATTGTGGAGGCTAGCAAGGTCACAATTCAGAAGGGAGGCCAGCAGGCTGGAGCTTAGGCAGGAACAGATGCTGCAGTGTGGGGGCAGAATTTCTCCTTCCCTTAGGGAAACCTCAAGTTTTGCCCTTGGAGACTTTCCACTGATAAGGGGCGGGCCACCCACATGATTGCACATAGTCTCTTTCATTTAAAGTCAACTGATTGCAAATACTAACCAGCCTACGGAATATGTCCAGAGCAACCCCTCAATGAGTGTTTGCTTGAGCCTCACCAAGCTGACACATGAAATGAACCATAACTGACGGTGTGGAAGGGGGTGAGATGCCAGCTGCAACCCGTATAAATCATTCGGCTGGGGGGGGGGGAATACTGGTACTTGGGCTCTGCTCTTAAGAGTTTCTCACCTCCTTGGGGCGCCTGGGTGGCTCAGGTAGTTAAGCATCGGGCTCTTGATTTCAGCGTAGGTCATGATCTCATGGTTCCCTGAGCCCCGTAGTGGGCTGTGTGCTGAGCACAGAGCCTGCTTGGGATTCTCTCTCTCTCTCCCCTCTCTGCACTTGCCCTGCTCACACACTCACTCTCAAAATAAAGAAATAAGCATGAGAACAAAGTCCTCATACACTTTTGGCATATTCCCCTGTGGCCCCTCAGATACTTCTGCCCCTATTGTTCATTTTTCTTTAAGGTGCCACATCTTCAAGTCTGAGAACGTAGGTCCATTGCAGTATCATGGGGGTGTTGTTTAGTAACAAAATATCCGGCTTAAAGTAGCCTAAAAACAGCAGGTTTGTCTTTTAAATCATATTCCTTAATAAGAACTCAAGGGATAGGTGGTTGCTGCGTTGGCCTAGAGAAAGAGAACACTATGGCTGGTTTGTCAAATACACCCCATCGTCTGTTTTTGTACAGCCCCCAAACTAAGAACGATGGCGGAAGAAGGAGGAGAGGAAAAGGAAGAGGGGGGAGGAGGAGAAGGAGGAAGAGGAGGAAGAGGAGGAGGAGGGGGAGGATGAAGGGGAGGGGAAGGGGGAGAAAAGAGGAAGGAGGAGGAGAAGAGGAAAAATCAGGAGAGGAAGAGGAAGGAAAAGAAAAAGAGGGGAGGAGAATATGAAATAAAGACTGTGTGTGGCCCCAAATATTTTTTATCTGACCCTTCACTGCACAAGTTTCCTGATCCCTGGCTCCAAGATTTGACCATATCCTCAAGGGCTGGCCCTCCATCTTCCTGCTGTCCTCAGCATACTGCCCTCGCCTTCCCTCGTGAACAGCTGCCCCAGCTGGAAGCACCATGTCTACAGATGCCTGGCTGAAGAGAGACAGAGCTTTCTCTTCAGGTATCTCTCTTTTACCAGAAGACTCTGGGAGAACTCCCTCAGCCCACACTGCGGGGAACATAGTCCCATGGCTAGCTGCAAGGAGGCCCCCATTGGCTGGAACATAGTCGCATAAGTTAAGTGCAAGGAAGGCCCCCATTGGCTGGAACAGTCACATGGGCTAGCTGCAAAGGAGGCCAGGAAAGGGCTGGCTGGTGTTTTCACACTCTCCTGTGGGAGGAACCCCTTCCCATCAGGAAGCAGGGGGTGGAATTGCCGGTTGGGTTGACATCTGCCAGCGTTTGGTCACTGGGAATTTTCCACCTCCCAGAGCAGTTTGTAATAACACCAACCATTTAGGGTGTGAAATTAGGGGCGCTGCTCAGTGCTAATGGTACTGCTCTCCTCTCTGTGGGATGCAGCTGCTCAATTGGGGTTAATTCTCAGCCCTGAGAGCGCTTTCTATCTCAATCTATGTGATGGTTAGCCAGGCATAGACTTCTATAACATTACCTTATACACCTGAAGTTCACTTTACTGTATGTATGTGATGCCCTTAATATAGGAGAAAAAGATTTAAAATTGCCAAAAAAAAAGTACAGAGGTCTTTACACCCTCATTTAGATTGCTAAATAAATAGAGACACGTTTATATATATATTTATGTACATAGCTGTGCATATATATGTATATGTCCTATATCCTGTATGTGAAGAGATATGTATGCAAATACACAGCAATGTCAATAAGCATGTATTGCATCCTATTAAGAGCCGGTGGTATGTCGTGAGGGTCAGTAAAGCATATTAAGGACTTCCAATCTCTTTCCCAGGCAGCCATGTTCTAAAAGAAGTTTCTCTTTGATCTCACATTTACCCCTTATCAACACATCTCCTGTAGCTCCTGGATTTGCAAGGTCCTAGATAAAGACACAGAATTAGTCTCCACCACAGAGCATATGGGAACTCGGAGAAAAGGAAATGCCCACTTCTTTGTGACATCTTTTAATAATCAGTAGAACTAAAAAATTTAAAATCCTTGCAACAGTGACTTTCAATAAGAGACTTTTTCTAACATTCCCCTTTGCTTTTCTTCTCAGAACACAAGGGGCTAATTAAACGTGGAAAAGTTCTTGTTTGATCAGAAATTCTTATGTTTTGGAAAAAAAGCAGAGAAAACTACTCTAATATTCAGGACGGGCTTAATTGACTTTAAAGTCACCAAATTCCCTTTCCCTATTTGGGACAGTACACATGAGCCTTCTTTTCTGAACCCGTGAAGAAAAGGTAAGGTGAGGACCATAAAAATTAGGGCTCCCACTTGAAAGATGATCTCTTGATTTGAATATATGGGATTCTCTTTCAACCCAACTTGGTATGATTCCTCTCTGAGAACCTCCCATAAGTCCTGGTCTCTTGGCTGACTTCTCTCCATAAATGACTTTATTACTTGAGCAGTAAGCTTGTTTATTGAGGAAGATGTGTGTGGTGGTCCCTAATGGAGCATGTCAGCATAAAAGCTCCATTATACTGAGTCAGGACTGGGTCCATCCATTTCGTGCCACACTCTCTCCTGGATTTATTGGAATTAGTGCAGGGAAAGTGAGTGCTCGATGTAGCACAGCCTTTTTGAAACTGATGTGTTTCTACCACTAGAGTAGACTAGAAAAAGAATTCCCTGGGCTCCTAGGTGCTCCTACCAAGAGGAACCATGGAGTTCATCAAAAGATGAATGTCCCTGGAAGTGGATACAAAAGAGCAAAATGTTGTATCAATGGAAAATTCACAAATGGTCCTTCCATGGCATGTTGTTGGTCAGCAGACTGTCTTCCGTTCTGATTTGTTAGGAGGGAGGATGGAAATGATGGAGTCCAAAGAAAGCGACACACAATTCGGTTCAGTATTAGGAATATTTCATGTCTTACAGAGTGCCTATCCGTTGACTCTTGCCAATTCTTGTTCAGTAATTAAAGCAGGAACTCATTTACCCACTAACTGGGACAGGCTTGCACGGAGGTGTTTGCTGATCTGCATGTCCTTGCAGATAGTACATTCCTGCTGTCTTCTCATCGTTTAGTTCCTGATATTGTCACCGAACAGTGAGACTGGTGGGAAAGCCGGAAGGGGTGACTTTAGAGTAGAGGTGGGGACAGTGATGGTGGGGTGTGAGAGGAAGGAAGGCACACATGACAAAAATGAACGACAGTCAAAGTGAACCACTGGCTCTCACATGATATTTGCACTGACCCGGGATACATTTTTGGAAGATCAGTTTGATCACCTACTGAATCTTTGGAACTATCTGTGAATAATAGATGAGGCATTTGGTTTGTCTTAGATGTATGTTGTCTTGTGCTCTCTTTAAAAGAGCTGGGGTGTGTTACTTATTACCCATCAACACACTATGTACTCCCCAGTCTCACCTAAGGTGTATCAGTATTTTTGCCATGTTGTTGCCCGATGCAAGGATTATGAAGCATCACCTTAATAACTAAGATTTCTGGGTTAAGTGTGAGAGGTACGTGATCTTAAGTGCTGGTGGACGGTTACCTAAATAATTCAGGAAGATCTTATGGCTCCATAAAATGAATGCCTGCAACTCTTGTGTCTTTGTCCTTTCTGTTGACCATCAGGAGTGTATAAATAAGGATTCTACTTGGTTGCAAATGATAAAAATCTGCTAGATGTGGCTTAAGCAAAACAAAAGGGATTCGTTTTTTTCTTTAATGTTTTTATTTTATTTTTAAGAGAGAGAGAGAGACAGAGCACGAGTGGGGGAGGGACAGAGAGAGAGGGAGACACAGAATCCAAAGCAGGCTCCAGGCTCTGAGCTGTCAGCACAGAGCCCGACGCAGGGCTCGAACTCCTGAGTGGCGAGATGATGGCCTGAGCAGCAGTTGGATACTTAACCAACTGAGCCACCCATGTGCCCCCAAAGAGATTCGTTTTAAAGATATTCCATGTTTGATGGGGTGCAAAGGTGGCAAAGCCACAGGGTCTTGGGATAGGTTTGGAACTAGGTGCTAAAATGTCAATGAATATTTTGTTCCAGCTCTCAGTTTTGCCCCTCTCAGGATATCTGCTACAAGGTGTCTAAGCAAATTGGGCTTTCCGCAATTAAGTCCTGATAGTCATTATCATTATCTCCCAACAGTTAGAGGAATGTGTTAGCTCTGAGTCTCCTCCCACAATTCACAATCAGGTTCCAATGAAAGTGAATCTCAGGCCAGATTTTGATTTCTTTTTTCTTTTCTTTTTTTTTTTCTTCCTTTTTCCTTTCTTTCTTTCTTTTTAAGAGATAGAGCACACATGCAGGGGAGTGGGCAGAAGGGGAGAGAAAATCACAAGCAGGCTCCACACCATCAACACAGAGCCCAACGTCGAGCTCAATCCCACAACCCTGGAATCATGAATGACCTAAGCCAAAATCAAGAGTCGTATGCTCAACTGACCGAGCCACCCCAGCACCCCAGATTTTTGTTATTTATTTCTTAACAAGCAGGCACAGAACAGGCATAGCCTCTTCCTTATCGACGAAGACCCAGTGTTCTCCTTTGAGTTACCCCCACCATATCCTGCTCGAAAAGTCCTCCAGAAGCAAAGGCTATGGTACTCAAAGGCTGTGGTACTCTAGCACAGAGATGAACACACTTTTTTTTTTAATGTAAAGAGCCAGTAAGTTTCTTAGGTTTTGCAAGCAGTACAGTCTCTGTTGTAACCACTCAATGCTGTCTTAGCAATGAACGCAGCCACAGACAATATGTAAACAAATTAGTGTTGGCATATTCCAATCCACTTTACCTATGAACTGAAATTGTAATTTCATATAATGTTCATATGTCAAGAAATATTGTTCTTTTGATTATTTTCAACCACTTAAAAGTATAACAATGATTCTCAGCTCCTGGGCTGTGCAAAATCAGGTGGTGGGCTGAAATTGCCTGGTAGGCTAGGTTTCCCAACCGTAGCTCTAACAGCATATTCCTAATGATGGTGACATGATCAAGAGTTTGTCAAAGCAGCAGGATCCCAGAACCAGTTACAAGTCAAGCTTGGGAAAACTTTGTGACAAGATGATTCTGTGGTTATTTTTCACAGAGCCTTCAAAAGGAGAGCTGCATTATGCTTTCTATAGACCACCATGTAAAAACCAGAGCATTCTTTGATCATAACGATGACTTTCTAACATGGTTGAAGGCCACCTCAACTTCCAGCCAGCGTCCAGATCTCTTTCAATTGCCTACCAGTATCCATTTGTTGTCATAGATTTATTGTCATATTTTCCTTCAAAAAGAGGTCTCTACCATTTTGAATCTTAAGCAGTAAGCATGCACGCAAGTGTATCTCCATCCGTTGGTGTGGCTGTCCAGTTTGTCACCTTCCCGGTTTTACCTAGCTCCTGAGAAACTATTTCCACAGAGACTCTTAAATACACTGAAGGGCCTCACACTGTGGTTTAAAGGTTGGCTTTTAGCATGGCTTCTACTCGATCTTCACCTAAAATGTGTTTGGCCCTCCCTTCAGGCCCACTTTTCAGGTTCAGTAGCCCACAACAAAAGTTTTAAACCACCACAGAGTAGGTGTGGGCTAGCAAAGCCCTCTCCCAAGGCCAAACTGTTGTTTCCGCTTGCTCAGGTATGCCATAAGGATTCACAGTATGTGTGACGATACCGTAATATTTAGTTCTGCAGGAAAAAGAAACAATAACAAAACAAATCAATTATCAGAGAACACGGAAGAGGATGACACCACCGTGAATCATAGCACAGCTAGAAATATACTTCATGTCAGTTTTATCCAGTGTGGTCAATTTTCAAATGGTCAAATATTGGCAATTTCATCTGGTTCAGTATAATTTGGAGTAAATTATAGACAGCTTAATGGCATCAGATAGATTCTTTTCTTTTATTGCAGGCGGCCATGTTCAGCTTCCCAATTTCTAGACCAGACAATATGGCAGCTGCTGCACAAGATTTCGCATTACAAAGAGAGAGAGAGAAAGAGAGAGGGGAAGAAAAAAAAAAAAAAGAGTGAGACCAAACAAGAGAGACAGAGAGACTTAATTTCTTTTGGGTCCAAACCTAGTTCTTAGAGATAGGACTTTGAGCAGCCCTGGCTCCTGAATCCATCAGTGTGGCTCGGATGGGGGTGAGGCCAAAGTCATTGCATAAAGGGGTTCCCGTGAGTCCAGCAGTGTGGGTCAGAGTAGGGTGGTAACCAGGACAGTGATCACGACAAGCCTGGAAGGCAACCCAATAATTGTCCTCCAAGAATGTGAGTCTTAAAACAGCTATTCCATTGCTATATTAGGGCTCTGTATGAGCCCTGAGAAAAAAGTAGCAACATTACATGTATTTACCTCAAGATGCCACTCAATCAGAATAGACTCAGGCTGTAAACAGGTGGCTGAGCCATACCAATGCCTACCCTGCTAGGATAGTATGTGCTCCTCTAATAAGCACATCACTTCTGTCTGGAGTCCGTTCTGTTGTGGACATGGGCAACGAATGGTCAAGGACTCTCACAGAAGAAAGGTCCATAGAAGACAGGGTGAAGAGACAGGCAGCTAGTGCATCTTCTCACAATTTTGCGATTTGTTGCTCTGGTCTTTTGGTACTTGTTGCCTGGTGAGCTGCTAAGTGTGTTCATTGGGCATTCTTGCCCGTTTCTGGAAAGGACCAAGCATGAAGAAGCATACAGTCTGAACGTGGTCTTACATGTAGGTTTTGAAAAGGGGTTTCCACAAATACCTTCGGGCTAAATTGCAGTGTGGAGGTTTAAAACCTTTCACTGTGTGAATGACATCACTTGGTCAATTTGCTTCTCAACCCGCAGAACGTGAGGAAGTGTGTCTGCAATGACTCTGCCACGTCCATCTGCCTTAGCAGTCCCCATCCCCAGCAACAGCAGTGACTGACACTCCCTGCTAATCAGAACGAGATCTCGCCTCAACAGGTAAGGCTTATGAGACAGCCTCAAAATTTGCTGAATGAATCATGGCGACTCTTGTCTTCTCCACCTCAAAATGTCTTGAGCATTTGGGTCTCTTCAGTACCGGTCCATTCTGTTATTCTCCCCTGGGAGGAAAGCAGAACCGAGGCTCTGCTGGGGAAGGGGGCAGGTGTTCAAATCTGTTCCAGGGTTGGCATTGCATATGGAAGACAGGTGGGAATGTAAGCGTCCTGGGACAGAAGAAAACGCCAGGGGTCACTGAACTAGCTAATCTAACAGAGAAATGTGTGCTTCATGTTAAAGCATACCTGTGTTCTACTTTAATGGCTTCCTGCTAGGTCTGCAGTAGATATTTATCAAACCATACTAGGGACTGGTGATATTCAGAAGAGAAGACAGGGGGAAGGAGTGGGGGATGCTGGGAGCAGCATACAATGGCTGCTTTCAAATACTGGAGAGGGCAGTCTGCGAAGGAGCAGAGCTTCCACATGAACTAAGATACCCAGTAGCTTCCCTATTGCTTAAAGAATACATTCCCAACTATCCACCAGGCCTACGAAGCTCTATATAAGTTCTCAGAATCACTTGGTGATCTGGTTCTCAGAATCACTTGGAGAGCTTTTAAAAATATTGATGCTCGGACCCATCATGGGCCAATACCTGGGATGGGGGCCTGGGCATCTGCATTTTTGCCTACAGAAGGCTGGGAACCTCTGCTGCCATCATCTGGCACCAGCCTACCTGCCAAGGTTTGTTCAGTGCTCTTGTCCCGTTGGCCTTGTTTCTGGAATAGTCCCAGCTCATTCCAACATCAGGGATTTTGCTTTTCCTGGCTCCTGTGCTTAGAAGAGTCTTCTTCCTGATTAAAGCTGGCTCATCAGCTCAAAATGTTGCCTCTTGGTGAGGCCCCCCTGGCCCCCTGTGTACTTATTTCCTAGGGTGGCCACAACAAAGTACCACAGACTGGATGGCTTAAAACTCTCACAGTTCTGGAAACAAGTAGTTCAAAGTCAAAGGGTTGGCAGGGCCATGCTCTGTCTGAAAGCTCTAAGGGAGGATCTATTCCATATCTTTCTCATAGCTTCAGTGGTTGACATCCTTCACATTGTCCCCTCTCAGCAAATATCTCTTCTCTTTTTATGAGGACGCCAGTCACATCCCTTTTAGCTTGATTATGTCCACAAACGCCATATTCCAAATAAGATCATATCCATAGGTACCAGGACTTTATATTAGGACCTTAATATCATTTCAAGGGGGACACAATTCCACCCACAATACTCTCCATCCAAAGTAGCTTCGCCCCACATTTCTCTGGTCGTTATTGCTTTACTCTGTCTTGACCGTGTCTGAAGCTATCCTGCCTATTTATTGGTTTATTCGTGTGTTAGCTGTCTTCGTCACTGAACATAAGCCCTGTGAGATGAGAAAACCTTGATTATCTGGCGTGCCACTATGTTGACCATGTCTGAAAGGATGTATATTAAATATTTGTTGGAGTGAATGAAGCAGCACTAATGCTCAAAGAATAAAAAATTACAGAGGAGGGGCATGTGGGTGGCTCAGTCCATTAAGTGTCTGACTCTGGGTTTCGGCTCAACTCACGATCTCACAGTTTCATGGGTCCAAGCCCCGCATCAGGCTCTATGCTAATGGCGTGGAGCCTCCTTGGGATTCTCTCTCTCCCTCTCTCTTTCTCTGCCCCTGCCCTTCTCACGCTGTCTCTGTCTATCTCAAAAGATAAATAAACTTAAAAAAAAATACAGAGAAGCAGATTTTAGTTCACCATGAGGAAGACTTTGACATAATTAAAGCCCACTCAAAATGAAGTACCTGCTGTTTTGTTTTGTTTTTTTTTAAGTAATGAGTTCCCTGTCTTGGGAGAAGTTCTTTCCAAGGCTGGGTAATGTCTTAGCAGGGATGCTGGGGAGAGGATTCACATGTCAGTTCAGGAATGGATTTATGACCTCTAAGGACCTTTTAAATCCAGAAGTTCAATAATTCTATATTTGAGCAGAGACTTTTAAAACACACGGTGTCTCAACGAAATGTCTCTAATGGTGAAAACTTCAGGCAGGCGTAAGTTTCCCAGTACAGCCTCTGCCAGGTGAAATCTTGTGACAGGCTTCAAATCACATTACGTTTGTAGCCTCCCTTACGTCTCATGAGTCTGTTCTTTGCATAGTTTGAATTTCTTCTTCTTTTATTTATTTATGATATTGGGGGGGGGGGGGCTGGGCCCTTTCTATCTAAGAGAAAACAACGGAAGGAGATTGAACATTTCTGTTTGGGATCCCTTTAATGTCCTCAACTGAGGCTGTTACAATGAGATCTTGTATTAAGTTGGCCCTGTCTTAAGAAAGAACACCTTCTCTGTTGTAAGCTCTTGCTGCCAGGGGACTCAATGTTACCAGAGCAGTCAGCTTTGATTTGTGTATCAATAATGTCGTGTCAGTAGCCAGAGGGGATGGCATCAGGGCGTTCCAGATGCTTTTATTGGTGCTTTTGCTGGAGGATGATTTCAAATTAACTTCAGTCTCTTGGAAGACACCGAACAGGAGAATGCTATTTCCCATTTGTAAACAAAATGGTGAATAATTACGGGAGAACCCAAGACAGGCTGATTTCTAGGAAATGTCACGTCTGCAGATCTTAATTTTCTCCAAGCACTGGTGCCCTGTTCCTCCTTCTCCTGTTGCTTATATCCTCCCAGGTAGAATACTGAACAGGACCTGGTTACGGGGCGATCGGTAGCCTCACAGTCACTCAACAAAATAACTGGACTCTTCTGCTGCCGTTGTAACCACAGGGCAAGGATGGGAGGCTGGATAAAATGGAGTGGGGGTTTTAAATGGTGTTCTCTCAATGTAAAAGAAAAAAAAGTGCATTTGTATGCGATAGCAAAAGTAATAGTATATAAATTTTGAAGAATACTGAAAAGCAAAGGGATAAAACCACCAATTACCTGCGATGCTAGCTACTGTTTACCGTTTCAGTGTATTTTGACTATTCTCTTCCTTCTTCCCTCCCTCCCTCCTTCTCTCTGTGAAATAACACTATTTTCTCACTTAATGATATAAAAGAGAGGCTGGCAAGCCTCTTCTATAAAATCAGCCATCAACGGTAAGAAAATGAAAGGGTGTGGCCATGTTCCAACCAAATCATTCACAAAAACGAGTGATGGGGCAGGATCTGTCCCACGGCCATAGTTTGCAGACTCCTGGTACAGGATGATATTTTTTGCTCATCACTCATATTTTTCAACACCATTTTTAAAGGTGCCACAGTATACCATTGGGTTGACACACTATCCTCTTTTAGACGGTCTATTGTTGCTGAACGTATAAATGGTTTCAGTTTTTCATTGTTATAAGTAATGCAGTAATGAACATTCTTGTGGCTAGATCTTTCAACACATTCTTGATTATTTCCTCAGTATACATTAATTAAAATGCCATTGATAAACCTGAGGTATGTACAAAGCCCTCACCGATTTGTTTCACCAAAGGCATGCAGTTATACAGTCTGCTCCACACACGTAGGCAATTTTCTCAATGTTTTCCTAGTGTTGAGTGTAAATTCCACACGTCGTGTTATTAGGGACTCTGAAATTAGTCCCAGTGATTATTGTCCTACGGAGACAGGAGAGCAATAGCTAAAGAAGTGTTTTCTGTATCTTTGGGGTCATGAATATTTTGGGAATCTGCAAAAAACAAAGACTAGTCTATGAAGGAAAGTGCACACCCCACAAAATTCTTCCTGGCTTTTCAGTGGGTTTCAAAGAAACCTAGGACAGTAAAGTTACAGTAAAACTTAGTCACCATGAAAGTATCTACTTTCCTGGAAACACAAACCCACATGGGGTAAGGACTTATGCCTGTTTATCTCCTCTTTTTAGCCGAGTCTGTTGGATCTTTAGTTTTCCTGTTACAAATTCTTTAAATCTAATTTTAAACATTCTTATTTTTGTTTCTTAAATGCTATAATCCCAGTTGTGCAAAAAAGTGGAAAAAGAAAGAAGCAGGGGGTGTAGAGAGGTAGAGGAAGGGAGGGAGAGCAAAACAAATTATGACAAAAGTGAAAAGAACAGGAAAGGAAACAGAAGCAGGGGACAGGATGATGAAGACGATGTCACTGGTTTTGCTCCCATTTCTGAAGACTTGAAGACTATGTGACCAAGGCCCCAAGTCCCTGAGCCAACTTGAGGCCTTTCCATTGGTGTTGACAGCCAAGTATCTGGCCACATCGTTCACCGGCATTTATTGAGCGTCAGGCCAAGCATGGCACCAAGAAGATTTTATGGGGCACAAATTCGCGTGCTCCATGGTCTGTCTGGTGACACAAATAAGGCATGCCACCTCGTGGGGCCCTGGGCAGCAGTATGTTGGAGCACACAGGTCTCGATGTAAGTAGTCAGCTCAGCTCAATGTGCCGTGAAAGAACGTGGGCTCAACTGTACCAGCTAAATCCAAAATGCAGAGTTTTGTGTAAATCTCCCAGTATTAGAATGTTGGCAATGATCTTTTTTCAAAATTTAGATTCTAAAGAGCAAAAGGGGCACCCATCTGGGCTTCCACGGACCTACCTGTAGCCCATAGGGAGAGATTTTGTGACCTCTGCAGTAAATAGACATACTGTCTTTCTCCGACTGACTTATTTCGCTCAGCATAATACCCTCCAGTTCCACCTACATTGTTGTAAATGGCAAGATTTCATTCTTTCTCACCGCCAAGTAGTATCCCATCGTATATATTAGCCAGATCTTCTTTATCCTTTCATCAGTTGATGGACATCTGGGCTCTTTCCATAATTTGGCTATTGTTGAAAATGCTGCTATAAACATTGGGGTGCATGTGCCCCTGTGCATCAGCACTCCTGTATCCTTTGGGTAAATTCCTAGTAGTCACTTGTATGTAGAACTTGAGAAACTTAGCAGAAGGCCATGGGGGAAGGGAAAGGGAAAAAATAGTTTCAAACAGAGAGGGAGGCCAACCATAAGAGACTCTTAGATGCAGAGAACAAACTGAGGGTTGATGGGGGGAGGGGCGGAGGATAGGGGAAAATGGGTGATGGGCTTTGAGGAGGGCACTTGTTGGGATGAGCACTGGGTGTTGTATGAAAGTGATGAATCACGGGAATCTACCCCCCCCCCCAAACCAAGAGCACACTCTATACACTGTATGTTAGCCAACTTACATTATATTTAAATAAATAGACCCTTTGTGACATCATAGCCGACCCTTGCTTTTAGTGCCATATTGGTATATTCTTGGGTAGGCATCCCTCAAGTTCTATATATTCTCTTGAATATGGTTGTATCCTAATGGAACATCTTTTTCTTGGTCATTTTCTTCAAGCAGCTAAAAATATAATGTGCCAAGAGAAAACACAGAGAAAATTGGAGCAATTTGGCTTCTCTCCGAAGCACCTTTTCCCTCTACATCAACTTTACTGGGACATAATACATATACAGTAAAATGTACCCATTTTAAGTGTACAGTTTTATGAGTTTTCAAGAATGTATATGCCTCCGCAACAGCAAAGGCATAGAACACTTGGAGCACACCAAGAAATTCCTGGTGCCTCTTTATAATTAATTCCCTTTACTCTGAGCTCTTTCCACAACGCTAGGCAAACACTGAACTGCTTTCTGTCACTGTATTTTTATCTGTTCTGGAAATTAACTTCATGGAATCATTCAGCATGTATTTTTTTTTGGTCTGACTTTTTCACTTAGCATAATGTTTTTGAGATCTATCCGTGTCTAATAAGTTTCTTCCTTTCTAATCCTGAGTGGTATGGATTTGTTCGTTACGTGGATATACCGCTATGCTTTTATCCATTCATTTGTGGATGGACAGCAGGATTGTTTCTAGTTTGTAGGTGATCATAAGTAAAGGTGCTGTGAGCATTTGTATATACATCTTTGTATGGATGTACACGTTCCTCTCTGTTAGGTAAATACTTGGAAGTAGGAGTCCTGGATCACCTACTAAGCTAAATTTAATGGGAAATTGCCAAAACGTTCTTCAAAGTGGTTGCACCATTTTAAACTCTTGGCATTAAAATTTGAGAGTTCCAGGGGCGCCTGGGTGGCTCAGTCGGTTAAGCGTCCGACTTCGGCTTAGGTCACGATCTCACGGTCCGTGAGTTCGAGCCCCGCGTCAGGCTCTGGGCTGATGATGGCTCAGAGCCTGGAGCCTGCTTCAGATTCTGTGTCTCCCTCTCTCTCTGCCCCTCCCCCGTTCATACTCTGTCTCTCTGTCTCAAAAAAATAAATAAACGTTAAAGAAAATTAAAAATAAAATAAAATAAAATAAAATTTGAGAGTTCCAATTGTTCCACATCCTTATCAACACTTATTGTTGTCAGTCACTGTATTTTAGTGATTCTTGTGATGCAGCACTATAGAGTTGTGGTTTCGGATTGCATTTAAGTCCATCTGATCTGTATGTGTATTCTTATGTGAATGCCATGCTGTCTTGATCATAGTACTTGTACACACAGTCCTCAAAGCAGATAGTGTAAGACTTCCAAGTTTGTTCTTCATTGTCTTTTTTTTTTATGTTTGTTTATTTTGTGTGTGTGTTTGTGTGTGTGTGAGAGAGAGAGAGAGAGAGAGAGAGTGAGAGAGCGAGCACCAGGGAGGGGCAGAGAGAGAGGGAGAGAGAATCCTAAGCAGGCTGCATGCTGTCAGCACAGAGCCCGATGTGGGGCTTGATCTCACAAACTGCGAGATCATGACCTGAGCCCAAACCAAGAGCCGGATGCTTAACTGACTGAGCCACCCAAGCACCCCTGTTCTTCATTTTCAAAATTATTTTGGCTATTCTAGGTTATTTAGGCTGTTCTGATATTTCCATATAGATTTTTAAATCAGTTTATCAATTTCTACAAAAGCCTGGTGAGATTGTGAATGGGATTGCATCGACTCTGTGGGCCATTTTAGGGAGAACTAACATCTTAACAATATTGAATCATCTAATCCATGATCCTATGTGCCTTTCCATGTATTTAGGTCTTTTTAAAAATATTCTCTGCAATATTTTGTATTTGCAGCATACAGTTCTTGCAAATATTATTTTAAATATACTCCTACATATTTCATAGGTTGTGATGCTATTGTAAATCATACTTTTAAATATCATTTACCAATTCTGCGTTGATCGTATCTAGAAATGCAACTGTTTTTGAATATCAACCTTGTTGCCTGTGACATTGATAAATTCATCAATTAGTTCTAGTAGCTTTTTTGTAAAGTTCTTAGGATTTTCTCTGTTCATGATTATGCCATCTACAAATAAAGACAGTTCAAAATTGTCCTTCCTAGGAAAGGCTTTTATTACTTTTCTTTGACTTATTGCACTAAGACTCCAGGACAACTAGGACAGAACTGGTAGAACAGACCTCATTGCCTTATTCTTGATCTTGGGGGGGAAAGTTTTCAGCCCTTCCCCACTTGGCACGAACGGTGGAAGTTTTCGGTTGTTCTTGGCACCCTTTCCAGGTGGAGAAAGTTCTTCCTACTGATATTTTGCTGGGAATGTTTATCGTGCGCTGGTATTGATTTTAGTCAAATACTATTTCTGGTTTTGCTGGCAGTATTTTCCCCCTTTATTCGGTTATGTGGTGAATTCTATCAGTTTTCAAATAGCAAACCAACTTTGCTCTTCTGGGATTAAGTGCTCCTTGGTCACGATGTTCTACTTCTTTTGCGTCTGACAATGGATTCTATTTACAAGTACCGGTTAAGAATTTTTGTGCTTGTGTTCGTGAGGTATTCATCTGTAGTTATTTTCTCGTGTTGTAATTCTGTCTGCTCTTGGCATTATGTTATTGATGTCCTCGAAAAATGAGGTAGCAAATGTTCTCTGTTTTCTGAGCGTGTGTAATATTAGTAGTATTTATTCTCAAAATATCTTATGGAATTTATGAGTGAAACCATCTGGGCCTGGAATTGACTTTATGAGAAGAGCTGTAATTATAAAATCAAGTTTTTAAAAATAGATTTAGGGTTATTTTGAATTTCTGGTTCTTTTTATGCCATTGTTGGTCATTTGTGTCTTTCAAGTATCCAGCTCTTGATTTCTAATATCATTCTCTAATAAGAAAAATGAAAACCCTGTAGAGAAATATTTAAAAATCTGAAAAAAATTATATATGTAATATATAGAATTTTTATTTATTTTATACATAATATGTATAATATATATAATTTTTATTTATTATATATAATATAATTTTTATTTTATATATGTTATATGCATAATTTTTATTTATTTTTATATAAAATATATTTGTATATTTTTATTTATTTGCATGTATATATATATATATATATATATATATAGACTAGCAAATTTCAAAACTAGAAAATTTGGGTGATCTGACAATCTGACAGGAATGGGTCCATATTCTTCCTTAGCAACAACCAGCTGGAGGTGAGTAGAGACTCCCCCCCCCCCTTAGAAGAAGCAACATCTTCTGTGTGAACCAGGCACCATGGCTCACAGACTCTAAGTATAGGCCTCATTCATTTACATCAGTAATTTCCAACCGGGGACAACTTCACCCTTTGGGGGGACATTTGGCGGTATCTGGAAATATTTTTGATTGTCCCATAGGGCTCTGGGGGGTACTACTGACATCTAGTGGGTAGAGGCCAGGGATGCTATTAAACATCCTACAATGTACAACATAGCCCCACAAACAAGTCTTACTTGTCCCAAGACATCAGTAGTACTAAAAATCAGAAATCCTGAACCTGGCCCCTCTAAGAATGTGGGTTAGCATTTCCAGCAATTTCTGTAAACCCAGGCAAGAAGACTAATATAAGTAGTTTCCAAAAGGCTAGCCTTTACTCCTCTATGCTTCTCTGAGAAGATCGGGCAGTGAGACCCCATGACAAAGTGCAGCAGCAGCATCTAATATTGGGACACATGTTCTGTGCCAGGCACTAACCAAGTGAGGTGACATAGCCAAAATCGCATAAGGCTCTCAACAACTTTTCAAAGTAAGTATCATGATGATGGAATTAAAATTACATTGTTATTGTTGCAGGTGACAGAAACACTTCTCAAACAGACTTGGAGCAGAAACCTCTTTTATTAGCACAAGTATAGATCTTCCTCAACTTCTGATGGGGTGACCTCCTGATAAACCCATCGGAAGTTCAAAATGTAGTCAGGCCAATGTGCATTTACTACACTTAACCTGCCATCCATCTCAGCTCTGCCTAGCCTGCCTTGAATGTGCTCGCAACACATACATTAGCCTCCAGTTGGGCAAAATCATCTAACACAAAGCCTATTTGATAATCAAGTGTTGACTGTCTCACTTGATGTCCTGAATACTGTACCGAAAGTGAAAGACAGAATGGTGAATGGGTGCGGGATGGCTGTCGGTGTATCGGTTGTTGACTCCGGGGACCATGGGGCTGATGGGGAGCTGTCACTGCCCAGTATCACAGGAGAGGATCAGCTCACATACCGCTAGCCCAGGGAAAGGTCCAAATTCAGACTCCCAAAACTGGTTTCTGCTGAATGCGTATCGCTTTCGCACCATTGGAAGGTCGAAAAATTGTTAGTCAAACCATCATAATTCGGAGACTGTATTTAGATGCTGGAACAAGACAGCCTGGGTTTAAATACCAGCACTGTTCTTACTAGCCCTGTGACATGGAACAAGTCACTACTACTCTTCGGACCTCTGTTTTCTCATCTGAAAATGGAATACTAAGAACATGCTCCTCACTGTATTATTTTGAAGACTTTTTTAAAAAGTCAATGCCTGAAAAGTGCTCACAACAGTATCTGGTGCATAGTAAGAGCTCAGTAAATGTTAGTTATTGTTATGGTATTTATTATTATTATTATTATTATTATTATTATTATTATTAGTTATTGTTCTTCCTCCTCTTCCTCTCCTCCCCTCTCCTCCTCTTCTTCTCTCTTCCTCCTCCCCCACCACCTCCCCCTCCTCCTCCTCCTTCCCCTTCTTGTTTGAGTAAAAACTCAGGCGATAAACAAGAGTGATAGTTCTGAGTGTTCAAGGCATTTCATCAAATCTCTTGCTGTCACCCTCTCATTTGTTCTCAGCTTTTACTTCCTCTGTTTCTTAAGCCCTCTCCCAAGTGTTGACAAGACAGCCATGAACATGTTCATACTCTAGAAGCTCAGCAAAAGCTGTAAGTTCCAGAAAAAGGCCAGAGCTACTCCCGTTGGCCCGGCTTGTGTTATCCTTAAACAAATCCATGTCACTGGGGTGGGGGAAGTGCCTGGGTTAAGTGTCGACCCCTGGGCTTGGTGAAGGAGTCAGCCTCTCTCGTGCCACATGCACTGAGAGTGGGGAAGGCTGACTTCCCAAAGGAAGATGATCCCTTTTTGGTTTCACGAAGGAGAAGAAATCTGAGCAGACAAAAATGATAGCACTACAACTATTTCCAGTTTACGGAAAACTGTCTCTGTAAGACGAAGGAATTTTCACAAGGAGACAAAGCTAGTAAGTGTAGGAAGAATTCAATTCCTGACTTCTTAACATTCAGGAACAATTCAGTATTAGGAAAACCTGTATTAATAGATCAAAAGAAAAATGTGTCACCATGGATGCTGAAAGGCTTTTGATAGAAGTCAATATCCTTTCTTGATAGATAATCCCTTCTAGCGTTAAACTTAAAAAGCAGTGGGACAGACTTTGAAGAAAATGACTTCAAATTGTTTCTAAGGGACTTAGAAGAAGACTTTTAAAAAATGGATATTGGCATGATTTTCATTTTCACAAGCAAACCTATATATTTAACATGGCTTCAGTAGAAATGCTACCACTTTTTTTTGAGCTAGAAGATCTAATTGTAAAGTTCAATAAAAAGTGTATAAATAAAAAGTGTCGGGGAAATTCAGCAACATATTCTAACACTACAATGACGAAACCATGGTTCTGGTGCAGAAAAAACACACCAATGCAACAGAATAAAGTTAGAAAATAGGCACAAATAGCTATGGAAATTTATGACGTAAAAGAGCGACACTAACTTCATTTTGGAAAAGATTGATTATTCAATAGGTGATGCGAAGACATCTGAATAGCTATTTGAAAACAAACAAACAAAAGGAATCCTACCTCACTCCATTAAAACTTACACTAGATGTTCAAGCATTTAAATGTAACTTACTGGGGCGCCTGGGTGGCGCAGTCGGTTAAGCGTCCGACTTCAGCCAGGTCACGATCTCACGGTCTGTGAGTTCGAGCCCCGCGTCAGGCTCTGGGCTGATGGCTCGGAGCCTGGAGCCTGTTTCCGATTCTGTGTCTCCCTCTCTCTCTGCCCCTCCCCCGTTCATGCTCTGTCTCTGTCTGTCCCAAAAATAAATAAAAACGTTGAAAAAAAAATTTTAAATGTAACTTACTAAGTGGAACCTGTTGTTCTAGAAAATATGGAAGAATTTTTTGCCACAGAATGAAAAATCTCTTGCTCTTGGCCAATGTAATCACATCGAGGTGAGGTTGTGAGAGATTAAGATGGGCCCTAACTCAATGACTAGTGTCCTCGCAAGAAGAGGGAAATTTGGATGCACAGATGCTCAAGGAAGAAGGCTGTGTGAAGGCAAAGTCAGGCGTTGGAGATGCTACCACACCAACGTTCGCCAAGGATTGCTGGTAACCATCAGAAGCTGGAAGAAGAAGGGAGGATTTTCCCAAGAGCCAATGGAGAGAGCATGACCCTGCCACCATCTTGATTTGGAACTTCTACCCTCCAGACTGTAAGGGAATAAATTTTGTTGTTTGAAGCTGCCCAACTGTGGTTAATTTGTTACGTCAGCCCTAGCAAACTAATACAAATATTTACAAAGAATTTGCATGGGGAGAAAGATGCCAAAAACAAAACTAAGGCAAATGGGAAACATATTTGTAACTCGTGTGACAAAGGACAAGTTTCCTTACCAAGAAATCCTGTAAATCAGTATTTTTCAGAAAATCAGCCACTTCATAGGAAATGAGCACATGAAGTTATGTAATGAAGTTATTATAGCTTTGTCGAGAGAAATAAATCATTTATGTGGGACTCACATAAAGTGATACTCTAGTGAGTGGCCTCAGATCTCCCCTTTCACCCTCCTCAAGACCATACATGGCATCTTATCATATTCTTCCTGATTGCTTTAGTGACTAAGTAGCTTTTGCTGAAGCATTTTTAAGGAAAAGAAGGAATCACATCCACATACCATGTACTGAAACGTCATTTTAAAAATCTCTCTTCAAATCTTTCTTTCCTCAAAGTTCTACTCAGGGGACCATGTTTTCTAGTCTTCCTGGCCTTTTCTTCTGGCCTATGTAATTCCCAATGCTGCCTTTCAAATATTTTCTATTTCCCCTAGTAACCTAGCTCTCAGCTTGCATAACAGCCAGCAACAGCTTAGCAGTTAGCTGGTCCATCCTTCGAAAACCTTCAGGGGCCAACCACTGTCATACTCATGGGGTTTCATTGATCCAGTCATGTTGCCTTTTCTTGGAGCAGAGAAGCAGGGGAGGACTCTGCTGCTAAGAAACGATATCTTCCCCCAGATGGCCACCAATCAAGGCTGGCTTCCTGGGTGCATAACCCGGGCAGCTGTACTGGACCCACACTCAGAAAGGCCCCACGCTTGGTTTTAATGCTCTGTTGTCACTATTTTGAAATTTTTGATCAAGGGGCACCACATTTTCACTTGCACTGGGCCCCACAAAGCATATAGCCAGTCCTGACAAAGAAACTATTCAGTAGGTGTGCCTGGTCGGCTCAGTCGGTAGATCGTAAGACTCTTGATCTTGGGGTCATGAGTTCGAGTCCCATGCCAGGTGTAGAGATTACTTTAAAAAAATTTTTTTTAAAAAGAAACTATGGAATAAACGGATATTATTATTCTTACTCAAAGCACAAATGTTTTATCCTCTGAATGGCCAAGAGATAGAGCCTCTCAGATCTTGGTGTTAAAAAAAAAAAAAAAGCAAGAGGCAAATGGGGAGAAGAGAAAAAAAAATTAGCTTCATGAACTCAGAAGCCAGGAAAGCTGGCACCATTGCCTTTAGCAAGATGCTATCTGACATCTTTTGGCTGAATGCATCCTTTCATGGGGTGATTAAACAGCAAATATCTCTGAGTAGCATAATGTTTATTAGACATTGCTCTGTTAGGGCAGCTTGTGTTTTCCTTGTATTCTGTTTCCGTGTTCAAGTGTGTACAATTTGTTGATTTAAATAAAATTTAAAATAAGCCGTGCTGCTTGAAGACCTGCTGACAGGGCCTCGTGGAAAACTTTGAGAGATTTTTTATTAGGAAACAATTCTGTTTCTGTGTCATGATTTTCTGCACCGTGCCTCCCCTCCAGCCGCTCCCCTGCTCTTAGCCGTGCAGTTCAGCAGCCCCCACACCACTATTTCTACTTTTTGGAATGTTCTTCTGGCTCTCTGAAATATTTCTATCCATGAGGCAAGGGTTCTGTTTGTCCTCCCCCCCCCCCACCCCCGCCACCGTCCCCCAGGTTACTGGAGAAAAGGGACACGCTTGCCCAGGACAAGGACCATGAGTAACACATACGAGACGTTTTAGATTTTTCTGTGATGCTAATCATCCATTCATTCAATATTTTGATTAAAAAAATTAATAGATGGCAAAGTATGGAGAAATGAATGCTCTCTCAGGCACTGGATAGAATAGAATACTGTTGTTGCTTTAACATAAAATTACCTATGATCTTGATGAAGCCATCTGCTTGGAGCCTAGAGAAACCTTCACACAAGGCACAAGGGCACCTGTGTAAGGATGTAAGTCGCATTCCTCGGGGGAAGTACAGTGACTGGAAGAAACCCGTATGTCCATCAGAAAGCGATGGCTACATAAAGTATGAAGGAGAAAATGGGGTGCAGTGGTTTTAAAACCAATAAGAACAGGGCACTTGGGTGGTGTCGTCAGTCAAACGTCCGACTCTTCATTTCGGCTCAGGTCATGATCTCGCTGTTCCGTGAGTTTGAGCCCCACGTTGGGGTCTGTGCTGATGGCCTGGAGTCTGCTTGGGATTCTGTCTCTGCTTCTCTCTGCCTCTTCCCTGCTTGTGCCCTCCCTCTCTCTCAAAATAAAGAAATAAATTGAAAAAAGTGTTTTGAAAAGAATAAGAAGGATCCCTGTGGGCCCACATGTACAAGTCCTCAAGACATATTTTTGAGGGGGAAAAGAAGCAAGTTGCAGAAACAGGACTTAACCAAAGGAGGCCTTTTTTAACCACCACAAGGTTCTAAAAGCACAAAACAGTATTTTGTACGTTCCACGGGCACAGACATGTGCATGAAAATCTTCAGAAAATCCCAAGAGAAAGCAAAGTGATGCAGAGGTTACCACACTAAGGGGGAGGCATCATGGAGAGGAAGGTGCTAAATGGAATTTCATTTGTATCTGTGACACCATACTTTGTAGGAGATTTTATGCCTTTGTTATTATGTAACGACAAATTAATATTTTTAACTGGCACAAAAACGTGTCCATTATAAAATTCAAGGAATTCTGTTCAAGGAGTCCGAATTCAAGGAGTTAATGTTACCTACGTAGTTCCTAAATTAAATACTTTACGTATCGAATACACGTTATAGGCACATAGGCTTTATATGTGACACAGTGTCCCTGTATTTCTTCATATGGAATTTCTGAAGATCCTTGACAAGTGTTCAAAAGTACATTTGAAACTGTTGAAATGAATGTCTACCCTGGGACAAAATCTGCCCTGGGCTGCAGGGCATGGCCGTGACCAAGCAGGGGTGGGGGCCCCGGCCTCAAAGAGCTTTTAGTCCTGTGCAACCCTCGACAGAACGGTGGCAGAGAGACCACTGCATGAGCCCCAGGGAAGCAGAACTTGCAAGCACGAGGCATGGGAATCAGCAGTTTTCTTGAGCTTCCTTGACACTTGGTACACGCCCCAGCTCTCAAGCGCTCCCGGTGGCTAGTCAAAGCTTCTGGTCGTTTCCCCACCCCCTAACCCATGATCCTAGGTGGCTTCTTCACAGAATTGCCCTTTTCTTATTCATTTCTTCACTTGCTTATCTTTCTGCTCCACTGGACGCCTCGTGGGGAGAGTCCAGGTGTCTCTTTGTTGGCATCGCCCCGCACCCAGCCATACGCCTGGCACTTCGCTATCTCGTAAACCTCCAGCTGTCACTCGCGTGGGTGCGTGAGTGAGTGAAAGCTGAACGGATTCATTCCCTTCCATCTCCTAGAGGTGGAGGTCCCTTAGCGCTATTTTACCCCCTCCTGTCATACCCAGCGTTTAATTTAGAGAAGAAAATGATGTAAATGACTAGAATTGCCATTCATTAAGAGCCCTACTATGTACTCCCTGCTGTATAGGATTTGGTTTTCCTGCTACCCTTGCTACAGAGCGAATCACCCCAAATTTGGTGGCCTAACACAACCATTCTCCTATGCTCTCAGACAGTGTGGGTGAGGCAGCTGGATAGGGCACAAGGGGGGACTAGTCTCTGTCTCACAGTGCCTAGGGGATCCACTAGGAAGGCTGGAACACTAGGGGTGACTGGTGGTTAGGAGCTGAAATTATCTGGGTGTCTTGTCTCCCGTAGCTGATGGTCAATGCTGGTTGCTGGCCGGGACTTCAGCTGGGTTTATGGATAGTAACAACCACACGTGGCTTCTCCACGGGGCTGCATGGGCTTCCTCGTGGCATGGCAGACTCAGGGTATTTGGACTTCTTACTCAGAGTCCAGGTGTGAATGCCAAGTGCGATGCAGAAACTGCAAACTTTTATGACCCATACTCAAAAGGCATACGGATTCATTCCTGCCACATTCCGTTGGTCACAAGTGAGTCGGAAATCTGCCCAGACTCAAGGGAAGGAAAATTAGACTCTACTTCTGGATAAGGCAGTGGGTATGTTCTAGAAATCACGGCACGGGAGATCGTTTCACTGCCGTCTTCAGAAAACACAATCTGCCATACCTTCCTAAAATCCCTCCAATAGGTGTGAATAATCCATTTTGTAGATGAGGGAGCAGGTGCAGAGAATACATAATTTGCTCAGAGTCAAACAGCTAGACAATAAGTGTCTGAGCAGGGATTCAAACTCAGGTCTGCTCGTCCCCAGAGCTCCCTCTCCCAAACCTCAGTGCTGTCACATCAGGTGGAGATTATATTTATGTGTTTCATCCTTTCCTGATTGTTTGTCAGGGAGACATATCCAACTCCCCGGTGTTGCCTTACGTAGAGGTTGTGTCTTCTTGCAATTTACAAACGGTATTAACTGGTACAATAACCTGAGCTTCAGTAGTTAATAGGCAGGCATTGAAATGAGTCCCCTCTGAAGGTCCAGAGCAATTGCTATTAAGAGACCAGACTTGGAGCAGAGTTTGCAACTTCAGGATAGCAGCTCATCCACAGCGATCGTTGACCCTGGTGAAAAATGATCCTCCCCCTTTGTGACACAATTATTTGGGTATTTACCACAAAGGCCCTTAACTGGGCCTTTTTCGATCAGAAAAGAAGAAATAAGCTGAGATGGGGGGGGAGGGGCAGAAATAGCTAAATTTAAATGTAACTGCTCACATTGTTTTGTCCTTAGATGGATGGTAGGTCTTTCTCATTATTCACCAAGCACAGACACGCTACCAAGAGCGATTTGGCAACTTGTGAAGATAAATCACAACCAGGATGGCTGCCGTCACTGTCACAGTTGAGAGCGTGGCTCTGGGGGCTGAGTGTGGGAGGAAATACGTGCACTGGCCCCACTGGGGCAGAGGCAGAGAGAAAAAGGAGGACCCGGAGAAAGGAAAACAGAAGAAAAGCAATAAAAATTCCATGTCTCCCTCTATGTTGCTCCCAAGTGCCACGCTTTTGAGAGAACTAATGTTTTTGTGAGTCCTCAACAGGTCAGGGAGAAGACAGATGGCAGGTTACTGAGGCAGGCTGGGAGGGAGGTTATGGATGTAACCATCCAACAAGAAGAAAACACAGATTCAATATGTAGCTCAGGAGACACTGGACGCTCAAGAACGTCCAGACACTCTAAGAATCTGAAGGGAGTTGTATTTTCAAGATATTTTTAGACACAATCTTTTACACAAGGCACAAAGCTGAGATCCTCCCAAATTGTCTTTGTTTATTCTATTTTTACAACCTACATTTTTTTGCGCTGATAAAAGCAACATCTTCTAATAATATAAATTTTAGCAAATATAGAAAAATGCATAAACCCCTTAATCTTTTCATCCAGGAGCCACCAATATAAATATTTTGTTACGCAGCTTTCTGGTGCTTTCTTGTGTGTTTAGGCACGTAACTATGTGTATTGCAAAAGTGGGCTCGCATGAAATCTTATATTTTGTGACCTACGTTTTGCCCTTCGTATATCATCAGTGCCTTTACGTGTCGCTAAGTAGACATTTACCTAATCATTTTTAAAAGATGCACGATTTTCCCTGATAATATTATCTAACCAATCTGCTATTCACTGCATGGTTAGGGGTGCGAATTGTTTTATTGTAAATAAAATTATACAAACATCCTGGCATATATACTTTGGGGTGTTTATTTGCCCGTTTGCTCTGGATACATCTCAAAGTGGATTTTTGCTAAGAAAAGTGAGGCACATTATTAATGCGTTGTATACATACTGTTAAATTGTTATCTTGATGAGGGGCGCCTGGGTGGCTCAGTCAGTTAAGCATCTCAACTCTTGATTTCAGCTCAGGTCATGATCTCACAGTTCGTGAGTTCGAGCTGCGCCTCCGGTTCTGTGCTGACCGCACGGAGCCTGCTTGAGATTCTCCCTCTGCCCTCCCCCTCTCTCTGCCTCTACCCCACTCACTCTCTGTCTTTCTCAGAATACGTAAATAAGCATAAATAAACAGTAAGAAAATTGTTATCTTGATGAGCTGTACCAAGAGTCACCTAAGTCGAAGCTAGAAGTTAATGCAATTTGCATCTTTTTCTTTCTTTGCTTCTCCTTCCTGTCTCTCCCTCTCATCCCTCCCCTTGCCTCTTTCTCTTCTCAGTGGTGAATCAGTACCTACTATTGGTGAAGCAGTTATATCATGTGCTTTCCGATGAGGGCGCGGGTCCAGCAACCATGGCCTGTGGGCCAATCTAGCCCACCATCAGCTTTCGTTCAACCCATGAGCTAAGAATACTGTTTATATTTTTCATGTTTGACTTAAAAAACAAGAATAATACATCCTGATACATAAAATTATAAAAAGTTTAAATTTCAGGGTCCGTAAATAAAGTTTTACCGAAACACAGCCACTCTCCTTTGGTTTACATATTTTCTATGGGTGCTTTGGCCCGAAAACAGCAAAGCTGAGTAGTTGGGACAGAGACCGTATTTGGCCCACCAAGCATCAGAAGTTCAACAGTGGCTGGCCATCTGGGTGGCTCGGTCAGTTAAGCGTCTGACTTCGGCTCAGGTCATGATCTCATGGTTCATGGGTTTGTGCCCTGCGTTGGGCTCTGTGCTGACAGCTCGGAGCCTGGAGCCTGCTTCAAATTGTGTCTCCTGCTCGCTCTCTCTCTCTCTCTCTCGAATAAATAAACATTAAAAAAAAGAGAAAAGAAGTTCAACAGTAGCCTGACACCACGTCACAATGCCTCTGTCATGCATCCTCACTTCATCTCATCATGTAGGCTTTGTACTGTCTCCCGGCATCACGGGAAGGGTGAGTACCGTACAATAAGATATTTTGAGAGACAAAGAGAGAGGCCATATTCACATAACTTTTATTACAGCATATCATTCTATTTTATAATTATTAGTTATTGATGTCAAGCCCTTACCGCACTTGATTTACAAATTAAACTTTATCATAGGCATGTAGGCGTAGGAGAAAACCTAGTATGTATAGAGTTTGGTATTATCCATGGTTTCAGGCATCCATGATGGTCTTAGAACGTATCCCCCACAGATGGGGGGGCTACTGTATTCAAGATGGAAAGGAGCTGTTCTCTGCTCTTTGCATCCTTGTTTCTTCTTATTCAGCCCATCCTGGCTTGAATGTCACCAACTCAGATATACCTCCTCTGGATAGATATATCTATATCTAAATCTATATCTAAATCTATATATCTATATATTTATATCTATATCTATATCTCTATATCTATATCTATATATCTCTATCTCTATCTCTATATCTCTATATCTATATATCTCTATCTCTATCATCTCTATCTCTATCTCTGTCTCTATCTCTATCTCTATCTATGACAAGATATTCAATACCTGACTCAAGAGGAACGCAAGTTAAAATTTCACCAGGACGTCATTTTTCCTTTCCCAGTTTGCACACCTCACAGAGTTTGATAAAACCCTCTGGGGGTGAGAGTATGGGTAATAGGCCTTCTCATTTATGACGGATGGCAATCCAAATTCTGCAACCTCTATGGAGGACAATTTGGCAATATTTATCAAAGTTATAAATGCACTGACCCTTTGCCCCAGCCAGCCCCCTTCTAGGCATTTATTCCACAGACACCCTCCCACGTGTGGGGGATGACTTGTATTGAAGGTTATTTAGTGCAGGGTTGTTGGGAAATTCCCTAAATGCCTCCAGGTTCAGAAAACTTAATGAATAATTTATGCTGTGACCACATACTGGAGCGTATTACATTTGTTTTTGTTTTTTTGAAAGACCAAGTTCTTTATTAGCTGATCTGGAATGATCTCCACGATAAAAGACTTTAGGATTGAAAAAAAAAAAAGGTGAAAAACGGTGTGTATGATATGTTACTGTTTGTGTAGAAAAGAAGAAAAAAGAGTGTTTGTGTACATGCCCGCACTTAGATGTGGGTGCGTTTGTTTGCATAGGAAATCATATCCGGTGACGGCGAGATTTGAGAGAGGGGTTGCAGGACAGCCAAGAGGGAAGGTGGGAGGAAGCCTTCTGCTCCGAATGACTCAACTTTGAGTGTAGAACAACTGGGTGGCTGTGTTATCAATCCGAACACTAAGAAAGAAAGAGAAAGAAAAGGTCAGGAGAGGAAGAGAGAGAGAGAAGTCAGTCCTGGACCAGATCGAATAAACAAAGCTGCTCATGGTAACAAGGCTAAGTATCTCCCACTTCCCCAGTGGTTATAACAAAGTAAGAAAATTAGAGAGACAAGCCGCAGCCTCTTGCTTCCTTCATGAGGCTCCCGGTTTCTCTGGTGATTCTGCAGTAATTAGAGAGAGCCGACTCAAGCCTCTAAGCCTCTTCTCTCTGCCTACCCAAGGGACGGATCCCACCACCTGCACGGCCATCTAGAGAGAACCCGCCAGATTCTTCTTCCTGGCAGAAGGGAAGACACAGCCCTGTTCCTGGGGAGGGCTCTGTGATGTTGATTGCTGTAGCAGCTACTGTCATAGCTCACTTCAGCAGAAAGGATTAGACTGTCCTGAATATGTCAATCAGATATCAAAGATAAATGAAGTTTGAAAAAATAAAATGTGCGATTTATTTTTAAAAAATAGTCTTTGGGAGACACCCAGAATGCACTTTGAAAAATCTAAGGGAAATATGTCAGGAAAACAAATCTGAGCTCTGCTGTCCAACTTTAATTTTTCACTGATAACACTCAAGCAGGCTGCAGCCCGGCCAATAAATAAAGATTCTCTCTTTCCTAATGGTCTCCAATTTCCATCTGCGGGGACGGAGGGCCTGAACGTGCTCTTGCCCCCTCCTCTCAGCCCGGCCCACCTCCCCTTTCCAGGTGCCCTGGGTGCTAATGAGCTGGCACTGGTCCCCAGTGCTCTGCCCCAAGGACATCCTATCCCTGCAGCTCCAGAAAAGGCATTCACCAAGGCGTCTGCTAAGCTGCCTTGGCATTGCTCACCGGTTGGGCTTGGTGATGTTTGGGGTTTTAATTCACTTTACTAAAATTGCCTTTCATTCACTTGGTGACAGGTAGTTATTTGTTTTCAGGGTTCCGTTTGACATTTATTGTTAGCGCAAAACACTAATAATAATAATTAGCGCCTTTTTAGAGTTGTCTGGGGTTTTCGTGCTGCCGCATTGTTACTATAAAACATCCCGATGCTTTGCTGTATATAAGATAGTATGATGGTATTTAAATGTAACAAAGGGGTTTATTATACTCAGGCCAGATTGCAGTATCTCTGAGCCCCCCTCCCCCGTGAGTAAGCCAAGACTTAATATCCTCTAAACTTGTCTGTAATGCTAATACCTATCTTTTTTTTTTTCTTTTTTTAAGTAGGAAGAAAACCTCACCCAGCCATGCATGGTCTGTTTGTTTGTTTTTAGAAACAAGCAGACAAATCTACAAATTATTCTCTAGAACGAGGTAGCCGCAGGCTACATGTGGCCCGTGGTACATCATTTGCTGACTTCTGTTCTAGAATATTCTTTGGATGTCTCTGTGAACACTACTTGTATTATTTAATTCTCACTGCCGGATAGACCTCAAAGACCAGCTCTCTGGTCACACATCTAGGTCTGTAATCCTGGGAAAGGTACTTTCCTGGAATGTCTCTGTCATGTCTCTGTCCCCTGTTGCCAAAGAAAGCTGACAGATCTGAGCCAATGGAGGTTAGTAATAAAAAAGAATAAGCATGTTGGACAAAGCAACCAAATTAATCAGGAAAGGACGAGGGTGGATCTGCTTTTCCTTTCCACTAAATCTACCCTCGTTAAATGATACGGGGAGAGTTTCTTGGGCTTTGAAGTGGGACTTCCATGGCAATGTCATGGTGAAGTGCAAATCACACAGTGACCCAGTGTCAGGGTCGAGTCCTAGTTCTGACGTGCACCTTGCCTTGCCCATCTAAGTGAGTCCAAGAAATCAGAGGTGGGCAGGCCTCACGGTCTGGACTGGACGCATCCCAGGTTTGCTTTCTACTTAGAAGATGTGTCCACATAACAGAGACTATACCCTCCAAGGTCCAGGCTGACCAGCTCAGAAGTGGCTCGTGCTTCTCTAATCACACCATTCAGATAAGTGGCTCCCTCCATATATGGGATGGAAGAAAGGGCAGAAGTTCTCTTGGCTTCTCCGAAAGGCCTGAAATTCCTTTCCTGTGAGTCAAAGTGGGAAGGCTGGAGAAGAGGAAACATCTCTGAATCATTGACCATAATCCAATGGATTATCTCAAATCTCCCACCAGATACAGACCCCCTGCCACGACTGTATGGTTACCTCTAACTGATCATTTTAAATTTGAGTTCCATCAGCCAGGAACATCTGAGCAGGAAGCAGATAGTGCGGTTAGGTAAAATCAAGGACAAAGGCAATTTTCTCTGTGGCTATTTCTACCAAGTTCCGGACGAAAGATAAGCCTCCAATATGTCCCCTGCCAGAGTCCATCAAGGCTAGAATTGAGACTGAGTACCAAGAATGTGCTTGGGACAGGTTGGTTCTTTGCAATCGGACACCCGGAGTTCATGCTCCAGAGTTACCACTTGTTAGCTCTGTGACTTTTACTCCCCTCACCTGAAATACGAGATAAAAATATCATCCACGCTGATGTTACCATGAGAAATATATGAGATCACGGATAATAGATATCAAGCAATGGGTACATAAGTTGGCACATAGCATGTGCACAGTAAACAGTTGCGGCAAAAAGTATGTCCTATGTCCTGAGTTTAACTTGTTTGACAAACACCCTTATATTGGTTAACCACACAAGGTAGGAGTCAAAGTCTCATTTTTTAGCTAATGAGAGTGAGGGCCAGAGTAGTGAAATCACCTAGACAAGAGCACAGAGCTAGTAAGGGCCAGTGCTCAGATCTGGATGCAGACATACATTCTTTCTCTTTAGCTGTACTAGTTATTCTGGAGAACCACTTAAAAGGAGTTTTCGTGGGGCGCCTGGGTGGCTTGGTGGGTTCAGCGTCTCGCTTCGGCTCAGGTCATGATCTCGCGGTTCGTGAGTTCAAGCCCCACATCGGGCTCTGTGCTGACAGCTCGGAGCCTGAAGCCTGCTTCGGATTCTGCTTCTCCCTCTCTCTCTGCCCCTTCCCCACTCACACTCTGTCTCTGTCTCTCTCTCTCAAAAATTAGTAAACATTAAAAAAAATTTTTTTAAAGGAGTTTTTGCAAGTACCCCTTTGTCCCATTTTCCCAAAAAAAAAAAAAATCCCTCCTGTCCTTCTAAGCTGGACCTGATGCTGCCTCTGTGATGCTCATTCCACCTCAAGGACCACTGCGCAAACTGGTGTTGCACAAGGACGCTTGCTTTGAGCAGCAGCTTGGCGGCCAAGAGTGACCCAAAGTCAGGTGGTGAGGAAATCCTGGCTTCCTATGCTAGAGGGAAATCTTCCAAGCCAGAGATCATCTTCTCTCCACAATCACTCACAAAATGTCCTTCTTTCTACCTGCTGTACCAATGCACCGTTTTATCTAGAAAGCCCAAATTGCATCCGCTGCTAAAACGTGAAACGGAGTCTTCACGTCACAGGATTGCCTTAAAGTGGAGAACGGAGGGTCGAGTAGTGTGCCAAATTTTAAAGGTGAATAACTCTTTGATCCAACAATTCGGTTTTCAGCAACATCTTTTGGAAGTGATCAGATATGTGTAGTTATAGGTACAAGAATGTCATTTCAGTGTTTCCAAATAAAAAACAGTCCGAGTTTTTCTCTTCTGGAGATTGGAGAAATAAACTCGGAGATGGCTGTTTATTGACTACCATCTGGCCGGGAAGAAGTTTAGGGAGACCTCGATTGCTGGCTGGACTACAGTCTGTTCAGTAAAAGAAGTGATGTTATAATAGCTTCATAGATGAATGTCTTTACCTCCTTCCCTACATTCAAAGCACTGTCAAATCCTGTCATCCAGAGCTCTACAGTAATCCACCAAATGACCACTTGTCATGGCGGCCATTGCTTCCACCCCAATCCGTACATATGTACCCATTGTGTGGCCAACTGCACACATTCCCTAACTAGTCCTCCCGCTTCCTTTACGGCTCCTCTAGAGTCTTCACACAGCAACCAAACTGACCTAGGAAAAATCCAAGTCAGATTGGAATAAAATCCAGACCACTTCCTGTGGTACCCAATCTGAACTGGCCTCTGACTCTCACATAACCCCACCCCTTCCTACTCTCTGTGCCCCACACTAGCTGCCTTGCTTTTCCTTGAACTGCCATTGCAATCTCCTCATTACTGCCTTTTCACTTGCTGTCTGCCAGAGTGGCTTTTCCTAGCTCTTGACACAGCCTAAGAGCTTCGTCTATTCTAGTTTCTATTCAAATGTCCCTCTTCAAAAGAGTCCTTTTGAGCTGAAAATCGCTCTCCCACCACTCTACCATCATTTTCTATGTTATGAACTTTTTTTGAGAGACAGAGAAAGAGAGAATGGGAGAGAGAAAGAGCTGGGAGGAGGGGCAGAGGGAGAGGGAGAAAGAGGATCTCAAGTGGACTCCACGTTCAGTGCAGAGCCCAACGTGGGGCTCGATCTCAAGACCACGAGATCATGACCTGATCTGAAATCGAGAGTTGGACACTTGACTGACTGAGCCACCCCCAGGAGCTATTTTTTAATGGCACTTATCCCTCCCTGCCTCGATTTCATATATCAAAGTATTTACTTGTTTGCTTGTCTTTGTCTCTAGAATGTAAGCTCCATGAAGACAGCATCTTATAGTTGCCTCTATCTCCAACACCTAGAAATGCACCTGCCACAGAAAATCAATGAATCAATCAGTCTTTTATTAAATAAACAAATATAAATCTGCAAAGTGACACCCTGAATTAATTTTGCTTATCCACAGGGAGGTGGAATTGTAAACATTTTCTCCTCTCTTTTCTGTTGCCTAAATTTTCCACCCTCAGAAGAGCAAAAGTTACTCTTGTGATTATGCAAAGCAATTAAATTCATTTTATATTAAATGAATAATAATAAATTAAGGAACAAAAATAGAATATAGCCCTTGAAGGAGCCAGTAATTCCCTTTCACTGGAAACTCTGCCACTGGAATTTCACTTGATGATGAGTCTTTCCCTTCCCTTTAAGTCACTTTTGGACCCCTCCCCTAAAGGTATCATAATTCAAAGTTTAGAAAAAGAGAATAATGTTTACAAGAATCAGATGCATAACCTCTTATGCTGGAGTTCACCAGAAGGACTTGGAAGAAAAATTCACTGTCTTTGCCGTGCCAGGATTTGGTATACATTAATCTTTTTCTTTTTTCTTCTCTTCTCTTCTCTTCTCTTCTCTTCTCTTCTCTTCTCTTCTCTTTTCTTTTCTTTTCTTTCCTTTTCTTTCATTTTTTTTTTAACTAAAAAATCTTGATCTTAAAGAAATCTCTGACAGTATAGGCTCCTTCTCTTAGTAAGCTGCCATTTTAAGTCCGCTGTTGAAGTTTAAACTTCTGTTTACCTCCAAAGTAATATTGTCTGCAAGACAAAAAAAAATGACTTTGGCATTTGCAAATATTTCTGAATATGTAAATCCTTGCAGGAACGAGATGTCTGAGAAATAGTCCTTTGTACGTGGCTGGACCTGAAGGATCCTCTTGGAAGGATCGCAAAGCCCAGGGGGGAAGAAATGATGATGACGTCACTTTGACAACATCACTTAGGAGCAGCAATTTATGTAGAACTTTGACCAAAAGTGCGAGAAATCCCCATGTAAGCCTCAAATGGTTCTTCGCTAAGTCTGACCTACATCAGAATCGATGACACTGAAGTCCTATATTTTACCCACAAGACCACATCTTTTTTTAAAGCCATCCAAACTTGTAAGGATTAGTGGCAAATATTACATCTGCTTATTTTCAGAACAAGATGTCAATTTAAGAAAATTTTTAAAGCCAGGTCTGGTGAATATCACTCTCATGAAAGATTATGATTCTATGGAACCACTTCATGTGGAAAATGGACAATTTTACAGAGACATCAGAAATCATCTTCTACATCCTTTTGAGGATTTTCCAGAAGAAAATATGTATAATGTCCTAATTGACATGTTGGTGGAAGCATTGTAGACTTTGTGGGTAACTTGGAAAATACACTTTTAAACATATCTTGGAAACCTTAGCAGCACTGAAGTTAAAGAATGAATTCAAATGCTCCAAAAGTACTCATTTGTTTTCTTCCTAAGTTTCCTGAAACAGAGTTCTCAGATGAAATATTTGACTACACAAAACCATTTATTTTGGTAGCATTTCCACCATTAACCTTAGATCATCTCCTAAAGACAGCCAGGAAAGAAACAAATAAACACAGCTCATTCATCACGAGCATGATAATAGGACATTTTATAAACAGAGTGTTTTCCATCCAGAAAGAACCATGTAATTTTAGCAAGGCACACAGTGGGTATTACTCAGGCAAGTACAAAACACTTGCTTCACAATATTAAGTGATATTATTGATACTATAATTATTTAAAAAGAAGGAGGAGGAGGAGGAGGGGGAGGAGGAGGGGAGGAGGAGGAGGAGGAGGAGGAGAAACAGAAGCAGTAGCACCAGCGTGAGACTCTTGTATTTGACCCAGAACAGAAAGAGGCTTGCCTGACCTTTATGATGATTCTTTAGTCCCGAAATTTACCAAAGTACAAATGGGAATGTTGGGAATCAAGAAACCCACAAGACTTTATTGAATACCTACTATGTTCCTAGCTGTTCTAGGCAAGTCAGTTGATTTAAATACTAGACGTCATTTCTGCCATTTTATAGAAAATAAAAAAATCTATTCCCTCCCTTCTTGTCTCCATAGGGAGTTACTATTCCCTGGAAGAAATGGTATTAGAATAATGTTTCCAGAATCTTTTTCTATGCCTTCAATTATATCAACATCTAAATTGATTAAAATTAAGGTAAAGATCTTCATAAACGTGGCTTATACTTTATCCTTCTCTATTGTAGACCAACTAGCCCCCAGGATGGATGTACTCTCTTCTTTCTCCTCTTTCATGAAGTTTTTACCCATGGGTAAAGAGGTAGGCCTGGACTTCTGGGGTTAGATCTAGAAAGTCATCTTTCTTTCCCCACCAGTGGTGTTCAACAGGTGCAAGGCAATCTTTCTCTCAGATAGCTGAGTGAGTTCCACTAAAAACCCATTTTCCAGGATAGGTGGGTTCTAAGCTATAGATTGAAGATGTATTGAGAATCTAGATTCCATTAGAATATAAGCTCCTGGAGGCAGGGTTTTATTCCCTTTTCCACTCCTGTATTCTCAGGTTCTAGAACAAGACCTGTCAAATAGTAGGTGCTTAGTAATTATTAGTTGAACAAATTACCTGTTGTTGCAACTATAACCAAATTCTTCGATACATTCTATCATGATCTTCATGTCTCTAAGTCTAGTGTCAACATCTTAATTGGTTGTGAGTTTGGTGGGAGATAGACATGATTCGTTGGTCCCTTAAATGCCACCATTATTAATGGATCATGAACTGACTGGAAAGCAGAATTTAACGTAAAGCAATCATGAGACCAAGAAGTACCATTTTATAGAATACTGATCATTAGTACATTAGGGAGTCAATCAGAAAGGAGAGATATCAGTGAAAACTACAATAGTCCATAACTTTCAGATGACAGATTCAGATATTCAGATAAGCAAACACATCAAAACCCCAATGTCACTGGCTAAGGAGAGGGTTTCCCCTTGTATCTTACTTCTTGCTGTATCATAATATCGAGCACCTAGCAGATATTTACTAAACAGTAGTTGAATGAATGAATGAATGAATGAGTGAGTGAGTGAGTGAACAGATGGCATCAGACGGTAGAATTAAGCCAGCTGAATAGGAGGGTATAGAATCTTTTGGGGCCGTGACACATCTGTGTTTGGTTATTGGCTTGACTACTTGTTATCTTCATAACTTAGGACAAAATAGATATAACGCTTTTAACCTCAGTTTTCTGATCTGAAAAATGGTCGTAATAAGAGCCTCTTCCTTTAAGGACGCTGCAGGAATTTTAATGAATGCAATGATGGGCACACTGCCAGCTTCAAGCTCCATCTCTCAGCCCTATCCAGGAACTGACCTCAGCCAACGCGGTGTGCTACAGTTGGCTCGTGTTGGCTCATGAGGGCCAGCGGTGGGCAACAGTCCCCAACTCTGAGTTCAGTTGGTAGCTTGAAATCAAACATGGTGGGAGTATTTACACAAGGGGTCAGCAAATTTTTTTAAGAGGCAGATAGCAATAATTTCTGACTTTGCAATACTCTCTGTGGCAATTAGTCACCTCTGCCTACTGTAGAAAAAGTGAATAGACAATATGCAAACAAATGGATGTGGCCATCTTCCAATAAAACTTTATTTACAAAATCAGTTGGTGGGCCAGCGGGCTGCAGTTCTCCGACCCCTTATCTACATCATAAACGTCAGCAAACACTACTCATCAGGCTTTTTCTTATCTGCAGATTGTCAATTGCTAAACACTTACCAATTCACCACTTGAAACCACCTTACCCAAGGTCATACTTTCTTTTTGAGGGCAACTTGAAACCAATGCTTGTTCAATGTAGAATATAAAGCACCCCCCCCTTGCCATCTACAACTCTGAAGGGTCATCCCAGCTTAAGAGCCCCCACTATATAATAACAACCATCAGAGAGGATCCATTACAGAGGGCGCATTAAACAACTAAGTAGAGAGAATGCCCCAGCCATTTGATGTCTGCCAGCCTGTTACTGGCCCCACTACTGACACATGAGCTCATGCACAGAGTAGCCATGGTGGCATGGATGGAGAACATTCATAGTGCCAACTATTGTTCTCCTACTCACAAAGGCAAATTTACCCTTTACCACTGCTGAATGGCCAAGCTGTCAAGAAGAGAGGTCAATTCTGAGCCATCTTTTATAGAAGTCTACCGGACATTTTGTGGTAATTTGACTACGTTAGAGCCTTTCTACCCTGTGTAAGAATTCACTTTTGGAGAGCATAGGTGGCTCAGTTGGTTGAGCATCCAACTCTTGATTTTGGCTGAAGTCATGATCTCACGATCGTGGGATCAAGCCCTGTGTCAGCCTTCACATTGAGCATGGAGTCTGCTTGGGATTCTCTCTCTCTCTCTCTCTCTCTCTCTCCCCCCCCCCCACCTCCCTCTGACCTATCCCCCACTCATGCCTTCTCTCTATTTATAAACAATAAAATAAAATTAAAATAAAAGTAAATAAAAGTAAAATTTCACTTTCACTACAGCAGAAAGATATTCCAGTTATGGTTTTGCCTTTCCCACCTACAGGGCCTTAGCCGAGAACACTAACTGAGGGCTTATATGGTATTTGATACACTGATACACAATCCTACCAGAGGACATAGCAAGAGTCCCTTGAACTTTAAGTTGTGATTTCCACTTGGGCGCTTTGAGCTTCTTATATCAAGGATCTGACAAGAAAAAGTGGAGTCACTGTCCTGGCTGAGAAGGTCATGATGACCATGGGCTTGGACCCTTCAAATGTGAAGTCTGAGTCATGACACTAGATAAGCCACTTAGACTGGTAGAGATGCTGGCTGAGAGTGAGGGAATCTAAGAACAGATAATGACAATGAGGATCAGTTGTGACTTGAAAAGCAGCTCCAGTGGGGATGCCTGGCTCAGTCGGTTAAGAATCCGACTCTTGGCTGCGGCACAGGTCATGATCTCACAGTTCATGGTTTTGAGCCCTGCAGTGGGCTCTGTGCTGACAGTGTGGAGCCTGCTTGGGATTTTCTCCCTCTCCCTCTCTCTCTGCCCCTCTTGACCCTCTTAAATAAATAAACTTTTTTAAAACAAGTGGCTCTTAAAAGTTTTTCCAAGGCAAAGAGGCCCACCAGAATCCTAGAGCTACTTCTCCCAGAAGTTGTATAAAGATGTGGACCTGATCTAAAGAGGTGGACTGTAGCGGACACCATGCAGCAGCACCTAGAATCCCCAGTTAGGACTGGAGGTCCAGTTTCACCAGCTTCAAGGAGTGTTGACACCTCACAGTTCAGAGCTCTTGCTGGGAATTGGCCTCAAGTGAAGAGAGAAAACTCCCAAGGTGACCTCCTTTCCTAGGTAGCAACCTTACTCCAATAACTGTTTGATGAGGCCATAAAAAAGCCAGCTCCCTCCTGCCCCAACACACGATGGCCCTGAAAGACCGTCTCAGTTCAGAGCATTCTGTGGAATCAGTGGAGGCCATTGCTGTGACTGTACCCAGCCCAAGCTCTCTGTCTAGCCAATCCAACCCCCCTCCCTTCTCCTGTAGATGTTAACATCAAGAGCACTTCCTAGTGAACCTCCCCACTGATCTCAAAGTCTGCTTCCTGGGGAACCTGACGTGAAACAGGATTAAATGAAATAATGTTCCTAAAGTACCTGACATTAAAAAGGATCTCATCATAGGTGGCGTTGATCTTCTAATACATCTCAGAAAAACGTGAGTTTCAATCAACAGTATTAATAGCAATAATAACAACACCTATTATAACTAAGTGCTTACCCAATAGTAAACTAAGTGCTTTACATACATTAACTCATTTTATCCTTTTAACAAGTCCATTATAATCCACATTTTACAGAAAAGTAAAGGAGACACATGGGAGTTAATTAACTTTTCCAAGTTCACATGCTTATCCATTACATGTTACCAGCCTTTGTTTGGATGTGGCTATAAAAAGAGATATATTTGTGGGAGAAGTTTAAGAATAATCCTTTTGCTTTTTAAGTCCTATCAGACTAAAGCTGAATATTCTAAACATGGCAAAGATTTTCTGCTTTCATACTCCAGCTCCTTCATATTCATTGAACACTTTCACCTGAAGTTATTCTGAGAAGGAAAGAAGAGTTAGTCCTTTAAAGAAGAATATCACGAACAATAACCAGTGTCTGTAAAATCTCTCATTTCCAGAAAATACATATAGCATAGGCATATGGTGCTTCTGAGAAATAAAGTTGTCTGGTGACTTCACATTAAACTGAGACCCCAACTTTCACTGTACTTTATCTAGGTAACAGCTGACAGAGACCTGGCAACATGACTGTGCTTGGCTGAATTTCAGTTATGATCAATATTTCAGTTATCAATATTCCTGATAGCTCACATAACTCAATGTACTGAATCAGCTGAGGCCTGTCGGTCCTGTATTGTATGTGCCCAGTAACCCAATCAACACAAAATGTTTCTGCAAGTGTTTAGTAAGTATCTGATATGTGCTGGACACTGTATGGAGCATTACCACTACGAATGCATCAGATAATATATTCCTCAAAGATCTCACAGTCTAAGTAGTTAGTTAGTACATTAGGAACTTGAATCATTTCTACACTCCTTCCAACATTTTTGACATATTTACATGCTATGTGTACTCTAATGGCCTTACCATATTTAGAATTATCTTTTATTTAAATAAATTTACTTAAGAAGGAAATTGTATGGCACCTCTAAAATTTTTTAAAAGGAAGCTCTTATTATTTAACAAAAAATCTTTTAATGTTTATTTAATTTTGAGAGAGAAAGAAAGAGAGAGCACAAACGGGGGGAGGGGCAAAGAGAGAGGGAGACACAGAATCTGAAGCAGGCTCCAGGCTCTGAGCTGTCAGCACAGAGCCTGATGTGGGATTCCAACTCACGAACTGTGAGATCATGACCTGAACCAAAGTCAGACACTTAACTGACAGGACCACCCAGGCGCCCCTAAAAAAAGGCATCTCTTGTTGTAAAGAGAAGATACCCATGAAAACAAACATATAACTATTAATAGTGTTTTTTTTAAGATTAAATGTTTAAAACCTAAAACCATGTCGAATTTCACTAGTCTCATAGGAGACAGCTATAAAGAGAAACAAAGAAAATGAACGACTTAACACAGTATAATGAACTGGTAAAGAATACGTATTCAGCAGCTAAATTGATTTGACTCAAATATTAGTTCTGGCACTTAGCACCTAGTAGCTAAGAAAATTAGCTTCAGGAATGTTGCTTAACTTCTCTGATCCTTAATTTCCTCCCCTGTAAATTGAGATAATAGAATATTTACCTCATTGGATTATGATCAGGATCAAATGAGTTAACCACTTTAGAGCCATGGCAAGCCCATCATAAACACTGTGTAAAAGTGCATCACCAGTGTTACTGTTGCAACATACCAAGCTACGAGATGGGGGCCTGTGCAGAGCAATTCTCAATTTCATCCGAGGAATTCAAGAAAGGCTTCATGGAGGAGATGACCATGCACATGACTGATGAGCAGCTGTTTATTAGGCTTATGGAGCAGGAGACATTGATTATTCCAGCAAAGAGAAGTCTGAGTTAAAATAGCCTCACTTTTTCTCTTTTCTGATACACTCATCTATAGAAGACACCTTTTGTTTTTGCCTGCCTCCCTTGCTCGGGAGGTAGCACTTTGCTCTTTCTTTGGAGAACAGCCCTCTGCCCACTCTTGGTGCATATACATAGGGTGGGACTGACTCCATCCCCAGCCCCAGGAGTGGGCATGAGAGTCCGATCTGCTCAGTGGTCCACCTGGCCCTACAGATGGATGTGTCTCAAATCAAACCAATCAGAATGAATCTCAGGACACTGTGTGGGGCCAGTGGAAAGAAGAAAAGTATGGGTTCCCTAGGGCTGCTGTAAGAAAGCACCACGAACAGAGTGGCTTAACCGACAGAAATTTATTATCTCACAGTTCTGGAAACTCGATGTCAAGAATCAAGGTGTTAGTAGAGCCATGCTGTCCTGGAAAGTGCTAGGGAAGGATCTGTTCCAGGCCCCTCTCTTAGCTTCGGGTAGCTCCTTGGTGTGTGACTCAGTCTTTACGTGACATTCTCCCTATGTACTTGCCCATATACAAATTGTCCCTTTGTATAAAGTTACCAGGCATATTGGATTAGGGGCCGTGCCTATCCATAACGACTCTGTTTATGAATAAGGTCATATTTTGAGGTACTGAGGGTTAGGATTTCAACCTATGGATTTGGGGGGAACATAATTCAGCCTGTAACAGAGAGGCTCTCTCATTCCACTGGATTTAAAGTTGATAACAGGTAAGTGCAGTGCTCCTGGGAATCCCATAAGGGGAACAAATACCTTTCCTGGAAATGGAGCCAATTCAAGGGACAGAGAAGCTGAGGGACACAGATACAGGTTCTCAGCATCATTTGAGCACCATTTATTAGAGCGCCTGGATCCAGCTATGCCTGAAGCTTGTGTACCTGGACTTTTCATGTATATGAGTCAATAACATCCCCATTTTTTTTTATTCTAAAGATAGTTTGGGTTGAGCTTCTATCACATTGAGAGGAGGAACTACTAGTCGTATCTCGATGTGATAGAAACTCAACCCAAACTAGCTTTAGAAACAAATACAGTCCTGATTATATAGCACCTTAGCCACTGAGATTTTTTTTTTTTTATTTTGGTGAATTAATTCTGTGTTCCATAAGAAAAGACAATGGGCTTGTTAAAGAAATAGGAATTTCAGAACAGGTTTAGGCCAGTTTTGAAGAGCCGCTCCTTTTAGACAGATGCTTTTATATCTTGTGTAGTAACTGTTAGTGGTTTGTGACATTTCTAGTCTGTCCTGGGTGTTACTAGTACCCGACAGGTCAGGCCTGTCACCTCCATAAAAGCAATGAGCATCCACACCAGCACACTCTATGGTGTGGGAGTCCCTTTGAGAATTACTGATGTCACACTAAATCTCATCAGCCGTATTTATTCTCTCTTCATCTCTGCCATTTGAGGCTTTTCAAAAAAAAAAAAAAAAGTCTGATTATTTTTACATGAAGAGAGCCTCTCCTTGCTCCTGTGATTTGCAAACTGTAAACCAAAGCTTAATTCTGGGGGAGTTAATTTGTCCTTATGGCAAGTATAATTAAGATGTAAATCTCCTGGGGAAATACCTGGAAATTAAGGTTATTGTTGACATTGTTATTAATTAATAATTATCAAATAGTCGCTTTTAAAAAAAGGATGAGCCTTTAGATTTTGATGCTCTCCATTATCCTCATTAAGTAACAGTGAGGTAAAGATGAATGAATCCTCAAGCCGATGAATTAATGATTAAGGCAGTCCAGAAGAATTCAGCCTAGATTCTGTATCCAGCAGGTTTCGTGGTGGCACTCTCTTAGCTGGCTAAATTTTGACTAAGTGTTCAAATGAGATTTAACTTTTAGAGCAGTGATTTCGTCGGGAGATAAAGTCCAATAAATAAAGACTGGAAAACAGACAAAGCTGAATTAAATCCTTCCAGCAACATTTCCCATTGAGGGTCTCCAGAAGGGGATATCAGAATGCTATCCTAATGAAGTTCTGGAAACACCCTTTTGTAATTCCATCAGCCACGAGAGATTTTTCTAAGGAAGCATCTAATGACACTGATAAAACCATGTACACGAATCAATGAGGAACCTAGACCTCTTGGTTTAGATTCGGTATGACAGTATTGTGTGTTAAATAAATACCAATAAATTATTAAAACATATTGGTTGTATCGTAACACAGAATCTTAACAATGTATTGTGTCAGCATGTACAGCTCTCGCTCAGGGAAATTCTCCATCTCTTTAATTCAAGCATTGACATCCTGTGCCAGCACAAAGCCTTTTTTATTTGAGATTGACACATGTCTAAAATTGCTTAGATTTTGTGTTGTGCTCTTAATACTTGAAATCCGGCAAATGAAATTCTATGCCACTGTGCATGAACAATGCCTTACAAAAAAATCTTAGCCTGGGGGTTCGACTGGAGGATTGGAGAAACAAAAAGTGCTTTCACTACTATTGCTTCAAGTTGGGGGAATAATTACTTTGGTGGAGGAAAAGGGAGGGCCGTTGCTAGCCCCTTGGAAAAATAGTATGTTTGTCAGCCCTTAAACTGGATCATTAAATTCAAGAAGGGTGTCATATGTGGATACTGGGTCATGTCAGCCGAATGCCTGCCTATGTCATGGTGAGGATGTGTTAGTCGTCATTTGCTACTCGTTCAGGGGAATTTTTTTTTGTTCTTTTTTATTCTGACATGCCTGAATAATTGTGGTAACACTGATGAACTCTCCTTTCTATACCTGAGGATAAACTTCCTCCAGTTTAGTTTCTGAAAGCATCCTTCTGCCTTCTTCTTTGACTATAAACACAGTTGTATTTTCTTGGGATTCCCTCAAAATAGCATTTTAGTCATCAAACATTGCATGATGCACTTGAATGCCACCATGTGATTGAGGGAGATGGGGAGGCTGGTCAGAGTTGGGACTCCCTGGATTGGTATGGAAATCAAATCTCACTTGCTGCCTTGGTCTTTAACACCTGACACCCGCAAAAGTGGCCGTATATCATGCAACATTTGTGTCTCAATATCAACTGTTGGGAAGGAACAAAAGGGCTTTCTCAAGATTAAAAATCTTTGTTCAATACTCACAAATCAATCAATGTGATATACCATATTAACAAAATGAATGATAAAAATCATAGGATCATCTCAATAGATGCACAAAAAGCATTTGGCAAAATTCAACATCCATTCATGGTAAAAAGCCTCAACAAAGTAGGTTTGAAGGAAACATCCCTCAATGTTAATGAAGGCCATATATGACAAACCCACCACAAACATCATACTCAGTGGTGAAAAGCTTAAAGCTTTCCCTCTAAGATCAGGAACAAGACAAGGATGTTCACTTTCATAATTTGTGTTCAATTTGGTATTGGAAGTCCTAGCCACAGCAGTCAGACAAGAAATAAATAAGGGAATAAAATAAGGGAATTAAGAGGCATCCACATTGGTAAGAAAGAAGTAAGCTATCGCTGTTTTCAGGTGACATGACACTATATAGGAAAAACCCTGAAGACACTCCCAATAATCTATTTGAACTAATAAATGATTCCATAATGTTGCAGGTTACAAAAATAATACACAGAAATCTGTTGCATTTGTATACATTAACAACCAACAGGAGAGAAATTAATAAAACAATCCCATTTACCATTGCCTTGAAAAGAATAACATACCTAGGAATAAATATAACCAAGGAAGAGAAAGACCTATACTATGAAAACTATAAGACATTGATGAGAACAATTGAAGACGACACAAATAAATAGAAAGATATCACATGACCATGGATTGGGAGAGTTTATATTGTTTAAATGTCCATACTACCCAAAACAATCTACAGATTCAATGCAACACCTGTCAAAATACCAATAGTATTTGTCACAGAACTAGAACAAATAACCCTAAGATTTGTGGAACTGAAAAACACCCCAATTAGCCAAAGCAATCTTGAGAAAGAACAAAGCTAGAGGTATCACAATCCCAGATTTTAAGCTTTACTACAGAGCTATGGTAATCAAAACAGTATGGTACTGGCAAAAAAACAGACACCTAGATCAATGGAACAGAATAGAGAGCCAAGAAATAGACCCACATCTATATGGTCAGTTAATCTACAACAAAGAAGGTGAGGATATCTAATGGTGAAAAGATAGTCTCTTCAATAAATGGTGTTGGAAAAACTGGACCACTTTCTTACACCATATGAGAAATAAAGAAAAAGTGATAAACTCAAAATGGATTAAAGACCTAAATGTAAAACCTGGAACCATAAAAATCCTAAAAGAAAACATAGGTGGTAAACTCTCGGACATCAGCCTCAGTGATATTCTTCTGAATCTGTTCCTCTGGCAAAGGAAATAAAGCAAAAATAAACACTCGGAACCGCATCGAGCGAAAAATCTTTTACACAGCAGAGGAAACCATCAACAACATGAAAAGGCAAAACTGAATGTGAGAATATATTTCAAATGATATATCCAATAGGAGTTAATATTCAAAATATATAAAGAACTCATACAATTCAACACCAAAAAAACAAAAACAAACAAAAAAAAACCCCGAACAAACAAACCCAAACAATCCAATTAAAAAATGGGTAAAGAACCTGAACAATTTTCCAAAGAAGACATCCAGATGGCCAACAGACACATGAAAAGATGTGCAACATCACTGATCATCAGGGAAATGCAAATCAAAGCCACAATGAGCGAACAACTCACACCTGCCAGAATGGCTATTATCAAAAAGACAAGAAATAACAAGTGTTGATAAGGATGTGGAGAAAGAAGAACCCATATGCACTGCTGGGGGGAACGTAAACTGGTGCGGCCACTGTAAAAAAACAGTATGGAGGTTCCTCCAAAGACTAAAAATGGAAATACCTTATGATCTAGTAATTCTACTTCTGTGTAATTATACAAAAATAAAAATAAAAAAAGAAACTATTAATCAAAGGGATATACGTACTCTTATTTTCATTGCAGTATTATTTACAATAGCCAGGATATGGAAGCAACCTGTGTCCATCAATCGATGAATGGATAAAGATGTGATATAAATATTATATGTATATGTATATATATATATATGACATATATATGTATATGATATAGATGTGTATACATCATATATATGTATATATAATGAAATATTACTCGGCCATAAAAAAGAATGAAATCTTGTTATTTGCAACAATGTAGATGGACCTTGAAGATATTAGGCTAAGTGAAATAAGTCAGATAGGAAAAGACAAATATTGTATGATTTCACTTACATGTGGAATCTAAATAACAAAACAAACAGAAAAACCAGAAACAGGCTCATAAATACAGAGAACAAACTGGCGGTTGCCAGAAAGGAACGGTAGGAAGATAGACACAATAGGTAAAGGGAGGGGGAAGATATTAGACATCTTTTTGGACAGTGCTCTAGATTCTACTGCAGGACAATGTGGGGAGTGTGAGAAGAAGGGGAACATATTCTTTAGGAAGGAATTACAATCTTTTCTGCTTTTCTTCTCAATATCCATTATCCTAGCCTCCAATGCACAAAACAACTGTCTCGGGTTAGTTAGCATTTCCCCGATAAACTGTTTTGTGTCAAGCTTCCATGCCTTCATACAGGCTGTTTTTGCTATCTGGGGTGCCTCCCCACCATCTATCCCAAAAGTCCCCATCCATTCGTTCAGAACCAGCCCCAGAATCTCTGTGAGATCCTTTCTAGGAATTAGCATCCACACTACACTTGACAGACAATGAACCTTCTTAAATTCTTTAGCTGTTGTTCGTACCTCCTCAACTTGTTGCATCCTGAAGGCTGAGGCCAATAGGAACTGACAGTCTGGAGCTGTGTCTATACCGGAGGCTCCAGAGTCAGTGCCTCCAGGAGTCGCACCATTCCATGTGTGTCATCAGAACCGTGCCGTGGGCTAGTTATCCCCCTTGTTCAGGTGTGAATCCTGAGACCCTGAGAAGTTAAGTAACGTGCTGGTTTCACATAGTCAATACATCACAGATCCGGGGCTCTGGCAATGAGCCTGACCCAACTGATCAATCATCACTTTAAAATTTTTTTGTTTTCCTTAAACCCGGTACCATACTTGATCTATAGCTGGTGCTGTGATGAATGGGCAAATGTTTGAATCATAAAGTCATTTGTTAGGCTCTAGTCCCTTGTACATTGGTAGATGAAATGTAAAATGATGTACACTACAATCTGTTATAATGGAGACCGCTAATACAGTGGCAGAGAAGATATTGACAAAATAATAACGATAACAATGGTGATGATAGTCAACATTTTACATGTTTTCTCGGTGCTGGGTACTGGTCTAAACACTGCCTGATGACCTGTGTATAACAGCAATCCATTCTATAGATGAGACCCAGGAAAGATAAGGGATGCATTGAGGATCCAGGACGAGGTAGAGTTGGGGTTGGTCAGTTCTTGAACCCCAAATTATTCCAAGGCCAGTGGACTGGAAAAGTTACACAGGCACAACTGGAGACAAGCTGCCGATATAGACCATAGGTGTTCAACATGCTCCACTCTGACAATACAGAAACAAGGTCCTCTGCCGGCAATTTGGAAGGCTTGGGTTCTCACCTTACCTTTGCTGCCCAAGACTTAGGTGATCTAAAGCAAGCAAATGGTCCTTGTCGGCCTTGGGTTTTGTACAAATTTCTTTCTCATTCTGAGAATCGGGGAGCTGCTAGTAAGCTATGCAACGGCCTGCGTTAGCCGCTGGGCTCCTTCCTCTTTCCCCACTACAAGCCATTTGATCTCTTAGGGACTTGGCAAGCTGGCCCTGGCTTTTCCTCTGCGGGCTCACCCCCCCAGGTCTCAGCTCAAATGTCACCTCCTGAAGAGATCTTCCCTGACCTTCAGTTAACCTCTAACGCGCCTCCCCACCCCCTTCTCCTCCAATTGTTTCCTCCATAGGATTTGCAGAAGCCGAATTCATCGTAATTATTCATTTATTTGTATGGTTTTTTTGGTTTTTTTTTTTTTTTTTTTTTTTTTTTTTACTTTCACCACGAGAACGGAAGACCATGTGGGCGGGGCTCTGCTGTCTTGTTTGCCGCTGTCAACTCCTGCCTCCAACAGTGTTTGGCACATCGTAGTAGGCACTTAGTAAACATTATCGTCGTTGTTTTCAGCTATTCTAAATAGAATAAATATTTTTATTGTGATCGCTTTTAGTGATTCTACGGAAAATTACACAGATTTTAGTGCTTCAACCCTCTTTGTTAAATTCCATTTCTCGCTTGTACACTCGTCTCCAAATACCTCTAATTACCTTTCCATTCTTCCCCATTCCCAGCCCTGAAAACATGGTCCTGTTACTCCTTCCACGGGGTGGGGGGAGGCAAATGGCTGACCGATTAAGCAATTAGCCAGGAGAGCGATTCTTCCGTGAGCAGGTGAGTCACTGCAGACTCAGAACCTGTGCATTCAGACTGGAAACCACCCAGGCAACTTTGTTCTGGAATATCCTTGCCTAATGCGGTTTAGTGCAACCTTTGCATCGCTTTTAATTCCCTTTTAAAGTAGTGCATACCATTCGATCAGGGCTCCCTCCCTTTCCATTGTGAGAGCCACGGGCTATTTTATAACACATGAAGAGACAAGAAATGTCAGTGGAGTCAAGCCCTACTAAAGGGTCCTGCTTACCCAGCCGGGTCTCCTTTGTTTGTGGAACTGCATTGTTTTGTTTCCGCGGTTATATTTAGAGCAGCGTCCCGAGATGGAAAAGGGGACAAGAATGCATGACTTTACAAAGATGTTGGTGATATAATTAAAAGGGCAGAAAAATGCCATGTAAATAGATAACGTGGAAGGAGGGAGCGCAACTCACCTGAGAAAAGCCTGAGGGAATTCAGGCAGTGGAGGGCTTCCGGCAGCCGGCCCAGAGCACCGGTCTGCAACCAAGCACTGCCAAGGGTTCCAGAAGCATTTCCTATACCACAGGCAATTATCAGAAGACCCACCTGGAATTTTCTCTCATCACTAGAAGGAAAGAGTTTCTCGAGGATACTCTGGACAAATCCTTTTCTTTTTTTTTTTTTTTTAAAGACAGGTTTGTTTTTCTTTTTTTAAAATTGTTTTCAAAGCTAATAGGCTCTTTGAGAAAGCAGTCGCTACCATCTATTAAAGGTTTGCGGCTCTAAGTACTTACATGTAGCTGGTGTAATTCACACAGCAGCACTCTGAGCAAAGTACTCTTAATATACCCATTTTTCAAATGAACAAATTGAGGCACAAAGATGTGATGGAACTTGCCCAAGGTGAAACAGATGGGGAGAAGCCCAGCTGGCTCTCGAGGTCCTTCTCCCTGGTTCCAGAACCCATCATTTTAGCAACCTCCCTCCACCGCCTCTCCAAAACTTTAACTTTGCTCAGATTAACCATATGAAATTGCCAATCCTGAGTCACTTTCTACCTACAGACCTTGACAGGTTCCCAGGGTACAACCAAATACAAACTTACAGAAAGCAAAATATGAAAGTCCTCTTCCCCAACGCTGCTTACAGACGCTCCTAGGCACATACCTATGTTTACACACACAGACACGTGTGCATAATTTTATAGTGTGTTGTATATAAGATTGGGAAAATGCGCTCAAAAAATGTCTCCTGGGCATCACTGCACAAGTGTCCTGAGCCCTTGTGTTACTAGTTCCAGGAGTGGGAGGTGGATGAATAAGCTTTTCCCATAACGAGCGGCAGTTCCTCTATTTCTGCCCTCCTTGGGTCCTTCACCCAAGTTTCCAGGTGCCAGGCTCATAGCACGAGTGCCAAGATAGTCGAGCCAATGAAGTACAGATGTCGGATGCCCCGTTGGAAACAGCATGAGGTTGACCCAGCAAGACTTTTGAAGATGTAACCCCAGCGCTGACCTTCAGTCTGGCCAGAAAACATAGATATCTCAGATTTATGAATATTATTTCCTGCCTCAGAGAGGCCAGAGATCACTGTGAATCCCTGCTTTGTTTCTTTAAGCCCAGAGAGATGCGTCGAAGAGGCGGGGGACGACCTCAAGGGTCTTTGCTGCCGGGAGATTAAAGACCAGTGAAGGTCAGAGACCTCTGTTAAGTCAATATCCTACTCGTGCTCGCTTTGGTACTTTGACCCTAATGACTCAGCCGCCTGGAGGGTCCCATCCTCTGCAACGTTGGCTCTTGGCTCTTTGATGTTGCTTTGTCTTCGTTTCCTGGTTCTCTTTTACCTGGTTGATTTCAGCCTGTCCGGGGTTGCGGCTGCTACCCCTTTGGGTCCCTTGGGCACTTATTTCTGACCCTCGGAGCTGCACTGCCTGGGTGTGTGGAGCCCTCTGTGGAGGCTGACTCGCCTGCACACCAGCGCCAACCTGCTGACCTCCCATCCACCGCACATAACTCCAACCCAGCAACAGAGAGATTGTTTCTAAAACCTACATTCAATACCGTCGCTCCTCTGGTTAAAGTCTTTCATTGGCTTCCCATAACATGGGAATAAACTATCAACTCCTTCCCATAACCTATTAAGACCTTATGTTATTTAGCCCTTGCTCCTTCCCAGGTCCCACCTCATACCGCTTCTGCAGAGCACATGGTATGCCAGCCCTATCCCTTCAATGCGTCATGTTTATTTCCCCTCAAAGACTTTACCCTACCGTTCCTTTCTTTTGGAAAACCCTTCCTTTAATTTCCCGTGGATGGTTTCATCTTGTCTTCACAAGAATTCTCTATCTTTTTTTGTTTGTTACTGTTTCTCTCTTACCCCTAGGAGCAGAGGCATCTTTCTGTGTATTTCACCACTGTGTTTGGCACACAACACTTCTTAGAAACCAGCTAACTGTCTGATGAAAAAGCAGACAAACAAATGAATGATTCTTGGCTTTCCATATGCAAAGAGCCAGTGGTAACTATTCAATAAAAGATTTCCTTTGGCTGTGACTTCAGCTAGTGTTCAACAAGCACATTGCTGGGTTTTGTTAAATGTTTGTTTGTTTGTTTGTTGTGAGAGAGACAGAGACAGAGAGAGAGAGAGAGAGCACAGGAACAGGGTAGGGGCAGAGAGAATCCCAAGCAGGCTCCACGCTGTCAGCATAGAGCTGGATGTGGGGGTCGAACTCAACACTGGTGAGATCATGACCTGAGTCAAAATCAAGAATCAGATGCTTAACTGAACCCCTCAGGAGCCCCCCAAAAGCACATTGCTTTACAGACGGATAAAGAGGAGGTAGACAGGCTTGTTGGCTGGACAAAGTTACATATTCAAAAATGTTTATCAGCACTTCATATTAAAGGGAAGGACACTGTCACTTCTAGGAAAAGCATCTAATACTGTCTGGAACGGATTACCTGGCCTGTGCCAACCAGAAGAAGGTTACCCATAAAAGCAGCCAAGAAATCGTGAAAATACCTGTGAAGATAAAAAGAGTTAATTTCAGAACAATGTGGTGTTACAATGTTTGTAATGATAATAATAATAATAATAATAATAATAATAATAGATTTGTATCTGCATTAACATTATAAAAGAATATAGGAAAAGGATATCTGAATAACAGAAACATGTTTATTTTCTGCTTTATATGTTAATTGTTGTTTGAAACAAATATGTATTAATGTTCACTAAGTAGATAAAACACTGGAAGGTTATAGAAAGAGCCACCACAAATTCAGTCTGGAAAAGGAAAAGTAGAGAAGGACTATTTCTAAAGCAAGTAGAAACAATGACTCATAAGCTGGGCAATGGTTAAAAAACGAAACAAAAAACAAAAGAACCCAACCCACTGGGCTTAAAGGTGACAGGCTGATCAGACATTCCAAATCCGTCAGCCCCTGGTTCCGCACAACAGCCTTTGTGGCTTAACGGGTGCTCAAGACATGCTTCCTCAGGCTAGTGTTAAGGTTCCCCTCCAAAAAGAACACCGAGCAAACCAATATTTCAACAGTAAAAAAAAAAAAAAAAAAAGCCTCACTCACTCTGGAATCTTCCCTCTGAGTGTTATTAGCACCCTGGGGTATGCATCCTCCCTTTGTCTTGGAGATTTCCAGTAGGATCTCACCCACTTGCCTCTTTCAGAACTGCCTGCATTGTTATTCTCGCTTCTCCTTTTCCCCATGGGAAATGGACTCTTGTCCAGTTTTTCATTATCAGCCTCTGAATTTGGGGCAGAAGAGGTAAAGGCCTCAGAGAAACCTGAAGCCGGAGGGGCACTTCAAATGATGAGAGCACATTTTACAAGGGAAACCGGACTGAAAGAATCAGAAGATATGGAAATAAAGACAGCGCCTGTACTTGGTCACCTTGCTCACGTGATGATAATGCCAGTTGGCTGGGAAAAGGAGCCCGTTTTCACTTCTCATTAACTCGTCCAATAGAAATGTATGGAGCACAGGATACGGGCCAGATACCGAGCTATCAGACGGGGATACAACCGCAAGAAAATAAATGTGGTCCTGGCTCCCAATGAACTTGGACTCGAACGGGGGAGGTGGCCGTTCGTCACAAAAATGGAAAGCAGGATTGCAAACTGTGAAGGGCTGTGAGGAAGGAGTATGTACCACGTGAACATGTGGCTCGTGTCTTCTAGCCCAAGGGGCTAAGGAAGGCGTTCTGGAAGAACCGCCGCTTGAGTTGAGGCGTGGGGGTAAGAGTCAAGACTGGGAGAAGGCTGGGGAAGCCACTCGCAGAGCAGGTGCCCGAGGACAAGAGCAGGGCTTGCGAGCATACATTGTGAGATTGCCCAGGCTCTCTCTGGACGGCGAGAGAAAGTCCGAGTGGATCCTACAGCACTTCCTTCTCATCTCTCCCTTCCTTTGCTCTCTCATCCTCCTGAAAAGGCAGCCACCTCCCTTCCTCGGTTGTCTCCTACTCGCACCACCCAGAAACCTCGGCCCTTCTCCGTTGAACCCGCATGTGCCGCGGAGGATACGGAAGAGCATACTTCCTACTACTCACTGAAGGGTGCTGTGCACCTCATCCACTTTTTGCATACGTGAGAGCTCAGGGGTGTAATTCACATGTGTCAGTGATCTATTTAATGTTTTCCAAGTGTCAAGAATCAAGCCGGATCCTCGGAGTAGGATAAGACACACGGAATCCTTGCGCTCAAGGAGTTTACTGACTCCTTAAGTGATTTCCAAATTGTGGCATCACCGTGACTTAGGAATTTGTTTGGAATGCAAAAATGCTCGTTCAGGTGCACTGAGTGAGCGATTCTGGGGTGGCACTCAGGAACCTGTGCATTTACAAGGCCTCCAGGGAATGAGAATGATGCTAAAGTTTGACACCCACTGGTCTGGTGGACCTTCACAGGCACGATTTCCTTCAACGTTTTGATTTAATTAGTTGAGCCTTTAAATAGAAGATGCTTAAAACGTACAGAAAGTAAGGTACCGATGTGTACCCACTTCCCAAATACAATGTTATCACGCTGTCTTTGGCCTTCACATGTCATTTTAATTTTTGAAAGAGACGGCAGTTTTCAGATTTAAATAAAAGCCCACTTCCCATTCCTTTCTCACCCCACCTTGCCCAAGAGATCACCACTCTCCTGAAGTTTTCAGCTAAACCAGCATGGGTTTCCTTTTGGCAAGTCTGACGAGGCAGAGCTATATTCACATATCAGAGTTGTGTTTCCTATTTGGTGGTGCCACCACCCAATCCTTTGACAGTCAGATTCCAAAGACCTTGTGAATGAGACCTGAGAAAAGAGTAGACAGAGGAACTAGAAATGGGGGAGGACGGAAAGCGAGGGACAGAGGCAGAGACAGAGGATGCTGGTTACACATGAAAGACCTGGCAAGAAATGAATTCCAGGGAGAAACAGAGGAAGGAGTTACAGCTGGTGGTGATAAGAGGCTGGGCGTTTGTCAAACAGGCGATTCTGAAGCACAAGACAATTGGAGAGCAGAAAGACTGGCTTTGAGGAATGTGGTTCTTTTGTTTCTTTTTTAAATGTTTCTTTCTTTATTTTTTGAGACAGGGCAGGGGCAGAGGGAGAGGGAGACAGAGAATCCCAAGCAGGCTCCTCACTGTCAGTGCAGAGCGTGAGGTGGGGCCCAAGCTCAAGAACTGAACAGTGAGATCATGACCGGAGTTGAAACCAAGAGTCGGACGGTTACTCGGCAGCTTCCCAGGCGCCCCTACCCTTTAGTTTCTTTGAAAGACCTGAGAAAAGAGCGGATTCTTAAAATCGCTAATGGGTGGCAACATTGCGCGTCTTTGAATAAGCTTCTGCGAAGGGACTAGGCCAGCTGGGACCCAAGATTTATTGGGTTTACATTAAATACACCATTGGCATTAAAGAGTGCGTCCGTTCCAGTGTTAGGACCTGGTCTGTTTAAGCCAAATCTGGACACACGCTTTCATGTTTGAGTTGCTTTGGCTGCTTTCAAAGGCCACAATGGCCATGTTGTGCAGTTTCAACAGAGACAGGGTGGCCTACAAAGCCTGAAATATTTATTGTCCGGCTTTGTACGGAACGTACATTTTGACCCCTAACGCGGCATCTCACCTTCCTCTTCATATGGCTGGGTTTGCACAGGAGCCCGTGGCCTCAAATCAGGCTAATTCAGGCAGCGAAATCCAAACCTGGGATTTTTGTTTATCTTGATAATTTATCTTGAAGTAGACCTCTCACCCCTGGTGGATAGGAACGAGCAAACTTGAAGCTCTGGACCCCGTTGACACGTCACTGTGAGGGAGAGGTTGCCTATGAACAGGGAAACACACACACAGGACACAGGGGCAGAGAGGAAAAGCCTGGGCGCCAGATTAAAGCTCATCCCAGAGGCCCCTGGGACTTCAGTTATAGAAGCAACTTGTTCCTTTTGTTGGTTGTTGTTCATATCTGTTAAGATACGGTTTCTGTTACTGGAAGCCTGGTTTCCATCTGATTCAGAGTCTATGATTTTTTTTTTTTACTCCTTTGCCCTAAATGCCTTCTATAAAGATCTATTAATCAAGAGGTATTTCCTGGGCTACAAGCTACGTGGATTAGCTCATGGAAAGCGAGAGCAAATGCAGAAGGAAGCACACGGAGCAAAAAAGAAGCAAAAACTCAAGAAGAAAAACAGAACTAAAGGAGAGAAGAAATGAGATTTCCCACCCAGGGGACATTCTGAGACGCTCACCCTTTGGAGAGGAGCACTCTGGTATGGGTATATCAACAAACACCCAGACAGTCAGATACGGAATAAGTGCAAACACATTTACAAGGACTATAACGAGGATCCTTGGAAATAGATTTTCTCAGGGAGTCTCAGCTGCGTGGCCTCCCGTTTAGACCACGCATCAGAATGACCCGTTTTCTGTTCTCGGCTGTGCTGGTACTGAGCCTTGTAAGGAACATGCCCATCTGTGGATACCATTCATCATTCAATCGTTACTTATTGAGCGTTGCTATGAACGGAAAAGTTCCCCCCAGATTCATTGAGGCCCGAACCTCCTATGTGGCTGCATCTGGACAGGTCTTCGGGAGGCAATTAGAGTCGAATGAGCTCATGAGGGTAGGGCCTCAATTCAATTGGACTGCTGCCTTATAAGGAGAAGCAGATCTCTCTTCTTCCCCTTCCCCCCTCACCCCACCAGGAGAGGACACAGCAAGAATGCAGACTTCTACAAGCCAGAATGAGGACAATTCACCAACCCTCCACCTTGCTGGCCTCCTGATCTTGGACTTCCAGCCTCAGGAACTGTGAAAAAGTTGACTTCCATTGTTTAAGCCCCCCAACACCCCCGCCCGCCCCCCCCCAAGCCCAGGTCTGGGATGTTTTGTTATGGCAGCACAAGTAGACGGACAAAAGCACCTACTCCAAATCATAAGCACTCTTCTAAGTACTGGCCTCAGTTTCTCCATCTGTAAAATCTGACAGCACCTTCCCCCTCTTGCCTTTTTAAGGGATTGTATCTCTTAGGCTTAGCTTCAAATCCTCCCAGCTGCAGGATCTTGGAAGAGTCCTTCTCTCTCTCCCCGTATCTTAGTTTCCTTTTCTGCAAAATGGAAATCATGATAAGTATCTCTCTCACTGAGTTGCTGTGGCTTTTGAATGAATGAGTGCATATAATGAATGCACAGCAGTGCCCAGCACATAGTAAGTGCTGTGTAAGCGCCAGTGGCTATTAATGTGATTGTCATCATTATTATTGCTTAATAACGATTTTGGAAACTAAAGAGTTGCTTTTGCAAACGGGGGTCACTCTATATGTTACAGTGGCCGGGCATTTCTTCACCTCGGCTGCTGCTGCTCTCACTCTGTTGAGCACCGTCTTTAGAGAGATAAACAACAGCATTTTTAAAAATACCGCACTGGTGTCAAATTGTTTCCGTGGTTTTCCAGATGGGCATTTATAGACACTCTCCGTGTTTGTCCTGGGCATGATACCTGTGACTTTGCCTTTTCATAAAAGCAACAGCTCCAGGGGCCATTTATTCAGGTGCTTGCCGCGTGCCCAGCGTTGTGTTAGCAATATATGCAGTGAATTACTCTTCACAGCAATCCTGTGGGACGGAACAAATTATTTGAATCATGTCGTAAAGAAAGGAACTGAGGGTCAGAGAGGACCGGCCACACAGCTGGAAAGTGGCAGAATAAGACAGGGTCCACGTGCGACTCCTGGGCTCACACTGTTAACCTGTCGCAACATACCAGCTCTTATTCATTTATTTACTTGAGAGCAAGTGAGCAAGAGAGACAGAGACAGGGAGACAGAGAGCAAGGGGGTAGAGGGGTAGAGGGAGGGAGGGAGAGAGAGAGAGAGAGAGAGAGAGAGAGAGAGAGAGAGAGAGAATCTTAAGGAGGCTCCACGCCCAATGTGAAGCCTGACACGGGGTTCCATCTCACGACCCAGGGATCATGACCTGAGCTAAAATCAAGAGTCATACGCTCAACTAGTTGAGCCACCCCGGTGCCTCTCTATACCACCTCTTAATTCAGACTACCAAGATGAATGACATTTAAAGTATCCCTTGCCCAAAATGCCCTTTTCTGTAATCTTGGCTCAATTAATCAAATAAATTGCATATGAAGAGCCAACCTTACTAGACACATTTATCTCATTTTATTAAAACAATAGATAGAGATATTCCCGTACAAATAAGTACCTGTAACTTTTCAAGAAATTTTGATTTAGATAGGAGTCCCCCTCCTTCATTTGTCAGTTTACGGATCGTTAACTATTTAACAGAAAGGTTGGAGCTGGAAGCCACTGTTAATTGATGATCAATGAGAAAGAGCTAAAGCAACCTCAATACTATGGTGGAAGTCAATGGAAAGATGGTCTGAGAGGCTAAAAGTTGGTTGACTCGCAGCGTTTCGGTATATATTCTGCAGAGAACAGAGTTCACCTAGGAGAGATCAAGTTTAAGCCAAGTTGCTTCCATTTGATTTGATTGAGTGAAACAAGACTTTCTGATACTATTCTTTCTTCCACTCACTCAGTACCTCTTGCCTTCCGTGTTGGGGAAAGGTTTTTTCCAGGAGTATCTACATCAGTCAAAGAATACACCTTTCTGGAAGGCTGTCTACCTTCATTAAATGGCTTTCAGAGCACACAATGCAACTGAAAGAGCGTGCATTATTCAAATGGTTTTCAAAGCACACGAGGAAAAGGAGGTGCGCTCCAATGGGAGCTACTTTAAGTAGCTCATCGGCACCACAGGAAACTCATTCCCCCTTTGATTCTTATGCCACTTCACGAGATGTACGTGCATTCTAGTCCCTGGGTAGTTTGGGGGGGAGGGGCTTTCCGCCACCTAAACCAGAGACTGGTGAATAGTCATCACACTTTTGAAAACACACACCAAATGCCTTGTAATTTTCCAGGAACAATACTTTTTATGCTTCTCCATTCTGACTCAAAGATACAGTGAGATGTTTTTACTAAGTGGGCTCATTTTCTCCCACGTGGAGTTTTAGACCCTGTGACAAATGTCGTGAAATCTGTCGGTCTTTCCAGCTAGACTCGGAAAACCGGGCGCCGTGTTCCTCTGTCTTATTTGCCAATATTAGATGAAGAGTAGGGGGGGGGAAGGGTGCTTTTAAAACAGCTTGTAACCTCAGAGCTTGGATTCGTAGGCATGTGCAGTCTCCGAAGAGATGGATAGAGTATATGCGGGAAAGAGGAAGCCTTTGCAAAAAGAGCCCCCGGAATCCTTCTTGACAAGCGTTTTGCATGCCGTTAAATAGACAAATGTAGTCTGCTGCCAGGATTTCACAGAAATCACACTTGACGCCTGTCACCAAAAAGATTCTTGGGCACTGGTGGAGTGACAAACTATTATGCCTTGGAGCAGTGCTTCTCGAACTTGAGCGTGTATCAGCCTCACCTGGAGGGTTGGTGGAAACACCGGCTGGCGGCCCCACCTGCAGAGTTTCTGATTCGGCAGGTGTGGGTGCGACCCAGGTGGTGCCGATGCCGCCGATCTGGGGACCGAGGCTTCTGAAGAGCCACTGCCTTCGAGTGACCGGAGGGGGTGAGCCTGGAGCCGAGGGTAACGTTTGCCAGCCGGAGGCTCTACCCAAGGAAGGACGTGCGCTCTTGGGATTACAGATGCCACGAGCCGTGAAGCAACATGGCACCCCCAGAAGAAATCGGCTTCGGGAGAACTAAGGGGAAACTATTTTCTCTCATTTCTCCACCACTCCTGGCTTCCTGGACGTACCTAATGGGCATTGCTCTTTCCAGTTCTTACTTTTGAAAACTGCACCCTCTGCACTTCCCATCCACCTTTCCATCTGATGGAAAAGCCAGCAGCTCCACAGTATGCATTACGCAAGCTAATGCTTCAGGCTAGAGGTACCAGAGGTGATTCAAGTGGATGAACAGAGCCTCCATTTATGATACCCATGTACACGCTCCACCGATATATTCTTGGTGCTGGCAACTATTAACATTTTCTCAGCATTTCGGGGATTTACACTTGACCCCCAAAGTGAGGCAGCTTGGAGCTCCACGGATCCATAACGTGCATTGTGTACCATTGCTAATAAACATTTACAACACGGCATGCGCAGACCCGGGTCCATGAGGCCCATTTGCAAGAGCACAGCGACTGATCCTGTATTTAGGCCAGCATCTCCCCACATTAAATAGATTGGTTTGTTCTTATTACGTGGCTTTGTCGCTTACATTTGCATCTCCAGTGGTTCCCCACACCCCAGCGCGACAGTTAAGGATGCTGAGGTGACCAAAACTTTTCCCGGTCCTTGACATACAGAAGATGCACGTCGGTCTTGCCAAAGTCTGAGTGGGCAGAGAACTCCTCTCTGAAATCTTGACCCTTTCCTATCCGCTCCGTCAAGAATTGGCATCGCTTGGTTTAAATTTTGGCTGTGGTACTTCATGGTGCAGAAGCCTCTCTACATATGTAGAAAGGGTGTGTTTATGAGCCTACACCCACTGTGCATTTGTCTATTTTTATATATGCATATTGCATAGTAATAGGGATTTTATGCATCGAATAAAACTATTTCCCCCAATTTCACTCGGTTTATCGTCCTGCTGAATAATTCAGCTACTCTATGGACTTCATGGACTTTTGCTTGATAAATCCACTACTCTGAGATTTCCCTTTCATTGGAATTTTTAATCAGATTGAAACCCATCACATTGAGATCAAAGCTGGGAATAATGATGGTACCAATCTATATTTTAGCCAAAGGATGTTCCTCGGAGCGCACGTCCTCAAATCGCTTAGGCGCTTTCTAAAGTGTAAGAGAATTTATGATGCTAAATAAAACCAGGGGAAAAAAAAAAGATGTTTTAATAAGATGAAAATCCAAATGTTAAAATAATGAGCCATCTGCATGGGTGGCCCTCTCTTGAGAGAGATGCCAAGAGCTTTGCCATCTGTGAAACATTTACCAGCTGTGCCCTTCCCTTTTTTGTGAGAACATAAGAAATCCTTGCAGTTGGTGTTTCTAAGTGATACATCAGAGGGAAGAAAACAGGTTTCCCAACTTCGGGAAGGCTGGACTGTTGGGCAACTGCAGAGGGGTACCCCAGTGTGCTGCCGTTCTTTCCGCATCCCTCCCCCCACCGCCCCACCTTTTCTGAACCCCGGCAGAGGGCACAGGCGGATGAGAAGGGAACGGGAAATGAATAACATCCCACGAGGTCATTTAAAACTGAATGTTTTCAGAGAAGAGTCTGCCTGTTCACTCGACTGCCTGCAAGCTGGTTTTACCTTCTGAGTATTCAAGCAAGGTTTGGGCTAAATTGCAATCCGGCTGAAACAGGAAAAGGTGTCGAAAGCAGTACAAATATTTTTGAACACGTCTCTCCTTCTTCTTTCTCTTCTCTGATCACGGTTTCACATATCTGCCAGTCAGCCCCGTATCCCTACCGCTCTGGCCTTGACAAGCACCTTATCTAGCTTGGCTGACTTATGTATGGTCTCAGGATCTGAACAGAGTGCCAGGCATGAATTTAACTTTGCAGCCGGCTCTGATCCGAGGCAGTGTCCCTGGCAATAAAATACTCACAGTGTGGGGTGCTGATCTATCAATCCCTCCCCCAGGTTCCCGCTTTTTCACCTCCCTGTTCTATCGCCAGAATCTGACAGAATTTTATTTTTTCTCCGACTGCCATCTTTTCTCCTTCATTAACTGTCAAATGCATTTCAGGGAACATAACCTAACAAGAAGGTTTAGTTAATGAATGTGAAGTCTTTCAGATGCTCCCCTCAGGTGTCATTCCTGAGGATTTTAGGAAAGCTTTAGGTCATTTTTCAAAAAATAATTTTTCTAAGGCCATATGCAGTGAAACAGGGGGGAAATGAATCTGTGGGCTACGGCCGCTCCTGCACTAGTGTCTGGGTGTTCAGCCAGACCTTAGGGGAAAGAAAAATCAAGACTCATGGCTTCTTTCTGGAAAGCCCAAGAGTTGTAACAGCAGTATTGACTGCACTCTCTAATGGGTGATTTCACATATCAGACTGCAGGGATGTGCGCTGTGAGAATCACATTTCACGTAAAGTAAGGGCATAAAGGAATTTTCTAGCTCACTCAGCGAAGCAAACTTATCCTCGCTTTCCAAGCCAGAGGAAATTTCCGAGTGCTTCATCCTCAGTCAGCCAACTGCTTGCTGAGATCCTGCTGGACCCAGGTAGCACGCCCACGTCTGAGACCGAGCTCTGAATGCTGTGGCGGTCCCCCTACGAGAATGAAGCTTTTAGAGCCAGGGAGACAAGACTTCCAAGAAAGGCTAGTGCTTCCCCCCCACACCCCAGTCGTTTTCAACCAGGGGCAATTTTGCTCCCTGGGAGACAGTTGACAATGTCTGGAGACATTTTCGGTTGTCACAACGAGGAGAAGTGCTATCTGCGTCTAGTGGGTGGAGGCTGAGAGAGCTGCTAAGCCTCCTGGGAGGCACAGGCATCCCCTACCCACCCAACAACCCCCCCCCCCCCACCCCGGCTCCAGGCCCCAACAACAAAGATTTGTCCAGCTCAACACAGTAAGAGTGCCACAACTGAGAAACCTTTACACAGATACGGGCAGATTCCTGAAGAGGGATTGGGGATCAGCCAAGAGAAAGGGGTAGAGAGCGGCCAGGGAGACGTGGAGAATGGCACAGGCAAAGGTCATAAAATTTACAGGGCGATCAAGCGATGTTGAGCTTCTGGGACAACCGTTACGTTTCACGTTTGGAGGGCTGCGTGGCTGGGAGAGAGAATCACCCAGAGAAGGGGTCCCCGCCTTGGACCACCCCAATCAAAAGATTTGTACCGCCCTTGCTCTTTAAAATTTTTTTTTTTTTCAAACGTTTATTTATTTTTGGGACAGAGAGAGACAGAGCATGAACGGGGGAGGGGCAGAGAGAGAGGGAGACACAGAATCGGAAACAGGCTCCAGGCTCCGAGCCATCAGCCCAGAGCCTGACGCGGGGCTCGAACTCCCGGACCGCGAGATCGTGACCTGGTTGAAGTCGGACGCTTAACCGACTGCGCCACCCAGGCGCCCCCGCCCTTGCTCTTTAAAAACAACACCTTCACAACCCTCAGTCACGCATCCAATGTACCCTTCCCACTGTCCTGTAGTCTAGATTTAATTATGCCCATTTTCCAGTTAAGGAAATGGCAGACAGCATACTCTTACCCACAAAACTGTTGCAACCACCTGACGACAATGTGGCCCAAGACTTACATGCCGACCTCCATTTCCAGGCGGGTGAATCTGGATGCATGTTTATGTAAGTTCAAGTAGGTTACACACGGGTTATCTATGTACGTGTAATTATCCTCCCTACAGTAGTACCTGGAGTGGGGTATACGGCTATATTTTATTATGTTTACTAATGGAAATGAGCAGTGGCACAAAGCCCCTAAAGTTATTTTTGAACCCAAACTCGTTTCTCTTAAGTTTGGGAGTGATTTCCGTGACGTTACCACCCATCCTTCCCAGGAAACGCACCTTTCTGATGACGTTTGGGTTACCGAGTATTTTTAATCAGCGCATACTCTCGTGGCAGAGGTAATGCACACAACAAATAAAGGTCACACCCTGGACATCCAGAGTCTCTTCTGTCAGTCCCCATCTTCTTCCCACACTGGGAACCAGCAGGTATTTCCTCCAGAACATATGAAGGGAAGGGAGGAAACTTTAAGGGCGAGCAGATAAGGGCTCACGTTGCAGCCAAATTAATGGCTGGGTCGTATCTGGCAAGTTATTTAACCTCTCTGGGCTCCAGGTTCAACACCTACAAAGCTGGGGTAACGATGTATTTCTCACAGGTTCATCTGGCAGAGTCGATGCAATTCCACAGGTTCATCTGGCAGAGTCGATGCAATTCGGCATGCAAAGCCCGGTGCCTGGCATACACAAAATCACTATTCAAAACCGTTGACTATTCTCATGCATAAGCAAAACCTTTAGGAAATAATATAGGGAACAGGACGCAGAGAGCTAACGCTTTTCTGGTTTAGCCTCTTTAAGGTGGGCAATGTTAATTCTTGGAAGGGTGTAAGTAAACATTTTAATTCAGTCTTTCACGACTACCTGCGAAACGGGGGGAGGGGTGTAGTTTTAAAATGCTGGCGAGAGATGGAGAGTAAAATCTGAACTCAAACTTGAGGTGAGCCATCTTGGTATTTATGTCAGACCGGGCGGGCTTTATCCGAGTGCCAGCTTCCTTCCCTGCACCATGCCTTCTGCACTTATAACCCAGGTCTGGGGAGAGGATGTGATAGGAAAAGTGTGTGTTGCCCTTCCCTGGGAGAAACTGCTACTCTCCCGTCAGGCTTGGTCAAGTGACTTGCTTTGTCCAATCAAATGTGTGCCAAAATGGCAGTCGTCACTTGGGCCACATCTTTGAAGAGCTGGCTCTTGTATCCCTCTGCTTCTCCCTCAGCCTGAGTCTGAGTCAAGGGAGTGGGAAGGGGCTGCAGCTGATCTATGGTGGATAGAGAGCATGAGCAAGAGCTTAACCTGTGTCGTAGCCACTGGGAGCACAGCGTCCTGTGTCGCTGGCTCCTCGATCGCCCCTTCACAGATGGGGCATGTAGGCGAACACGGTGACCAGTAAGCTGATAGGGAGGCCATTCCCTCGTCCTTCCCTGCCTCGCAGAAGGACAAAAAGAAAGCCTTTTCCAGTGCTCCATTGCTTCTGACCTTCTGCTTTCTCTATTTGAATAATATTTACAGTATTTGCCCCTCACGTCCCCAGCGCCAGGCCCTCTCGGATTCACAGCCCAGGTGCGGAAAGGATGGGAGCCCCCCGAACCCCCCTCTCCCTGCCCCGCAGGCCCCTGAAAGTGCAGCCCGAGTCTCTTCCACACCCGCATCCCTTCACATACTGCAATCTGTGCCAACCGGGGAAAGCAGTTTGAAGTCATGAACCCCCTTCGTGCTCGCAAACTTCTGCAGAATCGCATTCCGTCATGGCCGTCCTCCAAACGAGAACAGGTCCTTTATGCCACAGGTGCACGGGCAAAGACTGGGGCTGCCACATAAAACCCGCTGGGCTCTTCCATCTGAAATCCCAGTGCCCACAGTCTGAGCGAGAAAACTGCTCCCATTTGGTGTTACATCTTGCCTTGCTTCTCTGCTCCTTTCTTCATTCACACGAGGTCAACAATAACAAATCCCTCCGAGAGATATTTTACCAAGGGAAAATCGGAAAGTAAGAGCAGCAATCCACTTATGCAAATTCTTGATAGATTTTCACAGTTAAGCAAGTGATATAATAAGTGTTGTGGAAACGTGCATCCGAGCTAGATGGGAAAATATCAGGGCTTTCTGCAAGAGGGACCACTTACCTGGACTTCCCACTACAAACATCAGATTCCTGGCTATAGTTGTCTATTGCAAGTCTTCAGCAAACTTTGTCTGGAGAGGGCCAGAGAGTAAATGGTTTAGTCTTTGTGGACCATCCCGTTTCTGTAGCAACTACTCAATTCTGCCCTCAGAGCAAAAAACAGCCATGGACAGTATGTAAACAAATAGGCATGGCTGTGTTTCAATAAAACTTTATTTACAAAAACAGATGGTGGGCCAGATTTGTTTGCTGACCCTTGGTCTTTTAGATCCATGTTTGCAGGTGTAGTTTGCTGAACCCTGGTCTATTAGATCTACCCAGGACAAAGATAAGGCAATATTTGTGAATGATTTAGAGCAATATATGTAGTTTAGAATTCTTTTAAAAATTTTTAAATGTTTTTATTTATTTTTGAGACAGAGAGAGACAGAGCATGAGCAGGGGAGGGGCAGAGAGAGAGGGAGACACAGAATCCAAAGCAGGCTCCAGGCTCCGAGCTGTCAGCACAGAGCCCGACGCGGGGCTCGAACTCACGGATCGTGAGATCATGACCCGAGCCGAAGTCGGACGCTCAACCGACTGAGCCACCCAGGCGCCCCTATGTAGTTTAGAATTCTAATCTTCATTAAAACGACATAAGCGATTGAGAGTAAATGTATAAAAAATTGTAGAGAAATGTCTAAACCCTTCACTTAAATATTACTATAATTAATATATGCATATATATTTATATCAAACTATAAAAAGTTGTAAATGACCTTTGATAGGAATGTGTAGCTCCTCATCAGGAAATGGTAAAAATCCATGAGGAGACGCGATATCATCTATAAGTTAGGATATTGTCTAAGCTGCTGTAACAAAGAGACCCCCAAATCATAGTGGTTTTTCAGAATAGAAGTATATTTCTCTCTCTCGTGATATTTAACATATGGCAATCATCTCTGGCTTGTCCACCTATAATCATTAAGGAAAGGAGAAAGAGGGAAAGGGAAATTCTACCCAATTCTTTTTTTTTGGGGGGGGGAGGGTGCATAAGCTGAAAGTAGCACATATCACCTCCGTTCACACCCCACTGGCCAGAATTCACTCACATGGCCACAACCACGCTACTAGGGAAGCTGGGAAATGTGGTCTCAAGCTAAGCAATCGTGCTCTCTGCTAAAATCTGGGCATTGCATCGTCATAAAAAAGGCGGGGGGGGGGGGATGGGGAAGAGTACGTAGTGTTATATCCAGAATTATGTATCATATAATTTTGCTTCGCTTCCTGCCTCTGTGGCACACAGGACTTGTTCCCACTTGGAGGAAACTTGGATACATCACAACAGAAAAGACCTTGAGCTGTGGAGTCAGACTGATCTCATTTCAACTCCCAGCTCCACTGTCTACTAGCTGTGCGTTCCTGGGGATTATTTAGCCTTTTTGAGCCTTAGCTTCCTCATCTGTAAAATAAGATTAATAATACCTACTCTTGACCCCCCCCTTCTTATAAGTTCTGCCTACGTCTCAATGGTGCTATTTAGGAAGAGAGATCAAAACAGTCAAGGATATATATTGCTCCAACTGTATCCTATCCCAGATCACCAAGGGAGTGACCGTTCAACGTTGCTCGCCCCTGGGTCTAACAGAGAGAACAGGACACACAGCTTGGTTTTATGACCACCCCTGGCTTGTATTAGAGTCAGTGAGGAAAGCAACAGCTCTATATTATGGAGAAGCCCTCTTGAGCGTACTACCATCAAGTTTTCATAATTATTTTCTTTGCGATGTCGTCCCATTTTTACTTGCACAAAACTTTGCCAAACACCTGTGGACCTTTGCCCAATGAGGAAATAACTAGATCGTGTGTGGCTCTGTCTCTTAGCTCTTTTCTTCATGTGTGTGTGTGTGTGTGTGTGTGTGTGTGTGTGTGTGTGTTTCTTATTGCAGTGTCATTAACTCAGGGAAGGAGCCCTGTGGCAATGATCTTGGAAGTGGAGCAAGGGAGTGCAACCTTACTTGAACTCTGGCTCCATTCTGTCATACTTTTTCCTTGGCTCAAACCATTTTGCAATCACTGGAATGTAAATCTTGTGGAGTTTCTCCCCCTTGTTTTGTCTTTCTCTCCACAAGGTCTTGGTGACTTCAGACATTCCACTTTTGCTAATAAGACCTAATACCCTCTCCAAAACAATAGATTCCCTCCTCTGATCAATACTTCCCTTTCAACACCTGCCTTTGCAAGTTGTTACAAGGATCTAATTGAGCCGATGCACGTGAAGTGCTCAGAACAAAGCCTAGTACAGAGTAAATGATGTAATAAAGAGTTGGATATGCCACAAACAGCACAGAGTGCAGTGCTGATATTCACTTCCAATTCATCCCCGTGAAGCAATGGGTCAAACCACTATCCAAATATATCTAATGGAATTATCCTGTTCTTTGGCTTAAATTCTCCATTATCCAGTCATCCTTCTGCCGTGCCAGAGCAGTCCACACTGAAATATCAGAGGACCAATTACGAATGTCAGGGAACTCCCTGCCTGCAGTTGCTCGAAGGACACACCTTAAGTGAAAGTCCAGAACAGCTGTGCAACTGAAAAAAAAAAAAAAAAGTCATCCCGAAACATGCTCTGCAAAATGCCTACCATGGCATGAATGGCTTTTTTCTCTGTTTCTGTGAGAAAGCGAGCATCTTTCTCTCTCTCTCCCTGAACATCTTCTCTCTGCTCAGTTGCCTCTCCTAAGGGAGTCAAAGGGAGCGTTATAGTCCTCTTTTAGTAGAAAGAAATTTCCAGATTGAGACTGTCTTCCATTGGGCAAGACCACAAGAATGATGACGCACCCAGTGATGTTCTGGATGTGTTCCTTGTCTCTGCAGAAGTCTGGAACGCTGCGATTTAACACTTTATGCATAATTGGGTATGTGCTGCATTACAATATCTGAAAGTCGGTATAAAAATTAGAAAGAGTTGCTGTGCAGTTGTAGGTTCTTTACAGTAATCCCCAAGCTAATGTCAGAGCCTCATTTCTTACCAACCTACTAGGAGTTTCCGGTTGAGCTAAATTCATCTGGACATTCTTTTTTTATTGTCATGCTTTATTCCTTCATTCAGCACTTTTAATAACTGCTATTGTTAGCCAGTCACCATCAAAATAAAACGATGAAGATAAGCAAAGCCTTTTTTTTAAAATCAATTTAAAGTTTGTTTTCAGCGTACGAGATCTTTTTCTGCTTCTCTGTACCAGGGGTTCAGTGGAAAACAGCTTGCTCTCTACCTCTGCAAAGGGTACTTACTGTCCTTACACTCTGTGGAGCCTTCCAAAATTATTGTGCCCCTGAGTGAGCAGAGAACCCTTTTTAGCTCATGCCTATGCCAATTAAAAACTTCAGGGTTATAAGTTACACACAGCAGAAATCAATTCTGAATGTCTCAAATTAAAAAAAATAAATTCCTCTGAAGTCTATCAGGGAGACCCCAAATGGTAAAGTGAGTGAAGGATTGGGTTAGAACTCAGGAACAGCCGGGAGGAAAGAGTCCTAACATCCTTCTTTTAGCGGGAACCATTCACCGGTGGTGAAGTGAATGGCTTCCATGTGGGAAGTGAGGGCATGATCTCCCCCATACTCTACATGCACCAGAGGAGTCCTCCGAATATAGAAAGGAAAATTAGAAGCTGGACCACCAAAGAAATGACAAGGTCTCCTATACCAACCATGACTATATTGCGGTATCTTTTTAAAAATACCATTATTATTGCCTCCTGTTCCGTCATAGGGGCATTGTTTATTCTCATTAAATGGATCTAGAATTTGTTGCCAACTCTCTCCCCCAACTAAATTCTTTAAAACAATTTTTTTAACGTTTAATTTTGAGAGAGAGAGCTTACGAGCGAGAGTGAGTGGGGGAGGGGTAGAGAGAGAGGGAGACACAGAATCTGAAGCCGGCTCCAGGCTCTGAGCTGTCAGCACAGAGCCCGACGCGGGGCTCGAACTCACAAACCACGAGATCATGACCTGAGCCGAAGTCGGACGCCTAACCAGCTGAGCCAGCCAGGCGCCCTCCCCCCCCCTAACTGAATTCTTTAAGACAAGAACCCTTGTTATATTCTCTGCATAACCTCATAGTGACTCGCTTATAGCAGGTGCTTGTGAGGTGATTTACAGCCTAACAAACGCTGGGTGTTTATCTTATTGGCCCTTTCTCCAACATTTCGTGCTACCGATAATGGGGAATTTGAGATTTCAGAACAAAATTCCAAGGCATTTTATAATTATTTAAAATTATGGGGGCGCCTGGGTGGCGCAGTCGGTTAAGCGTCCGACTTCAGCCAGGTCACGATCTCGCGGTCCGGGAGTTCGAGCCCCGCGTCAGGCTCTGGGCTGATGGCTCAGAGCCTGGAGCCTGTTTCCGATTCTGTGTCTCCCTCTCTCTCTGCCCCTCCCCCGTTCATGCTCTGTCTCTCTCTGTCCCAAAAATAAATAAACATTGAAAAAAAAAATTAAAATTATGTCTATTTGACAACATATCCTGTGTTTACTTTTAAACAGGAGGAGGGTGCTTATACTTAGAAACAATAGAACAATTAGGTATTAAATACATCTTGCATCTGCTGTTTAGCCACTTGAGGGGAAACAATTTTCTAACAAGTAGCAGTGGTCAAGGAAGCTAGGAAATTTAGGCCAGTTGTCTCAGCAAAATAACTTATTAGTTGCTAAGCTACCAATCCTGAAAGGAACTCAATTAGGGCAGACAAACAAGCTTAACTAGACCCGCTCCACTTGAGAGTAGAAAGTTGTAGCTGTCAGGTGATTCTGGTGGACGTGTGGCAGGAAAAATGATTGACAAACTGGTCTTTGCTTGGTATGAAATTTGGCTTTGATTTAGCGAGAGACTGACAGGCTGGTGTCATCGGGAAATGTGGATTGTGTGTTGGAGGGGCTATTTTGCAACAAAGTGATTGACACATTATAGAAATTGTCCCATAGATGGAGAAAACCAAATAGAGATTTGTTTTGACAAGCATTTCCTTTTTACCTGTTCATTTTGTATACAGAGAAGAGTGGGGGAAAGCCCTGATGAGTGCTAATTGATTTATCCAGTGGCTCTCAGAATGACGTTGGCCACGGGGATACATGGGAAAGAGCTTGGGAGGTGAGGAGGTGAGACGCAGGTATTCCCGTCCAAAGTCACCCGTGACTGTGCTCTCCGGAGAAATTAACAGGGCAATTTGGGCTCCACTTTTGCATCTGCTAAGTGAGCGGCTTGAACTGACATTATTTCCATGCCCCATTTATGTGATATTTACAAGTCTACATGGTTTTTTTTTTCGTGGACAAATATTATTTTGCCACATCTTCATTGTCATGCCACAAGCTATGGCTGGCCCATCAGATCATCCCATCTCTTAAGCCGCCAAAGTTGGTTCATGGATGTGCGCATGACCCAAATTGTTCCAGGGGGCACAATCCTGGGGCGTATATAAGCCCCCTTTACACTGAGGCTGCTACGTTAATGGAGTAGAAGTCGGGAGTGCTGGCAGCCATCTTTCCCATCTCGTGTGAATGGGGTTGCCAGGTGAAATGCACGATACCCCACCACAAATGAACTAATAACTTTAAAGCATAAGCGTATCCCAGATATTGCATGGAATATAAACTAAAAAATTTGTTTATTATTTGTTGTTTATCTGAAGTTGAAATGTGTCCTGAGTGTCCTATATTTTTATCTGCTGAACCTAGCAACCCTATATTTAAAAAATAAAAATAAGAAAACCTGCTTGGGAGTGAAGCCAGCACAAGCAACAGTGGGACCAAGAGGTGCAAAGAGCAATTCCTGGTGACATCATTCAAGTCCCTGGATCCAGCCGTGCCCAAAGCTGGCTCTAGCCATGCTCTTCCCAGATGCAAAAGCAAAGCAAAAGCCTCGTCTTTCCCCTTTTGTTAAACTCATTGGAGCTTGGCTTCTTCCTCTCTAACAACCAGAGAGCTCCCTCACCTTCTCCCGTTCCGTACTCTCCTCCCTCTTTAGCTGTTGGGTGAGGTCGCCATCAGAGGAAGCATTATTACATCTTGTTCAAGGTGAGGCATTTGCTGGGGGTGTGTCTTACTCCCATCAAAATGGTCATTTGTCTTCTTGAATTACAGTTAGTTTTTCTGGTGATTTCTTTTTATTATTATTATTATTATCATTATCATTATCATTATCATTATTTTAGAGAGGGGGTGAGAGCAAGAGCTCCAGCAGGGCACAGGGGCGGAGGGGGACAGAGAGTCTTAAGCGGGCTCCACACTCAGTGCAGAGCCCATTGCAGGCCTCGATCCCACAACCCTGCGATCATGACCTGAGCTGAAATCAAGAGTCAGACACGCAACTGACTGAGCCACCCAGGTGCCCCTTTCTGGTGGTTTCTATCCTTCTTCCGTCTCTAACTTTCTTGATCACTACCATTATTTGTCCTAAAATTAACAATTATAAGTTGCAATAATTTTTTTAAAGAAATGAGAAGCCGAAAGACAATTTCGAAATTTTTATTGTCATTTGTCACTAAAAACGTTGAATAAATAACTCTTCTTATTTCTTGCCTTTTGTCAAGGAAGTTGGCCAACCATCTTTCTGACCATAGAGTTATTTATGTTATTTCTAAGACACATTGTCTCAAAAAGGATTTGAATCTGCTCTGAGCAGTAAAGATTTGGTTGTCTTATTAATCTGTGATTTTAGGGGGTAAGAACAGAAATCAATTTATTTAGCTGATGCAAAATGCCCATTTATCTTTTGTACAAGGGTAGGGGTATCTCAGAGGGCATTAAAAGACTAGGGTGTGAGCCAACCCTCCCAAGAGACGGGTTCAGTAAATAGAAAGCCATCGAGGTATATTTTCTCTCTCGCTCACTCTCCTTTCCTTTCCTTTCTACTTCACTTGCTTTGCTCTAGACTATAATCATGAAAGACAAGTTTCCTCTGAGCTACATCTGCTTGGTGGAAGATGGTCTCCCCAGCTGTTACATGACTCGGGTTCTGTGACCGTTCCCGGAAGACAGAATGTGATTGGCTGACTCGAGTCATGTGTTCTTGCCCTGTCCAATAGAGGACAAATACACACAGCACAAAAGTGACTGCCAAGGGCCCATCCCCGTGGACTGCAGCCCCTTCCCAGAGTTAAGAGAACTTCGGTGAGCTGCCAGTGTGCTAGTTATTAACTTATTGTTTCTCAGCTCCAAATCCCTCACTAAATCTGCTCTGTGGAGCAGGGGGGTGGGGCCCTGCAAATTACGTACCTTCTTGGCCAACTTGAGACAAAAGGATGTCTAAAAGAGAACTCCAGCTAAAGCCAGCCTGGCCAAGCTTGGCTGTGAGAACTAGGTGGGTAGTTCAGATGCCTAACACCGAGAATGCCATGCAGTCCCTTGAATTCCAGGTCTAGACTATAGTCCAAGTGCCCATCTATTGGCTACTGAGGATAATGGACTAAGAAGAGAAATTTTAAAAACCTCTTCTTTGAAGAAATCTATAAATATGAGCTCTTTAAATCATCCCAAAGCAACTCTAATGTCGCCACATTTGAAGAATTTTATTTTAAGAAATCACTTCGGTAGGGTTTGTTTCGGAGGACTCTAAAGGCAAGAGAGGGACAGTTGCATTTGTAGCTTCAAGTGCTGTAGGAGTCAACACAAGGTAGATGATAGTGAAGACTAAAGCCCTTTGGGCAGAGGTTCCAGCTGTTGGCTGGCTAGGATAAAATCCTATCGGTGCCACACCATAGCCCTGCGAAGTTGAATAAGCAGTGTAACCTTGACGTGTCTCTGTTTCTTCATCAGCAATGTTGAGCTTATGAGTGTAGCTGCCATATACAATTGTGAAGGTTGGATGGGGTGGTCCATTCAAAGTGGCCAGCTATCTTGACCTGGCAAGACTTAGGCCTGTACTAAAGTAAGTACTCATTAAATGCCCACATTATCCTACTTATTCTTACTGGCCTTTTGGGTTCTGAGGTCCTTTGAATTTTATCCCAGAGGCTATGGGGGGGGGGGCGACTGGAATGAATTAAGCCATCCACATTAAATTCCATCTGTGCACTGAGTGACTAGGAACCCAGAGAAAAAAGAGAAAATTATGTGGACACCCTAAGCACAGAGCTCAACAAAGTATGATGACTTTGGCCATAAGTGCTGCTTTATGGCTATCTGTAAAGCTGCCCATCAAAAAGCTCCTGACAAATGACCTGCAGTAATGAGAGTATGAAGGGAGCAGCCCTGCAGAACATTCCACCTGACGGGGACACAGATCATGGGAAGGGCATTCTCATAAAGCACAGGGTGGCTTTCTATTCTGTCCTCCTCCTGCTTATCCCCTGGCCCAGCCCTGTAACTTTGTGGCCTTGCCTCTCAGTTTCCAGCTCCCATTCATTCATTCATTCATTCGTGTTTTATTTTATCATGTATTCATTCAACTATCCATTCATCAATTTTTAAACAACTCATATAGCCAGTATTAGTAATCTTCTAATAACAGAAGATTCGATTTATTGGGCTCTTTCAATATGGTAGATTCCTTGATAAGTATAATAACACTAATAACAACAGCAGCAACATTTATTGAGCATTTATTCTGTGCCAAGCACCATGATAAACGTTATACATGAATTATCTCATTCTATCTTCACGAAGCTGCCTAAGACAAGATGTTATTGTTAACAATATTTTTACAGGTTGGGAGAAATGTCTCAGAGAGTTTAGGTAAATTGTCCAAAGTCAGATAGCTAGTAAATTACAAAGCCAGGGTTCAAAATCATGTCTGTGTAATGTAACACATGTGCTCTTAGCCACTACTTGGGGCAGCCTCAACAGAGATAAAACTCCAGTGTTTATAATTCTTGCTCAGTAATTAATACATAGGGAAGGCGGTACTTGATGTGCGTTGTAAAGTGTGGACAGGGAGACTAGTAGGAAAATGATTTAAGAAGGTAAGGTGTCCATTTGAAAACAACACACTAAATAAAACAGTGAAGCAGAAACCCACGGTATGACCCCATTTTCCCAGGATAACTCACTGAGAGGGTAGTAACCTGTCATCGATTTGACAAAACCAAAATTTGAGTTAGAAGCCCCTCTAATGAAAATGGCAGGAAATCCCGCTCGAAATGGTTGGAAGAATAATGTGATGTGTAAACTTGCATCACTGAAAAGGCCAGGGATGATGCTAGCTTCAGGAACACTTTGATGTAGTATCATCAAGGACCAGCTCTGTTCCTCTCCATATTTCCTTCTGCCTTCTACCTTCCGTGGTAGAAGCCATCACCTACTTCTTCAGGCCTCACACAGGTTCCTGTTGGCAGTTCCAAGGTCTTCCATGTTAGTAGTAAAGAGGCTGTTCACATCTTTATATCTTCACACTATGCGGACCACAGAAGGAGTGGCTCTCAAGGGGGAGAGAGACCCTTAGTTTTTCCCAGAAGCCCTGGAAAACTTCTACACAGGTTTCGTTTGTTCTGACTGGGTTTCTGCCATCATGAACCAAATCATGGTAGCCAGTAGGATGAGATGGCATAGAATAGGATAGGATTATTGGCTTTAGCCAGTCCGGGTCCATCCCATAAGCTGGCGCAAAGGTCAATACTGCAAAAACAACATGGCTGACCATGGGAGAGAATCGAACTCCAAGTGGTGTTATCTGAATAAGGAAGACAAATAGAAGTTAGATAGCAAAAACAACTGGAGTCCACTACACCAAACAATTCAATTACTTTGTTTTACGATTTAGTGCCCCAAAGTATCTTCCTGCAGCATATAGCAGCTCAGTTTAGGATTGCACCTAACTTAGAAATCTTGCTTTGCTCATTATCATCTTGGAAGCATTTTTTTTTTACACTAAATGCAGAAACATTTCTTTAACATGAGTAAATGTAGTATTTTTTTCTTCCCAAAGTGCTTCACAACTCCCAACTTTTTAAGTGCCTGGAGTAGGATTGTTGTCACTCCTCTCCTTTATACCAGCTTTGTCTCCTGCCTAAACAAAATGTTTCAAAATATGATATTTCAGTATTAAAACCAGATTAAACCCTGCGTTTCTGTACAGGAGGGGTATTTCTTTTGCAGTTCTTTCTATGTTGTTGATCAGACAAATGTGTTTGGCATGTGTAAATTGTTGTGATCGCTTTGCTTTTTGTGACATTTTGGGAAGGGGAAAAAAATCATGCTCAGTAGATGACACGGTTTGCTATAGCGGCAATATAAAAATTTGAAATTCTTAACCAATTTAGCATTTCCCCTTGCAGCCACACCATCTATCACAGAGAAGTGATATTCTGGGGGACGCAAGCCAATCAGAGGATTGGAGTGTAATTTTTACAAAACAAATGTATGTATAAATTATCACTCTCTTCTCTCCTCTCCATAAATAGCGACACTAATAGATCCAGAGCGTGAGATACGGGAAGGGATGCCTTGTTCTACAACAATTCATCTTGTCTGGGAAAAGCAGAGTTGAGAAATCCGATCAGTTAAGACGTATGGCTCAACCTGAACATTGTCCGGCATCTTCTGACTACGGTGTGGAAGGAATGTATGGTTTTTGCCTGGAAGAGAGAGTGTGGCTGGATGTGCGTGTGTGCACGCGCGTGTGTGCGTGTGTGTGTGAAGGGAGAGAGACTTACAGTCGAAGGCATGATTGAGCTACAACCATGTTTTACTTGGTTTGCACAGAATTTATAAAATTGAACACTTTTTAAAAATTGTTTTCTAAAGATCTAGAGATTTTTCCTAACAGGGAAAACAACAGACTGGAATCCTATATGGATTTTGTAGAGAGGTTGCCTCCTCTTGACAGGGCATAAGCTCTCCAGTATGCCTCAGTCCCACCATTCCCCATTCCCTAGATCCAACCCATTCCATGTTGGAAGTTTCCTGGATACAACGGGCAGTTGAGTTCGTGGGCCTTAATCTAATGAGAGCCACAGGGCTCAATAATCCAGTGACTTTTCAACCCTCTGTGCTTTTAAAATTTGTCCAAGATTGGGGCGCCTGGGGGGCTTAGTCGGTTGAGCATCTGACTTCAGCTCAGGTCATGATCTCACAGTCCATGGGTTCGAGCCCCGCGTCGGGATCTGTGCTGACGGTTCAGAGCCTGAAGCCTGCTTCGGATTCTGTGTCTTCCTCTCTCTCTCTGCTTCTCCCTGGCTCACGCTCTGTCTCTCTCCCTCTCTCAAAAATAAATAAACGCTAAAAAAACATTTTTTTAATTTGTCCAAGATATTGCTAGTGAGGGTGGAGAAGATCTGATTTTCTTTTAAGACTCCCCCCCCCACCAGAATCAGAACTACTTACAATTTGCTTGCATTGGTGGAAACAGAATCAATATATTTTTTAAAGAAGTCAGACAAAATATATCCAACTTTTCGGCAGTTTCAGTTTTTCTTCGGCGTTCTATTGTGACTTTTGTGAGCCGAGCAAACTTCTTGGGAGGTATATTAAAAGGTTTAATATTTGCAATATAAATCACATCCCTTGTAAATCACAGTACACCACACATTACGTGCTTCCGGAATTTCTGCTAACCACGACTGCCATCTTGGAGCTTAACTACTTTGTATGTTCGCAGTGTATGTTAGTTACAAAAATCCTCACCAAAAATATTACAGGGCTAACAAATGTTATATTTTTGTGTGTTTGCCCGTTTCACCGTACAGTGGTCTATTTTTCTGTCAGAGAAAGGCAAATGTTTATTTTCCCAACTTCCCCCGTTAAGCTCTTTATAGATTAGCACCCCGGGCAGCTGTCCAGGGGACCCGCCCCTCAATTCACTTTTGTGGGAGGAAAGGAGGACGGGATGGAGGAATCGCTGAGTCACAGGACGTGTGAGCTTAAAGACCTGGCATTGGGAAATCTGTAAAGTAGACTTTTGAGAGATTTTCCACATTTTAATGAGTGTATTACAAGCCACAGTCGAGTGCCCATTTTTATCGAATACTCGATATGTATATCTAGTTCAGGAGTCAACAAGTGAAGTGTGGCCCTTAGGCTGATCTAGCCAGCTGCTTGTTTTTGTAAATAAAGTTTTGTTGGCGCACAGCCACGCCCACTCATTTCCATATTGTCTATGCTGCTGTCGCAGAACACCAGCAGAACTGAGTAGCTCCAACAGAGGCCTACAGGGCTGCAAAGCCGAAATATTAACTGTGTGGTCCTTGAAGAACAATTTTCAACCTCTGATCTAATTCTCTAACGTGGTAGAAATACGTTATTACTTGTTAAGTGCAGTTTCTTTGAATGATCAGTTCCCCGTGCTCCCTGTGCTTCCTCTGTGCTCCTTCTTCAGGACACATGTGACACTTGCAATTATTGTTTCACTGGACATTTTCATACCACAAGCTGCTTGGGGCACCTGTTGGATCTGAGTGTATCAGTTAGGAACGCATTTAACTGCAAGGAACAGAGCACTTTTAACTGTGGTTTAAACAATGAAGCTTTGAATGATCTCACCTAGTAAGAAACCTGGACGCATATGAGTCTAGGTTTGATATAGAGACCCCGGGATGGTGCAAACCATCGTGTCCCCACGCTGTGACTCTCCCCCCTGTCCCCCCTGTCCCTCCTGTCCCTCCTGTGCTCAGCTTGCTGACCCTTGATATATATCACCCCCTGGTTGCAAGATTTTTTGTATCAACTCCAGGCATCACACGCCCCATTCCAAGTAGAAGAGAAGAGACGTGAACACAAAACATTCTTCTATCGAGCTTCTGGCTTTTTAGCCCAGAAGGAAAAGCACCAGCAGACATGCTCCCCCCCCCCATCAGGTTTCATTGAAGAGAGTGAATCTTCCCATCTCTTTCATTAATATGATCCCAAGTGGATAGTCAACAAAGGTTTGTCAAATGGTGGATGTATGTATCAGTGATGACGGATGAATGATAGACTAAATCTTTTAAATTTTATTTAATTTGGTCTCCACCATGGGCAGCAGAGGAGAGCAAGTAAGAGGGTTCTTGGTGGTAAAAAAACATTGTGGGTTATCACTTTCTCTCAACTCTTCATTTTACCAATGGGGAAAGTGAGGCACAAAAATACAAAGTTAGAGGGGCACCTGGGTGGCTCAGTCAGTTAAGCACCAACTTTGGCTCAGGTCATGATCTCGCAGTTTGTGGGTTCGGGGCCCATATTGGGCTCTGTGCTGACAGCACCGAGCCTGGAGCCTGCTTCGGATTCTGTGTCTCCCTCTCTCTCTGCCCCTCCCCGCCCCTGTCTTTCTCTCTGTCTCAAAAGTAAACATTAAAACATTTTTTTTAAAAGTTAGATATTATAGTGAATTTTTATAGCTTCTGATTGTCCAGCATCCATGCCTCACCCTTCTGGTAACAACTTCTTAATTTTTCTTGGAAGAACCAATTCTCTCAAACAATGTGATTTTAGTGAGCCAGGTAGCATCCCTGGCCCCGAGAGAGGGTCAGCAGTATTCCATCCCCCTGGCCTAGTGGTTAGTCTGGAAATCGATACGTGTTGTAAGCTAATTCAGCCAGAATGAGTGCAAAACCTTCCAGGCATTTCCAGAAAAAACAACGTGGGCCTGAGGTTGCTGGTGGTCAGCATGGGAAGAGCCAGGCTGAGAGGGAAGCCCACACAGAAGGAAAACTGTGCAGAGATCTTTGAGGTCATTGATGAGCACTTGGATGTAGCTGTTTCTGAACCAGATGTTTTAATTCCAGGACTCTCTCTATTTAAAAGAACAGAAAACCCAACTTAAATGGTTCTAAGCCATAAAGGGCTTTCTTGCCTCTTTTAACTGTAAATCTAGAAACAGGAATAATTCATTCGAGAGTGCGTTATCCGATGGATGGACAGTATCATTCAGAACCTAGGTGTTTTTGCTTTTTTCTTTCCATCTCTCTACTACATTCTGAGGCAGGCCTCCTCATGGTTACACAACGGCTGCCAGTGACATTTCTCCCCTCGTGGTATCTTACATGAAAGATCCCAAGCAAAATTTCAGAAACTCAGCTTCATTGGACCCTTTGCCCACCTGAGAACCAATCACTGTCATCAGGGGAGAATGGAACGTGCTGACTGGCTCATGCCCTGGCTTTTCAGGGAGGAGGGGGGCTGCTTTCCAGAAATACACAGATTAAACAGGGAAGAGTTAGATACTGGTGTGGAAGTCGGGTTGTGTCCGAAAGGATGAATGGAGCGAATGACGGAGGACCAACAGCAGTGCCCATTACAGCTATTAACCCCTGGACTTCTGAGTTGCGTGCAGTCGAAATTTTTCCTTTTGTCTTTAGGCCAGTTTGACTTCATGTTCTATCCTTTGTGAGCGAAGCATGCTTATCAATGGTGCTATTATTGTTGGGGATGGAAACAACGCACATCACCTTCTCCTCATGTTTCTCCATACCACTTTTCACCTCCTAATTGATATATTAGAGAACGTATCTTCCTTTATTTTATCTCGCTCTTGTCCTTAGAGAATAGGGTTCGTGAGAGCAGGGTTTTGGATCCGTGTATCCCTGCCCCCAATATCTCTAAGGGTACTTGGGTACCTGCTCCATGATATGTGCTCAGCAAGTATTTTCTGAATGAATGAATGAATGAATGAATGAGTGAGGGAGTGGACATAATGAGGAAATAGTATCTTCCTATGTCAGAAAAGGAAGGGCCCTCAAAGATTGGCAGGGCCATTCTCTACAGAGCACTAAAATGCCAGGCTCCTGATAGAAACCAGTGCGTTCTCTGTTCCTCCGTCCCGCCCCATGGCAACAGGAATTCACAGCCTTTCACCAACCAGTTTCCGTCTCCATCAGGGGTACCACTTATTTTCCTCCGTTCACCTCTTTTATTCAAGTCCCTGAGTGTTTACATTCCTTGATGTGAATCTTGCCTGTGTGTTTGAACTCCACTTCTTTTCATTTGCAACTAAATGAGGAAGGTACCCATGACCCTTTGCTGGATTACTTTACCCACTGAGGGACTTTGGGCTTTATCTTGGTTTTGTGCCTGCAACCTCTGCCTCCATTCCCGTCTTTCACCAGGTGCTTCTGGAGGTCTCTCTTCTATGTTCCCAAACCCTACCATGTGAGCCAGAGCTTATCTTCTTCTTATTCTAGATGGGAGCCTGTACCAGTGGTCCCCTGGGCTGGTTGGTTGGGAGAGGCTCACCTATACAGTGGGAAAGGCTGGGTCTTAGGCATTCAATGGAGACATATCCAGGACCCTCGGATGTCCAGGTGGGCTGTCTTTTGAGAGTCCTCTCAGGTCAGAGACCAAGGGGACACTGGGCCTCTCAGGCACAGATGGCATCCAGGTGTGGCTTACTCAGCTGGGCTCCATCTTGAAACTCGTAATGAGTTCTCCAGCTGGAGTGGGTCACAGCCCTCGCATGCTCCTGCACCCCAGCAGAGGTGCTGAGGGTCTGGGTGGTTAAGTGGCGATGATATAAGTACTTGGTGCTCCTCCTAAAAATGTTCCTGAAATCCTCTCCTCCGAGGGTATTGTGAACTGCTTTGTGCTGCGAAACCTCACGGGTCAGGATATTTAACTCAAACAAGTAGCTATCCAAACCATTGTGCACCACGAATTCACACATCAGCTGTGCATTCCACAGTTGGATAACAGGAAATTTGAAGTCACATGGGTATTTGTTAAGAGTGCATTTTTCCATGTATGCAAATTTTTAAATTTGAAAACTCACTCTGCCACCTACTCATTGTGAAACCCTGAACAAGTTAATGAAACGAGCGGTTCTCCAATATGGCCCCCAGCAACAATACTATCACCCAGGGAACTTGTCACAATAAAAATCATTGGGTCTCCACTCCATACCGCCCCAGACCTACTGAATCAGAGACCCTGGGGATGGGACCCAGCAAGATCTGTTTTAACAAGCCCTGCAGGGGTGATTCTGATGCACACCGCAGTTTGAGAACCATTGGCTTAAAGGATCCAGTCGGAATTTCATTATATGTAAAATGGGAGGGATAATACTTGGCCCCAAAAAGTTTTTGTAAGGATTAATCTCAGTAGATTTTGCATGTAAAGCGTTTAGCACAGTATCTGGCACTTAGTATGCACTCAATATATGACAGCTACAATTAATGTTATTATAATTATTGGATTTCTTTTCTGGGTGGCCAATGAATCAGTCTATGTCTCTGTGTGTCTACCTGTGAAATAGTAAAGAGTGGAGATATTTTAACATTAATCATTATAACAATAGCTAATTTATTGAGCTCCTATCCTGGCCCAGGCCCTTGGCTAATTACTTCACAAACACTGCATTCAATCCTCATTTAAAAATTTGCTAAGAGATGGGGCTATTATTGTCCACCTTTTATAGGTGAGGAAGCAGCTTAAGTAACTTACCCAGAACAACACAAGTAGTGAGTGAAAAGAGCTAGAAAAAGAATTTAGAGCGTGAGTCTCCAGAGCCTGGATTAGTTAAACACATCACCAACCGCCACTCCACAGTAGTTTGCGAAAGGAACTATAGCAGTGGCTGTTTTCATCCCTGCAGAGTTATTTTGAAAATCAGATATTCCCTATAATATATACACTGAGATGATAGCTATTAATTAATTATAGAAGATGACCCTCGATCAGATTTTTGCTTGAAATGGGTTTTTGGTTTTTTAAGAGGCCAGGGGCAAAGGAGACCCCCATGGTTGTCCTCCATGAAGTCCTCCGTGATTCTACATTTCTGCCAGGTGACACTCGTCAGGCGGCCACGACGGGGAATGATTTGCTGCAGACAGGACTAAAGACAGCCCCGTGCCTGTCACCCGAGCTGTTCCTTCTGGGCCATAGTTTAGGGCACTGATTACCTGAGCCCAAAGAATACATTCAAGCGTCCTTTAAATAAGACGATCAATCAGAAAAAACAAAAAAATGAAAAACGCTTCCTTTACCTACAGAAGGCAAAGCTTCAGATGAAGATTACTAAGAGAAAATGTGAAATTGACCTGTAATTACCGTACCTGTTAATATGGGTTTGGGGCCCGATGAGAAGTGCCAACGTTCTACCATTTTTCAATACAGCCAAAAATTGAGGCACATGAAATACCAATGACACCCTAGAAACCATTTTAAGATGGGTCAGACTATACGTATATGCAACGAATTTCAGAACAGGCTGCTGAATTTGTAAAACAAATATATTGAAACACCCATCAAAATGATGGTCCAGGGTAAAACATACATTTATTCACCGCAGTGTTTGCTTCATCCAAGGGTACAAACGGGCCGGGAATGAAACCCTGCAAGGTTTTCTTTTTTGAGTGAAGCTAAACTTTGTGCTTCCTGGGAGAGTTTCTGCCTAAGTCTTCAAAAGCTGGACCTCGGAGATATTACAAGGCGTGCGGCACAACGTAGAACTTCCCCGTGTCCCTAAAATAACAGTCTCAACAATAGCACCACCGAACACACACTAGTTTTGGCTTCTGCCTTTTATTTTATTTCACTTTACTTTTCCCTCCTCTGAGCTCCACCCCAGCTAGCTCTTGAAAGGCCTTCTGTTCTGTCAGCCATAATGACATCTGCTGGCGGAGACAGGAAGTCATAAATCTGTGGGTCCCCTCTCAACCAAACCTCGTTAATGCTGCCATTTATCACAGGGGCCGGGGTGCCATCTCTGGAGGGCTGGACGCACAGAGTCCATTTTCTCCCATACCCCTTTCCCAAGAGAGCAACCATTTCAAAAACAGCCACTTTCTCATTTCACATTTGCAGACCTGAAAGTCAGGCGGAGGCAGACCCCACCGTCAGCACGCGGCTCTTGGAAAGAAGCCACGATCCCGGGCAACAATAGACTCGATTTGATGTTTGGGGACCGAAGCGAGGCACTTCTGACCACGCTCTGTCCTTCCTCATTTTAAATCAGCCCCTAACTGCCTCAGAGAGAGGAATGGAGATTTCCTTCCTCTGAGCCCTTCTGCCTCCGTGTAGGTTTTTAAAGGCCAAAAATCTTGCTATGGGGGGGGGGTGGAGAGGGAGTTTTAAGAGGATTATTGAAACTCAGAGTTCCTTTTATTCCAAACTAATTTAGGATGGTGTTCAGGTTTCTTTCTTAGGAGTTCGCTGTGTCCTCAGCTTTGATCCCAGACCTGTGCCTGTACGAGGTGTATCCTGGGTTTTGCTGCTCAGAGCGTGTTCCCTGGATTAGAAGCGTCTGCAGTGTCTGTTTGAGCTTTTTGGAAATGCAGACTCACAGGTGCCGCTCTAGACCTATTTGATCAGAATCTGTGTTTTCAGCGAGACCCCCGGGCGACTCCTCTTTAGGTCCCAATTGCTGAGGCTGGGCTACCTACCCCGGCGTTCTCGGCCTCGGCCCAGTTGACGTGTTGGATCAGCTTTGTCTGCGAGGGGCCTCGGCACTGTGATAATCTGGCCGCATTCCTGGCCTCTACCCACTAGATGCCAGTAGCCACCCCCCGGACTGTGACGACCTCTAGACATCGTCACATGTCCCCTGGGAGGAAAAAACACCACCCCTGTTGGAAACCGGGCAGCCCAAAACATGGGGTCCGTGGAGCTTCGGCATCGGTGCCGTTTAGGAGCTTGTCAGGAATACGCGTTCTCAAATCCCACCAACTTACTGACGCAGGCTCCCTCGAGATCCTGCAGGGAGCCCAGGAATCTGTTTTCACTCTGCAGGAGAAAAGTACGCAGGCTAACGTCGAAGAATTCTGAAACCGCAGAGCAGAACAGGGAACGTAATGGGACGATCAGCTGGTGACAAGGCCACAGCACCACCGAGAGTGAGTCACGCGTGGCCACTGGTGGCCCTCGGCTGGAGCCACACCTTCAGGGTCTGAACCAGCTTCCCCACTTGCTGCCTCCACCACCTTGGATAAGTTGCCTGTCCTCTCCGTGCCTCGGTTTTCTCATACGTAAAATGGGGACAACAAAAGCACTTGGCCTCATGGAATGGTTTTAAGGGATTGAGAGGTTCCTGTTTGAAAGCGCCTAGAACAGGGCCCAGCACCACGTGCTTCCTGAGTGTTAGCAACTTTTACGATCGTTACTGTAATTTGCTGTTCTTGCCCTAGATTCTTAAGTTCCTTAGGAACCACACAGGTGCCTTGTTCCCTGCCGCATCCCCGGTACCCAGCCCAGTGCCTCGCCTGGAGCAGGTGCTATTCACATAGCTGTGGTCTGTGGTCTGCTGCCTTCACCACGTAAGGATCCGACCTCCCTGACTGGCTTCCGTAAACTGGTGCCCTTGCACGTGGAGACGATTGAGTTGATATTCGCTTTATCCCCCAGCACAGATTAGATTAGACCTCAGGTATATCTATATCCGAAAGCACTCTGTGAACAATAGTCGGTCAACGAATACTTGTGATGAAAAAGCGAAAGACCTGGGAGTCCTATCTATGTGCCGGCATCATGCTGTGGATTTTACATTAGTTTAAAATTCCTCTCTGTGCCCCTGAATGGAATCGGTGGCACATTTAATTGTCCCCATTTCACACATGGGAAAACTGAGGCTCAGAGAGGCTACGCAACTTGCCCAAGGTTGTAGTCTTAGCAAGTAAGTAGCAGAAGTATCTTTTTCAAGCGCAGGTCTGATTCCACATCTACACTTCTCTTTCTTCCTGGGTGCCCACCTGGTGTCCTGCCCATTTCTTCACACCCCCATTGAACCACCCGCACCGGTGGCTCTTAGCCTGCAGGGAAGGCCAGGAACGACATCTATGCAATGACTGGCAGGCACTGCCGGGTAAATACCCCAGCTCTCTCGCTCTTCGAGAGGGATATCTCAGAAGTACATTAAGCTCCACTGACTCCCCAGCGGACTAAGGTTTGTTACCCACAGTGATCACCTGCTTGACCACACACTGCACGTTGGTAGCCTTACTGTGTTCACTTTCCTCCTTTCCTACTGGAGTTTTCTAAGCTCATGTACCAAACAGACTGCTCGCTTGCAAATCTTTATCTCAGGGTCTGCTTCTCAGGGAACCCAAAGCAAGACAACACAGGCCTTCTCAGCAGAGGATTTGCAACAGGCTTGAACTATTTGACCATTTTAAGCCGGTGGGTTCCCTCGCTGTGTTGGCCTTCCCAGCAATGGTTAAGGAGAGGAGACAAGTTGTATTAATGGGCGAAAATAGCATCCAGGACAAGTCACTTTGACATAATCCTAGCAAGCAAGGGGAGAACCTCATGAAATTTTCAGGACAATAGGATGCCTAATGCCTAATCATAATAGATAAGACATGCTCCGGATAAGACGGAAAGGTGTTCTCAGAGTGAATTATATCATTCTCTATTTGCTTCTGAGAGTTGAGGGGTACTTTTGGGCACACAGTTCTAATGAGTCCAGGAAGGAGAGCTTGATGCATAGTCGAGGTGGCATAAAATATACCGGAGCCCAGAACTTAAAGGCTCCTCCTCACATGGTTTCCAGGCTGTTCTGGTCCTTACATTCACTTAATGTCTTCCTGTGGTTAATGAAGTCGAGCAATGGAGTACTGGGCCAGCGACGCGGTCTGAATCCTTCCGTGCCAGCAAAAACACTGTCACCACTGCAGGTAGCTGCGTCCAAGGGAGAAATGTGACGTCTGTTCGATGCACGGGCTCCTGTACTCCCGGCCCGCCCACTCTGCAATGGGCCCACCTGAGAAACACACGGTGCTTCATCGTTGTTGTGAAATTCTACGCCCAGCCAAATCCAAACAGTGTTCAAAACGAGAGCCCACCAACTTTTGGAGGCTATTTCCTTGGAAGCAAGCTTGCCAATGCCTGACTGTCTCCAGACTCTACTGTCACCGGCCTTGACAGGTTTCAGAGAGCAAATTCCCACCAAGCAGAACGAGACAGATTCTCTTCCGTGTTGGTTGAACAAATCCACTCTACTGGGCTAGCTGTTTCGGGATGTAAATGAATGAACGGGCGTTTATCAACGGCAGAGAATAAAACTCATACTTGATATTAGGACCCATGATATCCCCGGTGACCCAGCCACACCCCACTTCTCCTGCATCCTTTCTGCTCCCCTCTCCCTGGCTGGCTCTCGAAATCTGGACCCCTATCGCTGAATCCTTTGTGTTCTGGAAACACAGAAGTCTCTTCTGACTTCAGGCCTTGGCTCCTGGTTGGCTGCCTTGTGTATTCCAGATTTCTGTTTCAGTGTTCCCTTCTCAGAAAGGCCCTCCATGACTCCTACTCTAAATTGTCCTGCCCCAACCCCTTACCCTCTGTCCCAACACCCCCACCTTATTTTCTTCCCATTGCTTTCCTGGTACTTCCTCTTGTCTGGTTCTCCCCACCGATATGATGCCTTACCAGGTGTCGTGGGAAGGAAGAAAATAACCCAAGACTGCCACCTTAAAGGTTTTACGAAACAGTACTGGTAAGAGGGATATCCTGAATGAGTTAAATGACACAAGAGGAAAGCAATGAATTATATCCTCAAGGGCAAAATCGTATGGTACACTGGCTCTCAAACTTGGCCGCATGTTGGAATCATCCGGGGGCTTTAAAAATACTGATGGCTGGATCCCGCCCCCACAGACTGATGTAACGAGTCTGGGGTAAGACCTAGGCATTGAGTTTTTTAAATCACCCCAGTTGACTGTGATGCACAGCAAAGTTTGAGAACACTGCTTTTTTTTTTTTTAATTGAAGCATTATGTACATGTATAGAAGCACATAAATCATAAGCATGCAGCTGAATTAATTTTTACAGAACGGACACACTCAATAACAATCATCCTGGTTAAGAACAATGAAAGCCCCCACCCCACCCCCAGTAGCCTCTTCGTGCTCACTTTCATAGGTGAACGCTACCCTGATATCCAAGCATAGATTGGTTCTGTCTGTTTGTCTACTCATGTATTTGGAATCATACTCTATAATGACTCTTTGTTTTAAGAAGACAGGGATAGAGAAGTTTGAATCACTTGGAGCCCACCCGGGAAGCCTGCCTGAAGGAGGTGGCATTTAAGGGGGGATCTGAAGGAGGCAATAGACAAGAGAGAGAAAAGGGGAAAAAGGGAGGGAAGTTGGGGAAGGGAGGACAGCATCACTTGGCAAAGAGGCGCACAAGCTGAAATGCTCTATACCCATGTCTATGAAGGCCCTACAGTGGGCCCAAATCTTTTTTTTTTTTTTTTTTTCCTGTGCATCCTTCTTCGCAAGAATGCTCCACTTGGTATTCAATCGGTCCACAAATTTTCACTGAGCACCAATACTGTGCTGGACTTGAGGATATAGAGGTGAACAGAACTTACATTTTAATTAGGAAAGACAGATAATACATAGGCAAGTATATGAAGAAGATACAGATGGTCATAACTGCCATGAAAGATAAGACAAAGAAAGGCACAGATGGCCGGGGCAAAAGGAGATGACCTCTGAGTTTAGAGTAAGGAGGAAAAACAGACCTGGGGGAGGGCTCTTTCTGGAAAGAGAAGACGCAAAAGCCCCGGCGCTGGGATAGGAGGTGTTGCGTTAACTGAGGCATTCTCCCTCCGCTCCAGAATCCCACGGGCTGCCCCAGTGCCCACTCATTCAGGAAGTGCCAAGCTCAAGGTAGGCACGTGGCAAGTGGTGGTTTTCATTGCGTTGGGTTGGAGTCCGGTGATAAGACAGGCAAACTAGCAACAACAAAAACCGGTACGATAGAAATCTGCTTTTAATGGGGGCGTTCACAGGGTCCACGGGTGCGGTGAGAGGGCTCCATAGCCGCCCTTTTGTGTGAATCCAAGAACAGACACCCTGGTTCTTCCTTGTGTGCAATGACTTCTACTAACTTGATTCGCTTGTTACAAAATTCAGCTTCTGCAAAGGGGAAGGTACCCATGCCTGGCACCTTACCAATATCACCTGGGAACTTTTAAAATTTCAGATTTTCGGGCCCCACCCTGGGATCTAATTCAGTAATTCTAAGGTGGTGCCCCCGCTTCTTTATCTTAAGAAAAAAATCCCCAGGTGATTCTGACATTGAGCCAGTGTGGGAATCCGTGTTCTAGAAGATACGCTTGCCTCATTCCAATCAGTTCATGCCTTTACACATCCCAGAGTCTGAGTGTTAGATCTGAGGATGCTACGTTCCCTGGAGACCCAAACATAGCATTATTCTAAGCCACCAGCTCTTGGAAGAAGTTTCCAAAAGTGCCAGAGTCTGTGGTTTAACAGAGTATTTTGCAAATTCTAGTCAGGCCTATACCACCTTTTTCGCATTTTGCAATCTCCACACCCCCTTGAACCATTATTTCTTCCCTCATTCCTTAGCTATATTTATTTTTTAAACCCATAAATTATATCAAACTTCAGATCGCTACCATAAATGGAGAGCAGTGTCTTTCGCTAAGATAGAAGTAAAAACTTAGGGTGACTTCAATAAAAACAAACCACTTTTTTAAGAGTCTAGCCAGGTAACTCTTGCCCCTCCCAAGCTTCTAAGCCTGAGATCTGCGGTTTCTTGGTTGAGAAATAGAAGTCAGCAATTGTTAGGCATAAAAGTTGCACCTCGCACCAAACTGAGACGTTCTCGGATTGAAAGAGAAACGAAAGGGAATAACCTTTTCGCTGTGCGGTTCACGTTTTCCAATGTCATGTCTACGCCACTGAACAGTATCTGGGTACCATTGTGTTATGCATCTACCTGGGGTAGACAAAATCTTTCTTGCTGATAACTAAGCTAAATACTCTACAACAGTAGCAGTAGGGCGAAAAATACAAATTAAAGTAAGAATGTAAGTAAGAATGTAAGAGACGAACCCTGGAGAGAGGCGGGGAGAGATTCTGTAGCCCAAAGTCAGTTACTCTGACCCATTTCCCTCCTCATCCTCTCCAAGGGTGGGTCCAGCGCCAAGTCTTTGGGAGGTCATTTTAACAGAAGCCTTTTGAAGGCAGGGATCCTATCTTAAACATCCCAGCCTCTCCTGTACTTGGTGCAATGCCAGGCACCTAACACAGTAGATGCCCGTTAAATGATTGCACATAGTACCAACACCCAGTCAGCAGGCATAGGGCTCCTCCAGGGAGGATTCACGGTGAGCTCGCTGAAACCGCGGTCTTTTCTTCTGCTCAGGCCTTAGGTCTGTATGTCCTGATCCTGTAACTGTGGTCCCTGGCCAGCGGGACTGGGGGTTTTACTCAGGAAGCTGTGGCCCCTGGCACTCCTTAAAGGTGTGGGAGCGAATTAGAATGAATTAGCATTAATACCCCTTTGCTGACATTGTCAACTAGGCAGAAGGACTTTCTGTGCCTCAGTTGCCTAAGGGCTAGGCTGGGATTGGGTGACAGTTGGTCATGGGTGGAGGCCAGTTGGGTGATTTAGGGCAGGCGAGTTACCTTGTGCCACTTACATGAAAGGGATAAATGAGCATGTGCCTCCCCCCAAGTGTGGATGTTAAGAATGATTCGACAACAAAAAAGATTAATCAGCCCTTTACAAACAGTGACAATGGCATGTGACTAGTAGGATGGGGAAAGTTATGTTTCCTACAGCCCCTAAAAGAACCATTCAGAAAAATATCTGTGGAACAGGTCACCCTAGGTCATTCCCCACAAGAGAGGGCAAAGTAGGTAGATGGGTTTAAGGGCTGGGCATCCCTATTATACTTGATCGAGATGGGTACGTGGTCGGGGGGCGGGTAGTGAGGAGTAGACCCAGGTGAAAGAAACCTCATCACAGTGACCGCGGTAACGGTGCCGCGCCTTGAAATCCTAAGTTATAAAATACCTAAGCCTGAGCTTGCTTTATAGTCATATAATATCGTATACGTATTGTATATTGTAACATATTACAGATAATATATGTTCCAGTATACAGTTGTATATACAATATACAATTGTCCTTGTATGTTGTAACATATATTATCTATAATGTATTATGTTACAGTATACAATTGTATAGTACAATATTGTAAACATATTGTATATGTCTGGCTCCAAAAGAACAAAGGCTATTTTTAGCAGAAGTTCTCAAACTGGAGTGAGCAGGAGAATCACTTGTTCAAAACACAGATTCCCTAAGCCCTGTTCCAGAAGTTTCTGATTCAGAGGGTCTAGAGCAGTGGTCCTCAACCAGGGGGCGATTTTGTCCCCTGGTGGTGGTGGTGGGGGGGGGGGTGGGGAACACTGGACAAGGTCTGGAGACAATTTGGTTGGCAGGACTGGGGTGGAAGGGTCCGGCATCTAGTGGGTAAAGGCAGGGGTTCCTGCCAAACGCTGATATTGTACAGAACAGCTTCCACAACAAAGAATTATGGCCCCGAATGTCAGTGGAGCTGGGGTTAGATCATCTTCTGGGGTAAGGCCTAGGAATGTGCATCTTAACAAGGGCCTCAGGGGATTTGGGTGCAGGCAGGCAGAGCCCTGTCTGGGGAAGCCCTGGACAATGCCTGCTTTCTTATTCGAAGGCTTTGGCTGTCTGAGTTCCACTCTGCCTCGCTCCTTCATATTTAGGAAGCAGCTTAGACTTAACTCTCCCCATGAAGCTCTTCCTCATAAGCAAACTCTCTTCCCCCAAGTCCAAGTCTATTGCCCTCCTAAGTATACCTCCTGCCCCACACACATCACTTGCCTCTTTAATCGTCTCTCCCATGGGAATGAGAGTTCTTGAGGGCAGGGTCCAGGTCAGACCTGTCCTCAGCACCTAGGCAGGGGCCTGGCCCACACTGGGCTCAACAGTCACATGTTGGCTGGAATCTGTCTCAGCTCTAGTGACATCTCCCGCATCGAGTCTAAAGCTACTCCCTCTTTCAGACACTGTCACAGACCCTACTTAAACATGTCCGTGGAGCTTATCGCTCTGCAGTTATCTTGTGTGTTTGCCTGCTTTTCATTCATTCAACAAATATTATATTGGGAACCTACTATATGTCTTGTCCCTTCCCATCACTGGGGATGGAACAGTGAACAAAAGAGGCAAAGTCCCTCTTCCCAACAGAGCCTATATTCCAAGAAAAGAACTAGGACAATAAACAAAATAGAAACCTATATATAATGTATGTGATGTTGATATGACCAGTAGAGAAAAATAAAATAGAGAAATGGGACACTGTGTGTGTGTGCGTGCAAGTGAAAATTTCAAGTAAGATGGACCTCTGGGAGAAGGTGACATTTATGCAAAGACTGGACATCTGAGGGTGACATTTCTGCTCCCCCACCAGAATATAAACACTAAGAGGCCAGGATCTTCCCTTTCTCTGTAGCTTCTGTGTCTCTAGAACAGGCACACACATAGTAGGTGCTCAATAAATACTATGTAAACAAAACAAAGAGAATATGGGATTAAATTATCAAGGAGGCAGATGGGAGATTTTTTGCTTTTCTGACCATCCACGGAATAGAAGGAAGGCGGGAGGGGCGGGGGCGTTGAACTTGGGGTGGGGGTGGGGAGTACATCTTCGCGGTCAGATTAAGAGACTTGGGGGATGGAGGTCATTGCTGGATAAGGCGCCGTCCCCCTTCCCCGCCTGCCCGGAGCCGGAGCCGACCTAAGTTCTCACCTTCCGAATAAGTATTGTTAACGGCCCTGCAGGTCGGCTAACCCGCCCCCCCCCCCCCCCCCCCGCCCCTCGGCTCCCTTCCCAGCTGCGGAGTTTGGCCCTCACCCTGCCCCCCTTTCCTCCCCGCAACCCTGCGGGTCCTGCCCCCTCCCCCGCCGGTGTCCCCCGCGCCGGGGTGGGGGGGGCAAGTCCTCGCCCCAGCTAGGGGGGCGCCGCGAGGAGCCGCGGGCGCGCGGGGTCCCCGCCCCCAGCCCCTCTCCGCGTCGGGACACTGTCCCTTTAATAGACTCCCTCTGCCTGGCGCTCTGCGGCTGGGGAGTAAATTTCTCCCTGTCATCAGGTCGCGGGGAGACGAGGAGGAGGAGGAGTTTGTTAATGTTCAGTTTGTTCAGCGGGATCGATGTTTGCTGGAATCGCCTCGCCCTGTCTTGTGTGTGTGAGTGTGTGAGTGTGTGAGCGTGCGTGCGTGTGTGTGTGTGTGCGCGCATATGTGGGGGGTGTGAGTGTGTGAGAGGAAGCGCGAGTGCGTGCGCGTGTGTGTGCGTGTGTGTGTCTGTGTGTGTGTCTGCGTGCGTGTGAGTGTGTGTGAGTGAGTGAGTGAATTCCAGATTTTCTGTCTTTCCCAAACCCGCTCCTGTCCTCTCGCATATCATTCACCGACGGGAATCTGACAGCGGCCGCAAATCTACAGTGAGTGATCTCTCTCCCCCAGCGCGAATCCGCCATAGAGACCGGCGAGGAGGAGGAGGAGGAGGAGGAGGAGGAGGAGGAGGAGGAGGAGGAGAGGAGGAGGAGGAGGAAGAAGAAGAAAAAGAAGAAGAAACCACTACCTTCCCAGGATTGCCTTTTTTCCCCCTTATCTTTACGCGCGCGTGTGCGTGTGGCGCGTGTGCGCCCCTCGTCCCTTCCATCCGAACCCGGTCTTGGATGTTTAATAAAGAAATCAAGTGTCTCAACAGTCACCAAAAAAAAAAAAAGAAAAAGAAAAAAAAAACCAAAAACCAAAAATTTCCAAAAAAGCAAAAACAAAAAGAGAGAGAGAGAGAGAGAGGAAAACAAAATCCAAAACAAACAAACAAACAAACACGGCAGAACCAACCTCTGCTTCAAACCAGCCGGCACAAGCCACCCGTGTCTGCCGCCCGGAGAGGGGGGTCTCTGGCCCGTGGTGGAGGAGTTGCAGGGGGGATCGCCAGGGGGACAGAGGCCGAGTGACGCCCTAGGAGCCACCGGGCAGGAGGCGGAGGACACCCAGAGAGGCGAGCGAGCAGCGGGCCCCCGCGCGCGGCTCGGGGCTGGGGCGCCAGAAGTAGGACTGGAGCGAAGTAGAGCGATGCCAAGGAGGAAACAGCAGGCACCCAAGCGGGCGGCAGGTAAGAGACTCGGCTCCGCTTCGGGGCTGCGGGGCGCACCGAGCTCCTCGCCCGCCCTCCCAGCCCCCGGGTGCCCCAGGACGCCACCCCCTGAGCTGCGGGGGGAGTTCGCGCCGGGCGCCCCTCTCTGCCCCGCGAATAACCCCATCCCCTCTCTCTCCTTCTCCCATCTCCCAAATCCTCCCCTTTGCAGGCTCCGCTTGGGTGGGGGGGAAGCTGTCCCACCAAGCCTTCCCTCCTTAAACTTTTTTTTTCCTCCACCCTCTACCCCACCCCTAACTTTCTCCCAGTCTGTTTCTTGCCTCTCCGGCCAAAGTTGGGTTGTGGATTTGGGGTGCCGGGTAGGGAGACAGTCCTTGCACCCCCGCATCCCTCCGCGTGGTCAGTGCCAGTGGCTTCTGGCCTCGAGGGACAGCGTCTGCGCTCGCTGGGGTTTGGGGCGCCGAAGTGTGAGGCATGCCAGAGCCCTGGGCTGCAGGCTGGCTTTGGGGCAAGCAAGGAGACTAACTTTGATCGCCAAGGTGGAAAAAACCCACCCCAGGAAAGGAATGAACCTTTCAATGTGCTTTCTAAATATGCTTGGAAATCTAATCACTCTTTCTCTTAAAAAAAAAAAAAAAAGAAAGAAAGAAAGAAAGAAAGAAAGAGAGAGAGAAAGAAAGAAAGAAAAAAAAGAAAGAAAGAAAAGAAAAGGGAAAATGCCCAATAGAACATTGAAACAGCTCAGGATTTTCTTTGCCCAGAGAGAGTTGCAAACTTTGTAAATTGATTTGTAGGGTATCCCGTCTGAATCTTTCCTTACTAACCCCTTCCCCTCCCCCCAAAAGAGGAACAGGTTAATGGATCAGTACAATAGACCTTCTAAAGGATTTTTTTTTTCCTTTTGGGTTGCTTAATTGCTTTTTTAATAGTATGCTGGGGTTTTGTTTCTCGGAAGTGTAATATGAAAGTTCATTTTTCTCCTGCCAGACCCACCCACTGAAAAATCAGCTTTCCACTTGATTGCTAGTTTTGATTTGACATTTGATTGATCACCTGTCATCTCGCTGCCTTTGATCTATTCATTCTTGATATATATCAATAAATCACTCACCATGGTAACTCAGAGTACCAGTGACGCAAGCCTTGCCCTCTAGATTCAGAGTCAGACATGCACAATTATTATCTTGTTTGGCTTTTAATGTGGGCGTTTTTATTTCTTTGTGTCCTTCTGTTGAATCAGGGCTTTAGCAAAAAGCTGAAGTTCTTACCGCCCCCCCCCTTCTCTGTCTTTACTTTCATGCTTTAGGGGACATCAGTGAAGGCTGGTGTTCGGCAGACCCAAAACACATTTCCTTCTGTCGTAACGGGAGCGAAACATTAGGAAGAAGTTCAGTGGCACACTTTTGTAAACTTTATAAAGCCACCCTTAGAATAAATCCAAAGTTAGTTGCAAATCTGAGCAAAGTGGGTGTTTGCGTCTGAACAGCCTGGACCACCCAGTTCATCCTCCACCATGGCTTGGTTCCAGCATGAATGGCAGTCCATGTGCTTTGAAATATCCCCAGCTATCTTCCCTCCAGAGCGCAGAATTGCTTCCGTAACCACGCGTAGATTGGGTCAAATTGCGTGCGGAAATATCATGTATAAAGCTTTGATTCGTGTGTTTTCCAACTGTTTCCCAGAGAGCAAAATAATTGCAATATTCTTAGTGCCATATAACTCTGGCTACCTCTTTTGAAAACCGTTTCTCCCTCCTGCCCCTGTCCGTGTCTACATTTCAACCGCTTATTTGTTAAAACTTAAGATTGTTTTGCAATCTGACAGCATTGGGGTGTGCACTGGCCTTCCAGACCCAGGAAAAGTAAGCGTGCTCCTTCTAGCTCTAACAACCCAAGTTTTCGTGTAGCTAGATGATTAGAGATAACGTCCTTATTGTCCCAAAAGAAAACTCTGGGCAACAGTCCAGCAAGAAGTGATACTGCCCTGAAAATTACTCTTTTTTTTTTTTTTTCCCCCTTGTTGTTCCGGTAAAGGCCATCAACAACTAGGCAGTAATTTAAATTACCAGAATGACTGGACATGTCTCCTTTGGTTAGCTCATTACAAAAAGTGCATTGCTCAGAATTGCACTACTTTGATTATAATTATCCTCTGATCAATGAGGATCCAGGTGTAGTAACATAATGCTGTATCACATTATTTAAATTAGATCCTTTTCATTAAGCTGGTATCTATTGGAACTGGCTTGTCTATTTACTGTAGTGTGTGTGTGCGTTTGAAAGTTATGACTCTAGTTTCAGTTCACTAGCCTATTGTATTCCTGGTGTCTTTATGTTTGTTTTCATGGCTTTATTATTTTCACTGAAGAAAGCAGAAACCCTTGTCAAGCTGAAAGGGAATCATTCCTACTGCATGCAAGGAGGCCCTTCTTAGAGTATTTATTTGCTCACATATGAATAAAACAGATTTTTTTTTATGCGATGTTTCTTTCCTCCAAAGTCATCGGTGCTGTCTTCCGTTGTAGCTGAGGTGGCGATCCATGAGCAAAGTTAGCCACTTTGGGATTCTTTAGGTAGTTGGTCATGAAGGGAAAAGAACAAGGTGGGTTCCAGGATTGTGTCCGTACTAACTTTTATCGCTGCCTGAAATTAAACGCAATGCACAACTGTAAGTAATTACTCCCATGGACTGATGTTGAAAGCTTGATTTCTAGCTTGATTAATGAATAATGTAAGATAGAAAAAGCCTGTGAGTGAATCAGAGCTGAAACTCTTTCCCAAGAACTGTTCGAGGCAATTTGGTTTCTTTGCATTATTAGTTTTAAGTTCCATGGTTCAGGGAATCAGTTACAGAACTTTCTAATAAAGCAGGTATGCAGATAGAATGAACAAGATGATATTATAAGTGATGGGGAATCTCGGTCTTTATTTGTTTTGTTCTACCCACCCCACCTCCCCGCCCCCCCCCACCGCCTTAAAAGAAGGGATGTGAGGTAGGCAGTTCTCTTTAAGGAAACAGCTAAGTCAGAACATTTCCCTCTGTTTCCCTCTGAAATGTCATTCTTCCTGGCTTTCTAAAGCTATGCTTTTCCACCATACTATTACTTCGGGCAAGAAAAAAAAAGTTCAGAAAACAGCCTGTGGTACCCCAGGGGTTTGTGTATGTGTGAGTGTGTGTGCTGGCTTCCTTGGATGTATATTTCCCTCACCACTAAAATGCATCCACTTTTACCTGAGAATATTGTGGGATTTTCTATCAGCATCTTTCCCCCCTCTCCATTTTAGGGCAGATAGAGAAGATGGCAGAAAGGTAAAACAAAACAGAGCAGTGTTTTGATTTGTTTGTATTTTGCAGGATTCAGCGTAGTTAAAAATTTTAAATTGCAGACTTACGCTGCAAACCCTTCTATTTTCTACAATCTGTCATAGCCTCTGTACACAGACATGTGTACTACGTATATTTTATTTTACCACCCTGAACTATGGTTTTTATATAATGCCAGCCAATTGTAGTCGAATGCACGATCTTTGGGGCTTGTGAATATCGAATGTACGCGTAAGTTGCAGGATTCTGCTTCTTCCAGCCCAAAGAGATTAAATGTCTCCTTCTTGCTGACTCTCCTAAACTATCTGATAATCCAGATCTGAGGAAAGTCTCGCAGGGAAGAATGGCTCCCTCACTTTATTTTGTTTATTTAATATGGAGATGAATAATGCAGATTTTGTTTTCATGAATGTCCTTGTGTGGCAGTAAACATTAGACTATTAGCAATCATTACTTAAAAGTTACAATTTGCACCTTAATGGCATAGCTTATTTACATGGGAAACATATTCATCAGGGACAGTTCTGAATCCTGCAGTGGAGTGGGAGTTGACCCCAGCGATAGCCTTTTCAGCCTACTGAGAGCTGGTGCCTGGGTGAACCCACTGAGGTCCTAGCAATCTGTACCAGCAGGGTGGGGAGGCGGCAGGCCACTCACGGTGAAGTTCACGTTTAATTTACTGGCAAGTGGGATGGGATTCCAGGGAATAGGAATCTGGGTAGAGTCGGGACCCTGGCACTCTCACTTTATTTAAACATACTTCAGAAAGACAAGTTCACATCTTGCAGATTTAAATACTGCATGCTATAGACCCCATTCACTTACCCAAACAGCACGTTCTTAACAGATGAATGGAAAAAATAAACACTCACACCCCCAGAGGGGCGCAGCAGCACGAACTGTTGTGGCTCTTCTTGTTATTTAAGACAGATCCCTGAAAAAGGAAGGACAGGTCCCACGGAAAACCGCATCCTGCACCCGAGCGTTTTGGATGGAAATTGATTACTTAAGTGGTCCCTTCCCCAACTCCCTTCCTGATTTCCTTCTCCCACTTCTCACCTCACCCTTAAAGACCCAGATTGAATGGGACATCTCAAAAGCCCATTTGTTTTAGGCATTTATTGATTTCATTTTTAATCTGCCATATCAGGACACAATACATTAGCCCTAATCAGCAGATTGCAAGTGACAGGGAGTTCTAGTGGAAGGTAGGGAAGGGGGAGGGGGCTCTGAAGAAACTTCTGCAGGATGAAAATCTTCTTGAGGCTTGGGGGTTGGAGATTGAAGGCTACTTTTGAGGAGGGTAGAAACGTTCCTCGGAACTACCATGCATTTATTTTTCTGCCACCTTACGCTGATTTTTCTCCCAGTCACCTCGGTTCTGTTGCTACCGTTTGGGAAACCTTCACATCCAACAAATACCTCCTAGGCATCTTTAGCAGGTCTGTGCCTGGAAGCACCCTGCCTTTTGTCACATTCTCCAACAGAGGCTTATGCTTTCGTTTCATCCCAGGTGACGCCTTTGACGGAATTTCTCCAAGCGGATAACGTACCTGGGTTCATCTATTTCTCTTCCCACTGGCTAGGGGATTCTTCTCTCACTTGAGCAGGTTTTAAAGGGGCACTGCGCCTGGCATTATTTAAGGCCATTGAAACGATACACTTCTGCTTCTCTGCAGCTCAGCTTAGGAAAATCAGCCAGGAAGAAAACCTGTTCGTGTTGGTGCTGGGTCTGTAATTAGCTAACATGAGTTAAATGACCAGACTAGATCTTCCCTTCCGTCACTGTATGCTTACCATCAATTTTATTTAGGTATGTCAAGGTCTGGGAAGACTGTGCCACTATTTCAGAGGCGTGTCTGCGCGCACCCAAGTTCCCTTTAAAAAGCACAGGATGGCCTAACAAATTCTATATTAAGACCAGGCATCCACAGAGTATCATTTTTGTTTGATGCAAAGTCAGTTGGAAATACATTAAACTAACAGAGAGGGTTGTATCGCTTCCCTGAAGCACTGCTTTTTCATTACATATTTAATTACAATCAAATCGAGCGACTTTTATAAAAAAAAAATTACAGTGGTATTAAAAGAAGCTTGGCACACAAATAATTTTATTGCTTCGCAAGTTGAGACTGCACTTCTATTTTTATTTACGTGGGAGAAATTTATTTTCATTTTCTAACGTGACAAATACATAGTATATTTTCCTGTCGTCTGTATCAGGGAGATCCAATTCTCCTGCCTTCTTAGAGCCTGTTCATCCTGGATGTTTTTACATCCATTTTTCAGTAATTGGTAACAATTTGTATTTTTTTTTTATTATTTTGAGTTTTATAAATTCCATTTCAAGTTAGAAATTCTCCTGTTCCTTAGGGTGACCTTTGGTGAGCAGCTCTTTGATTATAAATGAGCTTAGTCATTCTAGCCACATAAGAAACAACCTCATTGAGAGGGTTTGCTTGATTGCCTGGATATTGCAGTAAGAAAAAACAAAACAAAACAAAACAAACAAACAAAAAAAACACCATATATTTACCCGCCTGTATCATAGAAGCCGATTTTCACTGGATTTACCATTTCTTTCTTTTTTTTTTTTTTTTTTTTTTTTTTTTGGTATTACTGACCTTTCAGTCACTCGTTTGTTTTAGGTGTTGCAATGCTAATTGAAAGGTAGTTTCGAGAAACACTGGTCTCTAAGAAATGGTAATAAAAATTCGGTCCTTTCACAGCCCATATATCCACTTCCGGACTATGCGAACTCACGGGAAAGTGTCTCCGTAAACACATGGTTTGGGGTCTGACTTGGACACCAGTCTGGAGTGTCCCCAGTGGGGTGGTTTCCCCCCCTCACTTCAACAGGGAGACCTTCATGAGGGTGTAGGACTTAGGTCCCCTCTGAAGACTTTGTCTGCATCACAGACACACAGAATAGGAATCTGAGAGGCCAAGTGGGAATTGCTGATATGTTTGTTTCCAAAGCAAACTCTGTGGGTGAAGTGATAAAATAATTTGAAGAGACTTGAAAGTCATTAAAATGGTTCTGTAGAATTTTCATGTGTTGCCTCTGAACCTTTTGCATTTCCTCTGCAGAAAGAAAAAAAAAAAAAGATGCCCTCTGGGCATCCTCCAGTACGCCATGATGCCAAAGCGAGGCCTAAAATTGGTTAAAATTTTAGAAATTAAAATTCAGGAGGCACTGTTATTAATATATCGGTATTTTTAGAGGTAATGAATTTAGAGAAATTAGACAGGAAAAAAAAAAAAACCTGGATCATATTTGAAAGCATTTGTCTTGAATTTTTCTAAGAGTTCCCTTTCTATCCGTGTTGTTTAAAAACAACAAAAACAACAATTTCAGTATCGTCATACCTACTCCTCAACCTTAAACAGGGTCTACCTAATAAAGTTCTCTCTGGATGGACCAGGACACAGGACACCGTAGCACACGTCCCTGTTTGCAAAATAGCTTCAGAAACCCAAACGTGGGCACACAAAATAATAGTAAAATCTCGACAGGTTATTCTAGCTAGCTCAGGGTTCAAGATCGAAAACTTTGTTCGGCAGGGTAAGAAAGAAAATAGCAGTGCATTTTAACTACACATCTCCCCTTGGCACATGAAAAGTTGCAGAGCAGGGAAGATTTTTAAGGAGCTTTTTAGCTCTTTTGCATCTCTCTCTCTCCAAAGACTAATTTAATTGAAAAGCTGTAGTGTCCATTTATGCTAAAGGAAAAGCCTCATGTTTCCATAAAGCTGCCATAATGCTAAGGTGGATTTAAAAAAAAAAAAAAAAAAAAGACATCGTTCTGCAGTTTCTGTTAGTACAGAAATTAAGATCACGGGTCTTAATTAGTTGAGTGCTTTCAGAACTGAATGAATACTCTGAAATCACCCCTGAGCTTTCTTCTTAAAGCTCCATCTAAGTCATTTCTATGGAAATTACCCAGTTTAGATATTAAGGTGGGCAGAACACAGTTATTGTTTTTAATGAAAATAGTTACAAAGGGCAGAAGGAGATCAAAGCTGTTGTCAGCGGCCATTCTGTTTGTCATGAATTCGGAAGAAACTTCCCAAACGCTTTCCTGCATCACGAAAAATCCATGAAATCTGGTGACGCGGACAATTCAAAAAGGACACGGAAGGTCAAGGTGTTCTATAAGGGAGAAGTGACTTGGGTAAGCCAGAGCAGCGGCATGTAAATATTTCTATACAAACTGCAAAGGGCTTACTTTAAATCACTTGAATTTATCAGGTTCTTAGAATTTTCTATGTATTTAGAAGCCCCTTTCTCATAGGCCGGGGGAGATATGAATAGCTTCTGGGCCAAGAGGATACTGTAGAGAAGAGGTAAATCTACTCTAGGCATTCGGTACCGTTTGGTACAGAAGAAATTCCGAAATGAAAAGCTATAAGCTTGTTTTATATGAGAGCTGCCTTCGGCTGGTTTCCTTTATTAGGAAGTTGGGTCCATGGCTTTGTGCTTCTTTTTGTTTTCCCTCTTGAGGTTAGGTTTGAGACTGTGGATGGGGCCTTAGAACAGGAGGAAGTGACTTGGGTAATGGTTCCAGCTTTGCCCACACTCATTGTGCGGCCCTGAGCAAGCTCGAGAGAGAAACCTTGTTTCAGGGGTAAGAACGTGAGTTCAGGAGTCAGAACGACCCAAGTTCAAATCCTTAGGTCTACTCCTTTTCTTTGCCTTATAGATTTGGGCAAGCCGCTCAAATCTCTGCTCCCCACCCCCCCCCCCCACACACACACTTTTCAACCTATAAGATGGGGGTAATCATAGTTCTTCTTAAGGCCCAGGTTTTTTGAAAGGATTATATGAGACTGGGGCTGAGAAAGTGCACTGAAACTATTAGGGGTCAAACCTGACAGTGTATCTTCACCCTGAATAGCCAGACCATGAAGCATTTACACCAGAAAGGAAAGGAGCAACCAACAACTATCGTGAGACTAGGAGGCCGGGGCTTGAAAGAAGTCAGACATGGGTGCATTTTGGTTTTTAAAACTGGAAATCCAGTCACTGAGTAGGGTTTTAGCCTTTTCTGAAAATGAAGAGGGAATGGTTGGAGCCCCGTGCCAGCTCAAAAGAATATTTCTTTCCCAGTAGATAGTAATTATAACACTAGCAGCAACAACTATAACAACAATGGCAATAACGATACCTCCCACTATGGAGGTGCTTATTATATATACCAAGCACTTTACCGAGTGCTTATATTTCATTTATTTAAACAGCAGTTATTTCTTGAGTCCCTACTACGTGCCAGGTTCTGTTCTGGTCACCTGCTTCCCGGGGAAGGAGGCAGGGGCAGTGAATAGGATGAATAGGGGATCTTACCCTCCAGGAAGGGGAAGCAGGAGAACATACAAGTAAATTAACAAAGAAAAAAAAAGATAAATTTCATATAGAAAAGAAACTCCATGATGACAGTGGTTTCATAAAAGCAAAAGTTGAAGAGTGGGAGTTTGGCAATACAAGTGTGGATGGCCAGGGGAGAGACCTGTCCCAGGGGGGACGTCTGAGCCAAGTTTTATCCTTCTAACATTCTCATGCATTAGATGCCAGTGTAATCCCTATTACTGATGGCGATCTGAGAAACCTGCAGAGCAGCCCGTTCAAGGTCATGCAGTGGCCAAGCTGGGTTTTAAACTCCCTGCTTCCAAAGCCCATACACTTAATCTATTGTGATATTTTATCTGGAATAGCTATAGTCATTTGCCAAGGAAGGGCCCCGTTCCTATTATTCTTTCCCTGCGTCTGTTGTGAAGTCTAAGCCTGCGGGGAGGGTACTGAGAACATTGACGGAGGATGCTGCCTTCAGTGGCATCTCCAAATAGAATCTCGGGCCCTCTCCCATATATGAAGTCGGTTCTTTCTTGAGGGTTCCTTCATGTGTATGGATGTGCATTTGTGCATTCATTCATTCAACAGATGTTGACCTGCTCACCTACTGTCTGCCGGGCATTGATCTAGGGGCTGGTGTATCACAGCAGAAAAGCCCATGCCCTCCCACAGATATAATTCTTTTAAGACCAGAAAGCTAATACACAGATAAATATATAATACAACATTAAATAGTTCTAACTGCATTTCATAAAAATCCACTAGCATTAATGGAATGAAGAGGGATGGGAGGGTTGCCTTTTTATACAGGCTGGTCAGAGCTGGTATTCCTCAGGTGCCAACACTTGACCAGCCCTGCACAAAAAGCGAGGAACCAGCCGAGCACAGATCTGGGAGACATGTTTCAGGCGAATGAAGCAGTAAGCACTTATGATCAGAATTGACTTGCCTCTTTGAGGAATATGTAGGGGCCCAGTGGGGCCAGGGCAGGTTAAAATGGGGGAGGAGGTATAAGGAAAGAGGCAGGGGAGGTGGGCGGGGGCAGGTCTGGTGTGGCTTTCCCTATATGGGTCTCAGTGTGAGGGGAGGGAGGGTTTCCAGAAGGGAAGCGATGTGATCCATTTGGGTGTTCAGCAGAACATAGGTACTTGTTGTGGCCAGTGGATTGGGTTCAGTTTGCCCCCCTGGCCCCTCAGTGATGGTGAGTGGGATGGTCAGAACCATGGAGGCAGCACATGGAGATAAAAGCACAAACCCAGCCTTTATGGAGGGATTGCCCGGTGCCTGGTCAGCCAAACGGGGGAGGCTGTTGAAAAGTAAATGTTAAGAGCCAAGCCGATCGGGGATGGGGTCGCAGGGCTTGCCTATTTAACTGGCCCGCAGTGTTTGAAGGGAAGCTCCTTAACCTTGCTGCCCTCCAAGTCCTCATCTGTCGAGTGGGCACAGGATATCTCTCGCCTCCCGTTGTGGTCAGGACGGTCAGGTAATGCGACGTAGAGAAAACCCTCGGTGCAGTCCCTGGCACGCACACAAGATCTTTTTCCTAAACGCTCATGTTGATTCTCCTTCCTGTTGTTATTTTTTGTCTGTAGGGATTCTAGGGGGAAAAAAATCTAGGCTCTTGAATTAGTCCTTGGTACCTATTAGGCACTAAATAAATATTTCCCGATGAATGAATAAATGAGGCTGTAAATAAAGGAATAAATACTTTAATTAGTGTACTACTTTGTATACTAATTAATTACTTTTGAGTAGAAGGATCTCTTTTACACATCTAACATTTTTTTTTGGCAGACCTAGGTACCAATCATGATCAGAACGGCACTCTGAATATTTATCAGTTAAAAAAATACTAATGACAAAAAGACAGTGATTTTGGTAATGAACTTGCATTTTGTTCATCATGACATCATCTGCCTTCGCGCGAAGAGCAGGCATTTTGCCTTTTTGCAGTAAACAGTACGTATTCATCTCGTGCACAGTGCTTGCTGCCGATATGGGTTAGTAGCCTTCCTCATTAAGCCAAGACCCTCAGAGGGAGGGTCCCTGATGTTGGTGAAGGGGCTGGGGATCCTCATTTCTGACCCTGAGCTGGACCTCTCCCTCTGCCCTCCAGGTGCGCAGCCTCCCAGGGTTGGGCAACTGCCCCTCCCCCAGGGCAAACCTGTGCTCATCCCCTCAGGCCCCAGGAGAGGCGGCAAATCTTAGGGGTTGTTAAGCTAATGGGAGAAGGCTACAGGCTGTTTCCTGGTAACGCCTTCTCCACTTTTTAATTGTCACCTTCAGATTAGTGTCTGGGAGAGGGGAGAAGGGAGGCTGGCTGGTGCCTGTTAAGGTGTATCTCAGGACAAAGGGATTTGGGATCTCGGTGGCGAGCAGGTGGGAGTTTGGGCTGCCTGCCTTGAAATCTTTATTTAACCGATGTTACTGACGGCACCGCGGGAGGTGCTGGAACCGGAGGCTTGAAGGAAGTTGACAAAGGCCTGCCTTCTTGAAGCTTCCATTTAGTGTGGCAGACAGAGATCCCAGACAAGTGAGCGGGTGCATGTGGTCATATGCCAGTGTGTGGCGTGTGCCCGAGAGAGGCCCAAAGGCGGGCAGGGCGTAGGGCACCAGGGGAGGGGGCGCCGTCTTGGATGGGAGGGCCAGAAAAGGCCTCTCAGTGCAAGTGACATTGCAGCTGGGTTCTGAGGGACGTCGTGGGGAGAGAAGCGCCCCCCCCCCCCAGTGCCCACTGGGAACACGTGTGACCTTGTGGGTCAGGAGCAAGGCGGGGGCTGGAAGGCAGCAAGGTGGCCAGGGTGGCGGAGCCTGGAGGAATGGTGCGGGTCCCCACAGGAGGACAGGCCACCGCCAAGCCTCTAGGACCCAAGACCTCTAAGGAGCTGTGCCCTGGGGGGGCGGGCGTGCTTGGGAGACAGGATCTGGCTTTGGTTTTTACAGCGTCCTTCTGGCTGCCTTGTGATGTATTAGAGAGCAAGGCTGCAGGCAGGTTGACCGTGTAGGAGGCCCCTGTGTCAATCCGGTCCAAAGCTGCTGCTATCTTGGACCCGACCGATGGTGGGGAAGGTGAGAGACTCAGTCCAAAGTTGGACAAGATGTGCAGAGGATGGCAGGTGGCCGTGGCGTATCCTGAGAGGTGTGTCTGAAATACCGGCCTGGGTTTATCCTATTAATTCTAATTTCCTCATTCCTTCGTTTATTTCTCCCCTGTAGTTATATACCAGGTTCTTACTGAAAATTGTCAAGTCTATCATTCTCTGAGCCAGACTGGAAACAAGGGAAAACGTTTGAAGGTGCATTGATTCTAGAATTGACTGTAGAGGGGGAAAGGGCCCTCTTCCAAGCACATTTCGTGGAGTCCTGGAATCGCCTTTCCCCAGCTCCACACACCCGTCAGACGACACAGTGTCAGGGCAAGGGGGTGACCCTGGAGTCGATTTCTCTCCAAAGGGTCACTTCCTCCCTGTGTGACCTTAGGCACTTTTACCTCCCGGACTTCCAATTTCCTCATTAGCAGAATAGACCTGATAGAAGAACTCATCTCATGGGGTTTTTACAAGGATTCACCGAGACAAATCAGAGGGCGTGCTTAGCACAGTGCCCTGTACAAGGTAAGTGGTCAATACATTTTAGTCATTACGGTAACAAGTTAATAAACCTCTCCATGCCTTGATTTCCTTATTGGTAACGTAGCGATCATACAACCTCCCCCTTGGGTTGTTGGGGAGCACAGTATGAACCCCTGCAAAGCAGTTAGAACAGTGCTTCACACATAGTAAGTGCTCGATAGTCATGACCGCGAGTCTGAGCTCATGACCGTGAAGGGACCTGCCTTCTGTCTTACCTGCCTCCCGTCCACAAAGCCTGGCACGTAGCTGGTGCTCAATCAGTGTGATTTGATAGAATGAATGATGGGGGCATGGTGACTGGCAGTCACAGGGAGAAAACCCCAGGAGACAAAATTGCGTCTCTGTGGGGAGGGGCCAAACAAGACCCCTGACTGGTAGGCCTGCCAGAGCTTTCTGCAGGGTTTCAGTGAGCAAAGCAAGCCTATTCCTGAAGGCTTTTAAAGCCAGAGCTGCTCCGTTATGGGCGGCCGTACCACTGGTGGTAAATAGTTTTAAGCAGCACGGACTCACGCACTAAGTGCAAATGATGTTCCTTTTCCAACACTGTTTTCAACCCCTCTGATTTAATCAAGAAGCAAGTCTTAGTTGGTGTTAGCCTGCCTTAAACAGCTGTCTCATGCCCCTTTATCAGAGAGGGTAGACCTTGAATTCAGAGACTTTTTCAAGTAACGCTTGGATTTTCCTTTTCTGATCGTTAACGGCAAATGATGCTGGGTTTTCACGGACTGTGGGGACATAAATTTTCATTATAAAATAAAATTACATGAGGACATTAAAGAGGGAGTCGCTGTAAGGAAATATATAGAGAAAGCAATAGTTGGGGCAGGGACTTGCACAGACCGTGAGGATGGGGCAGAATGACTAGCTGGGAGGACCCTGTGGTTGCCCAGGACCCGGACAGGGCAGGGGATTCATGACCCAGATGTGCCCAAAGGCTGCCAAGTCGCATCTGGGTCAAAGGAACACCCGGAAGACAGAGGCTTTCAGTAAAACTTCAAAACACTTTGAACACCAGAAGGAACTCCTCCCCCCCGTCAGAACATCAGAGAGAAACACTGGAGAGCCTTTACTGGCCGAGGAAACTTTGCAGATACGGAGGAATTGGGAATAACGTTCTGGTTTGGCGTGTGGAATAGAGGGGTGGTTCTCGCCTTTACTTGGTGTCGTCTTCACTTGGAAAACCGGCGAAAGTGCAACCTTGCGGAGTCCCAGGCCGGGGCCAAGTAGTTCTCATTCCACAGGATGGGGCGGAGGCCCATGAATCTGTATTTGAAGCACCCACCATGGCTTTGAATTACAGGATATGCGGGTCTCTAATACATCACATGGCAGCCAGAAGGATGCTGTAAAAACCAAAGCCAGATCCTGTCTTCCCCTCTCTTCCTTTTTCTACTCTCTTTCTCTCTCTCCCTCCCTCCCTCTCTCTTCCAATTCGGAATGCCAAAACATTTAAAAAATTATCCAAGGAGATCCATATCCACTTTTGGCTTTTAGTCAACAGAAAATATATAAGCACTCTCTCCTTTCAGTCTCTTGTGGCAATCGCCTAGGTTTTAGAAATGGGGGGACCACTTTCCCTGATGCCTTTCAACAGAGAAATGCATCCATTCGCTCATCTATCTACCTAGTCATAGCACGGAACATCAGAGCCCAGAGAGTCCTTCAGCTAAGTTGAAAGACAAGCAACGCAGCCAATATAGAACAGGGGCCCTGTCTGCCCGGGAGTTGGCCGGCACCCTAGATACCAGAGTCAAGAGACAAGAAGGAAACACAAGGAATCGCCCAGAGCTTGATTTTTTTGTTTCTTACAGTCTCTGAAATTCCCGAAACGCTACAGAATGGGAGGGCAGAAAACCTAGCTTTTTTCTTTGGTGCCTCCTTCACCATCTCATTCTGTTTCATATTTTCTCCTACTTTCCTCAGTGGCTCTTCTCCTTCATCAATTCCCTCTTTTTTCTTTCCCGGTTCCTCCCAACAATGAGATTTCTGAGCCCTTTCTGTCTGTCATCTGGGCTTCCGTGAGCAAACGGGACCAAAATGATGATGGCGGTGACGAGGAAGATGATGCCAGTCCTAACTGTCGCTGTCATAATGCAACAGTGACCGTCAACCTAGTCAACATCATACCGTCAACATAAAATACCGCTTGTCGACCCGCATGATGCCAAACCAGAAAGTCTACCCTTATTAGTTAACATTTACAGAGCATGGACTTCATGCAGGCCATCTACATAAAGTCTCTCCCGATGACATCCTGAAGGCCAGATAGTGTTATTATGGGCCGATTGAAGAGATGAGAGAATTATCGAATGACAAATAGCTTGAAGATCACATAAGCTTCCAAACAAGACATTGAAACCCGGCTCTGCCTACCAAAGGCCGAGTACTCAGACACTGTGTTTCATTGCTTCTCACGGTATTTAATGCTCAATAGCTGAGCATCACGTAAATAAACGTCCCCAGGCTGGGAGAGAGACGTGCAGCCTAAGGGCGCGAACTGAAATTTAGGGTTTCTTCCAGGTTGAAGTCAGTCGGTTGTGGCAAAGAAAAAAATAAATAAATGGAGGGCATCATTCTGCTTATCTCAATCCAAAGCACCACCTTTAAAAGTTGAGCCTAGGGCGCCTGGGTGGCGCGGTCGCTTGAGCGTCCGACTTCAGCCAGGTCGCGATCTCGCGGCCCGTGAGTTCGAGCCCCGCGTCGGGCTCTGCGCTGATGGCTCAGAGCCTGGAGCCTGTTTCCGATTCTGTGTCTCCCTCTCTCTCTGCCCCTCCCCCGTTCATGCTCTGTCTCTCTCTGTCCCCCCCCCCAAAAAAAAAAGTTGAGCCTATGAAGATGAAAAAAGAAAAAAATATATATATATATATGATTTTTGAAACCTCTTGAGCTTTCCACATGCCACAATGGCATTTCGTGAGTTTGATTAAACAGAAGGAGGAAAAAACCATGAAAACCACGATCACAGAAACACGAAAACCACGAACACGGTCCATCTGGGGTGTCTCAATAAGTGATCGTGCTCGTCCACTTCCTACAGCATCTTTGCGGATGTGTCCTGAAATCAGACGCTGCTCATCTGTTCTCCATAAATCTCTTGTAGGCCCCATGACTCCTCCTGGCCATCAAAAATGTGGAATACGTGCAATGATGCTGGCCCGTTATTTATTTTAGCAAATGAAAAGCTGGCCTCCCAGATTTCCCGTTTAGCGCTCCTCATAATATTTATGGTCAGGGTCTCTAAAGGTGTTTCTTACTTGTAAGTATTTAATTATAGGTGACATTTAAATGATTACTTTGAAGAATCTGAAAAAGAGATGATTGTGAAGGTCGAGGGGCTTGGGTCTCAGAGGGAAGATGTTGCTTACAACAGAAATCATGATAGGATCTTTCTTAGGGGGAAGAAAAGGAAACCCCTAACAATTATTTGTAGTTGTTGTTGGTTGTAGGTTTTGTGGATCTGTTTGTTGGTGGTGTTGTTTAATTTTTGAATGCGGTGGCATTTTGAAGCAAGTCTTGTAATAACACAGTTTGGCAAACTGCCTCGCTCTCTGATTTGAGGTTATTTTAGTAAGTAATGGAATGAAATAATCATCTTCTTTTATTGTCTTTAATGTAGACATTTTCATTATTAATATTGGATGGGGATAGTCAATCGTAGAGAATAAAAGGAAGAGCTGTCAATAATAAGATGAGCGTTTTTCACCGGATGAGTAAATTTCGGATAGAAAGGAGTTAAACTTTACAGATAAAGTTATATCACTTTTGAACACCAATCTTAAAATTTCTGTGCCTCAGTCCTGTAAATAGGCATAAAGGAGAGCAGTGACTTGTAAGCACCATTATGAGGGTTTTTAAAAGTAGATCCTTGTTAAGTACTTAGAACAGTGTTCCATGATAGTAAGTGCTCAGCAGATACTAATATTTCCCCCCACCCTCCCTCTCTCCCCAGAGGCAGGCACTATTCAGACTTTGGTGGACATATCCTCCATTGTTTATAATTCTGCCTGCATATATATGTAGCGAGGGGCATTATTGTCCTTCTGTATATGTTTAATATTTTTATGCAAATATTTTTTACACTATGTATTGCACATTGATTTTTAAGTCTGTGTGTAGACTCTATCCAAGAATGTAGATAGGCAGCTAAAGAAAAAAAGAGGGAGACAGAGAGAATAGATTTAAAAATACAGTGAATTCCTTTTCATATGCTTTATAATATTCTACCATAAGAATGTGTATTTTTACACACTTATCAACTCCTCTGTTAATAGACATTTAGCATATTTTTAAAGTTTTCATTATTACGTACAATCCTGTATTGGATATTCTTAAGAATTTTTACAATTGTCACATAAATAATTGATGCAGAGAAAAACAGTTGTGAGAATTTTACTGCATTTAGCAAGAGATTCAGTTGATAAAAGTAAACGTTATGGAAACAGCTAGTATTTCTTACTTTGAACCTTCTTGGTGTCTTTCCTGAAATATACACTTACCTTACCAAAAATTTAACTGGCTCATTTGCACCTAGTAGGCGCTTGTGAAATGTTTGCTTGAAGCAAGTAAACTGAATAAATAAAATACGTCAGTAATCCCAATAATGCGCGAGACTCAACCATCAACATGGCTTGAATCTCAGGTACATCCAGCATGAGAGCATTCGTCGTCTTGGGGTGGAGTGGGGAGCACAGAGACGTTAAAAGGGAAGTGTGAATAGCATAAAAGAAATTGCATTTGTCCTCAGGGGGTGTAATCGATGGAGCTTCGAGTCGGACAACCGTTGCCATCCAGATCCTGGAATCCATGGGGTGTTAAACATGGGTGGGCTGGGTTAGGAACGGAAGGACCCTGGGATTTTGTTTAGAGGTGTTACAAGGTGAACCTTAACAGTAGTCAGTTTGGCCGTGTGGCATGTTAGGCAGTCAGACTGACCTTTAATGCAGTTTAGCAAACATGTAGCGAGGCAAGCTGCTCAGTCCTGGGGGGAGAAATATTAATAAGGTAGGACCTCAGGATCTGGAGGGTCGATGTTGGTACCAGATGCTTTTCACAACCAAGATCAGCATCGTCCTTAGAAGTGTGTGTTGTGAGCGTGTTTTCTTGTGGGGGTGAGTTGTGATTGTGTGTCTTTTGTGTGTGTCATGGGTGTGTGTTTCACATATGGCGGGATCACGTATGCTTTGAGTGTTAGTGTGTGTGTCTGGGGGCAAAGAGCGAGTGTAGAAGGACCTTATTGTGCATGAGTTTTGTGTTGGTGGTGGACCTCGTCAATGCAGATGCTCACGCCGAGGCTGACCTATTAATGGAATCAACGACAAAGCCCTTGGGGATTTTCCCCGTGAACGTGAAGCCAGCATCACAGTGTTATTTCCCCAGGGGTCTCTCTGTGGCAATTCCCTGGGGGTTCTGAGAAACAGAACCATAGTTACACCTATGTTGCCTGCACAGGAAAATCAGCATTAAATTTGTAGGGTGTCAGTTGTGGCTGATGCAGGAAGGTAGGCTCTGCACGGGGACCATTTCGTTTACAGTGGGTGTTATTGTTGAATACCCGGATGAGTATTGAATGAGTGAATTGAATGAGTGAATTGAAGAGTCATCCAAGGTTCCTGGAGCCTTTGGAATATTTAGATACCTGCACGATTTGCGCCCACAGGGCTGAATATAGTGGATTCTCAGTAAATGTTGAATGGATACGCGAATGCACACACATCGCACATGTGAACGTTTGCTTATCTCTGAAGCAGGCTCGAAACCGTAAGAAAACAGTTCCCTGGCGGGGTTTTTGTTCTTCCTCTGTTGGTCCCACAGAGCACTTTGTCTGCTGTCCCTTTGGTTTAATTATTGTTCTTTGAGATCGGCACGACAGCCCTTCTGTTTACTGTCAAACTGCAGCCACAAATGGAGAAAGAAAGAACGAGGTGGGGAGGGGGGGAGCAGTCTCTCCAGTCCAGGTACGGGAACCTCCCCAAAGATACTGTCCCTTTACGGAGGCAAAGGGAAGGCGGAAAATTTGGGGCTCCGAGTTTCAAAACTTGCCAAACCCATAAACCAACAAAACTGCATTGCTGCTTCCATAAATGTTTCATAAGTTTTATCATCTTGTGACGACGGTTAAGCAAATGTGTGTCCTTTGAGGAATTATTTACTGGAAGCAAGGTTATGGCGTCAACATCTGTGTTTCCAATCACTTAGATGAAGAATGGATGAAATAAATCACGAGTAAGTTCCACAAAGTAACTTCTGTGTTATTATCTTTGGACAAGCAGAACATAAGTAACTCTTTTAGGTGCCCTCTCTTTTGGAATTTGGACTTTTTAGTTGTGAGGCTTCTCTCTTTTTTTTTTTTTTTTTTTTTATTCATTTCATGATCTTCAAAGAATATGTCTTCACTTTTTTTTTTTTTTTTTTTTTTTGGTAGAAAGTTACCATAAAAACATCCACAATACAAGTACTTAAAAATTTCTCTCAGGGAATCTGGCTATTTCAGCCAACATTCTCATTTGGGAATGGGCTAACAGTTCCAATATATAACATCCATATAATTTAACCTCATAAATTTCTTTTTTTCACAGTGATGTAATGGGGGGACTGACCTGGAGTTTGTAAACGTTCCCTGCTCACGGCATTCCCCCGGGCAACATAACATTCTAGACAGTGTTTTATGTGCCCTGATTAAAATATAACGTATTCTTGCATTTCCTGTGGACTGACCTGTTAGTACTCTAAGCAGAATATTTAAGGAACATGGAGATGTTTTCAAATGTGTAACAATGCACGGTATGAGGTGGGTTTTTTTTTTTCCTTTTTCTTTTTAAAACAATGATCTTATTTTCAATTTAGACCGTATTCCCCTGGGCACCCACTCCGCAAGAAAAGTTTTGTGCTCTGGTTTAACTTTTGAGTCTGCCCCAGCAGTCCGATAAACAAACAGAAATACTTGTTTGTACCTTCGGTTTGAATGCTGGGGCACGTACTGTGATCTGCTCTCCTGCAGTAGGGAAGGACTCGGGCAAGTTAGTGGCGAGTCCCCCAAGATAAAACAGTAGTGACGGAAACTTACAACATTCTTTACAAAAAGAAAAAAAAATTAATTAAAATAAGGGGAAGGGTTTCCTAGAGTTCCTGCATCATGAAAACAGCTGTGGCAGATAAACCACTCAGCAAAACCATTTGTGGATTGAGGTGTTTTAATTTTCTAGGGGAGGAACATGGAGTAAAAATAAAAGGCAGTTCTTGTTTCCAGAGGAGCAAAGGAGAATTTGTGGGGTGAGGGCTTGAGCGTGAAACTTTGCTGGTGGACATTGATGTTGCCTGTAGGTCTTCCAGGGCACGAACCTCGATCCGGGAATAACCTGAAAGAGACATGGAAACGACACGAGGGAAGGAGGGCTGGTTGGATCGATCAGATTCGTGGAAGATAAGTTCATGAAAGGGGTACATGTATTTGAGAGTCATTATTTTATTCATTCAGCAGGTATTTATTAATTTCTGTTGTTTTCAAGACCTTGTGCTGTGTGCCAGGACTATGAGGATAACGAAGGCATAGCCTCTGTGTTGACAGGTTAGTGATAGAGTACCCAGAACAAAGCCAGGGAGTCTTAACTGGATGGATGGATGGATGGATGGATGGATGGATGGATGGATGATCTATGACTCACTAGGAATTCAAGCTCATTTCTGTGTGTGTGTGTGTGTGTGTGTGTTTACTTCTGGGTCTAATTGTTGATCTGTCAAGATTTTATCCCAGGCAGCCCCTGGCACTTCCATCAAGGATGGATAACCTCTTCCAAGGAACCATTCCTGAGCCCAGGTCCCTTCTTGCCTGCATATCCTCACCCCTACTCAGCTCTTAGGGCAATAACTTTCTGTAAAGGTTTTTGGATTTGCCCTAGTTGGCTACACTGGATCTTTTTCACTCCTCACCATAAACTTTTCTCTGCTTTGTTCTCTGAAAGATCATAATCAGACTCGTTAATATTTACTAAGCCGTGCCAGGCACTGCCCCAGATCCCTTACACGTACGACTTCGTTCAGCTTTCCTCTCAAAACTAAGGAGGTAGGCACACTGCTCATATCCCCATTTTCCATGAAAACTGAGGCACAGAGCTATTAAGTGATACACTAACATAGCAAATATATAGTGCAACTAGAATTTAACCCCAGGAATGTTTGCCTCTAAGGGTGCACTCAGCCAGATTTTTAATGAATCATGGACTGGTGATAAATTATACCTCATCTGCATGACTCAACTGAGCCTCAGCCTTGGCACCTATAGGTACAGAGACCCAAGGGGTGGGATTGGGACAGGTCTATCTCTGAGACTCTTCCTTCCTTTTCACACACGGTGGTCGCAATGGAACGCTTTCCTTCAGAGGACCCCCAGCGAATAGGCTCCAGGGTTTACGTTGGCCCACATGGGTTTGCGTAGCCTTCCCCCAACCAATCACTGGCCTCTGACTGGCCGGCCTCGCTCATGTAGGCCCCCAGTGCTGCAGGACCCAGGAGCAGCTGGTGGCCAGTCACCAAAGCAAAACCAAGGTGGTATTACCAAAGTAAGGGAGACTGGATGCCGGGCCAACAGAGTCAAGAGCCTCATGCTGTATGCTCTGAAGGGTTACACCCCATGGCCTTGAACTCAGATGAAGATTCAAATCGAGGCTGTTGTTTACTTTCTGTCTGACCTTAGATAAGCTATTAACCTTCTAAGCACTAGGTTCTCAGTTTTGAAAATAATTACCCTGATACCATGTGGGGTTGCCACGGGGGTTATACAGATTGAGTACATAGTGTGTTTCATGCACACATGGCACATAGTAAGTGCTCAATAAATGTCCGTTAATGTGATGGTTATGGAGGTAACCATGAGAACTACCAGAATAATGTCTTTGGAGACGTTCATGCTTCCGGGCACATCGTGTAATAAACAGGCTTACCTAACATGGAGTTGGAGGTGAGCTTCAGCCCCCGGATTGAAAGAACCACATTGTGAAGTCTCGCTCACCATAGCTTCCTTTCAGTTAAGGCCAAAAGTCCTTGGCACCTTTCCTTTCCTTTCAGGTGTTGATTTATTTATTAATTGGGCAAAATGGGAATTGACGAGCCTGAAACGATAAAGACGCCCATGATTTTCTTTTTTTAAAAAAATGTTTTTGTACGTCAGGAATGAAGGATGTGGCGAGGTTGAACGGGAGAAAAATGACTATGTCAAAGCCAGCTGGGGTAGTGTCGCTTCCCCGCTTTCCCGGGGTAAGAAAGGGGGTCAGATGCGGGCATTCTGCAGTTGAGAAAGCGAGACTCTGCCTGCCTTCTTCTACTGCATTTGGGACTTGTTCAGAGACTAGCTGGTTGGATGGCAAGTTGCCTTCTTGCAGAAAAACTGACATAACAAACAGGCACTGTGCGTTCAAGGTTCAGAGAAGCCTTTCCTCCTACTTTATTCTCCTGCACCGTGGTGTTTCTGGGCTGCTGACGTAGGCGAAGGAATCGCTGTGTTTATGTGAGTATGTGATGCTCTACCAGCAGCACACGTTTGCTCGTGGCTGAGTTATACGTGTATCCGAAGCTATGGGTCCTGGCCGCTGTTGATTTAGCCCAAGGCATATATAATGTCCTGTAGAAACCATCCTGCTTAGTGGCCCCTCACTTACTGTGTTCTACAAGCTGCTGGCAAAGGTAATTATACTTAATAGGAGCCACCTTTGATTTACAGCTGCAGAGGAGAGTCATTAAATTGAGCGGCAAGCATGGTGGAGGGGTGGCGTGCAACCTTTGTTTGGGGACATTCGTTCGGAGCAGCTGGGAGTGCTTACAAGGGCAGTGTTCCTCGGGCCCACATTTGTCACCCAGATTGTCTTGCAAAGACAATCAGCTGGCCTGGGAGAGAGCATCGAAGGCGGCGTGCAGGAAGCTGCTTTCCTGGTTCTCGCCTCTCCAGCCTCGTCCGTCCTGGCTCATGTGCTTGCCAACCCAGGTGGGTTCAGCATCCACCTGCCCACTGGACCGGCGGTCCTGAGATGTCTAATCCCACGGCCTCTGGAGGGAGAAGTCTGGGTCTGCCCGGGCACCTGCGGCGACAACAAAAGCCTCATAATCCTCCGATGATTTAATGTGAGATGATTTAGTGTCTTTAAGATTTCATTTCAGTCCTTCGTGTGGCTTTGGTTACATTTCAAAGATTGTCTATAGACGCGTGTGTATATGTGTGTGTGTATACGTGTATCTGTATCCATACGTTTTTACGGCAAGCCTAGTTTGGTTGAAAGAAAAAAAAAAATCCATGTGTGCGGTCACTCCTCAGAGTTTCCGAATTGCAACACCCAAGCGAGGGAGTTTGTGCCGGGCGGAGACAGCCTGTTCTGTGAGGATGCCACGTAGAATTGGGACGGATACAGGTGTCTGCAAAGTCTCAGCGAGGGAGTACCGACACCAGCTGAACCTTACAGGCTTCCAGAGGGTTCCCGGGCTGCCAGATGCTTTCACAGAGTCCAGAGGGATATCAGGAAAACCCCCTCCCCTAACCTCACCCCTGCTCCGAGGATCGAGCCATGGCCTAAAACTTTCGTACTCACGGTGCGGTCTGGGGGCCGGCGGCCTTGGCGTCTCCTGGGAGCTTGCTGGACACATGCAAATTCTCAGGCCCTGCCCCAGCCCTGCTGACTCAGGGACCGCATTTTAACAAGATGCCCAGGGGACTTGTGAGCGCGTTATGTCTGAGCAGAGTTCGCCTACAGCGCCCTGGAAGGCTGGCTCTTTTCTGGCAGGACACCCTCAGTGCTCTCTCCTCCCGTGCTCTGGCTTTGTCCCGTTCTCCTTGTCGCCCAGCTCTTCCCTCCACTCAGTTTAGCCAACACCTCACGTAGTTCGGGTCTCGGCCCGAGTATCACCTGCTCAGGGAAACTGTGATGCCTCGGATTGTATCAAGCCCACCCCCGTCCCCATTACTGGCCGGAAAGTACCGTGTATCTCTGCTTTGTTCTTTTCAGCATTGACATTTTACCATTCTTGGCTTACTTGATTCTCATCCATCTCTCCGTGCTGCCCACCCCCACCCCTAGACGGTAAGTTCCATGAAGGCAGAGGCCTGGCTTTATCGTCCCCATGTCCTGAGGCCCCAGCACTCCGTCTAGTATATGCTAGAAGCTCAAGAAGTACTTGTCCAATAATCAGATGCACGTTCACAGGCATATCCTCTCTTGAGGACTAGGAGATGCGTGTGACTTGCTACTCAGTCTGTCTCCTTAGGAATTGTCAGAACATTCTAGAACTGTCTTCTGTTGAGTCATTTGCAGGTGATGAGGCAACAGAACTGCTACTTGTTAAACCTCATCCACATACTGAGCATCATTTTATTTAATACCTCTTACCAGTCATGAATGAACACATGGATCAACTATGGCTTAAAGCAGGGATTTCAGATCTAACAGCCAGGAGGGGGCCGGACAAGAAAATATGCTCCACCCTTAACTCCAGCACCAAGGAGGCTGAGCACACGCTCTACCTTGGGTTGGCCACCGGCTTGGCGCTCGAAGAGGTGCGGAGTTCCCTGTTCTGCCTGTTAGAATAAATCTTTATTGGTCACGCTCACTGTGTGCAAAGCACAGCTCTAGGCTGGGAGGGGACAGTGGAGACAATATATCAGGTCCCTCCTCTCATGGGGCAGAGCCAACATACATTTAAATGTGTAAGGGCTAAGTAGAAAAATCCAGCATGGAAAAGGGTAGATGAGGAGAAGGGGCTCTTGTATTGTAGGCCTTTGCTTCCTTCACTGCTGTATCCCCAGCAATTAGCTTGAGATCTGGCACATAACAGGTGCTCAGTTAACCCCAGTTGTTGACTGACTGATGGAATAGGACTTTCCAAAGGGGGCTGAGCACTAGCCCTGTTGTATGTGGCCACAAAATAAGGCAGAGAAGATGGGCCATTTGGGGATTGGAGTTTCTGACTCTGTTGTCCAGATTAAGTGCCCTCGAAGGCACAGGTTTCTGGTTAGAATCATCAGAATCACCCCTAGAACTTACCCGAAAAACCCCAAACACACACGCGCACGCGCGCACACACACACACACACACACACACACACACACAAGTGTTCAGCTTATTTTTTGGACGAATTTTGACATCACGATTTCCAGAAGTGGAAGTCAGCATATGTTTTTAAAAATAGCCTCCCACTTGAGTCCGATCTGCAAAGAAGGCTGAGAAACAGTTTTCCAACCAGTTGAAGTAAAAACACCGTCCATCATTTGTTGAGTGCCTACTGTGTGCCAGGCGAGGTACTCGGTGACCAATCGACCTCATTGAGAGAGAAGCTGATGATGATGACAAGGACAAGAACCACAACTGACGTTAACTGAACAACTACTTTGTGCCAGGTGGTGTGCTCAGTAAGCACTGAACGTGTTTCAACCGGGTTTCCTTTTCATAACCATCCTGTGAAATAAGTCCTCTTATGTCTCACTCGCCATTATGGGAATTTCAGAGAAGGTTCAAATGAATATCAGATATGTGATTTTGAGCAGGGTTCTAAGTTGTGACCCATGAGTCAGATTCAGCCCACCACCTGCTTTTGTAGGATTCGTGAGCTAGAATGACTTTGACATTTTTAAATGTTCAGCAGAGGGGGGAAGTGTGGAAATTTGTTTTCTCTTATGTTACCTAAGTGCCTACATAATATCCTTGATTTTGTCTCCTAGCCTTCAAAGCCTAAAATATTGACTATTTGGCTCTTAATGGGAAAAGTGAGCTCGCCCTTGTTCCAGAAGCTCATTCCCAGCCTGTGATACGCATAAGACAGTTGCATGCAGGATAAATTTTTGGTGGTAGAATCACGCATTTTTTAATAGTTATGGTTTTAATTTTCTGTGTATTATACAGGGAAAGTGTAATGGGTACATCAAAACCATGGTTTCATGAGTATTATTGCTGAATCCAACGTAAAGAAAACAAATGAATCCATTTGAAATCAATTTTGAAAAACAAATGAAGTAAATAATAACACACGTAGTATGGGATAAAACAAAAATCAAGAAGATGATTTTAAAAAAAAAATAAAAGGATAAACACTGACTTAAAGGCCAGAAAGTAGGGTGAGTAGGAAAAGAGGAAAATAATGAAAGTAATTTAAACTTGGATAAGAAAAAAATAGAAGGCCAGCAATGACTATAGCTCTTTCCATTTTTAATATTCTGTGAGCTTGAGTTTCTTAGAACCCTTGTTTTTCAGGACTTTTTGATCTCTCGAGGTCTCTTCCAGGCTCTGATTCTATGAAGTTTCCTCAGGAGATACTGACACAAACTGGGGGTTGGCCAGGATTCGTTATAGTTCAAGGCACAGTCTTCCTGTGTTTTCCCTTCTGCTGACTTAGAAAGACAGATGTGCGAACCTCAGATGGGTTCAGAGGTTTGGTGGGGAAATCTCAGCGGCTCTCCAAGTTCAGCCAGGAGTAGAAAAGGGGGGGAAGAGAAATTTGGTAATTACTGTTGCTATTTCAAGACGCAGATAGCAGAGATTGGGGAAATCATGATTAAAAATCTTGCTAAAATAACCAAGGAGGTAATAACAGGAACCAGTTGAGCCCTGGGGAGGCCAGGTCTGGGTTTATAACGACAAGGGTAGCGGGGTGTGTGTGTGTGTGTGTGTGTGTGCGCGCGCGCGCATGGTATGCTGATTTTTTTTTTTTTAATACAGATCATTTTGTCCTCTGCAGTTAAAGGTTCAGTTCAGTAGCTTTGAGACAAACAGGAAAGTCTGTGTTATTCTTTACAGGAACACATCAAAGGTAGTTTCTGGCAACAGTCAAAATGTCTGTCAAGGAAAGAGAAAAGATTGTGAGGTATTCATGACCTGTTTGAAGAACTAGGGTTAAAAACACATTCAAGAAGGAATAATGTTAGAAG